>NC_072405.2:152777142-153380000 GCF_028858775.2 Pan troglodytes
CAGCATGTCACCAAGCTCAGTGTATGACCAGGATCAGGGCTCAGCATGTGACCAAGCTCAGTGTGTGACCAGGATCAGGGCTCAGCATGTGACCAAACTCAGTGTGTGACCAGGATCAGGGTTCAGCATGTGACCAAGCTCAGTGTGTGACCAGGATCAGGGTTCAGCATGTGACCAAACTCAGTGTATGACCAGGATCAGGGTTCAGCGTGTGACTAAGCTCAGTGTACGACCAGGATCAGGGCTCAGCATGTGACCAAGCTCAGTGTGTGACCAGGATCAGGGCTCAGCGTGTGACCAAGCTCAGTGTGTGACCAGGATCAGGGTTCAGCGTGTGACCAAGCTCAGTGTGTGACCAGGATCAGGGCTCAGTATGTGACCAAGCTCAGTGTATGACCAGGATCAGGGCTCAGCATGTGACTAAGCTCAGTGTACGACCAGGATCAGGGTTCAGCATGTGACCAAGCTCAGTGTGTGACCAGGATCAGGGCTCAGCGTGTGACCAAACTCAGTGTGTGACCAGGATCAGGGTTCAGCATGTGACCAAGCTCAGTGTGTGACCAGGATCAGGGCTCAGCGTGTGACCAAACGCAGTGTGTGACCAGGATCAGGGCTCAGTATGTGACCAAGCTCAGTGTACGACCAGGATCAGGGCTCAGCATGTGACTAAGCTCAGTGTGTGACCAGGATCAGGGCTCAGCATGTGACCAAGGTCAGTGGTCATTGATTCCAATGTCGGGGGCAGGGTCACAGCTGAGTGGCTGTGGCCAGGGATCATTTTGTGGCTATGGAGAACACTGAGAAGATACCATGGGTTACAATCCCTCTGGGCTGCGCGAGGAGGTTCTAGGGCCCAGCATCCAGCTGGGTGTGGTCCCCAGCAGGGACCGTCAATTCTAGCCTCCCAGTGCTGGGCCCACCCTGGGTTCTTCAGGCTGTGGACAGGACCCTGAAAGGAAGCCGATCTGGGCGTGAGACGTGCAGTGGCAGGCAGGGAGGGGGGTGAGCAGGTGAGGGGAAGGGAGTTCAGGGTGCACACTGAGGCAAGCCTCCTGAAAGCCAGTCGCCGGTTTAGGTTCTAGAATCCCGGAGTGTCTAGGCTGGAAGATACCTTCAAAGCCATTCAGACACACACGTGCCAACAGGGAGACGGGGCTGAGGTGGGGTGAGCGGGACTGCTTCAGGGCGCCCTGCTGGGAGCTGGTCTCGGTGGGCAGAACTCCTTACGCCTGACCTTCTCCCTCCCTGGGGAGGGGCTGAGGGCTGGGCCGGGGGTGGGAGGTGGAACCCTCTGAGTCCTGGATCAGGAGCTGGGCTGAGAGGGCGATTTTCTAAAAGGGGCGAGTTGGGGAGGGAAGCAGAGAAGGCCCCATGCTGGGAGAGGAAAGGCCCTGCCGAGAAGCTGGGCCCAGACGGGAGACCGCCTCACCCTGGATGGCCGCATTGGAGAAGGCCCCAGCCCTGAGAACCTGGGGCTGGATTCCCCAGCGGAGGCAACGGGATCACTGCCACCCTCCGGGCTCCGAGGAGGAAGGCTGAGTCCTGACTCAGAGCTGCTGGCCTCCTGGCCTGACATCAGCCGCCCCCTGGTGGCCATGACTGCTGGTGCAGCGAGGAGACAGCAGGGCATCGCCGCCAGGACTGGGAGGAGGGGGTGCCGCTCGGCAGGGGATCCTCAGAGGCAGCCCGGGCACCCTGCCCTTTTGTCAACAATCCTGTCAAAGCCTTGGAGAAGAAGGCCTTTTCCCCAGGAGGAAGGAGGTGTGACACTGCCCAAGAGGTTGGACCGGGAAGCGGACTGCCCCCGCCCTTTCCTGGCTGCCCTGTGGCCTGTGTCTCTGGGCAACTTCTCGCAGTCCCTGTGGACACCCCTAGGAGCCTTGGCCACAGATCAGCCTTGAGGAGGGGACTGATATGGACACAACAGTGTCCGGCGAGCTGTGCGCCATGCCCAGGGGCTCGGTGGACTTGAGTTCCCTCGTCTCCTGGTGACCTGTGTTGACGGTGGTGACTGCCATTGAGGGCCATGGGAGGACAGGGTGGGGTGGGTGCTGACATTCAGGTAGGGGTGGTGGTGGTCCTTGTGAATTCGTGTTGGTGGTGGCAGTGGTGGTACCCAGTGGAGACTGGCTGATGGGCTGACAGAAGCAGCCAGGCCGACGGTGGGCCTGGGAAGCAGCAGCAGCGTGACCTGCTGAGATGCTTCAGTGTACAGAGTGCTGGACATCCACACAAGGGGACTTGCGCTCAGAGTGGACCACACGTTGAGAGCTAGGAGAAAAGGGTTGAGGCAGAAGCATCTTGGTGGAGAAGGATCCCACAGTCACTTCTCCAAGGTCCTTCCTTCTGGGAAGGCTCCCTCTGGGTACCTGTCCAGCGGTCCTGGAAGCAGAAGAGGGGCCGTGGATGATCCAAGGCAGCCGAAGGGGCCATCTCCATCAGCTGATGAAGAACGAAACCTGAATATGGGGCTGGGAGGTCCCCCATGTCATCAAGTCAAAGGAGGACGGATGGTGACAATGGGAGGAAGTGCCTGGGGACAGCCACCCAGGGTCAGTGGTGGGTTCGACCTCACCTTCAAATCCATCTCCTGGCTCTTTCCCCAGCCACTCCCCTCAACATCTCTCAGCACAGGGTCCATGAGGAAGAACTGGACAAGCCCCCCCGAGCAGTTCAACTGGCCCTACCCAGTCCCCGCCCAGCCCCCACTCTCTGACCCTCTTGGATGGGGTCAGGAGTCTATGCCTCCACTCTCTCTCCTGCCCATCCCCCACTCAGCCCGCTCTCACCCCCATCCATGCCTGGTCCTTGCACCTGCACAGCCTTCGGCCAAGCCGACCTCCACTGGGTGCTGCCCATCCACTTACCCACCTATCCTGTCCATCCTCACCCATCTCTTCCCTCAATCCCCATCGTCCCCCCGCCAGCTCTCCAGTCATCCGTCCATCCATCCGTCCACCCCACTTCCATCTACACCCACCAACTCATCCATCCGTCCACCGTCCATCCACCCACGCACCTGCATTGCCTAGGCACAACCCCTCACTTCCTTCCCTCCATTCATCTGTGTGTCCGTCCTGCCGTCCACCATCCATCATCCAGCCAGCCAGTGGGGCCACTCCCCTGCTCCTGGAGAAGGCCGAGAGCAGGAACCCAACTCTTGGCTTCTCTGCTGCGCGGGGCAGGCACCGGGCTCTCCTAGGTGTGCGCGCGTGTGTGCATTTTATCCGCCCCCCCTTATCTCGCTCCCCTCCCCCCACGCCCCCGCCCCCCGCTAGCGCTCCCCCTCTAATGTGTGATCTGGAAGCTCTATAAAGCCTGATGTAATCCGTAATGCAGTCTCTGGCTCCCGATTCGGGATCCAGTTTCAGAGAGCGAGAGATTGGGGAGCGCCGGCAGCCGGGTGGGGGGAAGCAGCTCTCGCCTCTCTCCTCCTCCTTCTCCTCGTCCTCGGCCTCCTCCTCCTCCTCCCCGCGCCGCCCCGCCCCCGGCTCGGCTTGGCTCGCCCCCCCCCCCCCCCACCAGGAAGGGGAAAAAAGGCGAGAAGAGCCGGGCAGGCGAGAGGAGCGGAGCGGCGGCGGCGGCCGGAGAGGGAGCGGCGGGCGCAGGCGGCGGCGGCGGGCGCGGCGTTGGCGGCGGCCCCGGCGGAGCGAGCGCGGAGCCGGCGAGCCGGGAGCACAGGCGGCCGCGCCGCGTCCTGGCCCGGCCCGGGCCCGCGCGCCAGCATCGTCCGCAGCGCGGGCATCCGGACCCTCCGGGCGCCCGGGGGGCTCCAGCAGGCGCGGGGGAACGGGAGGGGGCCTGCGTGCGCCGGCGGGTGCTCTCCAGGGGGCGTCCCGGCGAGGCCCAGAGCGGGCCGGGGGCGGCGGCGGCTGGAGGAGCCCCCCCCACCTCCGGTCCGGCGCCCGGCTCAGCCGCCGGCGACGCGAGGCGCTCGCGGGGATTTGCAACTCGCCGGATCGAGTCCTCGCCGGCGGGGCCGCTGCTGCTGGGGAAGGTAAGGAAGGCTCCGGCGGGGGGCTGGGGGCGCGGCGGGTGGGGGCGCAGCGAGGGTGGGAGGGGGTCGGGGGAGGGGCGGGCGCCCAGACTTCCTAACTTCGCCGTTTGGGGCTTCGCAGCTCCGAGGTTTTGCGCTCAGAGCTCAGGAGTTTGGACCCCCACCCCCTACCCCCTCAGCCCCCTGCCTTCTCCAGCGGTGGCCGATGGAATGTGGCAGGTCCCCGCGAGCCCGCATTGGGCAGGCTGAGGAGGGGGCGACCCTGGACGCAGGAGAGGCTCCTCGGCGCCGCTCGCCTCCTCCCCATCCACACACCACAGCCTGGCACCCCTCCTCATCACATGCACAGGGCAGGCTGGGGAGGGCGTTCCCGCTGTACCCCCAGCACACACAGACGCTGGCGGGGGTCTAAGGGAGCCCCCCATGGCCCCCAACAGCCACACATAGACGCAGCAGGCTCCGGAGAGCCCCCGAGCGTGTCCCTCTCCTGCTAATCACGTCCAGGGCCCCCTACAGACATTGTAAGGGCCCGAGACGTCCTCCCCCCACGCACAGAGCTCGGGGCAGGCAGGAGAAAACCCCAGACTCCTTCTCGAAGCCCTCGCTCGTAGAAGCCCTCGCCTGTAGACCTGGCATTGGCAGTGGAGACTCCCTGGAGGTACTCTCCCCCACTTCGGGCGGAGGGCTATTTTTGCGCCCCCCACCCCCACGCGAACGCCCTCGCTCTTCCCTCCTTGTCTACCTTTCCACTGGGTCGGACAGGCCGCGCGGATAAGCCACTCTCAACTTTGGGCCGGCCCTATGCCGTCTCCGCTCCAAGCGCCGAGCACTCCCGGGCGCCGAGCACTCCCGGGTCCGCGTCGCCGGTGAGCAGAGGCCGCCGGCCCTCCACCGGCGCCGCGCTAGCTAGGAGCCGCGCGGAGCTGCCTCGAGGAACGAGCACGGCCCCCGCCCCCTCCTGGGGAGGCTGGGAGCTCTGGACCCGGCCAGGAGACCTCTCCGTAGGTCCCCGCGGCCCCCTGGGCGAGGTAGAGAGCTCCTCCGGCCTCGGGAGGGGGCGGCGGAGCTGAGAATCACCGCGAAGCGATGCGACCGGGAGGGCTTGACGGAGGCTGCGGCTCCGAGCCCGGGTCCCTCCTCCTGGCCGTGGCGGCTCCTGCTTGGCCACTCCCCGGCAGCCTGAAGAGAACGCCTAATCTGGCACCCCAGCCCCAGGCCGCTGGGCACCTTACCCCTTTCCACTTTTATTTTGGGCTTCTAAGTTTCTTGGAGCGCAGGCGCCCAGGCTGGGACCCGAAGAGCCCTAAGCCAGCCCTCTTTCAGCACCCGTCCCCGCCGCGACCTCCCCGTTCTTTCTCCGGGTCTGGGGCGCAGATTCCTGGGCTGCAACTCCGGAGTAGTTGAAAGGCAGGAAGGCGTGTGGGCGGGCAGGGGGCCTGCACTCCCGCCCCAGAGGAGCCGCTTGTCGTTTGTGTTGGGGAGGGAGCTGGGAGATCTGCTCTCCCGCTCCATCCTGGGAACCCACGGAGACCCTCGGTACTCTCCCCACAGACACAAACACACGCCCCCTCGGAGCGAGAGCCGCCGCGGGGGAACAGCAGAGGCCGCGCGGGCGGAGGCGGGGGAAAGGGGAGCTGGGTCCCTTTTCTATCTGGGAGGGAGGTGGTATACGGTGTGTGGGGTCTGGGGAGGCGACTGTCACGTCTCCTAGAACCCTCATGCCTTCCACTCGTCTGCGACCCCGGCTGCCGAGGAGGCAACGAGGGAGGTCGAGCCGCTCCCTCCCGTGGGCGGCAGCGAAACTCTGCGCCCGCACGCCGGGGTGCCGCCGAGTCCGGCTTTGAGTACCCAGCAAGGTCAAGCAGGCGAAGGAGGGGGCGGGGGTTCCTGGGCGCGCCCCCGTCCGCGCACAGTCGGGGCCTTGGAAGGGGGTGTGCGCAGCCCGCCGAGTCAGTCCCGCTCGCCTGCCGCCCGCGCCCGGTCCCCGGAGGCGGACGTTGCGCGCGTTCGGGGATCCCGGAGCGCCCGGCGCCCCACGCCCTCCCTTTGGCTCGCTAGCTGCTCCTTGGCGCTGCTTTCAGACTTGTTGCGCCTCGATCTGGGGGGCAGAAGGCTGGCCCGGGAGACCCGGCGGCTGAGGGCCGAGCCGCGAAGCCCAGGGATGCGCCAGAGAGGCGCGCGGCTCCGCGGGTGGGCGCTGCGCTGGGGGGCTCGAGCCTGGGGTTTGCCGCCTCCGATCCCAGGGAAGGGCGCTTGTTCCTGCCGGGGTCCCGCGCGGGGGCGGATAGAGGGCGATTCGTCGCCTCGGCCTCAGGCAGCACTCATCCGGATCCCGGGCTAGGGAGGGGGCGCAGCCAAGTTGTGGAGCCCTCGGAGGCCCTTCCCTCTCCCGCAGGCTCCGGCCCCTCTCGGACCTCGGTGGCCGCGTCCGTGAAATGGGGGCGCGAGCTCTGCTCTCGGATCCCTTCCAGCCCCCGACCCTCCGCACTTGTCCCGAGATCCAGCGTGCCCGGTCCGCAGCGTGCTGGGTCTGCGGCGTCAGGGTGGCCCGGGTCCCGAGACCATCTGCGCTTGCGGACACAGCCGCGGGGCCTGGCATGAAGCGCCCCAGGGAGGGCCTAGCAAGCGCCCGGGGTCCGAGCAGCCTCCTGCGGCGTCCTCTGCCCCTGGTCGGCCCGACCCCGCCTCCGGGAGTGGGTCGTGGGGCGCGGAGCCCGTCCTCCGGAGACGCCGCGGGGCTCCAGGCCCAGGCGGCCGGCGCGGGGCCGCAGTGGCGGAGGGCGGAGGGCCGGCGCGCTGCCGCTGACTGCCGGGAGAGGGCGCCCGCACCGCGCCCGCGCGGCCCTGCCCGCCCCTTCCGTCTCCTCCGCGCCTGGCCCGCGGCTCCGGCCCCATCTTGGGCAGCCCCGGCCGCCACCTCCCTCCCGCCCGCCCGCCCGCTTGCTCGCTCGCTCGCCGTCCGCTCCCGCCGCCGGGTCCCGTGACGCGCCTCGGGTCTCGGCCAGAGCCCCCCTCGCCGGCCCGGCCCGGTCCCCGTGTGCGGTGCGCTGGCGTGAGCGCGCGTTTGCGTGCTGGTGTCCATGTGTGGCGCGCATGCACGTGCGTGCCCGTCCGGGAGGCTGGGGGCACGTGTGTGCAGGCATGCAGACTTGCACATGTGTGTGCGTGACGGGGGCGGGTCTCGCGCCGGTGTGGCCCCGGATGGCAGGATTTAGTCAAACCCCGTTTTACCGTCGGCTCTGGCTCTGGGCTGCCCCCGGGTCTGCTCTGTGTGCACGGGATGGACCCCTGGGAGGAAAACTCCAACACCCGACCCTCCGCAAAGACCCCGAACCAGGAGGGTATTGTTAACCCCTCCGGCCCCGCGAGCCCACGCCCTCCCTTTGTCCTCCGGAAGCCTCCGGCCTCCCTGGCTGCAGCTGCGCCATCGGCAGAGCTGTGACTTCTGGGTAAACACGCACAGGCCTGGGATCCCCCTGTAGACAGCCGGCGTGCACACAGAGGAAGTGGCACTCACTAGACGCGTGGGTGCCCATGTGAACACCCTCGAACTGGGAGCAGGGCAGGGGGCAGGAGGCAAGGGGGAGGGCGTGGTCCTGTGCAATCCCCCACCCCAAGCACTAAGGCTGCGGGAATATGCAGGAAAAAGCCCCTGACCAGCTCTGCCAAGGAGGCTCTGGGGAGTGCAAGAAGGCAACCTACAGAGGCCTAGAAGTGGGGCTCACCCAGGAGGTGTCCCACAGAAGGGCAGGTGGGTGGGTGATGAAGGGGTCAGAGGTCCGGGCAGAAGGAAGAGCCGGCAGTGCAAAGGCCCTGGGGCAGGGCATTGTGCGGGTGTGAGAAATAGACCAGAGCTGGAGAGGAAGGTGGGAGGCAGGACAGGGGCTGCAGAGGGGTCCGGACCAGACCTGAGCCCTGAAGGTCTTGGCCCATGTTCTGGGAGCTGCTGTCAGGAGCCATAGGAGGGTCTCGAACAGGGTTGGTGGCTTGGCCTGATGGGGATGCCAAAGAGATGGGGCGCCCCGTGGGCCGCCAGGTCATAGGGCGCATCAGGAGGCTGAGTGCACAGCCTGTTGAGTGCCGCTGCCACGCCCACAGCTGCACTGCACAAGACGCAGGCCACATTCATCACAGTGGGCGGGCGGCAGCCAGCCCCGACGCCACCCAAAACCAACACACACCCCGGTGTGAGGTGCAGGCAGACACCGAGAGCAGGCACGCGTGTCCCCACAAAGGCAAGAAACACGGAACACCAGGGTGCCACGGCCCGAAAACCTGCGTCCCATTGTGGGCTCACGAGGACATGGGTCAGCACGAGCACACCGTGAGGTGCACACGGCACCCCCGCCCCGCAATGTGTGCCTGTCTACACACGCAGAGGGGAAGGAGCGGAGGTTCAGACCTACAGACCGCACGATCCAGAAGACACAGCCTGGATGTTCATGTCCAGGGATGGGGCAGGGAGGCCCCCGCAGGCAGAGACTGGCAGTGGGACCCAGGGGGTGCTGGCCCTGCGTTCTGCTCTGTGACCTTCATCAGGCCCCAGCGCCTCCTTTCCTCATCTGTGCTCCACTCCTCGGGGTTAAGGTGAGGATCCCCCTTCCCCCGCAAAGCACATGCCACTGAGGAGGCAGCTCCGGACATCTCCACTCCTGCCCCACCCTCCCTCTCTTCTTTTTTCATACTAACTCATTTCTGTTAATTGAGGAAGCAACAAAAAATAGGATCAGTACCAAAGGACTAACCTCCTTCCTCCACAGAGCCCTGGTCCTCTTGCCTTCTGCTACCCCGTTACAGGCTCTTGTTCGGGGCTACCCTGCCTGGAGGGACCGGTGGAGACCTCTGCCCCTCCTCCCTCCTTCCCTGCATGGGTTTCACAAACACAAACATGCACACACCCACCCCTTCTGTCCCCTGTCCTGCTCATCGCCAGCCGCAGCACCCTCATATTTGACACCAGCACCCTCACTGCCCCCCTACCATCTCACCCCACCCCATCACCCCCACGACCATTGCCCCCGAGGCTACCTCAGCCGCACCCTGCTGCCAGCACCACACTGCACCATCATTCCTATCTGACCCCACCTCCATCCCCAACACCAAAGCCAACAAACACCTTCCCCCCATCACTCCCACTCGCCTCAGCAGCACCTGGACACCCCTCACAGCCACCTCCCTCAGCATGATCGCTGTCACCTTGGCCCCCACCTGAGGCTCCTGTCCCCTTCACTGGCCCCCATGGCTGTCCTCCTGCTTGTGGCATTCTGTCCTCTCGGGCATCCCTCTCTGGGGCTTGGTCAGGGGAAGGGCACGACAGAAGTCCTCTCTGCAGCTTCGCTGTCAGGCCCCCAACCACTTGCCTTCCTGGGAGAGGAGCATGTGGCAGGCTGGTCCCCTGCAGCCCACCAGGCAACTGAGCTGTCCCGGCCCAGCGCAGCTGAGGTCAGGAGGACCCAGGGATTACTGGGAGCTCAGAGACTGGGGTGGACCTTGAGATGAGACAGAACCTGTGTCCTGGTGCCTGTCCCCCACTCCTCACTCAGTTGTGGGCCAGTTTTGGGGGTGCTGACTCTTGACTGAGACATGTGGTTGAGGGGTCTTTGAAGTAAGAAACGCAGAGGAGCGGCCAGGAGGCTGAGAAGATGGCGCTGGCTGGGCACTGGCCTGGGTGCAAGGCGGGGAAGGAGGCTTGCAAAGCCCACACCCCACCCCCGACCACCGGGCCCTGGGGGCACACGGTTGGTCTTTGGGCCAGCACCTCTCTGAGGCTAAGTTGGCATCTTTGTGACAGGAGGGTGGGTGGCCCTACCTGCCTGTCCTGGAGAGTGCCAGAGCGTCCAGGGTAGCGCCTGTGTAGTGCCAGGGAGGGTAGGGCTGTCCAGGCAAGTCTTGGTGAGGCCCCAGTTCCAGCTCGGGGTTAATGGCCACCCCAGAGGAACGCATTTCAATGGGATTTCAGAGCCCCGGGGAAAAGGAATGGGATTCAGGGAGGAGGAGAAGGGCCCCTGCACTCTGCACCCCCTCCCTGTTCCCCAGCCCCAGAGAGCCTGTCCCTGTGCCCATTCCAGATCTCACGGGCAGCTCCTCCAGAAAGCCTTCCTCTCCACCACAGCGCGCCCACATGCACACATAGACCCGCCTTGCCCCTCGCACACCTGAAAGACGTGTGCAGACCCAATGCTGGCAACTCACTCTGTGCGCACACACTTGCTCACATACACCTGCACACACGCATGTGCACACAGCCCTTGAACAGTGTGCACACACACTTGTAATAACTCACAAAAGGAGCATGCACACACCCTGCACATGCACACACTTCCTCACCCCCCCGAAGCACACATGCCACATGCACACTCACGTGTGTGACTCAGCTGGAACACACACATTCTGTTCCTCACACTCGCTCACACACACACCACTCACACCTGCACAGCTTTCACCTGCACTCACCACACGCACACACGCACACATATGTGCAGCACACATGGCCACACCTGCATCCTCTAGCCCCTCCTTGCGCCGAGGCTGCTCACCTACTGGACACACCTACTCTCTCCCTCAGTCTCGCTCCTCCCAAATGCTGGGCCCTGGCTGCAGCTGTTCCTCCCTATTGCCACATAACCGTAACACCGCAGGCCTGCCCGCCGTGGTGGGGGGGAGGCCTGGGTTGGGGCCTGCTCCCGGGATACAGCCTCCTCTCAGGGGTCCTCGAGCCAGGAGACCAGCCACTTTGGAGTCCAGGCTGAGTGCAGCCTCCTCCTCAGGTCCCCATACTGTTGCTAGGGGCTCACCAGCCTGGTGGGCAGCCCTGCCTTCGAGGGCAACTTCTAGGCAAGGTAGCCCTCCTCACTCTGGCCTCGGACCGGCCCCGGGGTGTGCCTGGAACCTCAGTGCAGCAGGGCGGGGACAGAGGAGCTTTAGCACGGGGAGCATCTTTAGGGCCTGCAGGTGGCTTGGGGTGATGAGCCGTAGACTACGGGAGATGCAGTGAGGCCCGGAACCTGAGGGCCGTTGGAAAGCTGGCCTCTGACGCTGGGCCAAGGTGGTCTGGTACAGTTGGGTAGGGTGAGGGGTAACACAGCTCCTATCTTCCCCTGGAGTCACTAGGGGCCGGTCGGTCCCTCTGGGCCTGTATCCATGTCTGGGGAACTGCAGGCTGTGATCACCTTGCCTTCTGCAGGTGGGGGGTCAGATGAAGGTCTGTGTGCCAGGGCAGAGCATGGGGCCAGCCAGAGTGGAGCTTGGCACAGGACAGGGCCCCTTCTGCCTCAGCCCCACAGTGGTCTCTGTAAGAAGGGTCTTTCTCTCCCGGCCAGCAGCTCTGGCCAGATTCTTTGGGCACCCCTGTGCCCAGGCAGCTGGGTGGGGCTGGGCCTGGCAGGCTCTGTGAACATGGTGGGCTCCCACACCCTTGGGGGCGCACGCCCAGGGGGTCCGACCCTGCTGGCAGCCCTGCCCACCCTTAAGAGAGGCTTCCCTGGCCTGCCTCTGCTGTGGGTGGCACGTGACCTGGGCTCTCTACGGGCAGGCCTAGCTACCCTGCAGGTTGACCAGTGGGGGTGTGGTTGGCACAAGCTGGGGTAGGACAGGTGGCATCTGGGGGTCACCCTGTCGGGGGGAGGCTATCTCGGCACCCCCTCCTCGACTTGGCTAGTCCCCGACTCTCTGGCCCACTTCTTATGGCTCTGAACCCCTGAGACACGCAAATAAGTTGTCCTGGGCCCATGTCAGGGGCCCTGCCAGGACCTCACAGGCGGGGAACCGTGCTGCCTCTGCTTCCGGTACCAGGCCGCTTGAATGGGGGCCGTGGGCACCCTGAGCGGGGAAGGCCAGCCGTCTGCCTCCCAGCCCCCTGGGCAGTCAGTGACGAGGGCGCCCACCCCGCCCCTCCCCCCGTGCAGCCTTTTCTCAGGACACACAGGCGGGCACTGTTCAGAGGGCCGGCAGGACAACAGAGTGCCTTTTGTGGCTGGTGTCTGGGGATGCCATTGGTGGCCTAGGGTGGGCGGGGAGGGGACGCAGGAGGCCTGGGCCCAGGGTCGGGTCTGTCCAGTGTGGACTGGACCCAGAGCGGGCATGGGGTGCCGAGCCTCATGGAGGAGCCCCAGTGCCCCTGAGAGAAGGGCCTTGGACAGCATCCACTGCCCCGGGTTGGATGGTGGGGAAACCGAGGTGCAGGGTGTGATTGGAACCCAGGCCTGGTGGCAGGGTGGGGTGCGTGTGTGCAGTCTGCACAGGCCCAGGATGGCGGCGGGAGGCGGGTGTGGTGCCTCTCATCTGAGGGTGTCTGTGATGGGGGTTACTGCCTTGCCCACCTCATGCAGAAGCTGTGAGATTGAAGGAGGGGTTCGTATATCATCTCAGGCCCGTTGCTGGCCTGCGGTCAGTGTGTAGTGAACGTTGGTGCCCTCTTCCCCACGCTGTGGCTCCCAACTCTGCTTCCCGGCCCAGCGTGGCTAGCTCCTGCTGCCCCACCTCTCTGGGTCCCCTGTCTGCCAGCCCAAGCCCTCACCCTGTCACCTCTGCCCAGAGACCAGTGGCACCCCCCGCCCTCCCTGAGGCCACCTCGCAGAAGCTGGCCAGCCTCCTCTGCAGCAGAAGGGATGGGGGCTAGACACCAGAAAGAACTTCCTGACAACAAGGGCAGTTTGACCCTGGAGAAGGTGATGAGAAAGGCAGGAACCTGTGAGGGCTTTGCTGGTAATTGGTCACTGTCCTTGGGAAGCTGAGGGGCAGTGGGTAACGGGAGCTGCTGTTATCCAGGTCGAGATATGGAAACCAATGACCAGAGAAGTGGCCTGTGGTTCGGGGACCAAGACAATCGCCCACTTCTCTGCAAGAGAGTTGGTGACAGTTTTGCCATTAAATTGTAACACTTAAAGACAGGAGTGGCCAGCGCCCACACTGGTCCCCCAGCAATGGGGGCAACCCATGAGCCTCTCCCACCCTGTCACCTGTTGCCTGGATGCCCGGAGCTTTCTGTCCTCATAGTGGAGGCCTGGCATGGGGTGGGCTCAGGGGTCAGCCCGGCCTCAACCTTCAGGGTCCCTGACTGCTGCATGGAACACGCCTTTGGAGGATGAGGCTGGAAAAGCCTGCTGGGGAAATCAAGGCATCTGACGGAGAAGCACGGAGCATGGATTTTGAGGGACCAGGGCCAGGTCCAACCCCCAGGGCTCCCAGGGGATCCTCCCAACCGAGGGGACCTGGGAGCTGGTGTGGCCGAGGGGAGGAGGGTGAGCCAGCCCAGGGGAGCTGAGGCCAGAGGTACAGCTGTGCAGATACCACAGCAGCTGCCCCAGGGTGGAGCCATTGTTGGCTCAGGCCTGGACCCCTTTCTCCAAGGCTGTGACTGTGTGTGGTTCTGGCTAAACGCACCCTCTGGGGCACACCCTCCTCTCCCAGCCCCGTCTCTGTCCCCGCTGCCCTCACATCCCAGCAAGTACAGCACGAAGCCCAGGCTGTCCCACAGCCACGTGGCCTTGTACAAATGTGCCGCATGTGTGTGTTCATGCTCACATATGCACACTCACAGGCACACAGGAACACATGCACACACATATGCACGGGCACACACAGGCACACACGTATGCACACATGCACTTGTGCACACATTGACACACATCTGCTTCTCCCCCTCCACATCTCAGCAGAGGCCACCAGCCCCTCCCCCATTTGCTCTCTGGAAGTCTCCTGTGACCCTGTCCACATTGACCTTCCTCCTGGCCCAGACACTACACAGGCCCACCCCTGCCCCCAGCAGGCAGAGGGACCCACTCATCCTCAGGGCCCCACTCAGGCGCTGACGCCTCCTGGATGCCACCCTGGGTGCCAGGAGGGATCAGGAGTCTCCCCTGCACACCCCACCCCATCTCAGCTAGACTGTCGGCCAACACTGCAGCCATGTGACCTGGGCTGCAGTGCCCGGCTGGGGCCTGGCGTCGGGGGGACAGGAGCCTGAAGAGATGGTCCCTGGTCGCCCCCGGCCTTGGCCAGCTCTCTGCCCGCCTGGGCCTGCCTTGGTGTGAGAAGGCTCCGGGGTGGCCCCGTTGGAGGGTGGCGGGCAGGTGGGGTGCAGGAGACCTCGGCTGGCTCAGGGATGGGTGGGTCTGCTGGGGGCAGGGCAGGGGGTGAGTGTGGCAGGTGGGGAGGCCCGTGCCCACTGGCAGGCTCAGGGGCCATCAGCCAAGACAACGGCCTGGGCTCCTGCCCAGCATTGCCCAGTGGCCCAGCCAGAAAAGGCAGGTTTGGGCCAGTACTGTGGGTCTCAAATTCATATCAGCCGGGCCAGCCTTCCGGCCAATATGGCCTCTCCCAAGGCCTGGGCGGGGAGCAGCTCAGTCAGAGATGTTCTAGGGGATGCTGGGGAGCCGGGAAGTAACCTGAGCCCTCTCTCCCCACACCCCCCTGACTTGCTGATGGCCCCTGTGGTCCCTCCTGTGGAAGCCCAGGGCTTCAAGGTTTAAGAATCCCAGGGATGGACACTTCTGGGCCATCTCCTGGCCCCAAGACAGTCTGCCGAGGCCCCAGGTCCCTGCCAGGGCACTGGGCAGTTGCGCTGCCTGGCCCTTAGCCCCTCTCCCTGAAGGTACCTCCTCCCTCCTCCCTCTCCAGGCCAGAAGTGGGCCGTGTGCACCTTCCATGCCTGGCTGGTCCTGGGGCCTCCCCCTTCCACCTCCTGAGCACTCTCCTTCCCCATGGCCACTCCTGGCCCTCATGCCACTCCCTCGCCATCACCCCAGGGTGACCCCAGCACTGCCAGGGTGGCCCTTCTAAGGGGCGGTTCTGATAGGTGCACTGGCTGCTTCTGATCCCCTCTGCCACCTCTTGCCTACAGGGTGGGCCTCATACCCTAAGAGGGTTCAAGGCGTGGAGTCAGCTGGTGACAATGAGGGGCGACCGGTGATACCAGGGCCCTAGGGGATGCCAGGAGGCCTCCACTCGGCTCAGCTCTCAAGGGCCCGGGGACAGTGGCAGGGGTAGGCCCTCGTCCACCTGCTCTGGGGCCATGCTGGGCCGTGCTGTGCAGAGAGCATGGGCGGTGACCCGCAGGCCTGAGCTGCATTCCAGGCTCAGGTGCCCGGTACCGGCTGTGAGCCTCCACCAAGGCATGGCCCCTCTGTGGACCTCAGCATGCCCATCTGTCAAATGGATCTGTAACAGGGTGCCTCAGTGACAGAGTGCCTGGCACACATCCTATCTCCCTGTGAACCTGGGATGGACTCTTCCGTGTTTTCTCACCAAGCTGGAACCTGTCCTGGGACACCCCTCCCAGGCCTGCACAGTCCACACGGCGTTGCGGACACCAGCCGCGTCGTGGCCAGCTGGTCTTATGAGGCTGTGCTCCCCTTCCAGGCTGCCAGGCTGTACCAGTTTCCAGGTGGGATGACCGAGGCCCTAGACTCCGTGCCCGGCCGCAGGCCCACAGAGGCTGGTCCTTGTACACCCCAGCTCCTGTGCCTGCTCCTGGCACCGCAGGCCCCTAGAACCTGCCCCGCCCTGGGAAGGCTATGGGGTGGAGCTGCCAGGGCCTGGGATGAGGAGGGGAAAGGTGGGCCTTGGCATCTTGAGCTGTGCGGGTCCCTCTGGGGTGAAGGTGGTGCATCTGGGGGTGACACCAACTCGGGGTCAGGGCTAACAGGATTGCCTGGGGCCTCCTTGGCACTTGGAGGGGCATATGGGGCAGTGAGGCTGGCTGACCTGTGGAGGAGTCAAGGCCACGTGGGGTCAGCACCAGGTGGGACTGGCACTCTGCCAGGCTCTGCCGACACTCACCCAGGACTGGGCTCACCCCGGGACTGTAGCGCAAGGTGAGGCTGGGGAGGCCTTCTGGCTGTGGGACCTGCCCACAGCTGCTCGTCTCCATGAGATGGTGAGGGGGCGCCCAGGACAGCCCGGCTTTTCCATGCCTTGTCCAAGCCCACCCAGCCAAGCGTGTCTGGGGGCAGGACTGGAGGAGGGCTTCCAGGAGGCAGGGGACATGGCAGCATCTTCCCAGGTCTGCCACGAATGCGCCAGGATGGGAAGATTGTTTTGTAGGTTTGTCCCTTTTAAAAAAAATTTTCTCTTGGGAGCCCAGAATGTTTGCCAGGAATGAGACCACAGAGGGCCAGGTTGGGCCATGTCTGTTCCCAGATCCAGAAGCCCCAGTCAGTTTCCTCCCCCTGCTGGGAGCACTTCCTGCACCCCCCTGGCTAAAATTCCCCCACCCAGCTCTTAATCTCTTGTTGAGAGCAGTGGGGTGCCCATCCCACTTTACAGATGGAGAAACCGAGGCTTTATGGTGAGAGATGTGTCCGAGGCCACTGTGCAGTCAGGAGCACAGCCCGAGTCCAGCCTCCGGCCTCCTGGCTCCCATGGGCTCAGAGCCTCTGCTCAGGCTGGGGCCAGACCTCGAGGCTGCCTGGGCCCAGCTCCCTGCTCTGCCTACAAGGCTGTGCAGGAAGGACGCCAGGAGGGGACTGCAGAGCAGTGACCGACCTTGTGTTGCCAGCCAGCTGGGCCCGGGCAGCAGGAAGCGGCAAGTCCCGTGGGCGGGCGACCGGCATTTGCGCGGTCAGCAGAGCGGAGGCATCCCCACCAGGAGGCCGGGTGGCCTGGGGGAGGGGGACTGGCTACAGCTCCCCTCCCTCCCGCACTGGCTCAACTGCTGGGTGGGATGGACGGCCTGGCCAGAGGCCTTGGGGGTGGTGAGGAGACTGAGGTCTGTAGGCAGAAGGAACTTGCCAAGGTCCACAGCGAGGTGGATGCCCGCTGGGCCCAGGGCAGCCCCCGATCCAGGGCCTTCGCTGTACCTCTGCTCACCCGTGGTGCTGTGAGTGGGCAGTCACTCAACCTGGGCCCTCTCCTGGAGCTGGGAGGTGTCTCCTGGTGGCACAAATTTAGGGTCAGCCTGGGGCTCACGTATGGGTTCTCCGACCCACTCACTGTGACGGGTAAATTATGGATTCTCTCTGTGTCTCAGTTTTCCCATCATGAATGATAGGAAGTAATGCTAGCCTTGCAGAGGAAGGGCAGAGGTGAGGTGGCTCCTGGTGGCTCCATCCCCCCTCCATCCCTCCCCAGGCCCTGTGCCTGTAGCTTTAGGGCACGAGGGCACACGTGGGAGGGCCGAAAGAGAGCTTCCTGGCAGGAGCACCAGCTGGGCACAGGCCGCTGGAGGCTGCAGAGGGCAGTCTTGGTGGGGCACCAAATCTGAACTCCCCTCACCCCAAAGATCCAGTCATTGCTATTGAGGCTCTGCACCCCCTTCCTGCTCCCCAAGCCTTTAGAAAGGGCTCGGGGGCCAGACGGGAGGCTGGGGAATGGCCCGAGTAACCTTTCTCCTGTGCTCCGGGCCCACTTCCCTTCCCACGGGGTTTGCAGAATCTTCCTGGGAAGGAGGAAGGTTAGAGAGGAGGGACCAAGGTCAGCAGGAAAGACAGAGCCTGAGAGAGCTACACCCTCCACTCACAGAGGGGCAGCCACGCAGAGCGTGGTGAGCGAGCGGGCAGGCAGGCCAGGGCCCCCGGGAGCCACGCCAGGCTGCGTGGGCAAAGGGGTACCACCAAAAGCCCCAGGTGGACTGCCAGCCCCTCCCTGCTCAGGCTTGGGTGGAGGCGGAGGTACTTTGTTCCCCAAGCTGGGCTGCTGCCCCTGCAGGTGGTCACATTGGTGAGTGGCAGACAGACAGGTGGACGGAGCAGGTGCCTGGGAGGGTGCCAGGGCCTGTGTCTGCGGCCCAAAGTCCTCCTGCCCTCGTTGGTAGCAGGCTAAGCTGCCTCCTCTGAGAGAGCTCACCCCCATGCCCAGAGCCCACGTCTCCCCAGGTGCTCACTCTGACCCTCTGCTCTTTCTCTTCCAGCTGCTGCTGGTGGCCACAGGCTGGCACCAGGGCCCTGGACTTTAGAAGCCGTTGCTGCCCTCTCTGTCACCTGAAGCGGGGCCCTCTCCCATCCCACCCTTGCCCCGCCTCCCTGCCCCCACCGGGCCGGCCCTGCCCGCCGCCGGACCCTGGCATGTCAAGACCTGGTCCGCGCCTGCCTGCCCAGCCCGCGGAACCCCGGCGGCCCCGCGAGCTAGGATGAGGGGCCAGGCCGCCGCCCCGGGCCCCGTCTGGATCCTCGCCTCGCTGCTGCTGCTGCTGCTGCTGCTGGGACGCCGCGCGCGGGCGGCCGCCGGAGCAGACGCGGGGCCCGGGCCCGAGCCGTGCGCCACGCTGGTGCAGGGAAAGTTCTTCGGCTACTTCTCCGCGGCCGCCGTGTTCCCGGCCAACGCCTCGCGCTGCTCCTGGACGCTACGCAACCCGGACCCGCGGCGCTACACTCTCTACATGAAGGTGGCCAAGGCGCCCGTGCCCTGCAGCGGCCCCGGCCGCGTGCGCACCTACCAGTTCGACTCCTTCCTCGAGTCCACGCGCACCTACCTGGGCGTGGAGAGCTTCGACGAGGTGCTGCGGCTCTGCGACCCCTCCGCACCCCTGGCCTTCCTGCAGGCCAGCAAGCAGTTCCTGCAGATGCGGCGCCAGCAGCCGCCCCAGCACGACGGACTCCGGCCCCGGGCCGGGCCGCCGGGCCCCACCGACGACTTCTCCGTGGAGTACCTGGTGGTGGGGAACCGCAACCCCAGCCGTGCCGCCTGCCAGATGCTGTGCCGCTGGCTGGACGCGTGTCTGGCCGGTAGCCGCAGCTCGCACCCCTGCGGGATCATGCAGACCCCCTGCGCCTGCCTGGGCGGAGAGGCGGGCGGCCCTGCCGCGGGACCCCTGCCCCCCCGCGGGGATGTCTGCTTGAGAGATGCGGTGGCTGGTGGCCCTGAAAACTGCCTCACCAGCCTGACCCAGGACCGGGGCGGGCACGGCGCCACAGGTGAGTGACTGGCGGGGAAACCTTCGGACAGGGGAGGTGGGCATATAGGGGGAGGTGGGCAGACAGGGGAGGCTGGCGGATGGGGGGAAGTGGGCGGACAGAAGAGGTGGGCGGGCAGGTGGAGGTGGGTGGGCATGAGGTGGGCCAGGGTCTTCTTCCGCAGTGCTGCCCTGCTAGGACCGCTGTCTGGGGAGTGTGTACCCTGGCACCCTCCCAGGCGCCTGCTCCATCCACCCGTGCACAGAGTAAGAGTGAAGGTCACTGTAGGTGTGCAGGGCCAGCCCGGGCACACGGCGGGTGCTGGTTGAGCATTGAAGGCCTAATTCCCTCCAGGATGGGAAAGGGTCATCCTCCTAGCTGGGAGAGGGCCCGCCCTTTCTCTCCGGCAGGACAACTTTAATGGGCCAGAGGCTGGGGACTGCAGGAGCCTCTGGGGCTGGATGATGGTCCTGGGGACTCGGGCTGCGTGGAAGGGTCGGCAGGTGGGCTCTGTGGAGACGTGGTCAGGAGATGAGGTTTCAGGTTGAGTATGCTCTCGGTGGATGAATCCCATCTGCCACGCGCTCTAGGTGCTGGGGCCACGGCTGCAGCAGTGAAAACCCTCCAGAGCCCTGCTCTCAGGCAGCTGCGTAAGGGAGAGAGGAAGGCCCTAAGCACGAAGACACGAGCAGCCAGGCCTCGGGCAGTGATGAGAGCCTTGCACTAGAACCGGGCAGGGCTGGCCCCTCATGGCAGGGTTGCCATTGTACCTGGAGGTCAGGGAGGCTGCGAGGATGAGGGACCTTGTTCAAAGCTCTGCGAGAGGTGGGGGAACCTCATGCCAGGAAGAGAGAACGGCAAGTGGCGAGGCCTGGGTGGCTTTGTGCCCGGAGAGCACAGAGGGGCAGGGGCCAGTCCTGTGGGACTGCCAGCCTCTGGGACACTGGCTTTTCCTGCTCATGAGACAGGAGCGTGCGCAGGAGCAGCGTCCTCGGGGTAGAGCCCTGTGGAGGCCCCGTGGGCCTCAGTGCAGGAGATGGGTCCCGTACACACCTAGGGCATGGAGACCCCTTGCTGATGGGTGACGTGCAAGAAAGAAAAGGAAGCCCAGGGTTCTGGTGTTAGCATCTGGGAAGATTGGGGGATTGGAGGGGTTTGCGTTTGCAATGCCAGGCAGGGGCTGACTGCGTACATCGGGTGTTTGGGGGTGAGGCTGGGCTGTGTACTCGAGGCTGGAGGGCCATCTTGGGGCAATGGGACCCTTAGGGGTACCCAGGGGCCTTGACTTCTCTGGGGCCAGTGAGGCCTATGGACTCCTCCTCAGAATTTTGTGTTTAAAGGCACAAAATAGGCTACGCAGGGCTACAAAGGAAGCCATTTATGCTGGAGCATGGTTCTACCCACAACACGGGGCCATAGATCCCAGATAAGAAGCCTCTGTGAGGCCGTGAGTGGGGCTAGAGAGGGGCCAGAGGAAGGAAGCACAGGCGTGAGGCTCGGCCCAGCCCTCCAGTGGCCCGAGGAGGAGGGAGGCAGCGCCCCTGGGCAGTGGGGGGCCAGGAAGCCAAGTGGTCATGCTGTCTCAGGACAGGTGGGCACCTCAGCTGCGTCAGGTGCCGCCAGCGGCTGGGTGGGAGGGGCTGAGGACCAAGCCCCCACCAGGCAGAGTGGAGGTCACTGTGGCCTTGGTGAGGGTGGCTTCTGTGGTGTGGCAGGGATGAGTGTCAGGGGGACTGGGGAGAGAATGAAGTAGAGTATGGATGGCTCTTTCAGGGAGTAGAGGTGGGGCGGTGGACGGTTTGGGAGGTGGGAGGCTGCAGGAGGACTGGGCCCAGCGGTCACAGGCACACCTGGCCGTGCATCTTGGTCTGCCACTCCTGGTCACTTCACCCCTCGGAGCCTTGGTTCCTTCCTTGGCAGAATACCAACTCCTTTGCAGAGCGTTTTCCTCCAATTGATGGGTCTCAGGGGCCCGGCCCAAGATTACACCCACTACTGAAGAGCTGGTCCTTAGCAGCATCAGGGGGCAGCAGCTCTGCCATTCCTAATAGTGCTCGGAACAGCGTGGAGCTTGTTGGAAAGAGCTGGGGGGACAGATGCATGTGACGCGTGGAGAGGCTGGGGCACTGTGTGACGTGGGTGTCGGAGGGAGCGCTGAGCTTCACTCCTCACTGGGCACCTACTGAGTGCAGGCACCCTATGGTGTAAGGTGGTCGGGCCTCCCGTGGGAGATCCCACGTTATCTTGGGAACCCAAGGGCCTTAGCAGGGCTTTGGGCAGAAGAGCCAGATGGTTGGGCTGTGAGTGCAGAAGAGATGTCAGCCCTGAGGGGAAGCCTGGGACGGGCTGGCAGCCGGTGCCGGCATTCAGGAGGGGACTGCCACTGGCCTGGTCAGGACGCAGCAGCAGCAGTGGGAGGGAAGAGGAGGGCCTTGGGGTGCAGCTGATGATCGACTTACTGATGAAAGGATGTGGACATGGGCAGGGAACCCCTCCCAGGTGTCCCACCAGAAATGAGGATGTCAGCTGAGTTGAGGAAGTGGGGCTGGGGGTTGCAGGGGAGAAGAAGATCTGGAGGTCAGAGTGGGACTTGAGTGTGAGCTGCCTGTGAGGCAGCCAGCTGGCAGTGTCATGTGAACCAGCAGCTCTGACACCTGGAGCACCAGGACAGGGCCAGGGTGGGGCAATGGATGCTTGAAAATAGCTTCTGAGCCACTTTTGCAGAGCCCCAGGGCCTGGGTTCAAATCCCAGCCTGACCTGGCTTGTCGTGTGTCCCT
Source organism: Pan troglodytes (assembly GCF_028858775.2). Taxonomy (NCBI): domain Eukaryota; kingdom Metazoa; phylum Chordata; class Mammalia; order Primates; family Hominidae; genus Pan; species Pan troglodytes. Next base: position 152,798,746 of record NC_072405.2, read on the forward strand.
GGGCCAATTCCATCAGCTCTCTCATCCCCTCAGGCCCCTCGTCTTTAAAACAGGAAGGGTAAAAATATCTTGTTTCCTAGATTGCCCTGATGAATGAGAACTGGGGTGAAGTGTTTCTAAGCAGAAGCGATGTTGACGATGAAATATCAATATCCTCGCGTATTCTTAGGCAGGGAGACTCTAGAGGGCTCAGGGAGCAGAGACAGACTGGAGGCAGGGATATTCGAGCAGCTTGAGGTGTGCACGGAGATTCTGAGAAAGGGAATGTTTGGAGGTGGTGCTCAGAAAGAGGTGGGAGGATGTGTGTTCACGCATGCATTCATGCAAGTGTGTTGTGTGTGCATGTGTGTTCATGCATGTGTGTGTGCAAGTGTGGCATGTGCACATGTTTGCATGCATGGCATACGTGTGTGCATATGTGCTCATGCATATATGTGGTGTGGGTGCCCCCATGTAAGTATGGGTGCGTGTGTGTGTGTGTGCGCGCGTGTGTGCAGTACATTACGCATGTGCGTGTGTGTGCCACATGCATGCACGGTGTGAATGTATGTATCGAGGCTGGGCTCTGTGCAGCGATTTTGACAGAACACAGGTAAAGGCTGTGGGGCAGGGGCCGTTGGTTTTGTGGAAAGACGGCTAGAGGGCATATTGACTCGGCTGCTGGCAACATGAAGCAGGGAGCTTGTCATCTTGTGCAGGATGGGGTGGAATGTCGTCTCCCAGGCCCAGAGACAGTTCGGACCCTAGTGCCCATGCTCTGTGCCCAGAAGGCCCTGATGCTTCCAGGACCACAGGAGCAAAAGTGATCTCAGTAGTAATAGTCATTTATTGAGTGTTTACTTTGTGCCAGAGGCACCTGCACGGGAGATAGACTCCTGTGGAGGCACGCTCTGCCTCAGGGCCTTCACACAGCTGTTCCCTCTGCCAGGAACAGTCTTCCCTAGAGACCCGCAGGGCTCCCGCCTTCCAGTCCTCACGCACATGTGACCTTTCATTGCAGGCTACCCTGACCGTCCTGTTGAAAATGGCAGCAGCTCTGGGCCCACTCTCTGACCCTTTATCCTGCCTCTGTCTCTGCACACATGTGTCACCTCTCAACACACTGCATAATTTCCCTTATTTGTTGTGTCCACTTCTGACTGTCCAGGCCAGGATGTAAGCAGCACAAAGCAGGCATTGCCAGTTCCCTGACGTGCCCCCCAACGTGTAGAACAGTACCTGGGAGCAGCAGGCACTCAGTCAGTCCACGTTGGAGAAAATCAGGCACAGACATGTTAAGGCAGCAGCCAGGGCCACACAGCTTGTAAGTGGCAGGCTGATGGCAGAGCCCCTTGACGCTGCCATCGAGTGGTAACACTAGGGCGTCTGCAGTGAGCTCTGCTCAGAGCTGTGCGTGTGTGCATGTGTGTGAATGTGTCTGCACATGTGCATGTGTGAATGTGTGCATGTGTATCTGTGAATGTGAATGTGTGTGCACGCATGCATGTGTGTGAATGTGTCTGCACGTGTGCATGTGCGAATGTGTGTGCATGTGCATGTGTATGAATGTGTGTACACGTGCAGGTGAGTGTGTGTGTGCGTGTGCATGTGTGAATGTAAATGTGTGTGTACATGCATGTGTGTGAATGTGGGAGTGTGTATGTGCACGTGCATGTGTGTGAATGGGAGTGTGTATGTGCACATGCATGTGTGTGAATGTGGGAGTGTGTATGTGCACGTGCATGTGTGTGAATGGGAGTGTGTATGTGCACGTGCACGTGTGAATGTGTGCACGTGCGTGAATGTGAGTGTGTATGCATGTGCATGTGTGAATGTGTGTGTGCACGTGCATGTGTGTGCACGTGTGTGAATGTGTATATGCACGTGCGTGTGAATGCGACTGCGTGTGTGTGCACGTGCATGTGTGTGCGTGTGTGTGCACACATGCATGTGTGTGAATGTGTGTGCGTGTGCAGATGTGTGTGCATGTGTGTGAATGTGTGCACGTGCAGATGAGTGAATGTGTGTGTGCACGTGCATGTATGAATGTAAATGTGTGTGCACATGCATGTGTGAATGTGGGAGTGTGTATGTGCACGTGCATGTGTGAATGTGTGTGCACATGCATGTGTGAATGAGTGTGTGTATGCACGTGCATGTGTGTGCATGTGTGTGAATGTGTGTATATGCCCATGTGTGTGAATGCGAGTGCGTGTGTGTGCACGTGCGTGTGTGTGAATGTGTGCGTGCCTGTGTGTGAATGTGAGTGCATGCACATGCATGTGTGTGAATGAGTGCGTGTGTGAATGTATGCGTGTGTGTATGTCTCTGTGTGTGCACGTGCGTGTGCGTGGGGGGATGGGGTGGCATGAGGACCAGACAGGCAGGTGACCATTCAGAAGACACACAGCTGAGCGGAGGCAGAGTTGACCCCAGATCCTGCCAGCTGAGACCTGTGCCCAGGGAGCGTTGTGCCCTCGCTGTGGGCCCCGGGGACACTGGGACAGGCTTGTCCATCCGTCGATGTCCCTAGCAGGCAACACACAGCCAAGTGCAGGAGCAAGCAGGCAGCCCAGGCCAGCCCGTGGCCCATTTTCAGCCCTGCCCCCCGCACAGCCTGTCCAAGTGCCACATGGCCACGTCACGCGTCAGACTCTGCAAACACTCCTCAGGCCAAGCAACTGTTCCCCTCCACCTCGCGCTGCCCCACGTCCCACCGTCCCCCAGGCTGTCAGGCCCCTCTCCTGCCGGCTCTCTCTGGCCCTCATCACTTCCTCCCCACTGCCTCCCTTTGCATTTTTCCGCCTAGGGTGAGTGGGGCCATTTCTCTCAAGGGTTGTTTTAAATATTCATGTTTTAATTAAAGAATTTTATTGCACGAGCGACATGGAAGATCATGAAAAAGCAGCGTCCTGGGGCCTGGGAGCAAGTGTGTGTGTCCTCCTGTGTGTGTGTGTGTGTGTCCCTATGTGTCCCCGTGTGGTGTGTGTGGAGCCATTTTTTGCACAAGGAGGGACAGGGGAGCCACTCCTTTTGCACAAGGGCCAATTTAGTGTATGTGTCCCTGTGTGTGTGTCCCTCTGTGGTGTGTGTCCCTGTGTGTGTGTCCCTGCGTCCCTATGTGTGGTCTGTGTGCCTGTGTGTCCTTGAGTGTATATCCCTGTGTGTCCCTGTGTGCGTCCTCTGTGTGCCCACAGGGAGTGGGTATGGGAGGCTGGGCTGGAACTGGGTGTGGAGTGTGAACCCACACATTCCGTTGGGCTCCTGGATCCTGCAGGGGTGTGGGAGGCTTACTGCTGGCCGAGGGGCTGTGACCGGCCACGGAGATGGGGTGACCTCCCCCTCCCTGCCCTGCCTCCAGGGTGAGTCAGGCTTAGCCCAGGCCCACCTGCCCAGTGACCCCACACTCACTCTCGAGGCTGTTGGAGACACAGGCTCAGCCCCAACCCCAGGAGCCCCGGAAGTCCTGGGAAGAGGCATCTGGAGGCCTGTCTGGGGTGTGCAGGGGCAGAGGGAGCGGCAAAGCCTGGGCTGGAATTTGGAGGGGAGTCAGGATTGGAGTGGAGTTTGGGACTCCAGGTAGTCTCACCGTGACAGGAAGCACCGAGGGGCTTGGGAAGGTGCCAAGGTCTCCACTGTCAGGGGTTTCTGGCTTGGACAGGGGAGCCACTCTTTTTGCACAAGGGCCAATTTAGAAAAATCTAGAAAACAAGAAAGCTTCAGTCCCCATCACAGACAACACCCATTTCAGATGGGGATGGCAGGATGGGGCCCCATGGGAATGATATGCTGGGCCCACCATGCCCTCAGCCCTTCACCTCCTCCGCTCAGAGCCAGAACGCACCCCACGCCCGCCTGGCTGCGAGAGAGGCTGAGAGTCAGGGCGCTGTGTTTTGGTTCCACTTCCCAGAAAGATGGGGAGAAAGGACGTGGAGCTGGCAGCAGACAACCGGGGTCAGGGCCCGGGCGGCGGGCAGAGACTTGTCCAAGGTCTCCGGGATGGGCCCTGGGCTTTCAGGCTTGTAAACAGGGCACCATTCTCAGGCCAAGGAGCACCTGCCTGATCAAGAAAAGGAAGCAACAAGACTCGGCCAGCTCAGGGAGCCTCAGTTTCCCTCCTGAGAGTTGGAGACGGGACAGTACCTGCTAGCAGGGCCTACGTGAGGCTTTAAGGAGATGGAGGCTTGACAGGTTTCGGGGAGCCCCGCTGCCCCAAGAGGCTCCTCGCTCTTAGCTCACCTGGGAAGTGGCCTGCCGGATGGTGGGCTCAGCTTCTCAGCCCCATCCTGAGATCTGCTGGTGCCCGCCTCTGTGGCGGGAGGAAGGGGGACCAGCCACTTGGGCACCGCCAGTAGGAGCGGCTGGCAGCAGGTGGGCTAAGTCAGGCCACCGGGCGCCCCATCCGCCCTCCGGGGCCCTCCCTTCCACGTCCGTGCAGGGGGCCCTGGTCTAGGTCTCAGAGGAGTCTGGTGCCCCAAGACAGACCCTAACTTGGAGCCTGGGCTGGAGGTGGGGTCATCCCTCGGGCACGCTGTGGGTGCCTGGGACCTGGTGGCAGAGCAGGGCGGGAATGGCAGAACTGACCCTCCAGCCCCGATGCTGCCCGACCTGCTGGACTCGGGAGACCTCTGCTGGCGACAGACAGAAGTGCACAGCTCTCCTCCAGAGAACAGCCCGGAAGCTAGGGAGGCCCAGCTGGAGGGAGGGACGCCCCCTGTGCTCCCCCGCACCCCCATCCCAGCCAAGTCGGGGTGCGGGCTGTGGGGAGCTCACAGCCTCCAGTCTGGGGCGCCAGGGTGGGAAGGACACCAGGAGGCCTCTCACCAAGCACCCTCTCCCCTGGGTGGCCAGGCTGCCTGGGGCCGTTAATTGGCTCTATTCATCCCCTTAATGAGATGGAAATGAGGCTTCCAGACAGAGCCGGCATTGAGTGGGGGAAGAAAGGCGGTTTCTTTCCGGTCCTGGAGGGGCAGCCCACCCCCCAGCCTGCTTGCTGCTCCTCTGCTGCCCCTCACTGTCCACCCAGCTCAGACACACTGTGGCCACCCAGCGAAGGGTGGCTTGAACACCTCTGCACCCTGCACTGCGGACCCCAGGGGCTCCATCCTGGCATTGATACATTCACTAGACAAACATTTACTGAGTGTCAGCTAAGTGAGGGGACACACATCAAAAACAAAACAAGAATAAAAATAGCAGCTACCATTTTCTCAGTGTTCATTAGTAGCAGGAGTGTGACCAAGATGGGGGATCAGTCTGTGGCTGGGATCAGGGCTCAGTATGTAACAGGATCAGGAATTCTGTGCCCAGGATCAGAGGTCAGTCTGTGATAAGGATCAAGGCTCAATATGTGACCAGGGTCAGGAATCAGTGTGTGACTAGAATCGAGACTCAGTATGCGTCCAGGGTCAGCTTGTGACCTGGATCAGGGCTCAGCATGGGTCCAAAGTCAGGGTTCAGTATGTGACCAGGGTCAGGCTTGGTTTGTGGGGGCAGGGTGATCCATCCTCTGGGCCAGTGTCCCGCCCCTCCGAAGCCTCTCCTGATGTGCCCCCGCCCTTTCTCCCCCTACCACATCCTCACCACCTGGGTCACCAAGGTAACCAGCCCTGAAATGAGTGGGTGTTTTGGCAGCTGAGGCCTAACCTGGGTCTATCCTGAAAGGCTGCGTGCTGCAGCAGTTGCCATGGGAACCGAGTGGCATCCTCCGATGAGCCTGGCTTGGACACCCTCTGTCTCCCGCCCACTGCCAGTTTCCACGTCACTCAGGCTTCCGCGTGGGGGCTGGGCTGGGACGGCGAGGGGGGTGCCGCAGGATGTGCCACCCTGACCCATTGTCAGGCCCACCTCTTAGGACCCCGTCTGTGCCTTTGCCTCAGAATCGGGGTGGTGGGATGCCTTCAGCAGATGAGACCACTGAGGCCCGGAGCACCTGGGCCCCATACAGTCCTGGCAGGAGGCCTTAGTCTGGGGGATGGGGGCGTTTGGAATCTGACCACCAGTTCAAGTCCAGGTTCCTCTCCTTGTCCTGAGTTAGGGCATGTGACAGGGCAGCCACGAAGGGCCTGTCACCTGTTCCTGTGCTGTGGGCAGGTGCCACCCTGTCCCGCCCTTGTGCCCTGGAGGCCGTGCTGAGTCCCCCACCTCCCCTGGCATGGCACAGGCTAAGCACGCTATGGAGGAGGCAGCTCACCTGCTGTGCACCCTCAGCCAGGTGCTCTCCTCTCTGGGACCTGTGGGAGTATGGCTCTGTGAGTGAAGGAAGAGGGTTCTGCAGCAGGTGTGGGGGCCTGGAAGACTCCTCCCACCCTATGGACCCCACCAGGGAGAATGAGGCCTCCCACAGCTGTGGTGGGTCAAGTCCCTCTCCTGGGTCTCATCCCCATGCCCCTGGCACCCCCTGCTGGCCATTCCTGGCATAGGTGTGGGGAAGTGGGGCAGGGTGGGGGGCACTCTGGCTGGACACTGAGTTTGCTGAAAATCAAAGTGGGGCCCCAGGAGTCAACTCTGACCCAAGTGACAATGCCACACGCTGTCCTCTCCACATCCTTTTTTGCTGTTTGACTTCCCACTGGTCAGTCCTGGGAGGTCAGCCATTATCCTCATGTTGTAAATGATGGGAGTGAGGCCAGTGGGTGGTGGGGCCACTGGGGGAATCTGGCGGCTGGAGCTACCCTGGGGTCTCCTGCAGTCCACACTCCCACTGAGGGAGGGAGGGCCCCTTTCCTGAGGCTCCAAGAGGCCCTGGGGCCCTTCTGGTGGGTCGGGGTGGCCTGTGCTTGGCCTGATTGCTGCCCCTGGGGCCTCCCCTGCTGTACCTGGGATCGAGCTGCTGGATCCCCAGTGTTCCCCAGTGGCAGCGGCCCCAGCTCCATGGTGGGTCCCCTCGTGGTGGCCGCCAGCTGTCTCCTCGCCACCATAGCCAGGAGCAGCACTTGGCAAGGGCTGCATGCCCTTTCCAAGTCGCCCGACCCTGCTGCACAGGGTGTACATGAGCCCAGAGTGCTGGGCAGGAGGCCCAAGCGGGAGGCCTGGACGCGGCAGCCCCTTCCCGGCCCCCTGGTGCTGCTGCCCCTCTCTGGCCCACAGATGGCAGTGGCCCTCTCCTGCTTTGTGCTCCTCCATGGCTACCCAGTGCTCCAGGACCATGGGCACTCCAAGCAGCCCAAAGTGTTTTTGGCAGCACGAGGACCCCCCGGGAGCAGAGACTCCTGGGGTGTGAGGTCTGGTTTGCTAGGGGAACACAGGTCCATGAAGGCCGCGGGGACTGTCGGGGCAGGGATGGAGAAAGACTCACTAGAGAAGCTGAACAGAGTGGCTGGGGTCAGGGCAGGGGCGTGGCGGGGAGGCGCCTGCAGGCATTTTTCCCAGGCTCCCTCCTCGGGTGGCCAGCTGGCCAGGTCCAGGGCAGGCTCAGTCAGGCTGTGCCCTGGGTTCGAGGCCCTGGTTGGACACCAGGTGTGAGGCCTTGGTCACCACTGGTATACCTGCGTGGGGTGAAGAAGCGGCTCCAGGTCACAGCTGGGGTGTGAAATGTGGAGCCCTGGTGATGAGAGTGGTGACCCTCCGCTGAGCCCATGAGGAAACTGAGGCTCTTATGAGCAGGGCCTGGCCAGAAACTGGATGGAGCCTGGAGAGGGCTTCCAGGCGTGCCAGGAACGAGAGCCTTGGAGGCCAGGCCCCTCTACCCTCTGCTTACCATCAGGACGCTGTGCTGTGAGGCAGCCCTCTGGTGGGCGGAGGTCGTCAATCCTTCATCATCCTGGCAGCAAACCTGCCCAGTGGCGGCTGGCACACGGGGACCCTTCAGGCTCAGACGTGACCTGAGCTCTCCACAGGGGGCCCGGGAGCTGGATAGACACCAGACCCCCAGGTCCTCCCAGGCCAGGCCTTCCCCGGCACTGCGGCCCCTCCCCACCCGGGCCGGCCTCGGCGGGCTTAGCACCCCCATGACTTACCCGTCCAGGCCACAAGCCCCTGCCCTGCCCTGATCCCCGCCCTCTGGTTTCCCCCCAGGCGGCTGGAAGCTGTGGTCCCTGTGGGGCGAATGCACGCGGGACTGCGGGGGAGGCCTCCAGACGCGGACGCGCACCTGCCTGCCCGCGCCGGGCGTGGAGGGCGGCGGCTGCGAGGGGGTGCTGGAGGAGGGTCGCCAGTGCAACCGCGAGGCCTGCGGCCGTGAGTGCGGGCGGGGCGGGGCGGAGCCGGAGCCCTGGAGAGGCGGGGCCTGTGAGGGAGGAGAGGGGGGTGGGGCCCTGGAGAGGAGGGGCCCGTGGGGGCGGGGCGGGGCCTCGAGCAGAAGCGGCCGGTGGAGGGAGGGGCTTGGGGGCGGGACCAGGTAGGGGCGGGGCCTGGGCCTGGGCCTGGCAGACGCTGGGCGGGGCCTGCAGGAAGAGTGAATAGGATGGGTCTGGGCTCTGAGAAGCAGGACCTAAACTCGGGGCTGGCCCGTGGGAGTGGGGGCTGGCCCGTGGGAGTGGGGCCTAGCCGGGGGAGCAGAGGTGAGGGCCCCGAAGAGGGTGGTGCTTGGGGCTGGGTGGGACTAGTTGGGGCTTTCTTCCGGTTTGTAGATCGGGGTTTTTGGAGGGTGCGCGGAAGGCTGGCTGTGGGACCTCTGGCCAAGCCAGCCCGCCTGCCCCAGCCGGATACTGCCTCCAGAATGTATTTCTGTAATAAGGCTCTCTAATGACCCCATGCATTTTTTAGCTGCTTCCATGAAGTTAAATCACGTTGTAATGAGACTGTCATTGTTTGGGCTGTTTTTTCCTTGGTGAACTTTCCTGGGGAGAAGAGCTCCTCTCAGGAGCCTGGGGAGGGCCCCGGGGCATCGGCTGGGCTGCGGGAGGGAGGCAGGGGGCTGTTGGGGTGCCAGGCACGGGAGAGCAGCCGTCCTGCAGGTGAACGCTGGCCTGTGGGCGGTGGAGGCAGTGAGGGAGGTGGCGCGGGGTATGGGAGACAAGACCCACAGGAAGGGTCCCCTGGTGACCAGATGAGGGCTGGTGCCAGGCTGGGCACTCTGGTCCCTGGCTCCCAGCTGCCCAGTGGAGCCAGGTGGCCCAGTGCTGCCGAACTCAGAGCACTGTGGCCACAGAGAGAGAGGACGGGGGCAAAGAACCGCTCCTGTGCTGACCTGAGCCCGTCCTGCAGCCGCTGGGCGTACCAGCTCCCGGAGCCAGTCCCTGCGGTCCACAGATGCCCGGCGGCGTGAGGAGCTGGGGGACGAGCTGCAGCAGTTTGGGTTCCCAGCCCCCCAGACCGGTGAGCTGGCGGGAGGGGGGTGGGTGGGACTAGGGCTTTGGGAAAATACTGTAAGTTATCAATTGCAGCTAGTTATGGGTAGTAACTTGAATAACATGCCATAACTAGACTAAACCCTTAGGTGCAGGGCTCTTGTCTCCTGACTGCCTGGCATTAGGGGAACTGGTGTGAGGTGAAGAAACCTGTCCCTGGCCAGACCCCAGAGGCCCAGGGATGGCACAGGCCGGCCCTCAGGGCTCCCAGCCTTGTAGGGGAAATGGCCAGTTCTTGAGATCAGCCTGGTTTGAAGGCCCGGGGGCTCTGCCCCAGCCCCGCTGCCTGCTCCCCAGCAGGGCAGCCCTCCTGCTGCGGGGTCTGGCCCCGGTCTGACTGCAGCCCCATGGGCGGCAGGCCTGTGACGCTGTAGTGGGGCCTGCAGGTGACCCAGCAGCCGAGGAGTGGTCCCCGTGGAGCGTGTGCTCCAGCACCTGCGGCGAGGGCTGGCAGACCCGCACGCGCTTCTGCGTGTCCTCCTCCTACAGCACGCAGTGCAGCGGACCCCTGCGCGAGCAGCGGCTGTGCAACAACTCTGCCGTGTGCCCAGGTGGGTGGGACCTTGGGCTGGGGCAGCGGACGGCCAGGGCAGCGGGGGGCCGAGGCAGCGGACTGCCAGGGCAGCGGGGGGCCAGGGCAGCGGGGGCGGTGGCCGCAGTGGGCAGCAGCACCTTCCGTCCCTCTGCAGTGCATGGTGCCTGGGATGAGTGGTCGCCCTGGAGCCTCTGCTCCAGCACCTGTGGCCGTGGCTTTCGGGATCGCACGCGCACCTGCAGGCCCCCCCAGTTTGGGGGCAACCCCTGTGAGGGCCCTGAGAAGCAAACCAAGTTCTGCAACATTGCCCTGTGCCCTGGTAGGTGAGAGGGAGGGCGTAGGGGCAGGGAGGAAGGGAAGAAAGGGGAGGTCACAGTGGGCCACTGGCCAGGCCCAGGAGCCCAGCTTTGCCCACTCCAGACCCACCTCAGGGTGCTCAGAGGTTGGAACCTCAGACTGGGTTTAGGAAGCAGACTGAGGTGTGACCTTGGGGCATTTCCCACCCATATCCCAGGCTGGGTGTGGGGTGGTGGCCTCTAGGGTTTTCTCACCCATATCCCAGGCTGGATGTTCACGCCATGTCCCAGGCTGGGTGTGGGTTGGTGGCCCCCAGGGTTTACTCACCCATGTCCCAGCCAGGGTGTTCACACCCATGTCACAGGCTGGGTGTGGGGTGGTGGCCCCCAGGGTTTACTCACCCGTGTCCCAGCCTGGGTGTTCTCACCCATGTCACAGGCTGGCCGTGGGTGGTGGCCCCCAGGGTGTTCTCACCTATGTCCCAGGCTGGGTGTGGGGTGGTAGCACCCAGGGTGCTCACACCCACATTCCAAGCCAGGCATTGGGGTGCCGGGTGTTCACGCCCACTTTGTGTCTCCTTCCTCCCCCGGGCCGGGCAGTGGATGGAAACTGGAACGAGTGGTCGAGCTGGAGCGCCTGCTCCGCCAGCTGCTCCCAGGGCCGACAGCAGCGCACGCGTGAATGCAACGGGCCTTCCTACGGGGGTGCGGAGTGCCAGGGCCACTGGGTGGAGACCCGAGACTGCTTCCTGCAGCAGTGCCCAGGTCAGGGGTGCGCCGGGCTGGGGTCGGGGGGCACCTAACAAGCAGGAGCCTCTAGGAAGGGGACAGGCCCCGCAGCGGGTGGGGGTAACCATGGGCCCCGGCATGTGACTGAGGAGGGAGTGGGGTGCACAGTGGGGTCTGGGGTGGCTGTAGGGGAAATGGGGCATGGGGTGGCTGCAGGGTGAGTGAGGTGCACTGTGGGGTGTGGGGTGGCCATGAGGAGAGTGGGGCATGGGGTGGCCATGGGGAGAGGAGTGGGGTGCACAGTGGGACTTGGGGTGTCCATGGGGAAGTGGAGGGTGGGGTGGCCGTGGGGTAGCGGGGTGCACAGTGGGACTTGGGGTGTCTGTGGGGGAAGTTGAGTGTGGCCATGGGGTAGCGGGGTGCACAGTGGGACTTGGGGTGTCTGTGGAGAAGTGGAGTGTGGGGTGACTGTGGAGTAGTGGGGTGCACAGTGGGACTTGGGGTGTCCATGGGGAAGTGGAGTGTGGGGTGGCCATGGAGTAGTGGGGTGCACAGTGGGACTTGGGGTATCCATGGGGAAGTGGAGTGTGGGGTGGCCATGGATTAGTGGAGTGCACAGTGGGACTTGGGGTGTCTGTGGAGAAGTGGAGTGTGGGGTGACTGTGGAGTAGTGGGGTGCACAGTGGGACTTGGGGTGTCTGTGGGGAAGTGGAGTGTGGGGTGGCCGTGGGGTAGTGGGGTGCACAGTGAGGTGTGGAGGGTGGTGGGGTTGGCTGCATGTGGGGTGTTTGCTTTATTTTGTATCAGGCTGATGACTGGTTTCTCCTCTCCTGGTCTGAATTTCCCTTCTTTGACCTCCTGCCCCACATCCCTGGGTCCCTATGTTTCACTGCCACATGGCTCTGTGTGGGTCCCTGTCTTTGTGTCCTCCTGTCACTGTGGCTCCTGGACCCTGCCCTCCTTGTCGCCTGTGCCCTGTGTCTGGCCACGCCCCGCAGTGGATGGCAAGTGGCAGGCCTGGGCGTCATGGGGCAGTTGCAGCGTCACGTGTGGGGCTGGCAGCCAGCGACGGGAGCGTGTCTGCTCTGGGCCCTTCTTCGGGGGAGCAGCCTGCCAGGGCCCCCAGGATGAGTACCGGCAGTGCGGCACCCAGCGGTGTCCCGGTGAGGCCCCTTCCACCTGGACTGGGCTCTGGGGAGGGCTGATGGCGATCGGGCGGGCTCGGGCTCAGCTGTCACCCACGTGGTGTGTTGGGGGCTCCCGTCCTGTCCTCATAATGATGCCTGCTCCAGGCGCCTTGCACCTTCCAGAGCCAGCTGCCGGCTCTCAGTACCCCTTCCTGAACCCCTGTCCCGGGCCCCTTGGCAGAGCCCCATGAGATCTGTGATGAGGACAACTTCGGTGCTGTGATCTGGAAGGAGACCCCAGCGGGAGAGGTGGCTGCCGTCCGGTGTCCCCGCAACGCCACAGGTGAGGGCTGGAGAGCACGTGGTGTATGGGGGCTCCCGTCCTGTCCTCACGGTGATGCCCACGCTGAGGTGCTGTTGGCACTGGGAGGCGGCCCAGACACGGAGCCCAGACAGCCTGCGTGTGCTGGCGCAGGGTGGTGGGGCCGCGAGCCCAGGGCGCCGTGTGAGAACTCTGTGGCAGCTGCTGTTCTGAGCACTCGCTAGGGGCTGGCACCCATGCTCAGCCCTAATGCAAGATGTCCACGGAGTCTAAGCAACCCAAGAAGCCGCCACCATTTACAGCTGGGAAACTGAGGCACAGGGAAGTGAATGCCCTTGCCCGGGGCTTGCGGGGACAGGAAGAGGAGGTCTCCGTTGAATGCCAGCCTCAAGGAGAAAGCAGGGCTCCACGGGGAAGGGCTCACTGCACCAGGGGCAGGCCTCCTTGGCTCCTCCTTTTTGAAGGAGTGCAGGTGCTTTATGTCCCTGACAGGCAGCAGGCAGAGAGGATGGGAGCCCGGGTTCAAACTCTGGTTCTGCCCTTGTTTGCTGTGTGACATTCAGAAACTGCCTTAACCTCCCTGAGCCTCAGTGTTCTCATCTGTAGGATGAGGGCAGTTGGGGTTCCTCTGCTCAGAGCTGCTCTGGGGAGGTGTGGGGGACGGCAGCAGGGGCGCTGTGTTGCCAGCTGCGGCTGCTGCTCCTCCCTCGCTCTTCTGATTACAGAACAGGGCATGTTCTTGGTAGCAGATTGCAAATGCTGAGAAGCAAAAAGAAGCACGTGAATGCCGCATGGTGGCGTGCCTCCCCTGGCCTTTGGTCTGCATGCGTGGCAGGGTCTCCCAGTGCCGCTCATTTTTGGCCCCATCTAAACCAGCATCTGCATCCAGTCCTGTGGCTCTTGTCAGGTGTCAGGGCTGCGACAGTTCTTTGTGGCTGCCGCCACCCTGTAAACACTCAGCTGTCCCTGTTTCTCTGATGATGTCCTGGGAGTGAGCTCTGTATCACAGGGTGTGCCGTGTTTAAGGCTGTTGTCCCCTTAATGCCCAGCGGCACCCCAAGGCTGCCCCCATGTCTCTGGGCCAGGCTGAGGCCCCTGTAGCCCTGTGGATGCAGCCAGGCAGGGGCCCAGGGTGCTGGCTCCCTCCAGGGCTCTGGGTTGGTTAGAAGGGGCTCCGAAGGAGGTCATGGCTGAACTCTGAAGGCCCTGCTTGGCCGAGATCTCCACCTCCATGCAGTGGGGTTCCTGAAGGCTTAGCTCATGCTAGGTCCTGAGTCCTTGGGGCAGGTAGCAGCTGGAAATGTGTTGATGAAGGGAACGAGGTCCCTGCGTGGACTCTGCTCTCGGCGTGAGGCCATGGGCGAGTCCCTGTTTCTGGGGGCCACAGGGTCCCATCCAGAAGGTCTGCTGCCAGGGGCCAAGGGTGGGATTCCTGGGCCAGGCAGCGGGCATCCACCTGAGAAGGGGATGGTCTCCCCAGGACTCATCCTGCGACGGTGTGAGCTGGACGAGGAAGGCATCGCCTACTGGGAGCCCCCCACCTACATCCGCTGTGTTTCCATTGACTACAGAAACATCCAGATGATGGTGAGGGCCAGTTCCCGGGGGTCTCCAACCCCTCCCCAATCACCCTGGCCACACAGGTTGGGACCCTGCAGAGGGTCCTAGGCATGGGAGGTCCTGGGTGGCTGCCTGGACGTGTTCCACAGAGGTGAAGGCACCCGCCCTCTCTGTCTTCCGCAGACCCGGGAGCACCTGGCCAAGGCTCAGCGAGGGCTGCCTGGGGAGGGGGTCTCGGAGGTCATCCAGACACTGGTGGAGATCTCTCAGGACGGGACCAGCTACAGTGGGGACCTGCTGTCCACCATCGATGTCCTGAGGAACATGACAGAGATTTTCCGGAGAGCGTACTACAGCCCCACCCCTGGGGACGTACAGGTGGGCTCCCCGAGGGGCATTTTGGAAGAGGGTGTCGGGAAGGTGTCTGGGGAGCCCTCCTCGACCTTAGAGATGGATCCCCAACCCTGGCCACAGCCCAGGCCCTAACCCATGTCATAGGTTGAACTCTGACCTTTGTCACACATTTAATCTTGGTCACACATTGAGCCCTGACCCTGGTCACACACTGAGCCCTGATCATAGGCTGAGCCCTGACCCTGATCACACGCTGAGCTCTGGTCGTAAGCTGAGCCCTGATCCTGGTCACACGCTGAGCCCTGGTCACATGCTGAGCCCTGACCCTGGTCACACACTGAGCCCCTGATCATAGGCTGAGCCCTGACCCTGGTCACACGCTGAGCTCTGGTCATAAGCTGAGCCCGGATCCTGGTCACACACTGAGCTCTGGTCACACACTGAGCCCTGACCCTGGTCACACACTGAGCCCTGATCATAGGCTGAGCTCTGACCCTGGTCACACGCTGAGCTCTGGTCATAAGCTGAGCCCTGATCCTGGTCACACGCTGAGCTCTGGTCACACGCTGAGCCCTGACCCTGGTCACATGCTGAGCCCTAATCCTGGTCACGCACTGAGCCCCAACCCTGGTCACACACCATGTCCTGATCCTGGTCACACTCTGAGTCCTGACCCTTGTCACAAACTGAGCCCTGATCCTGATCATACACTGAGCCCTGACCCTGGTCACACTGAGCCCTGATCCTGGTCACACACTGAGCCCTGATCCTGGTCACACACTGAGCCCTGACCCTGGTCACACTGAGCCCTGATCCTGATCACACACTGAGCCCTGACCCTGGTCACACTGAGCCCTGATCCTGGTCACATTCTGAGCCCTGATCCTGGTCACACACTGAGCCCTGACCCTGGTCACACTGAGCCCTGATCCTGGTTACACTCAGAACCCTGACACTGGTCACCCACTGAACCCTGACCTTGGTCACATGCTGAACCCTGACCTTGGTCACATGCTGAACCCTGATCCTGGTCACATGCTGAGCCCTGACCCTGGTCACACTGAGCCCTGACCCTGGTCACACACTGAGCCCTGACCCTGGTCACACTGAGCCCTGACCCTGGTCACACACTGAGCCCTGATCCTGGTCACACTGAGCCCTGATCCTGGTCACACACTGAGCCCTGACACTGGTCACATGCTGAACCCTGACCCTCCTCACATGCTGAGTCCTGACCCTGGTCACACGCTGAGCCTCAATCCTGGTCACACAGTGAACCCTGGCCCTGGTCACACACTGAGCCCTGATCCAGGTCACACACTGAGCCCTGACCCTGGTCACACGCTGAGCCCTGACCCTGGTCACACTGAGCCCTGACCCTGGTCACACGCTGAGCCCTGACCCTGGTCACACCCTGAGCCCTGACACTGGTCACATGCTGAGTCCTGACCCTGGTCACATGCTGAGTCCTGACCCTGGTCACACACTGAGCCTCAATCCTGGTTACATGCTGAACCCTGGCCCTGGTCACACACTGAGCCCTGGCCCTGGTCACATGCTGAGCCTCAATCCTAGTCACACACTGAGCCCTGGCCCTGGTCACACCCTGAGCCCTGATCCTGGTCACACTGAGCCCTGATCCTGGTCACACACTGAGCCCTGACCCTGGTCACACTGAGCCCTGATCCTGGTCACACACTGAGCCCTGACACTGCCCTGGTCACATGCTGAACCCTGACCCTGGTCACATGCTGAGCCCTGACCCTGGTCACACACTGAGCCTCGATCCTGGTTACACACTGAACCCTGGCTCTGGTCACAGTGAGCTCTGACCCTGGTCACACACTGAGCCCTGATCCTGGTCACATATTGAGCCCTGACCCTGGTCACACACTGAATCCTGACCCTGGTCACAGTGAACGGTGATTTTGTGCCCTGTTCTCTGTCACTGGCCCTTCTTCCTCTTCTTTCCAGAACTTTGTCCAGATCCTTAGCAACCTGTTGGCAGAGGAGAATCGGGACAAGTGGGAGGAGGCCCAGCTGGTAGGGCCTGGGGCCCCTACGGTCAGCAGCCTCAGGAGGGGTGCAGGCACAGCTGGTGCCTCCCTGGTCTCCAGTCGGCCTGGGGTGGGGTCCCGCCGGGTGCTCTGGGTTTGGATCTCAGGATGGCCTCTTGCTAGTGTTGGCAGCACTGAGGAAGCTCAGCATTCCTAGCCTGTTTCCTCATTTGTCTAAGGACAGTCGTTTATTTCCTGGGGCTCAGTGAGGAGGTTCCAGAAAATACTGAGCACATGGGGATGCCGAGGCAGCTGGGACATAGAGCCCTCCTCATGTTGGGGCAGTGGGCAGTGCTCACTCCCCCAGGCTGACCTCCAGCCAGCCACCACTCCTAGCCCGGGCAGCACCCGGCATGGGGGCTGGGGGTATCCAGAGACGTTCCCCCATCCTGGGCTTCCCATGGGTGGGGCACAGCAGCCCCTCTGGGCATCTGCTTTCTCATCCCCAAAGTGGGGTACTCAGAGGTCACCAGCCCCACTTCTTCGAAATGTTAGGAAATGGCCAATAAGAAAAGGAGGGACAGGGAAGGGAAGGAGGCAGGGGCTAAGGGACAGCGGGGCCTCATCCCTGGGCTGCTCACCCCCCTGCCCTCCAGGCGGGCCCCAACGCCAAGGAGCTGTTCCGGCTGGTGGAGGACTTTGTGGACGTCATCGGCTTCCGCATGAAGGACCTGAGGGACGCATACCAGGTGACAGACAACCTGGGTAAGCCTGCCCACCTGCTGCCACCCCCCACGCCTTGCTTTGCAGCCCTGGGCCAGGCCCTTCTGCCTCAGCGTCCTCATCTGTATAAAGGGGCAGTGACCAGACAGCCTTTGTGGGCCCTCCCAGCCGATTTCTCAGATGGGTCCTGTTTTCAGTCTCCTGAGGGTTGATGATGTGGCCTAGGAGGGGACGAGACACAGCCCAGGGGGTGTGGACCTGGGAGCTCCGTCCCCAGCCAGCGCTTCGCATGTACCCACCTGGGGCCAGAGGGTATTCTGCCTGTCACCCCCAGTGCCCTCCCTGTGGAGCTTTAGAGGCAGGGGCTGTGCAAGCCACACCTTCCCTGCTTGTCAGTCCCAGTAGTGCCTTGCCAGAGGGGCCTGGACTCCACCCAGCTCCGTGGTGTCAGCCGAGTCTTAGTTTCCTCATTTCTAAAATGAGATGATAACGGTGCCCATCTCATGGGGAGGTAGAGACTGATGAGACGAGTGAGTGGCTGAATCCCAGGGTAAAAGGTGGCTGTCATTACAAACACAGCAATTCTATTTAATGACTGTTACTACAGTGCCCTCAAATATCTCTCAAAAGCCACGTTTCTCAAACTTTCCCTGCCTTGATCAGAGAGTCTCTCAAAGCAGAGGACCCAGGAGTGGGTGCTGGCCCCAGCTGTGATCCCTGCTACTAGGGAGGCTGAGGTGGGAGGATTGCTTGAGCCCAGGAGTTTGAGACCAGCCTGGGCAGCACAGTGAGACCCTGTCTCTACAAATGTTTTTTAAAAAATTAGCACCAAGGAGGGAGAGTGTCACCTCCCCTGTGGGGATGCTTCACCTTTAGTGATATGACCAGGATCAGCTGAGCTTTGTCAGCACACACACCCTGGGGCCTTGCCCAGTGCCTATACTGGTGCCCAAGACATAACTGGTAGCCAGCTCCCAGAGCGCTCGGCACAGCCCACAGCCCCTGGAATGGCCCACACACGCTTCAAACCCTGAGCACCGTGGTTACCCCACATGCTTCATAACCCTGTCTCAGTCCATTTCCTGTTGCTGTCACTGAAGGGGTAATCTATAAAGATGAGAGGTTCTGGAGGCCGGAAAGTCCAAGATCACAGCTCCAGCTCTGAGTGAGCACCCTCCTGCTGCAGCACAGCATGGCAGAGGCAGCCCATGAGAGACAGAGCAAGTATGCCCGCTGAGGTCTCCCTTCCCATAATACCACTAAAGCCATCATGGGGGCCACCCTTGACCTCCCAAAGGCCCCACCCCCAAGTACCATTAGCAGATGAAATTGGGGATTCAATTTCCAACACGTGAACGTTTACAGGACACATTCAAGCTATAGCACACCACAGACACCCTGTGCATCCCGTATGCTCCACTCAGCTGTGCTCAGCCTCACTCACTCCCAGGACCCTGCTTCTCTGCCCAGGCCCCCACCCCTACATCCCTCCCTCACTCAGCTGCCAAGAACTGGACGCCAGTGAGAGTGGCTTCCCATCGCATCTCTTTATGCAAACCAGATGAAAGGAATAATCCCTCCCGACTGTCAGAGCTGTAGGCCAAAGTGACACAGAAGCTGCATGTAGACAGACTACGAAGGCTCGAACTCTGATCCCTGCAGCCAACCTTAAACCCAGAGACCTGCCATGACCGGGTTGATGACCCAGTGTTTTCACCAGTAGAAATGTCCATTTCAATATTCATCTCGTCAGAAGGTGCTTGGCACTCCCGAGGTGTCCCATCCCCAGGCCTAAAACAGACACAGTCCGAGGATATTTAAGTTAAGCAACCCTAACTTCCATGTGACCAGACCTGTACTGCAGGCGGCACTCAGACGTGTCTGGTGGAAACCATAGCTTCGGGCCTATTGTACTTGAACAAGTCCCACTAAAACATGTCCAAGACGGATCGACATTCTTCTTATAATGTCTTTGGGAGGCTAACTAGCATTAACCTTTTAAATTAAAGACTGAGGTTAGGCACAGCGGCTCATGCCTGTAATCCCAGCAGTTTAGGAGGCCAAGGCAGGAGGATCGCTTGAGCCCAGGAGTTTGAGACCAGCCTGGGCAGCACAGTGAGACCCTGTCTCTACAAATGTTTTTTAAAAAATTAGCCAGGCATGGTGGTGCGCCTTTAGTCCCTGCTACTAGGGAGGCTGAGGTGGGAGGATCGCTTGAGCCCAGGAGGTCGAGGCTGCAGTGAGTTGTGATCACACCACTGCACTTCAGCCTGAGCAATAGGCTGTCTCTTTAAGGAACAAAAAAAGACAAAGTTCTGATTTTTCCATAGTGAAATGCCTCAGCTAGAAACATCAACACGACTGATTGCTACTACTTCAATAATTCTGCCACTTTTCATCTTGTTCCAATGAAATATTTCAAAGTTTGCCCCTTACCTGGGCACACCTGCCACAGCCCACCCTAGTGCCCATACCAGCCCTCCACCGCCCCTCGATGACCCTGTGTCCAGCCTCCCACCCCTTCGCCTGCTCCAGGGCGCTGCTCCAGCATCCGTCTGCCCCCATTCCCCGCTGCAGCTTCCCAGCAGCCCCTTGCCCCTGCAGGCCACCTGTCCTTTGACGTTTCCTCTTGTCCTCACCCCCGGTTCTCTGCTGGTCCCTCCTGCCCCTCCGCTCACTGGGTGCCCACCCAGTCCGAATTCCCTCTGCCCTCCATTGGGGCTGCCAGTGACATCCATGGTGCAAAACCCTGTTCTCGGGCGTCCATGCCGTCCACTGCATTTGGCGCTACTGATGCACATGCCCTCTCCTCCTCTCCCTGCCGCATCTTGGGCTGCATTCTTGAGGCTCCACTGGGGCCTGTGAGGGCTGAGGCCACGGCCCCAGGGCCAGGTTCCCCCAGAACAGTGGGTCCCTGTCAGCACCTGCTTCCACCCCAGCGGCACTTCCCCAAACTCTCTTCCCGTCCAGTTGCCCCAAACCTGCTGCCTCGTCCCCACGTCCATTTGCCCCTAAACCTGCTGCCTCATCCCCATGCCCATCCACCCTGAGCTCAGGGCCCTTCCGCACCCCGATGCCTTCCTTCCCAGAATGGGAGGGAACATGGATCCCCTCTTTCACCGTGGCCCATGCTGCCCTTTGATGCCTGAGCCCTGAGGCAGGGCAGCCCCCATCCCCCTTCTACAGAGGGAGGGGAGGCGGGATCAGCTCACAGAGCTGGAGGGCAGCTGGGCTCCCCTGTCCCAGGAGGGAGTGGGGGGCGCTGAGGAGGTGCCTGGTCCCTGCGGATGCCTCCATGGCCACAGGACAGACCCCAGAATCTGCCTTTGACCACCTTCTGGGCCATGGAGGGTGGGAGGGGCAGGCTCCCTGCCCCTCACCGAGGCTCCAATTCAGCAGGACCAGGCCCGGCCCAGCCTCTGCCTGGTGCTCCTTGCTGTCTCTGCTCCTGGACCTCACCGAGGTTCTGGGGGCTGGGGCTGGGGCAGATGGCCCCCACACTCCTGCCTCTGAGCCATGGGCACCCCGCGGCATCACCCTGCACTGCCAGGCCTGCACCTCAACTCCCGCAGCTGAGGCCCCGCCACATCTGTGACTTTCCCTCCTCTCTGTCTCTCCCGCCTTTGACCCTGCTCCCAGTCCTCAGCATCCATAAGCTCCCAGCCAGCGGAGCCACTGACATCAGCTTCCCCATGAAGGGCTGGCGGGCCACGGGTGACTGGGCCAAGGTGCCGGAGGACAGGGTCACTGTGTCCAAGAGTGTCTTCTCCACGGGGCTGGCAGGTGAGGGGCCCAGGGAGTGGGGGGGACCTTCATGGGGGACGTGGGCCCCAGAGTCGGACGGTCGCCACCCCTCTGGAGTCTAGCTGCTGCCTCAGAGTTGGGCGGTTCTCAAGGGGGTCCCCTTTTCCAGGAAGCCCTGCTTGCCCTCTCTGGGGCCAGGGCCTGCGGATCAACCCTGAGGCCCAGGCAGAGGGGTCAAGATGAACCACCTTGCTTCAGGGAGGGACAGGGAGTCACGTGTCAAGGACCCTGTTACCTGGAAGAGAGCCATGTCCTGCCTGCCCATAGCTCTCAGGATGCCCCAGGGAATGGCCCGGTCTCCCTCTTCCCACGTGCCTGTTGCCCCAGCTCCCTGGCTGCAGCACTGTTTCCGTGGGTGGGTGGGCCTCACCATCCGCCAGGGCCCTGGACACGACCTTGAAGATGGGCAGCAGATGCCAGTGACAGCGGGGTCCAGGCCAGGCTGCCAAGTCCCACCCTGGCTGTGGGGATAGCAGGCCGGGGTTGACAGTGCACTTTCTTCCAGAGGCCGATGAAGCATCCGTGTTTGTGGTGGGCACCGTGCTCTACAGGAACCTGGGCAGCTTCCTGGCCCTGCAGAGGTGGGGAGCGCCGGGCAGGTGGGGTGGGCAGTGCAGGGCAGGTGGGGTGGGCAGGACCCCAGCCACAGGATGTGAAGGGGGAGGCCAGGGGGCCTGGAGGAGTGTGGATGATGGGCTGTGGAGGGTGGCGGCAGGTACAGGGGCCCTCGGGGGCACCTGGGGAGGGGCCAGGAGGAGCCTGGGCTGGGAGGGCTCCCCCGACACCTGTGCCTCTGGCTCTTGCAGGAACACGACCGTCCTGAATTCCAAGGTGATCTCCGTGACTGTGAAACCCCCGCCTCGCTCCCTGCGCACACCCTTGGAGATCGAGTTTGCCCACATGTATAATGTGAGTGCCGTCCACGTGCACACTCTGATGCCAGCAGAAACGCGTGTGCACGAATTCTGTCCCACTCCTCAGCCACTAAGCCTTTGGGGCCTCCTCACAACAGCTTTAACCTTCGAGAGCTGCTTTTATCCCTGGATTACAGGTGGGGAAACAGGCTCAGAGAGGTGCGGTGACTTGCCCGGGGTCACACAGCAAGTGAGGTGCCGAAACCCCATCTGTGCCTGACTCCCCACCTGGGCTCCAACCACTCTGCCCTCCAGCCCCCATTGGCCTGGTTGTTCCCCTTCTGAGAAGTGGAGCCCGTCCCATGACTTCTGGCCCCCTAACGCCTGACCACCGAGAAGCTGGGGGTGTAAGTACACCCTCTGCCGGCCCCGCCAGGGCTGACGCCAGGCCTCGTCTGCAGGGGCCCTGGGATTTCAGCACAGGAGCGTCCTCCCAGGACTCCCTGGCGGGAAGCCCCAGCCTCCAGGCCACGGCTGCTATGTGAGCCCTGCCAGGTCCCAACCCTGCTCCTTGGAGCTCTCCAGAGCCCTTCCTTGGGCCTCAGAGGAGTAGGGGCCGAGATGCCCTTCTGATGGGCCGAGAACCAGGGCCCCCAGGGAACACGTTGCCTGGGTTACCGCACCAGGACTGGGCAGGGCCAGGGCTGTAGGAAGCCACGGGAGAACCCAGCCGTGTCCTTTCTAGCTGTGTGACCTTGGGAGAGTTATTCAACCTCTCTGTGCCGTGGTTCCCTCCCTTATCAAGTGGGAACAATAGGGCTGGGTGAGGACTGAGTCTCACAGCTGCTCAGAGCAGGCCGCACCTGAGAGCCACCCTCAGGAGCTGTGGCCATCTCTGCTGTCACTGCCCCATCTTGGCAGTGCTAGTGTGTGGCAGGCCTGGCAAGGCTGTGTCCCAGGAATGCTAGCAGGACGTCAGAGCAGTGCAGGGTGCTCACAGAGGCCACTGTGTGCCCGGTGACCCCTGCTCACTAGGCCCCGGGGGAAGGGTCTTCCCATCACCCTACTTCATACCAGAGACGGACTTCAGCCATTGCTGCCCAGCCTGGCCACTGGACCTGGGCTCTGGGAGGGGCCAGGAGCTGCCCGAGGCCACATGGGTGGTGGGGGCTTGTGCCAAGCCCAGGTGACCTTGGGCCACTGCTGTCTCCACCCTGGACTCAGTTTCCTCCTCGCAAAACGCAGTCTGTTAAGGGACCCGCACGGGTAGCATGCCTGGCAGCACACCTTTAGGTGGGTCCCATGGTGACCCGAGGGTGGGGGCTGGTCCTGGCTGCCAGGGGCCCTGACTCCTCTCCCCTCTCTCCCAGGGCACCACCAACCAGACCTGTATCCTGTGGGATGAGACAGATGTGTAAGTTCACTTGGATTTCATGGCCGTGGGGGTCTGGGGTGGGGTTCGTGGGAGGCTGGCCCAGTAGGGGAGGGGTGCAGGTTTCAGGTCTTGTCCACTTGCCCCCCAGCTGTCTGTGTACCCTCATGGGCCTCCGTGTCACCACCTGTCACTCACTGTCTGGCTCTGGAGCCCACCAGGCCGCCTCCCACCCCCTCCCAGGGAAGTCCACAGTTCAGGGAGGAGCGGACATGGAGGTCCAACCCCAGGCCAGGTGATGGGCAGGCGTCCTGGCCTGCCACCTGCCCCCAGCCCCATGCCCACAGCAGGTGGAATCCTGGCATTCAGGTCTGCAGGTGGGTGCCAGGCGCTGAGGGGCTGCGAAAGCTTCCATGACAGACCAGGGCAGCATGGGGTGGAACTGGAACTTCAGGCTCATCAGATGGGGGCGTGGGCCCCTGGGGACTTCAGTGGCCATATGTCCTGTGCCAGTTGCAGGCCAAGCACTTGTTGGGTGCCGGCTGGCCCAGGCGCTGTGGCATAGCTGGAGCAAGTTCCACGCCCCATGTGGGGTTCCGCAAGGAGCAGTCAGGCTGTGGGGTGCCATCTCGGGGCCCTGGTGGGTGTGCCAGAGTGGGGCCATCCTCCCAGACAGCAAGGTGGGGGCAGCGAAGAGAAGCTCGCCCAGTCACAGGAAGAGTCTGTGTAAAGGCCCAAAGTGCCAGCGCCCAGGGCTGAGCTGGGCCAGGATGTGGGGAGATGGATAGAGCGATGGCGGCCGGGTCCCGACATTTGGCTCCGGCCTGAGGGGTCCTCAGTGTGTGGTCAGCGACCTGGGTGTGTGCACCCTGCCACCCGCCTCCTCCGAGCATGTTCCTCCGGCTCCCTCAGCCCCAGTCCCTCCTGGCTGCTCTGACATCACCAGCCTCAGGCCTCCCTGCACCCCTTTCCCGGGCTGAGTGTGTGCGGTCAGCATGGCCACCTGGGTGCCAGTGGCACTTGTGATGGTCCCTTGCGTGGTGGGTAGTTCAGTGACAAGGGAAGGCTCCGTGAGTGGCAGGCGTTGGAGGACAAGGCTGCCTGACAGGGAGAGGGAGGCAGGTGGCTCAGGAGGAGACAGCTGGAGCAAGGGCAGGGAGGCTGAGGGCATGAGGAGCAGGGAGCCGGCCAGGAGGAGCAGGCAGAGGCAGGCAGGGGCTCAGGGGAGGCCGCGGCAGGGTGAGGACAGTTAGTGGGGGCTGGGTGTCATGACTCTCCACCTACCCACCACCCATCCACCCTCTCCTCTGTCCGCTGTTCTTTAATCTATACCCACTGCCACCACCCTCCACCCACCAACCATCAACCCTCTCCTTCGTCCACCTGTTCTTTAATCTATATCCACTGCCACCACCCTCCACCCACCAACCATCAACCCTCTCCTCTGTCCGCCTGTTCTTTAATCTATACCCGCTGCCACCACCCTCCACCCACCAACCATCAACCCTCTCCTTCGTCCACCTGTTCTTTAATCTATATCCGCTGCCACCACCCTCCACCCACCGACCATCAACCCTCTCCTTCGTACACCTGTTCTTTAATCTATATCCGCTGCCACCACCCTCCACCCACCAACCATCAACCCTCTCCTTCGTCCACCTGTTCTTTAATCTATATCCGCTGCCACCACCCTCCACCCACCAACCATCAACCCTCTCCTTCGTACACCTGTTCTTTAATCTATATCCACTGCCACCACCCTCCACCCACCAACCATCAACCCTCTCCTCTGTCCGCCTGTTCTTTAATCTATATCCACTGCCACCACCCTCCACCCACCAACCATCAACCCTCTCCTTCGTCCACCTGTTCTTTAATCTATATCCACTGCCACCACCCTCCACCCACCAACCATCCACCCTCTCCTTCGTCCGCCTGTTCTTTAATCTATATCCACTGCCACCACCCTCCACCCACCGACCATCAACCCTCTCCTCCGTCCGCCTGTTCTTTAATCCATCCGCCCATCGCCCACTGCTCACCACCCTTCCTCCGGCGGTCACTACCCTCTGATGTGCACTATTCTGGCAGGTCCCAGCCTTTAGCCTCCTCTCCCCAGTGAGGAGGGATGGGGAACAGGGACAGACGGAGCAGTGTGGTGATGCCCGGCCGTGCATGGGCCGGGAAGGGAAGCTAGCAGGGTCTGGATGTGGGTGGGGAGGGGCCTTTGCAAGCAGGGTCATGCACGCCTCCGAGGGAAGGGGAGGTTTCGGCAGAGGCCTGGCAAGCACAGCTCTGCGCGTGAGTGTCTGGGGATGAGCGTTGCAGGGGAAGGAGCAGCCAGGGCAAAGGCCTCAAGGTGGGATTGGCAGGTCACGCCAGGCTCCTGCCTTCTCTGCACCCCACACGGTGGACTCTGCTATGTTTCCTGCCCTGGGTCTGGGGTTGGCAGCTGGGCTGGGGAAAGCTGGGTGCCCTGCAGCCCTGGGGAGCCAGCTTGGGAGCCAGCTCTCTAGCTGTCGTAAGGGTGGAAAAAGAAAATGCAAGAAAAAAGCCCCCCTGCTTGCATGACCCAGGCCCACCCCTGGGCTTTGCATTTTCAGGGGGTGGCAGTGCGGGGGCTGCAGGTGGGTCTCTCACCCCCACAGCCCCAGCACTTCCACCAGCACAGGCCCCTCCCCACAGTGCAGAAACCCTCCATCCGGGCTGTTTGCCGGCTGCGGCAGCTCTCGGGGGGCTGCGCCCTGGTTCACTCAACCAGCCCCTGCTGGTGGCCTTCAGGAGCCTTCCCTCTCTACCAGCATAAATGCCAGCGTGACCAGCGATCTTGCGAGGACAGCTTCACCCGTACTTCTGATTGCTCCCTGGGGATCAGTCCCCAGGCAGTCTTATCAGGTGGAGGGTGCGGGCCCCTGGGGGGCCTGCAGAGTAAATTGCTTTTTAGAAAGGAAAGCATCCCCTTTGTCCTCCAGGGCAGCAGGCTGTGAGGGGCCTGTCCAGTGAGCCGGGACAAGGACGTTGCCCCAGGGACCCAACTGTGGCCGAAGAGGACATGCTGCGTGGCCTTGGGCAGAGCCTGTGCCCTGGGAGCCTTGGCTTCCTGACCCTATGGCCAGGGTCTGCCTGCTTTTAGGCGGGGGCGGGGGCAGCAGGACGGCGGTCAAGTCCTCAGGGTGTTTGGCGTCTGCGTGGCCTCTGTCGACCCTAAAAGTCACAGGTGTGGGGAAGGCCCAGGACCCACCAGTCACACCAGGTGTTCCACCCACCCCGTCACCGGCTGGGTGCACTGAGTGCTAAGGTCTTGGTGCCTGGGTCCAGGACTTCAGGACAGGAGGACAGGAGGCAGGTGCCGGTGTGGCCCACGCAGTGCCTGGCAGCATTGTGCCCAAGTTGCCTCTTGGGTCCTTGACCCTGCCCGGCAGCCAGGCCACGCTGCACACCTGCTGCCTGTGAGGAGCTGAGGCCCTGAGACTCCTACAGTCCCGCTGAAAGCACAGCGTAGTGAT
Source organism: Pan troglodytes (assembly GCF_028858775.2). Lineage (NCBI taxonomy): Eukaryota > Metazoa > Chordata > Mammalia > Primates > Hominidae > Pan > Pan troglodytes. Next base: position 152,825,194 of record NC_072405.2, read on the forward strand.
CGAGGCCATCTGCTCTGGAACTGGGCAGCCTGGAGCCCTAGAGGGTGGGCCACGGCTGGCAGGGAGGGACTGGGGCTGACCTCGGTCCCCTTCCTTCTGCCCCTCACCTCCCCTCCACTCTGAGTTGGATGGCACCTCCCTTGACTGCTGCAGGGGCCACTCCTCGCCCTGTGAACTGTCTCCGGGGAGCTGAGTTTCCCAGTTGACCTGAAGTGGAGACCACGGGCAGGGGCCCAGGTCTGTTTCCACCAGGGCACCAAGGGACCGGGTCCAAGCTGGTGTGGGCCTGTGTCGGTGTGCACTTGGATGGGAAAGAGTCTCATGCGTCTGGGGAGGGGTTCTGTGTGTGAGGAGCACAGTGGTTTGTAGCGGGAGGGGAGTGAGAGCCATCAGTCACCATCAGCTGAGAAGTAGTGAACTCTTAGAGCTGTAATTGTTATTCATAACTGAACTGGTCACAGATAGAGCCCAGATCCCAAACTCAGACTGAGTTTTTACCCTGTTCACACACTGAGTTCTGATCCTACTCACTCACTGAGCCCTGATCCTGGTCATAGGCTGAGCCCTGATCCTAGTCACATACTAAGCCCTGATCCTGGTCACAGGCTGAGCCCTGGCCCAGTTCATACATTGAGCCCAGATCTTAGCCACACATAGTCCTGACCTTGGTCATACACTGGGCCCTGATCCTGGTCACAGGCTGAGTCCTGCTCTGGTGTCTTAGCTGGAATGACTTGTGTGTGTCACATGCTTGTAGGGCCACCTCCTCTTCCAGCCACATACAGCAACTGACCATGTGACCCACTCAGCCTAGAAAGACTTACAGGCTTCCACTGCAATGCAAGTCACCTGCCTGCCTCACCCCGGTTGTGCAGACACACTTGCACCCATGGGCTTAACACTCAAGCCCATGATGTCTGCTCATGCTCTGTAAACCCTGAGCCCTAAGAGCACCTGGTGTCCCTGCACCCCAGCAACCAGATCCGTAACCAAACCCCAACCTCCCAGGCCCAAACACCCTGGGTCATCCAGTCCTGAACGCTGGCCTGGCAGCATGGCTCAGGTGCTCCTGCTCCCCCACACCCCTGCACCAGCCTGGCTTGTAGTGCTGAGGGCCTGGGGACTGGGGATGCTAGGGAGGAAAATGGGGAGCAAAGCGGGGGGTGGGGGTTGCAGAGTTCTCATATGTTCCAAGCCATAGACACTGCCCCTACCGTAGCCCATCCCTGTATAGTTCCTTGACCACAGGTGTCTCTACTGGAGTGGGGTGGAGTGGGGGGACAGTGGCAGTTATGTCAAAGTCATGTCTGTATCCCTAGAATTGAGCCCTGACCCAGTGAGAATCAACAGTGGTTTATGAGCAAGGCAGTGATTACGTGGCTGAATGCAGAAATGGATGTGCGAAGGGGTTCTTGGTAGGCAGTGTGGACAAGCGAGGGTGTGGATAATCTGTGGGAGCCGGCTGTTTGCCAGAGGGATGCACCCAGGGTGCAGCTGTGGGTTGCTGGGGGATGGGGAGGCAGCGGAAGAACAGTCTCATGGCTGGGTGAGTGACCAGTGATGGCTGGCATGGGAAAGGGTGGGTGGGCGGACTGTGGATGACAGCATGCATGGAAGGCTAGAGACAGGGGTGGATGGATGGGTGACTGAGAGAAGGAAAGAAGATGGAAGGTGTCTGGAAGGATAGAGAATCAGTTTCCCAGGGCTGCCCTAACAAACTGCCAAAATTACCACAAACCAGGTGGTTTAAAACAACAGATATCTATTATCTCCCAGTTCTGGAGGCCAGAATCTTGAAATCAAAGTGTTAGTAGGGCCATGCTCCTTCCAAAGGCTCTAGGAAAGATTCCTTCCTTGCCTCTTCCAGCTTCTGGTGGCTCTAGGAAATCCTTGGTGTTCCTTGGCTTGTGGCGGTGTCACTCCGGTCTCTGCTGCTGTCTTTTCCTGGCCTTCTGTCTTGTGTATCTCTGTACTTTCCTCTTCTTGTAAGGACCCCAATCATGGATCTATGCCCCCCGCCAAATCCAGTGTGGTATCAGTCAAGATCCATAACTCAATTACATCTACAAAAACCATGTTTCCAAATAAAATCACATTCGTAGGTTCTGGGGGTTAGGACTTGGACATATATTGGGGAGAAGTGGATGATGGATGGATGGATGAGTAGATGGGTGGGTGGATGAGTGCCTGAGTGGGTGGGCGGGTGAGTGGATGGATAGGTGGGTGGGTGGATGGGTGGATGGATACGTGGGTGGCTGGATGGATGTGTAAATGGTAGATAGATGGATGAGTGAATAGGTGAATGGGTGGATGGATAGGTGGGTGTGTGAATGACTGGATGTGTGGATAGAGGTATGGATGGATGGGTGGGTGGCTGGCTGGATGTATAGATGGTAGATGGGTGGACGGGTGAATAGGTGTGTGGGTGGGTGGGTGGATGGGTGCGTGAATGACTGAATGTGTGGATGGAGGTATGGATGGATGGATAGATAGGTGGCTGGCTGGATGTAGAGATGGTAGATGGGTAGATGGGTGGGTAGATGGGTGTGTGGGTGGCTGGATGTGCAGATGGAGGTATGGATGGGTGGGTGGCTGGATGTGTAGATGGATAGATGGGTGAATAGGTGGGTGGATAAGTGTGTGGGTGACTGGATGTGTGAATGGAGGTATAGACGGCTGGGTGGGTGGCTGGATACATGAGTGGATGAGTGAATGATGGGTGGAGAAAAGGATGGGCTGGTGGGTGACAGGAAGTTGATGGAGGCCAGTAGCACACATTGGGAGTTAGATTCTGTGGTCCTGAAAGGACAGCTCCCTGGGTGTTTTACACGTAAGAGTTGCAAATATCTTTCAGTCTTTTAAAACTGCTCTAAAAAATGTAAATAACCCAGAGTTTACCGAGTATAAAAGTCAGAGCTAGCAAGATCCTGAAAGATCATGCACTCTGTCTTTACTCGAAGCGTGGTTCAGTGGCGTCCCAGAGCGGGGATGTTAGTACAAGCCGGGCCACAGACCTGAAGCCCTTACCGTGCTACCCTAGCGTTTATGGGGTGTTCTGCCAGAAGCCAGCCCATCCTCATGGCTTTAGGAAGGGCAGCGTTCCGTGTGCTCCCAAGTCCATATTGACCATAATGACCTGAGAAGTCCTGCAGGAGACTCCTGTCCAACTGGGCTGGGAGTTTCCCAACTTTGCTGGCTCTCAGAACCCTTATTCTGCCGGACATGGTCCCCTCCTGGTAGGCGTGTGTGGAAGGAGGATGTGTGAGAGGGACATTTGCTGGACTCCTTTCCTGAAGCTCAGCCTCAGGCCAGGCACCATGAGAGCTGCCTCACTCAGTGCACACAGGCTGTCTCAGGTCACACGTCTTTATTAACCGATTTTACAGCTGAGGAGACTGAGGCCCAGAGTGCTCACTGGCAGATCCAGGGCCACCTCATGGTTGTTCCCATCTGGCCTGTGCGGGCCTCCAGCCCTGCCTCCTGTGGGGCCCCTGTCAGGTTCAGCTGTCCTGGCTCGGGACCCAGACCCTGGTCCCTCCCTGGGACCCCTGCCCAAGTGAGCATCCTGGTCCCTTTAAGAGCCTCTCCCTCACCCACCCCTTTCCTGGTTTCCTTGGAGAGGGCAGTGAGGGGGCAGGCCAAGGGGGGGGGAAGCGGAAGGAAGACTTGGCAGGGTCCCCGGGTCGCTGTCAGCAGCCGGTTCCCAGCTCAGTCTCTCCCACGCCGGCCGGTTCCTGATGGGGGCAGAGGAGGCTGGGGGAGGGGTGCAGGGGGAGGGGACGCACCCAACACAGAGGCCTCTTTGGTGGCCTGGGAAGAGCCTCAGTATCTGCACCATGATCGAGGAGGGAGGAGGAGGATGAGCCTCTCCCAGCTTGGGTGGGGCCTCGGGGACAGGGGAGAGGTGGAGTGCTGCTCTCAAAGATGAGCCCACCCTGGCCTAGCTTCTGCCCCTGCAGCAGCTTGGGCCTGACACCAGCCCCATCCCGGGTACCCCTTTCTCTGAATGTCCTCTTGGTTGGACCTTGGGTAGGGGCAGCAGGGGCTGGCAGAGGCCTGTGTGGGCCTGTTCTTTCTGGGCGCAGGGTCCTCGCCCATGCAGGGGCTCGTGGCAGCTTTCAGAGCTGGAGGGAATGGACCAGGTTGTAAGGTCACGGCTGCGGGCAAGCCCCCATGGCCTGAACTTGGAGTGGGCTAGCCTCCTCCCAGTCCAGGACAGACCCTCGGGCCTGCCCAAGGTCTCTGCATCTGGGAATGGACCCAGCTCTTCTGCCTGGCCCAGGGGCCTCTCAGCTGCCCTTACCCAGGCCCTCTTACTCCCCCACAGGGCCTGCTTGGGAACTCTGGGACCCCATCTGTCCCTGCCCAGTGCCCTCTTCTCCACGTGCTCCAGGCTGTCTCTGCCCACTGCCCTGCCCCCCCACCCCTGTCTCTTTCTTCCTGGCAGCGGCTCCGATCTGCAGTGAATCCTTGGATCCGTGTGTGTTCGATCCGCCCTACCCCAGCAGAGCAGGAGCCCCCGAGGGCAGGGCCTGGGTCTCTGCCATGGCTCCAGGCACACAGCACCCCTCAGGAGAAGTTTGTTCAGGGAGTCTGAGTGGGCCCCGTGTTAACAGGGTCACTCCCTCTCTGGAGCTGGGGGCTTCCACATTCATTGGCTTACACACTCAGGCTGCCCAGGACACAGCTGTGAGTTGCCCCGTGCCTGCTTGGGCCCCTGTGTCCTGAGGGCTGGGGGCGTGCAAGTCTTATAGTTGGGGCTGGCAGCCAGGGCAGCCCCTCCCTCAAGCACAGAATTCGTAGATCTGGCCACACTGGCTGTGCGCGCCCAGGCCTCAGTTTCCTTAACTGTGCAATGGGACAGGAGATCAGGGACCACTATATTGAGAGTCTGTGCCCTCCTCTCAGTCCAGGGAGCTTCCTGGGCAACTGGAGACCACCAGCCACCAGCAAGGGCCCAGGGCCGCTGCACCTCCCCTGCCTACCACTCCCCGCACACCTCCCGCCTGCCCACCCTTCCCCTGCCCACACTACCCCTCCTGCCTCCATTCTTTTTCTTCTATAGAAAGTCTGCCAGATGCATGGCCTGTGACAGCCCCCATGTGGCATAGCTGGGAGGGGCTTCGGCAGTGGAGGAGGGGACAGGTGGGCATAACAGACCCGCTAGTCTGCCTGCCAGACCTCTGTGCCACTGCCTCCCTGGGGCCCCAGCCTCTCTCTCCCTCTCTTGGGAGCTTGGCTGTGGCTCCCAGGCCTGCCCCAGCCACAGGCTGCTAGGCCTTTGCTCACCCCGTTCCTGGTGGGCAGTGCTATTCATCCCCCACCAACCCCAGCTGTGCCAAGTGGGGGAGCCCGTGGGCTGCGAATGCCCACTCCAGGCAGGCCCCTCACTGGCACCCACACACAGGGTAGCTTGGCAGTTGGGAGGGGCAGAGCTCCAGCCCTGTTCCTCACTGGCGGGGAGGCCGTGGGTGACTTTCTCCAGCCCCGGCCCTGTTCCTCACTGGCAGGGTGGTTATGGGTGACTTCCCCCTCCTCTAGTCTTGGCTCCCGTGTCTTTAAAGCCAGGCTGCTGTGAGTATTACGGAACGAGAGTTGGGCTGCTCAGCAGGTGGGCACCGTCCTACCCTCCAAGTCCAGGACGGCTTCTGAGAGGATGGCAGGCAGCTGCTCAACAGAGCGCCACCCTTGGGGGCCGGAGACTTGGGGTACAGCCACCCGCGTGCTGGGATTCGGGGCCAGTTCTGGGAGTGGGCTTCCTAGAGGAAGGGAGGGAGCATGCACCGGCTATGAAGAGGGAGCTGGAGTCCACGCCAGGCCCCAGGCACCTCAAAGGCCCAGAGGCCGAGTGCCGCGGTGGGAGCGCTGCCTGCAAGGTGTCTGTGAGAGGTGGGGTTGGGAGCGGCTGGGGTGGGTGGGGCTGCTCAGGCCCTGGGCCTCTGGGGGCCCCTTGCCTGCGTCCCCATGCCACCTTTTAGAAGCAGACAGGGTGAGCTCTCTGGCCCTGAAGGTGAGCAGAGATGGAATAGCTGGGGGTAGCGGGGGCGTGCAAGGAGAGGGCCGCCACTTCCTGGGTGCCTGCTCGGTGCCGGGCCTTCTGCCAGGAGCTTGGAAGAGCCAGACAGGCCCAGACCTGGACCAGAAGCTGGCACTCAGAATGGGGTCACAGCAGGCTTATGGGTTTGGGCCCAAGTGGAGCGACCCCTCAATGCCCACCCGGCTCCTTTGCACCCAGATGGCCCCTGGCAGCCATCTCAGCCGGCCCTAGGCCTGGAGCCCTGCCTGTAGGGCTGGCTCCTGGGCCATGTCTGAGCCTCCCGCAGCACGGACAGGTCTGCGACTGGGGCCCGCAGGGCTTCTCACGTTCCTCACAATGCAAGATGCCAGTCCCATGGCTGCCATCCGGCGCTGCCTGGGATCGGGGCGGGCAGGCTGGACATTTGTGTTTCGCCCCCACCCCGCACCGCTCCTCCACCACCCCCCGCGCCGCTCCTCCCCCGCCCCCCGCTCCGTTCCTCCCCCGCCCCCCACACCGCTCCTCCACCACCCCCCGCGCCGCTCCTCCACCACCCCCCACACCGCTCCTCCACCACCCCCCACACCGCTCCTCCACCACCCCCCCATGCCCTCCTCCACCGCCCCCCACGCCGCTCCTCCACCACCCCCCGCGCCGCTCCTCCACCACCCCCCACACCGCTCCTCCACCACCCCCCCATGCCCTCCTCCACCGCCCCCCGCGCCGCTCCTCCACCACCCCCCCATGCCCTCCTCCACCACCCCCCGCGCCGCTCCTCCACCACCCCCCACACCGCTCCTCCACCACCCCCCCATGCCCTCCTCCACCGCCCCCCACACCGCTCCTCCACCACCCCCCCATGCCCTCCTCCACCGCCCCCCACACCGCTCCTCCACCACCCCCCCATGCCCTCCTCCACCTCCCCACGCGCCGCTCCTCCCCCGCCCCCCGCGCCGCTCCTCCACCACCCCCCCATGCCCTCCTCCACCACCCCCCGCGCCGCTCCTCCACCTCCCCACGCGCCGCTCCTCCCCCGCCCCCCGCGCCGCTCCTCCACCACCCCCCCATGCCCTCCTCCCCCGCCCCCCGCGCCGCTCCTCCACCACCCCCCCATGCCCTCCTCCACCACCCCCCGCGCCGCTCCTCCACCACCCCCCCATGCCCTCCTCCACCACCCCCCGCGCCGCTCCTCCCCCGCCCCCCGCGCCGCTCCTCCCCCGCCCCCCGCGCCGCTCCTCCACCTCCCCCCGCGCCGCTCCTCCACCTCCCCACGCGCCGCTCCTCCACCGCCCCCCCATGCCCTCCTCCACCACCCCCTGCGCCGCTCCTCCACCACCCCCCGCGCCGCTCCTCCACTGCCCCCCCATGCCCTCCTCCACCACCCCCCGCGCCGCTCCTCCCCCGCCCCCCGCGCCGCTCCTCCCCCGCCCCCCGCGCCGCTCCTCCACCTCCCCCCGCGCCGCTCCTCCACCTCCCCACGCGCCGCTCCTCCACCACCCCCCGCGCCGCTCCTCCACCGCCCCCCGCGCCGCTCCTCCACCTCCCCACGCGCCGCTCCTCCACCGCCCCCCGCGCCGCTCCTCCACCGCCCCCCGCGCCGCTCCTCCCCCGCCCCCCGCGCCGCTCCTCCACCTCCCCCCGCGCCGCTCCTCCACCTCCCCACGCGCCGCTCCTCCACCACCCCCCGCGCCGCTCCTCCCCCGCCCCCCGCGCCGCTCCTCCCCCGCCCCCCGCGCCGCTCCTCCCCCGCCCCCCGCGCCGCTCCTCCCCCGCCCCCCGCGCCGCTCCTCCACCTCCCCACGCGCCGCTCCTCCCCCGCCCCCCGCGCCGCTCCTCCACCTCCCCCCGCGCCGCTCCTCCACCTCCCCCCGCGCCGCTCCTCCACCACCCCCCGCGCCGCTCCTCCCCCGCCCCCCGCGCCGCTCCTCCCCCGCCCCCCGCGCCGCTCCTCCCCCGCCCCCCGCGCCGCTCCTCCCCCGCCCCCCGCGCCGCTCCTCCCCCGCCCCCCGCGCCGCTCCTCCCCCGCCCCCCGCGCCGCTCCTCCACCTCCCCCCGCGCCGCTCCTCCACCACCCCCCACACCGCTCCTCCACCACCCCCCCATGCCCTCCTCCACCTCCCCACGCGCCGCTCCTCCCCCGCCCCCCGCGCCGCTCCTCCCCCGCCCCCCGCGCCGCTCCTCCACCACCCCCCACACCGCTCCTCCACCACCCCCCCATGCCCTCCTCCACCTCCCCACGCGCCGCTCCTCCCCCGCCCCCCGCGCCGCTCCTCCACCACCCCCCGCGCCGCTCCTCCACCACCCCCCGTGCCGCTCCTCCCCCGCCCCCCGCGCCGCTCCTCCACCACCCCCTGCGCCGCTCCTCCACCTCCCCCCGCGCCGCTCCTCCACCACCCCCCATGCCCTCCTCCACCTCCCCACGCGCCGCTCCTCCCCCGCCCCCCGCGCCGCTCCTCCCCCGCCCCCCACACCGCTCCTCCACCGCCCCCCCATGCCCTCCTCCACCTTGGGAGCTCCTCTCAGTCATGCCTCGTGGGGGCGAGGGCAGGTGGAGGGGTGGCTGCAGGGGTCCAGGCCACAGGGATGGGCCTGGAAGGCCGTGAGCCTCTTCCGCTCAGCACCCGTGTCCCTGTCCCCAGGAGCACAATGGCTCATTTAAGGCAGCAGAAAAGGCTTCATCAAAGCCCCACCTTCCCAGGCCCCTCAGTGTTACCCTGAGGTCAGAGAGGGAGGGTGGTGACTGACTGTTCTGAAGGATGTGGGAAGGCAGGATATGAGGTAGACAAAGGGAAGGACTTCCACGTGAGCAAGGAGGGCAGAGTGGCCCTGAGTGTCCATTCTCTGACCTTGCCCTTGGCGCACAGGTGCCTGGAAGCAGGGGGATGGTGGAACAATCTGGAGGTCACCAGAGACGACTGCAGGGACTGGGGTCAGCCTGGAGATCCCTGGAGGGCAGGGGTGTCAGGTGTGACAGGCAGTGGTGATGGCATGGATGCCCTGTTGCTGGTGATGGTGGTGGCCGTCCCTCCTGCCAGCCTGGTTCTGCTTGCACTGCACCTTGGACATGGTGAGCACGGGATAAACACTTGTTGTCGAATGCTGGTGACTGTTACCAGGCTAGTGTCAGTTCCAGGGACAGTGACGGAGCTGGTTCTGATAAGGCGATGGCAGTGTTGGAGACGAGAATGATGATGTGCTTATAGTGGAGGTGATGCTGGTGACCATGGGTGACCGGTGGTCATTGTGATGGCTGTGAAGGGACAGTAAAGGTGACGGTTGTGGTGACAGTGGTGGTCATGACTGTGCTGTTAATGGCAGTGGTGGTGGTGGTGGTGATGATGGAGGTGATGGTAGTGATGCAGTCATCACTGTGGTTTTGATGATGACAGTGGTGGTGGTGGTCGTGGTCATAGTGATGGTGGTGGTAGTGATGGTTGTGTGGTTTTGACGATGGAGGTGGGGTGGTGGTGGTGATGGTGAGGGTGATGTGGTGGTGGTGGTGATGGTGGTGGCAGTGATGGCAATGGTGGGGTGGTGGTAGTGATGGCTGTGTGGTTTTGATGATAGAGGTGGGGTGGTGGTGGTGATGATGGGGTGGTGGTAGTGATGTTTGTGTGGTTTTGACGATGGAGGTGGGGTGGTGGTGGTGATAGTGAGGGTGATGTGGTGGTGGTGGTGATGGTGGTGGCAGTGATGGCAATGGTGGGGTGGTGGTAGTGATGGCTGTGTGGTTTTGATGATGGAGGTGGGGTGGTGGTGGTGAAGATGGGGTGGTGGTATTGATGTTTGTGTGGTTTTGACGATGGAGGTGGGGTGGTGGTGGTGATGGTGAGGGTGATGTGGTGGTGATGATGGTGGTGGCAGTGATGGCGATGGCGGGGTGGTGGTAGTGATGGCTGTGTGGTTTTGATGATGGAGGTAGGGTGGTGGTGGTGATGATGGGATGGTGGTAGTGATGGTTGTGTGGTTTTGATGACAGTGGTGGTGGTGATGGTGGTCGGGGTGGGGGTGATGATGGGGTTGTGGTAGTAATGGTTGCGTGATTTTGATGACGGAGGTGAGGTGGTGGGGGTGATTATGGAGTGGCGGTGGTGATGATGGGGTGGTGGTAGTAATGGTTGCATGGTTTTGATGATGACGGTGGAGGTGGTGGTGGTGGTGATGGTGATAGTGGTGATGGTGATGGTAGTGGTGCTGGTGGTGATGATGGGGTGGCGGTAATGATTGTGTGGTTTTGATTATGACAGTGGTGATGGTGATGGTGGGGTAGTGATGGTGATGGTGGTGGTGATGGGGAGGTGGTAGTAATGGTTGCATGGTTTTGATGACAGTGGTGGTGATGGTGGTGGTGGTGGTGGTGGTGGTGGTGGTGGTGATGATGGGGTGGTGGTAATGATTGTATGGTTTTGATGATGACAGTGGTGATGGTGATGATGGGGTGGTGGTATTGATGGCTGTGTGGTTTTGATGATGGAGGTGGGGTAGAGGTTGTGATTATGGGGTGGTGGTAGTGATGATGGGGTGGTGGTAGTAATGGTTGTGTGGTTTTGAGGATGGAGGTAGGGTGGTGGGGTGATTATGGGGTGGTGGTGGTGATGATGGGGTGGTGGTAGTAATGATTGTGTGGTTTTGATGATGATGGTGGTGGTGGTGGTGATGGTGGTGGTGGTGATGGTGGGGGTGGTGGTGGTGATGGTGGTGATGGTGGTGGTGGTGATGGTGGTGGTGATGGTGGTGGTGGTGGTGGTGGTGGTGATGGGGTTGTGGTAGTGATGGTTGTGTGGTTTTGATGGTGGCAGTGGTGGTGGTGATGGTGATGATGGGATGGTGGTAGTAATGGTGTGTGGTTTTGATGATGAAGGTGGGGTGGTGGGGGTGATGATGTGGTGGTGGTGGAGATGATGGGGTGGTAATAGTGATTATGGGGTGGTGGTGGTGATGATGGGATGGTGGTTGTAATGGTTGTGTGGTTTTGATGATGAAGGTGGGGTGGTGGTGGCGGTGGTGGTGGTGATGATGGGGTGGTGGTAATGACTGTGTGGTTTTGATGATGACAGTGGTGATGGTGGGGTGGCGTTAGTAATGGTGTGTGGTTTTGATGATGAAGGTGGGGTGGTGGGGGTGATGGTGGGGTGGCGGTGGAGATGATGGGGTGGTAATAGTGATTATGGGGTGGTGGTGGTGATGATGGGATGGTGGTAGTAATGGTTGTGTGGTTTTGATGATGAAGGTGAGGTGGTGGTGGTGGTGGTGGTGATGGTGGTGGTGATGGTGGTGGTAGTGGTGGTGATGATGGGGTGGTGGTAATGATTGTGTGGTTTTGATGATGACAGTGGTGATGATGGGGTGGCGTTAGTGATGGTTGTGTGGTTTTGAGGATGGAGGCAGAGGTGGTGGTGGTGGTGGTGATAGGGTGGTGGTACTGATGGTTGTGTGGTTTTGATGATGGGGTGGTGGCTGTAGTGAAGATGGGGATGGTGATGGTGGTGATGGTGGTGATGGTGATGCTGGGGCTGGTGGTAGTGAGGGTCACATTGTTGGTAGTGTATGGTTTTGGTGCTGATGATGGGGTTGGTAGTGGTGGTGGTTGTGATATAGTGGCAGAAAGAGTGGTATTTATGATGTTGATGGTGTCATGGATGGTGGTGAAGGTGTGGTAGCAATGGTTGTGTTGTTGATGATAGAGTGGGTGTTGCTGCTGTTGGTGGTAGTGACAGTACTGTTGATGGCGTGATGCTGATGGTCGTGTCTTGAGGTGATGATTGTGGTGTGATGAAGGCGGATGGTATTGTTGGTAGTGGTGGTGAGACCTGGTGGTAATGATGGTGTTGATAACACATGGAGGGGGTGGTGGTGATGGTGACAGTGGTGGTCCTGGTTGTATTGTAGATGGTGTTGATAGTGATTGGCCTCAGTGGTAGCTATGAGGGTGGAGGCTGTGGTGACAAGTGGTGGTGGTGGTAGGCCCAGCTCTTAGGTGAATTTGCAGCCCAAGCCCCCTGAGGGAAGCGAGACCCCCCATGACACAGTTAAGGAACCAGAGCCCAGCAGCCATGCAGATGGCAGGCCAGGTGGGTGAGGAAATGGCGGGAGAGCCAAGGGAGCGCTTCCGAGGTCATGGCGGTCTGGGAGGAGATGAGGCTGGGCTGGCTGTAATGGGGGGAAGGTTTGGGATCTGCTAGAGCCAGGGCAGAGCTCGTGGGGGTGCCCAGTGCCCAGTACAGGGCCTGGCACAGGCCAGGCCAGGGAGGCACCTGCTGTGTGAGTGAGCGACTGTGCTGGCCCTTTGACCTTGCCACTGGGTACCAATGGCTGGAGCGTAAAAGGGTGTGAGGTCTGGGCAGTGGCCCCCCGCCAGCAGGGGTAGGTGACAGGCCAGGCAGAGCAGTGCTGCAGGTGCAGCAGGTGCGGGTCTGCATGAGGAGAGACGGCTCGGGGCAGGCTTCTGAGTGCCAGCCTCCTGCTGGGGAGGGGCAGCAGGCTGAGCAGCCCTGCAGGACCCCAGCCCTCCTGCTCCAGGTCACTTCTCTGCCAGGCTGGGCAGCCAGCACCCTGCCCTCTTCAGGAGCTCCATTCTGCCTGGCAGACAGCCTGGGGCCTCTGTGCCTCTGCCCAGGTGGATAAGTAGGTCAGGAGAAGAGCTGCTGGACCCTGGGGAGGGCTGGGTTTCCAGCCCAGGGGTAGCCCGTGGCCAGGAGCCCTGACTCAGTGTGGCGGCGCCAGGTGGGAGCCAGGAGATTGGCATCTTGCATCGTGAGGAACGTGAGAAGCCCTGGAGGCCTTGGATGTGGACCTGTCAGTGCTGAAGGAGGCTCAGACATGGGCAGCTCTGAGAGAAGCCCAGGAGCCAGCCTCATAGACAGGGCACCAGGCCTGAGCAGGCTCCAGCGTCATCTGGCAAGCTGGGTTCAGTAAGACCCAGGTCAGACAGGTGTTCAAATGCCAAGGTCGATGGGTCACAGCAACCAGGATCCCCTCAGGACCCCAGGTAATTGCCCCCAGGCCCTGAGCTTGGAGGGGCTAGAGCTGACCCAGGCCTGCCCTGGAGAGCCTCACAGACTGGCAGCCAGACAGGGGCTGGGCATGGAGTGGGAGTCAAGGAGGCTTCTTAGGGGAGGCAGTGGCTCCAGGAGCCCTGGAGGGGGAGGCTAATCACACAGGATGCGGGGCCTGTGGCCAGGGGACCAGCCAGGACCAGGGCCTGGAGGCAGCAGAGGGCGTGTGTTTGCTGGGTTACCTGCTGGGCTGGCCTGTGCAGGCAGGGCCACCAGAGGCAGGGCCACCAGAGCCAAGGGAGGCCCCTCTGGGATGGTCGCGGGGGGCTCTGGCTGCTGGGTGAGGCAGAACACAGGGAGGGGAGCCCAGCACAGCGGTGGGGAAGGGTCTGGCTGAGGGTCAGGAGCAATGCCCAGGAGCTCATGGAAGGGCAGGGGGGAAGTCTGGTTATCCAGGTAGACTTCCTGGAGGAGGACACAATGCCAAGAAGTCAATGGGCAGAGGTGGGAGCCAGGCACTCCTGATGGATGAAGCATGACTAAGGGGCTTGTACCTAGGTGTGATCGAGCCGCGTGTTGGTTTAAGGGGCACTGGGGAGGCCAGCCCATTAAGGCTCCTGAGGCCAGGCCTAGAAGCCGAAGCCTCTGCCTGCAGAGACACCATTTCCACTCCCTGCCTAGCGCCTGAACTCCCCCACTGCGGTGTGCTGTGCCCACTCCTGGCTTCTTTCTGTTATGTGGGAGGACACCCTGTGAGTCATTCACACTAGAGTGTGAATTAGCCCATCAAATCCAAGGGGACCCCGACAGCGCACAGTCCCATAATAGCACCTGCTTCGTGGGCCGGCAGGAGGCATCGTGAATGCAGTGAAGGCTCTGGCTTGGTGGGTGGGTGGGTGGGTGGGCTCTTAGTGCTGCCCTCCCCGTCACTGTCCCCTTGTGTCCCATGAATGAGTAGGCCCTGTGCGGGCACTGTGCCTCTGCCATCCCATGGACAGGTGCGGGGTGAGGATCTGGGCACATTTCACAGGAGGAAGCTGAGCTCCGAGGGTGAGAATAGAGCTGGCTGCTGGACCCCCTGCCGGGCTGGACAAGCATCATCTAGGCGCTTGCCGGGGGTGCAGGGCAGGGGCCCCAAGAGCACAGGAGCCACGGTGGGCTCTCCCAAGGCCTCTTACCTGCCCCGGGCTCAGTGGAGGTGCCTGTGGGGGCTGCCCGAGCAGGGCTGGGCCCAGGTCCTTCCCCACTAGCCAGCTGGGGAGGCCTTCTCTGAGCTGCCCTCCCCTGGGAAATGGGGACAAGGTTGTGGCCCTGCACGGGGGCTGAGGGCGACGTGAGGTGGGGATCCACACTGGGTTGGGAGCTGTCTGGGAGCTGCGGCCATTACTGGGTTTGGAGGGGTCTGCTGGGAGCCGTGGTTACTGACAGGACTGTGGCAGAGGGGAGAGTTGGCAGGTTGGGTGAGGGAGGTTGGGGCCAGTCCCTGCGGGCCCTGGGAGCACTGTGGCCTTTGCTGTGAGTGAAGAGGGAACCGCTGGAGGGCTCTAAGCTGAGGGCCATGCGGCCTGACATATTTCAAATGACTGGCGCCCTGGGAAGCCAGGCGAAGGAGGGCAAGGGGCGGTGGCCACAGTAGCCAGGGGCACGGGTGGTGGCTGTGGAGGGTGGGCACTGTGGGGCTCTCCATGCATTTTCAGATAATTAAGGCTGGTGGGATTAGCTGGTGGGCAGCTGCAGGGAGGTGGGGGAGGTGAAGGGGGGACCCAAGGCTCCAGGTGAGCAATGGCGGGCTGGCCGTGCCCTCCCCATTCATTCACGCGCAGGCGTCCTGGCTGTGCGCCCTACCTTAGTGTGCGGCTGTGGGCGCCTGTGGGACTGTCATGCACCAGAATGTGTCCCTGGGGCCACATGTGTGAGCAGCGTGCTGACTGCGCACCTGGGCGACCCCGAGGTGGAGTAAACAGAACCAGAACTTGTCCCTTGGGTTTCTTGGCATGGAGGTCCTTGGCGACCTTGGCAGGAGCCGAGTGGGAGGAGTCCCAATGGTGGCGGTCACTGGTGGTCTGCAGAGGGGTGGGCAGTGGCTGGACCTGTCATGGGGCCCTATCTAAGGGGAAAGGCACAGCCCTGCCCTGGGATTCCCGTCTGAGGGTCCCAGGTCGCTCTAGGTCCCCACTCCTCTTGGGCAGGAAGGGGACCTGCTGTAGCGAGGCCCCTGCTCAGCTGGTCCTGGGTGGTGTCACTGCCCCAGCTCCTGCTCTCACCCTGGACCCATGGGGGTGGGGAGCAGGTGTAACTGACCCAGATTCCTCAGGCCTGGGCTCAGGAGGGGACCTCGCTCTGTGACCCAGATATTCCAAGTTTCTGTAGCTGACGAGAGGTGGCAAATGGTCTCCCACGTGCGGGAGCAGTCGCTGTATGCGAGGAGGGAATGACTTGCCTGTTTGCAGAGATGGGAACAGGTGCCCCCTGCAGCAGGAAGGATTTCAGTCAGACTTTCGGGGGAACTTCCAGATGTTGTAAGTCAGGATCTGGTACAAGAGGATGCGTCCCAGAGATTTTGTTGAAAGAGGGAGGTCTGAGGCTTTGCCACCTTGCCTAAGTCGACATGCATCCAAGATGCACACAAGGGCCTCAGTTCAGGGCCCAGCCCTCCATCTGTCCTGCTAAAGGCCAGTCCTTGACTGAGGTCTAGTGCAGCAAGGGAGGCTCGGGTAACTCCCAGGAAACCTGCATTGGCTGAGTTTATTTCCTGGCTCGGGATGGGTCTCAGGTTGCCCCTGACGGTCCCTTGCAGACCTGCATTTCAGTCAAGGTTCAGATGTTGTAGGCCCTGGGTGGGAGGGGGCAGGCAGCCAGACACATAAAAACTGGATTCCAGGCCCACTGCTGTCTTGCTGTGTGAACTTGGACAATCGCTGCTTCCCTGAGCCTTGGTTTCTTTATTTACAAAGCTGACCTAAGGGTTCCTGCAGAAATCAAATGATAAACTGCCAGAAAGCCCTTAGCACAGAGTAGAAGCCATTATCGTGGAGGTGCAGGGAAGGGTGAGGAGAAGGGTCCCTGTCCCTGGGCTGTGTGTTGGGAGGCTGTTCCCCTGACACATGCTGCCAAGGCCTGTGGAGCCAGGAGGACGGAGGAGGTAGAGAGGCTGAGGGGGGCACCTGCACTGCAGGCCTGCAGGGTCCCAGTGAACCCCACCCCAGGATCCAGGCCCTTACAGAATGGCCGGGAGCTTCCTGCTTCCAGAGCTGCCAGCCTGACCAGCTAGCTCTCTGGACCAGGGGCAGGTGCCTCCTTGGGCCTTCCATGGCCTGACCCTCAGCAGAGTAGGCAGCAGCCCGTCTCTCTCCCTGCCCCAGAGGCCGATAAACGACTCAGCACCCACAGCAGGAGCCCTGGGGGCCGGGTGCTGGCTCCCAGGCTGGCCTTCTCCCAGGCAGTGGTGGACAGCTGTCGGCCTGGTGCCCTGCAGACTGGCCAGTGCGGCTGGGAACCAGCCAGGCTGC
Organism: Pan troglodytes; assembly: GCF_028858775.2. NCBI lineage: Eukaryota > Metazoa > Chordata > Mammalia > Primates > Hominidae > Pan > Pan troglodytes. Next base: position 152,841,714 of record NC_072405.2, read on the forward strand.
TGGCCCCAGCCAGCCCAGCTCCCTGCACCCTCGAAGTGCTCCCAGCAACCCTCAGGCAGTTGAGCAGAGGGCTGAGGTTGTGCTGTGCCTGGCCTGGGTTGTGCTGTGCCTGGCCCATGAGAAGCAGAGCTGTGACTGGAACCCAGTATCAGCTGCACAGAGAAAAGCGGTCTACAGGACTCTTCCTGGGGTGCCCTCTGGCCTGTACTGTGCTGGCCATCTTGGTGTCTGGTCAAAGGCTGGCAGGCATAGACCACAACCGCACACCCATCCCCAGGCATGGGGATGGGCCCTCTCGGTGGGAGATGGAGGCTCAGGGAGGCAGCGATTATCCAACGTCACATAGCAAGACAGCAGTGGGCCTGGATTCCAGTTTTTATGTGTCTGGCTGCATGACCCCTCCCACCCGGGGCCTACAGCTGAACCTTGACTTGAACTGCAGGTCTGCAAGGGACCATCAGAGACAACCTGAGACCCATCCCAAGCCAGGAAATAAACTCAGCCAATGCAGGTTTCCTGGGAGTTACCTGAGCCTCCCTTGCTGCATGGCCACCAGCCAGGGCTTAGTGGCTCTGTGCCCGGGGTGGGTCTCAGGTCCCTGCTCCACCTGTTCCTCTCCAGCATGGGGACAGTGGCTTCTGCCCTGGAGGGTGTGGGGGATGGACGCAGGTGGTGAGTGGGATGTTCCTCGTGCACCTGAATGAGACCTTGGAAAACCCTCTGGCCAGGATGTAGGATCTGGGGTGTCATTTGGAGCACCAGGACTTTCCAGGGACCCCACGCTCCCTTTCCTGTTCTGTCCATAGCCCCAAAGCCTGCCTGGGTCCAGGATTCTATTCTGTGGTTATCAGGACCTGCACTCTGCTCAGGGAGAGGGTGGAAGGGTCTCTCTGCCCCAGGTCTATGACTTTTCGGCCATCCTGTGTTGGGGACGCAGAACAGCCTGGGTTCCTGGCCGCCATCGCAGTGGCTGGGTAAGTGTGGAGGATGGCTGCCCTTTGGAGCCTGCAAAGGTCACATGGGCTGAGGCCCCTGGCACAGACAGAGGCATCCTCCGAGCCTGACGGTGCTGCAGGGCCCTTCCAGGCTCCCACGTGCCTCTGTGGCTTCCTTTTACGGAGGGTGCTGGAGATGGGTGAGCCTCATGCTTCTAAACCCTGGCCCGTGACACAGGAACCTGGCCTCACACTGCACTTGAGAGGGGAGGGGGCTTCCTAGGGTCACACAGCCCAGAGCCAGCCCTGCAGAGCCTGAGGCCGGCTCCCGGGCCTCCTCTCAGCTCTGCCTTGTCTGTAATCTCCGCCACAGTTTTCCTTCTCTGTAAAACAGGAGCAGGTCCTTCCCCTAGGAGGCGGAGAAGATGCAAGAGATAAAAGCAGATGCTAAGGGCATTCTCAGGGGTCTCCCCGGCCAGCAGCTCACAGCATGTCCCTTCTCCCCTGGGCCCGAATCTCAGGAAGTGCTGCTGCTGAGGGAGATTGAGCAACATCCCCAATTCAATAGAGACTGCTCTGGGCTATCAGACATGGGCACTGGTGACCCATGCTTGCTCTGAGCCCGGCCCTGTGCCGCTCAGCGCTGTCCAGAGTGGAGTGGGTGCTTTCCTCTGGACACCCCCACCCCCATTTTAAAGATGAGGAGACTGAAGCAAGAGGTAGTATAGGTAACTTCCCAAGGTCACATAGCTAGGATAGGACACAGCCAAGGCACAAAGTCAGGTGTCTGATCAGAGGCGGCTCGCCCAGGCTTTTCGTGTGGGGTCAGGGCTGCGTGTGTGGGCGGCTCTCCAGGCTCCTCTGGGGATAGCAGGCTGGAGAGAGCGCTAGCCACAGGGCACCAGGGCAGGTCCCTTCTGACTCCTAGCCTCAGCCCCCGTTGGTACAGTGGGGACGGGATGGAAGAGGTGAGCTGAAGACTCTGCAAGGCACCTTGCCGCACTCGTTCCTGGGTGGGGAATGGGGTAAAACTGCAGCATGGAGGCTCTAGGGCAGACCATAGGAAGACCCTCGACTTGGGCTTTTCTCCTGAAGTCTGGGGGCAGGGGCCGGGTCCCAGCTACTTAGGGAGGAATGAGGCCTTTTCAGCCGTGGGTTCGGAAGGAGACCAGCAGCTGGGGCTCCTGCAGCTGCAGAGCTGCACCCACAAACTCTTGGGGCTCATCTTTTCAGGAGGCCTGGAGTCCCTCCTCCACCAGGCAGGCCCAGGACCCTGGGTGGGGCTGGGGACTCAGCCTCAGAGAGGGCCTCCTGGGCAGTTTCTGCAAGCCAAGCCCCAGCAGGCATGAAGGCAGGCCCGGCTCCAGGGCCAGGTCTGTGAAGGAGGGACACGGTGGCTTCCGGACAGGAGGGCTGCCTTGAAGGGTGGGGGAATTCGGCTCCAAAGCAGGAGGAGGAGGAAGAGGAGGCGGAGGAGGAAGAGGAGGAGGTGGAGGAGGAAGAACAGGAGGAGGAGGTTGGGGGTGGAGAGGAGGAGGAGGGGTTTGCAGAGCAGGTCAGTCCCTGGTGCACCAAGTAACAAGTCCTGTGCTTAAATGCGTGCTCAGATGAAAAGCGGGGCAGTCGCGGCCCGTAGACAGCGGGCGGCTGGGTCAGACCGCAGAGGGAAGTTTCCAGCGGCAAGCCTCCCCGCGGGGAAGGCTGTGTCTGTCCCAGGAGATGAGCCGCAGGCACCAGGGGTGATGAGGCCCGGGGGAGGTGGATGTGGGGGATGGAGCGGTCCCAAGGTCGTCAGCTCCAGCCGGCGCCCTGGGCCGCGGGGCCGGAGAGCTCCGGAGCGGACCCTCGCCGCACTCCGAACCCGCCCCGCGCCCCCAGGCCACACCCGGCTCGCACCCTCCCCGCTCCACGTGCGCCCATGCGCCCCTCCGGGCCTCCCCCTCCTTCCCGCGCGGGCCGGGGGCGCGGGCCCCGGAGGAGCTGGGGGCGGCGGGGGCGCGGGGCGGGCGACTGCCGGGCCCCGGGCCAGCTCTCGCCCCCCGCCCCGCCCCCGCTCGCTCGGCTCCCCCGCCCGGCGCTCCCTCGGGCTGCGCTCCGCGGCTCTCGGCGGCGGCGGCGGCGGGCGCAGAGCGCGGCATGGGCGCCCGGGCCGCGGGGCCTGGCGGCGGCGGGCGGACGGGCGCGCGGCTGCGGGCGCAGGTGCGGGGCGGCGGGCCGGGGCCGGGGCCGGGGCGCGGAGCCGCCGCTCGGGGGCCGGGGCGCCCGCGTCCCCGCCGCCGCTGACGCTCCGCCTGTCTCCCTCCCGTGTCCCGCCCGCCCCCAGACCCTCCTCCTCCGCCCCCCCGCAGCTCGGGCCCTGGTCGTGGCGCGGCTGCCGCACGGTGCCCCTCGACGCCCTCCGGACGCGCTGCCTCTGTGACCGGCTCTCCACCTTCGCCATCTTAGCCCAGCTCAGCGCCGACGCGGTGAGACCCCGGCCGGGCCGGCGGGAGGGGCGCCGGGCAGGGGCGCGGGCGGGGGCTGCCGGCGGGCCTGCGGGTGGGGAGGGCCCGCACCCGTCCTGTCCCGGAGGGGTCGCTGTGCCCCGCAGCCGCCGTGGCCTGACCCGGCCGGCGGGGTCCATGCGCCTCTGGAGAGGGTGGGTGGGCGCCGAGCGGGTGGCAGTGTGGAGTTGGAGACGGGCCTGGGAGGAGTCGGGACCCCCGGAAAGTGGCTGATGGGTGGGTCCCATCTCCCCCGGCCTTGGAGGCCCGGGATCTCCGAGGGAGCCTGGGCCTGGGGAGAGGCTGGGTCCTGAGCCGGGGGCTGGGAGGCGTCGCCTGTGGAGGGGCTACCCTTTCCCTTGGTCCTCTCCGCCTGCCAGGGAGAGGGAGGAGGAGGAGCTGCCGCCTTGGCAGAGCCCTTCGACCCACCCCAAGTACAGCCTGGTCCGTGGAGGTGGCGGTGGCCCCAGGCAGGGGCCCTGGCCCAGATCCACCGCCCCCCAGGCCTCAGCACCTCGGGGCTTCCTTTTTGTTCCTGTGATTCCTGTGGGGGCTGCCGGTTTCTATGGAGACGGCATCTGGGGCCAGCCGCTGGCAGGGGCCCTGGGTGCTGGGCGCAGCTCCCTGGGGCGGGTGGGCTCTCTTGCTTTGGGCCGGCCAAGCTGCACCCCCTGGCCTGAGGTGGACCACAGCCCTCTACTGGGGCCCAGGCCGAGGCCCAGGACAGCCCACAGAGCAGGAAAGGGCCTTGGGCGTGTGCTCACCAAGTAACCTCCGCCCAAACCTCGTGTGGAAGCCCTGGGGGGCAGCAGGGGTGGAGGATGCACTTGGAGGGGACCTGTCCTTCCTGGGTGTTGGAGGTGGCATTGCTGGCCCTTGGGGAACCCCGGGTTCGATGTAGAAGGTAGCGCCCAGCCTCTCGGACACTCCAGCCTCCTGGCTGTGTTCTCTGGAAAAGTGGGGGGCAGGTGATGTTGGCAGCTGGGGTCTCCCACAGTGCCAGAGCCGGATGGGACCCTCCAGGCCATTGCCAGTAAAATCCTCTGTTGACAGTCAGGGAGACTGAGGCCCAGAGAGAGGGCCTTGCTCAAGGTCTTGGGTGAGTCTGGGCTGGACAGGGGTCTGTGTCCCTGACCATAGTGCACCCCTGCTTGGGCTGTCCCCTCAGGTGAGACTGTTGATGCTGCTGGTTCTGCAGACAGAGCCTGGCAGGCAGCAGTCTGAAGGGCCATCTCGGAGGCTCCCTGGAAGAGGTGGCCTTCTGTGTAGGAGGACATAGACATTATGGCTTTCACTGGGCAGCCTTTCTGGGCCCCTTCGAAGCTGGACCAGGCAAGGCAGGGCCCAGCCTCCAGTCTCCGGGTGCTGCTCTTCCTGTGGGTGTTCGAGGAGGACCTGGGCAGGAGAGAACCTGCTATGGTGTGTGCCCCATCTGCCCCTTCTCCCAGCCCGGTGTCAGGCCTGCAGCAGGTCAGTGTTAGAGTCTGGAAACACAGGCTTGTCTCTGACGAACTGTGACCCTGGACTGGCTCTGCCTTAAGTCCCTCTGAGCCTCAGTTTCCTCACCTGTAAAAGGGAGGGGACCTGGACTACCCAGGACTGGCTGTGAGGAGGGAAACAGATGACTCGGAGAGAGTCCCAGGAACGGGGCAGTCCCCAGGCGGTGGCATACCAGCCAGTCACCAGGCTGACCTCCAGAGTGGGCCTGGCTTAGGGAACTTGTTCAGAGAGGGGCAGGTACATGGGCCGAAGGGGGTGCCCCTGAAATTCCAGCAGCAGGGGCCTTGATGCCGAGGGGCCTTTCCAGGAGGAGACCCACTATGTGCCCCAGTGCACGAGGGGGAGGAAGCGGCTGCTCTGTGGGACAGCAGCGGGGGGCGGGGGTGGAGGCAGCCAGATACACAGTCCTGGGCCTTCTTTGGCAGGGGGTTCGCGGCTGCTGTCGGGGGGCGCTTCTAGTGTTAGCCCAGCCCACGCACGCTGGTGTTCACAGGGCAGGATGCCAGCAGGCATGTTGGGTGCCCTGTCCCCCATCCCAGACAGGACATTTGAGGCCGGGGCACAGGGGCTGGCAGTGTCTGCAGAGCCACGGGACCGAGGGCGGGCTGCCTGGACCCTGGGAGCCTCAGTGTCCTCATCTGTGAGATGGGAGGGTGGTTGGCTCTGCCACAAGGGCAGACCATGTGTGGCTCAGTTTGGGCTCTGGGCACCGGCAGGGGTGTGAGCTGACAGTCAGAGTGCCAGGAAGAAGCCAGGGTGGTTACAGCCTCTAGCAGGTGCTCCCTGGCACCAGAGCCCCTTGGGGCCTTCCTGTCCTTTCCACACCACCTCTCCCTCCTCAGCAAGGGCTGGCCCCCTTGATGCTGGGCAGGGAGAGGCCAAGAGTGAAAGAGAGACTGCTCTCTGGGTGCAGCCTGCCCCTGGCAGGTTCCTTTGTCCACCGTGCCGATCCCTCTGAGGGCTGTGGGCTGGGGTGCCAGGGCTGATGCGGGAGGCAGATGTGTGCACACAGAGGTCTGCAGCCGCCCAGGTGGAAAGGAGGAAGGCTGCGGGTGGGCTCTGGGTGCATGGCCACAGCCTTCCCCCCTCCTGAGTGTGGTGTGGGGAGAAGTGCACGGGGCTGAGGCTTGAAGTGGGGTCCTGAGGGATGTGCAGGAGTTTACCAGCCGAGCATTGTGGGGTGAGTAGCAGCCATTGCAGGGTGAGGAAGGCATGAAGCTGCGGGGAAGTGGGCACAGGCGTGGGCTCAGCAGGCAGGAGAGGCAGAGAGACTGGTGGCCCGCAAGGCCTGGGGGGCTGGGGGGAGCCCAAGCTTACTCCAGGGGCGTGAGGAGCCGGCTACAGAATGGACTGGTGGGAGGCTGGGAGGTAAGAGGAGAGCAGTCAGGCCTGGGTACCCAGGGGTCCCAGCAGGAGTGAGGAGCGTGAGCCCAGCTGGCAGTTGGGGAGGTGGCCAGAAGTGAGCCTGGCTGGGCAGGGAGAGAGAGGGGTGCTGCCCAGCTTAGCCTGGCTGGGGTTGGATGGACACGTTGGGTGTGGGGACTCTGGTCTGAGTGGGCAGAGGCTGTGGCTTCGGGAGTTCAGAGTGGCCTACAGGGGCTGCTGACCAGGACAGGGGCCTGAGATGGTGGTAGAGGCGGGTACGTGGGCACCCCGGGAGCCAGGGTGGGATGAGATCCGGGCAGGGTGGTAGAGCGAGGGGAGGTGACACCCACGAGTCCTCCTATAGAGCTGGCCTGGAGCCAGGGTGTCGGTGCAGATGCGGGCTGCGCAGATGCCGGCTCTGCGGCTGCAGCAGGCCTACGACGGCCGGAAGGTTGAGTAACCGCTCTGAGTCACACCTGTGAGGCGGATGATGCCACCTGTCTCAGAGTGGTGGGGACTGAACTAGGTGATATATTTATGGCACTTGACATAGTCTGGCGTGTAGTAAACAGTCTGAAAAGGACAGTTGTTGTTGGCATGACTTCTGTGATGTGCCTCAGACTGTATTGGAAGGTTGTGACCAGGGTCACAGTTCATTTGCAACCAGGTTCAGGGCTCAGTGTATGACCAGGGTCAGGTTCAGGGTGTGATCATGGTCAGGGTTCAGCACGTGACCAGAATCAGGGCCCAGTGTGTGCCCAAGATCAAGACTCACAGCCTGACTGGGATCAAGGCTCAGAATATACTTGGGTCAGGGTTTAGTGTGTGGCTGGATTCAGGGGACAGGGTGTGATGGGAATTGGGGCTCGGGGTATAATCTGGGTCAGGGGTCAGAGTATGATGGGGGTTCAGGGCTTAGTCTATGACTAGAGACAGAAATTAGTTTTGTGGGCATTTGGGAGCCATAGACAGTGTTGGGGCAGTGGCAGGACGAAGGTGGTACTGTGGGGAGAAATGAGTCCTTAGGGGGCAAAGGGTGGATATAGGGTTCAGGAGAAGATTGGGAGTGGGAGTTCATGTGGTGGAAACTGGCAGAGACTCGGTCACCAGCCAGGAGAAGCCATTGGTGGGAGGGGGCCGGCTGGTTCAGACCTAGTATGCAGGGAGGGCCTCTGAGAATTGGTGACTTCCGTGCTGGGAGGAGAGCCCGGCGCCTGAAGGTCAGGGAAGGCGTGCAGGGCAGGGGGCCTGGCATGTGCAAGGGCCTGGGCCGCGCTGTGCCTGGCTTGGGCCAGTCTCTGGCGGGGGCCCAGCCTGGCTCTGCCTCCCCTCGGCGTGAGTTGAGGCCGGTCTTGGTCTACCCCTCCTAGTGAGGCCTGCCCAGGCCACCGCCCATCCCTTCTTCATCGCCTGGAACCTGCTGAGCAACGGCCGTCAGGAGTGACTGATGAGCCAGGCGGGGAGGAGAGGGATCAGGTGGACCAGTGGGAGAGCTGGCGGGCTTGCGGCTGCCAGGCCTAACGAGGGCAGGCGGAAGCAGATGGCCACAGAGGCCTGGGCCTGAGCCAGCCTCAGAGCAGGCGCGAGACACTTACTCGGCCGCCTGTGACCTTTGTGGCCGGCCGGCCTCAGGCCAGCCCAGTGTCTTGGAAACATTTACTGGGGTCACCCTGTCTCCCACCTGTCCCTGTCCAGCTGGTTTCCTAGCCCTGGACCTCAGCTCTGCGCTGGTAAAGTTACCGGTGACTGATGAGCCAGGCTGAGAGGGATCGGGGGGCTGGTGGGAGAGCTGGCAGGTGAGTTTTGATGGGAGAAGTACCGGGTGATGTGACTTCAATTCCAGAGGACCACCGCTTTGAGGCCTGAGCTCCAGGCTGTGGCATGCGGGAGTGGTGCTGAGCAGGGTTTCCTGCCGGGCACGGCATCACTGTTCCCATCTTGCCCTCCCAGAGCGTAGTTTGGACAACCGAGGTGAGCAGCGCTACCTGGGGTAGTTTGAGGGGCCTGTGTGGAGGCAGTGGCTTTTGAAAGCCTGGTGGGTTGGCAGTGCTTCTGCACACAAAGAGAAGGCGACTCTTGTTCTGGGGAGGCACAGCTGGAGCCGTGGCACCTGGTACACTTGGGCAGCACAGCTTGGCCCTGGAGGCGAGTGCCAGGTGTGGGGGGTGTCAGTTGTGTGTGTGGGCCCCAGGTGTGCGTGTGTGTGGGCCCCAGGTGCGTGCGTGTGTGCGGGCCCCAGGTGTGTGTGTGCATGCGTGTGTGCAGGCCCCAGGTGCTTGTGTGTGTGGGCCCCAGGTGCGTGTGTGTGTGCGGGCCCCAGGTGTGTGTGTGTGTGTATGTGCATGCATGTATGCGGGCCCCAGGTGCGTGTGTCTGTGTGGGTCCCAGGTTCGTGTGTCTGTGCAGGCCCCAGGTGCTTGTGTGTGTGGGCCCCAGGTGCATGTGTCTGTGCGGGCCCCAGATGTGTGTGTGTGTGTATGTGTGTGTGCATGCGTGTGTGCGGGCCCCAGGTGCGTGCATGTGCGGGTCCCAGGTGCGTGCATCTGTGTGGGCCCCAGGTGCATGTGTGTGTGTGCGGGCCCCAGGTGCATGCGTCTGTGCAGGCCCCAGGTGTGTGTGTGCGTGTGTGCGGGCCCCAGGTGCGTGCATCTGTGCGGGCCCCAGTTGCGTGTGTGTGGGCCCCAGGTGCATGCATGTGTGCGGGCCCCAGGTGCGTGTGTCTGTGCGGGCCCCAGATGTGTGTGTGTGTGTGCACGTGCGTGTGTGCGGGCCCCAGGTGCGTGCGTGTGCGGGCCCCAGGTGCGTGCGTCTGTGTGGGCCCCAGTTGCGTGTGTGTGGGCCCCAGGCGTGCGTGTGTGCGGGCCCCAGGTGCGTGTGTCTGTGCGGGCCCCAGATGTGTGTGTGCGCGCACACATGTGTGCGGGCCCCAGGTGCGTGCGTGTGCGGGTCCCAGGTGCGTGCATCTGTGTGGGCCCCAGGTGCATGTGTGCGGGTCCCAGGTGTGTGTGTGTGTGTGTGGGTCCCAGGTGCGTGCCTGTGTGCGGGCCCCAGGTGCGTGCGTGTGTGCGGGCCCCAGGTGTGTGTCTGTGTGTGGGTCCCAGGTGCGTGTGTCTGTGCATGTCAGGCGTGTGGCCTGCACCACCCCGAGGACAAGTCAGGCATGGCGGTTCAGCCTGGCTTATGACTCAGGTGATGGGTTGGGAAGTTGCTCGGGGTGAACTCATCCATGTAGAAGCGATGTCAGCCTGAGTCCCCTCCCCAGCTTTGCACGCCCTTCAGCCACCTGACTTCCCTGTCTGTCTTCAGGCCTGGCATGCTGGGGCTGTGCAGGGCCATGGGGTCGGGAATGGCAGGGTCTGTGGCCGGCCAAGGCCCTTATAAGGAGGGAATGAGCTGAGTGCAGTGGCCAGAGGCACAGTCATGCGAAGAGGGGAAGGGTCTTCTGGGGGCACCACTGGGGAAGAGCCCTGAGGGGAACCAGGGGGCCTGGGGGGCTCGGGGCATTCTTGTCAGGAAAGGGAGGCTGGCCAGGGGCAGGGCCAGGGCCAGCCCAGCAGCCTTTGCAGAGCCGGGGGGGACATTTGGACAACGCCCAGGGCAGGAGAGTCAGGGAGGAGTGGGGGCCCTCCCTAGGAAGGGGCAGTCACCTAAACTAAGTACCCCGCAGGTGGTGAGGAGGAAGGGCCCACTTTATTCGGGTCACCCCGGCACCCGGATGACACCCCAGCTCCCACACTCTCCTGCCTCTGAGCAGGGCAGAGGTGCCCTCCAGTGCGCTGATAACCTCCCCCATGCCACTGTGGCGGGAGAGGAGCTCACAGGGGGCAGGGCTAGAGGTGGGGATGCCTGGGGCCAGGGCTGGCGGCTAGGCCTAGAAGCTGCAGGGGACTGAGGGGCTGTGGAGGTGACACAGAGTCACCTGCCGAACAGAGAGCGAGGGGTGGGAGGGGGAGGGCTTTGGTGCAAGGAAGCTGTTCGGGATGTGTCCGGGCAGTGGAGGGACACATGGGTGTGGGGTGTCAGGGCCTGGCTGGGTGGCATCTCGGATGGGGGTGGGCCGGCGTCAAAGCGGCTGCTCCCCCCGGATTTCTCGAAGCCTGGGCCCGAGAGGACTGTGCGTGTGGGTGGGCCTGGACCTGGCACCTCCCTGGCCCCGTCTGCAGTGTGGGGCTGGCGCCTGCCTGGAATTGACGGGGTTCTGAGACATGATGGCGGCAAAGACTTATCTGGCATCGGGCTTGGCGTATGACTGTGGGGCACAGGCAAAGGGCCCATCCTCACAGAGCACAGCCCCGAAAGGGAGTTCTGGAGGGCCTGGGCTGGTAGAGGAAACCCCTCGTCTGCAGGGGGCAGGCGGGGAGGTGGAGGAGGGGCTGGGCCGAATGCTGGAGGTGTGACCCGGGGCTGTGGGCTCTCGGGTCTCAGTCTTCGGGTCTGCCGAGTGGGCGTGTGGGGTGCCTCACTCCCTGCGGTCTTTTCCCGGTCCCCACAGAACATGGAGAAGGCGACTCTGCCGTCGGTGACGCTCATCGTGGGCTGTGGCGTGTCCTCTCTCACCCTGCTCATGCTGGTCATCATCTACGTGTCCGTGTGGAGGTGGGTGCCGCCCAGGTGCTGGGCATGGGTGGCTGTGGCTCCTGCATCCCACGCCTCTTCCCCGAAGGTCACGGGCGGGGTCGTGGGTGCCCCTCCCTCCCTTTGTCCTCACCTTCCCAGTCACCTCCGCCTTTGCCACGGACCCAGCCCTGCTGTGGCCCCTCCGAGGCCTCCACAGGTTCCTGAGGCCGCCCCACACACTCATACTGTGTCCATGCCGCACAAACACAGGGGGTGGGGCCTGGTTCCTCCCCTGAACGTGTTCCCTGGCAGTGCCAGCCTGAGTTCCCTCCCCAGTTGTGCGTGCCCCCTCTGCCTGCACTTCCTGACTTCCCTGTCTACCCTCAGGCCTGCAGGCCAGGCCACAGCCTTCCCCAGACCCCCAGTCAGGCCTTAGGGCCCAAAGCCCCTGCTCACTCTCCACCCCAAACCCCCTTTCCCCAAGGCCACAGGGCTCTCAGCCTGCTGTCCATTCTGATTGTGGCCAGTGGGTTTTTGGGGCCACCCAGGCAGGTGTGGAGAGATGTGGAGGAGAGCTCGTGTTTGAGCAGTAACATGCCTGTTGAGTGTGTGGACGCGCCTCCAGGCACTCCCCGCTATCTGCTCCTGTCCCATTGAGTAGAAGTGTGGAGCAGGGAGCAAGGGCTCAAGGTCACTCACTGCCCATGGGGCCGAGTGGGGACTCCCAGCGTGTCCAGAGGAAACGTGGCTCCGGCTCTGCAGGCAGCGCGATGTCAGCCGATAATCGGAACTGACTGCCTGGCTGCTGCCCAAGGTCGGGCATCGGGAGGTCAATGTGGCTGGTGGGGGAGGGTGGCCGAGCTTTCCCGGAGACAGTGACTGGGTTGTGGGTAGTGGCAGGGGCTCTCCACTGTCCTGCCTGAGGGGACAGCATCCACTGGGCTCTAGGGGGACCATGGTGTTTCCTCTTCCTGGGACCTGCCTTCCCCTAGGGCCTGGATTCCACAAAACATCTGGGGAATGTGGTTCAGGGGCTCTGAACTCAGCTCTGATGTCCTGAGTTCTGAGGAAGTTTTCTGCCGACAGTTTTCAAAGCATCTCCCTTGGTGAGCTCTCCTGGCCATCCCTGTGCCCTATGAGCTGCCGGCAGGGACTGTTCTGTGGTCCCCATGAGGAAGTGGGGACCCAGAGAGAGAACGTGACCTGCCCAAGGTCATGCAGCACATCAGGGTCATGTCAGAGCCCCTGAGGCTCAGCCCTGTGCCCTCTGCTCTCCAGCTGGGTGGACCTCAGTCCTCAAGGGCTGCTGGTGATGATGGTGATGGTGGTCCTGGTGGTGGTGTTTGTGGTGATGATGGTGGTAATGGTGATGGTGGGGGTGGTGCTGCTGCTGGCGATTGTGGTGATAGTGATGGTGGTGGTGGTGGTGATTGTGGTGGTGATGGTAGTGATGGTGGTGGTGGTGCTGGTGCTGGTGATTATGGTGATGGTGATAGTGATGGTGATGGTGGTAGTGGTGGTTGTGATGGTGTTGGTGCTGGTGCTGGTGATTGTGATGGTAGTGATGATGGTAATGGTCATGGTGATGGTAGTGATGGTGATGGTAGTGGTGGTTGTGTTGGTGTTGGTGGTGCTGGTGATTGTGATGGTGGTGATGGTGATGGTAGTGATGCTGGTGGTGATGGTAGTGATGGTGATGGTGGTAGTGGTAGATGGTGATGCTGGTGATGGCGTGGTGGTGTTAGTGATTGTGATGGTGATGGTGGTGGTTGTGGTGGTGTTGGTGGTGCTGGTGCTGGTGATTGTGGTGATGGTGGTAGTGATGATGGTAATGGTCATGGTGATGGTAGTGATGGTGATGGTGGTGGTGGTTGTGTTGGTGGTGCTGGTGATTGTGGTGGTGGTGGTGATGGTGATAGTAGTGATGCTGGTGGTGATGGTAGTGATGGTGATGGTGGTAGTGGTAGATGGTGATGGTGGTGATGGCGTGGTGGTGTTAGTGATTGTGATGGTGGTGGTGGTTGTGATGGTGTTGGTGCTGGTGATTATGGTGGTGGTGATGGTGGTGATGGTGGTGGTGGTGATGATGGTGATGGTGATGGTGGTAGTGATTGTGATGGTGGTGATAGTGGTGCTGATGGTGGTGATGGCTGTGTTGGTAATGGTGATAGTGGTAATGATTGTGTGATGATGGTGGTGGTGGTGGTGGTGATGGCGTGATGGTGATGGTGGTAGTGATTGTGATGGTGGTGATAGTGGTGCTGATGGTGGTGATGGCTGTGTTGGTAATGGTGATAGTGGTAATAATTGTATGATGATGGTGGTGATGGTGATGGTGGTGGTGATGGTAGTGATTGTGATGGTGGTGATGGTGGTGATGGTTGTGTTGGTAATGGTGATAGTGGTAATGATTGTATGATGATGGTGGTGATGGTGATGGCGTGATGGTGGTGGTGGTAGTGGTAGTGGTTGTGATGGTGTTGGTGCTGGTGCTAGTGATTATGGTGATGGTGATGGTGGTGATGGTGATGATGGTGATGGTGGTAGTGATTGTGATGGTGGTGATAGTGGTGCTGATGGTGATGGCTGTGTTGGTAATGGTGATAGTGGTAATGATTGTGTGATGATGGTGGTGATGGTGATGGTGATGACGTGATGGTGATGGTGGTAGTGATTGTGATGGTGGTGATAGTGGTGCTGATGGTGGTGATGGCTGTGTTGGTAATGGTGATAGTGGTAATGATTGTATGATGGTGATGGTGGTGGTGGTGATGGTAGTGATTGTGATGGTGGTGATGGTGGTGATGGTAATGGTGATGGTGGTAATGATTGTGTGATAATGGTGATGGTGATGATGGTGATGTAGTGGTGGTGGTGATGGTGGTAGTGATTGTGTGACGATGGTGATGATGGTGATGGTGTGGTGGTGGTGATGGTGGTACTGATTGTGATGGTGATGGTTGTGTTGGTGATGGTGGTGATGATTGTGTGATGATGATGGTGTAATGGTGGTGATGGTGGCGGTGATGATGGTGATGGTGGTGGTGCTGTTGGTGACAATGCCTGCAGGAAGTGGGGTGGGGCTCTGGTCTTGGTGCCACAGGACCACAGCCCCTGTGCAGATGGGGTTCTGTTGGGTGCTGACCTTGGGCCCCTGCACTCTCCACAGGTACATTCGCTCAGAGCGTTCTGTCATCCTCATCAACTTCTGCCTGTCCATCATCTCCTCCAATGCCCTCATCCTCATCGGGCAGACCCAGACCCGCAACAAGGTAGGCAGCCTTGCGTCCTGCCATGCACCTCCCAACATCCTTGGGTGGTGAGGATGGACCCCAGGAGGGGCCTGGACCGTGGGATCCCTGGGAAACTCAGGCAGGCAGGTGTGGGGGCAGGAGGAGGCTGCCCCAGCTACAGGGAGTTCCCCGCCCTCTGCTGTGGCTGCAGGAGCCTGTCAGGGGCTGGTCAGCCAGCCAAGAAGGGCAGCTTGTGTTCCAGTGTCTCTGCTGGACTTGCCCTTCAGGATGAGCCTGCTGCAGCCCTGCCCATCCCGCTGTGGGCAGTGGACTCGGCCTCAGCTCAAGCTGCCTCGGGTGGGGAGTGGCACTCAAGACAAGTGGCACTGTGGTGACAGAGGCTCCCACAGTCCACCCTCTCACCCCCACCCTCGCTAGCCTTGAAGCTGGCAGCTCATGGAGGGCCCCTGCCTGCCCACCCCAGACCCCCTATCCCTGGTTCCTACCCTGTGGTCTCCAGCCCCATCCCACTAAATGTGGCAGGCGCAGCCTTTGGCTGGGGGCCTCTGCTTCCTCAAGGGGCCACGCTGACAATGTAGGAGAGAAAATAAAGCAAGAGGGCCCGCAGTGAGACAGAGAAGGCCTGGCCCCAGGGCCTGCCGTGTGCTGTGGCAGAAGCTCAGGGCCGCTGTGTGGGTGAGGTTGCCTGCGACTTGCTGTGTGTCCATGGGGTGTGACATGCCCTCCCTGGGCCTTGGGCTTACTACCTCCTGAACGCATGGGCGGGTACCTGGACTTTTGAGAAGGCCCCTGGCTTAGCATTTGGTGTGGCTATGAATGGTGCTGAGAAAGATGTCCCAAGGGGGCTTAGATGGTCAACAATTCATCTCGGGGCAAGGACCAGGTGATCTCTGGATTGCCTTCTGCCTGGGGACCTGGTCGGGTCCCAGTGAGGGTGCTGGGTGCTGGGCTGCCAGCTGCAGACAGGCACTCAGTGGGGGCAGGTGTGGGGCCGGGGAGCACCTGCCCAGCCTGCCCCGCCCTCGGCCCTACACAGGTGGTGTGCACGCTGGTGGCCGCCTTCCTGCACTTCTTCTTCCTGTCCTCCTTCTGCTGGGTGCTCACCGAGGCCTGGCAGTCCTACATGGCCGTGACGGGCCACCTCCGGAACCGCCTCATCCGCAAGCGCTTCCTCTGCCTGGGCTGGGGTGAGCCACGGCCTTCCCGACCCTCCTGGACAGATATCCTTCCTCCCCTACTGCTTGTTCCGCCCTGGCAGCCCCTCCTCTCCCCATCCCCTGTGGACCCCTGGGGCCTCAGTTGCTGCTTGGGTGGGCTTCCCCCTCTGGGCCCTCCTTCTTCCATGGAGTCACCAGATAAAGCGCAGGACACCCAGTTCCCTTTCATGTCTAGATAATGAAAACGTTTCTAGCACAAGTATGTCCGGTGCACTATTTGGGACGTACATTTACAAAAAGATGATTCCTGATTTCTCTGCGAGTCAGATGTGCCGGGCACCCTATGTGTTCTCTGCTCATTGGACCACCCTGCGCCCAGCTCCGCAGGCCCTTGCCTTGTTCACCTCCTGCCCCATCTCTTGCTCAGCCCCATCCTCTGTTGGGGGCTTCAGAAGCGCCTGCCTGGCCCCCGCCCTTCAAGGCAGGGCTAGGAGGAGGTGGAGGCTGGCTGGGGACTTGGGTGGGGCCAACACCCTCTCTCTGCTCCTTCTCCAGGGCTCCCTGCACTGGTTGTGGCCATTTCCGTGGGATTCACCAAGGCCAAAGGGTACAGCACCATGAACTAGTGAGTCGGGGCATTGGGGGTGTGGTGGATGGCCACATGGCCCCCCAGAGACTTCCACCGCCCTGGAGGGTGAGGGCTGGCCATGCCCTCCCCCCGTGTGACCCTGACCATCTCACAGAGGCTCAGGGAGGGTGGGGCCCCAGGGGCTGGAGGCTGAGCCCCTTGGGCATCCCCTCCCTGTTGGCCAGCCAGCTTCTCCCTGGCAGTGAGCAGTGGGCAGCAGTTTTGAAAGAAACCGGGCCATCAGGGCCTCCCCCTCTGTCAGTTGGTCCATTAGTCACTCTGAGCCTCAGTTTCCCCATCTGTTCGGTGGGGAGCCCCCCCCTGTACGGTGCTGGTGAGAGGGAGGGCTGTTTGAGACACGAGCTCTGGGCACAGTGGGCACACCCCCACAGCAGGCCTGTGGCAGGGAGGGCAGGGGTCGGAGGCTTATTTCACAGATGATGTCACTGAGACCCTGAAGGGTCAGCTGGACCAGGTCCTTGGGGCCTTAAATGGCAAGCCAGGAAGCTTGGGGTCATCCTAGAGGCAGTCTGGTTCCCCAGGTAGGGAGAGAGGGTCTGGGGCTCAGGATGGGCAGAAGAACTGGGATGGGGAAGGGGAACCGAGGCTTGGAGGGAGGGCCTGGCTGCAGGGAGGGGAGCAGTGGGGAGGGCGAGGCAGGAGGAAGTGACTGATGCTGGCTGAGTGGGAGGGGCGGAGCAGGCCTGGCTCCCTGTGGAGCCCCTGGGGACAGGATGTGGCACCCCCTTGGAGCACTGCCCTGTCTGGGTGGCAGTAGGGAGTAGACATAGCTGAGGGCCCAGGGGGTGAGTGCTGAGAGGGAAATCCAAACACTGTCCCCAGAGATGAGAGAAGCAAATACCTGGCCTGCCGAAGTCAGGGGTGGATCAGGAGGGGATGGGGACATTGAAGTGGGGTTCTGAAGGATGAAGAGGAGTTTGTTTGACAGATGACATGAGGTAGGCTGCTCAGGGTAGAGGGAACGGTCCTTATTGGGTTTCAGGTTTCCATGGGCACCACAGGTGGTGTCCAGAGATCTGGAGAATGTGGGGCTGCTTACTGGGAGGGGGGTGGGGAGGGGGCAGGACAGATGTGTGAGCATAGGACCAGGTGCTGAGGCCACGGGGCCTGAGCCCCAGCATTCAAGCATCGCGTCAGGAAGGAGGGTGGGCCAGAGACCCCGAGAGAAAAGCCAGGAAGGGCCCAGGCCTGGGGAAGGAGGGACAGTCAGGTGGCCTTGGCCCTGCCAGCCTGGTGCCCCTGCTATGTGGCTCTAAGCAGGTGGGTCCCCCCCTCTGGTACTGTCCCCATCTGTAAAATGGGGGTGACAGTGGCTGCCTGGGGTCTCCTGAGGATTCTAAGGCTAAAGAGTGGGTGTGACCTGCCCTGCATGCCGAAGGCGCTTAATAAGTGCCAGTTTTCTTCTGCCACTTCCCAGCTCACCCCTACTCCTGAGAGGCCGGCAGCACCTCTCTGCACGCCCCTCTGCACACGGGCGGTGCTGATGGCCTGTCTCCTCCCCAGCTGCTGGCTCTCCCTGGAGGGGGGACTGCTCTATGCCTTCGTGGGACCTGCCGCTGCCGTTGTGCTGGTACTGACCCGCCCGGGCCCCACTCCCCGCGACCCCACCTGGGCCCCCCAGCTGCCTCCTGGGCCTCGGTGCTGTCTCCTGCCCCAGGCTGTGCACCTGCTGTCCCTTCAGGATGGCCCTCATGGCCCTCATCACCAGGGGGTGGGGGTGCCCATAGCCCCACTCTGACCTGCCCTTGGCATGCAGTGCAGGGGCTGGGCCAGGGTAGTGACCCTTCACACCTGTGAGTCTCGGCTTGCCTGATTATTGGGTGCCAGCTGTGTACCTGCCAGGAGATCCCCACGGGTGTGGTGAGTGAGTGGCATGGGAGGAAGCTGGGGACGGACGGATGATGCGAGCAGCGGGGAGCTGCAGGCTGGACCTGGGTTGTGGGTCCAGATGTGAGGCTGGTGACCGGGGCCCCAGAGCGCCAGATGTGAGGCTGGTGACCGGGGCTGCTTGCCCCTTCAGGGGCCCCAGTGAGGACCTTCCCTGTGTGGGTCCTTGGGCTTTCGTTCCCGCTCTCCTCCCACCTTAGTGTGGAGGAAGGCAAGACTGTGGCAGGTGGCACGCAGGGTCACCGTCCTGGGGTCACAGATGAGCTGCGGCAGCCTGGGGTCACTGGCCTCTACTGGGTCCAGCTCTGAGCCCACTCAGCCAGCCCCCACCTCTCTACTCTGGCAGAGCACCAGGGTTCACACCCACCCTCACATCCCCTCCCCTCTCGCCCCAGGAGAGGCCATCCACGTCAAGTAATTCCTGCTGCCATGAGCGGTGTCTCTGCAGGGCCACACCCCATCCTAGTGGGGACTCAGGCACAGGCTGGGCCTAGCAGAGAAACGTGCATGAGGGGTGATGGGGAGCTAGCCCTGTAGGGGCAGTTGGGGAGCCTACTGGGGGTTGGAGGGGCAGTGGGGCGCCATCCTTGGGCAGCCCCAGACCCCTCCCCACAGCCCTGGCTGTGGAATCCTACCTTCTTTATTCCTTCCTCCAGGCGGGAGGCGGGAGAGGTGTGGGGTACCTGGCGGTGCCCCAAGCACCTGGGGATGGAGGTTGTGGGAAAGGGGACAGAGACAGGAGTCCCACCCTGTACACCCCTCCCCAGGATGTGTCAGGAAGGCAGGCTGACCCTGGCGGCTGTGGGACCCGAGCCCCAGCAGCCCCTCCTGTCCTTGGGGCCACGTGGGGCAGGCTGGGCAGAGCCTGCTGCAGGCAGTGGCCCGTCACTGGTGCCCATCCTCTCTTCTCTGCTCCGGCCACATCAGAAAACTAGGCTGCCCAGGAAAGAGGCCACCACCCATCAGGCTAGCCAAGGCTGTGACGTGGGTGTCTGGGAACTCTGCATCCATTGTGGAAAGCAGGCCGGCTGTGTGGTCATGAGCCCTGAGCTGGAGGGCTACACGGTCTACCACCCTGGTCTTCTGGAGGTGAAATGCCTGGTCAGGGGTCCATGGAGTCCTGGGGTCTCCCAGCCTCCAGCTTCTGGAACCTGGGCCTGAGGAAGTCAGGCCTTGCCCCTCGGGGTCCTAGCAGCATCTTTCTGCAGAGTGGGGATGCAGGAGGAGGGCCTCAGGGAGCCTCGGGCAGTTGGGGAGCAGAGAGTATGGCCTGAGACTCCTCCTTCCCCCCAGCAGAGGAGGCCAGGAGACAGGGGGAGACCCCAGGATGCTCAGGGCCAGTGGCTTCCCGGGGGTGCTCCGGGAACAGCTCTTGTCTTGACTGGTAGCCTGGACAGTGGCAGGCATGGGAGACTTACGTTAGAGCCCAAGAAGAGCCTCCCTGGGTGCAGGCGCCCAGCCAGGGCCCTTACGGGGTGGGCAGTTAATCTGATGGGAATAGGAGAGGGAGATCAGGAAGGAAGTCTAGAGAGAGGAGGTGGCCTGCCCCCAGAGCAGAGAGCCAGGAGGAGTGTGACCCCAGGGAGAGCCAGGATTGGTGTCCCTTAGACAGGTTTCAGCTGCAGGCTGGCAGGGGCCTCCGGGCCCTGTGGGTGGGGAGCTCCCTGGTGGAAGGGATGCAAGGAGTGCAGCAGAGGTGCCGACGGTGCGGGTGACACACAGAGAGGGCCCTGCACGGTTGGCAGCTGGGCTGGAGGTCACCTGACGTCCCATCAGGCACTGGGGTTCCTGTGATGGAGGCACGGGAGGTGACCCTGGGTGGGGTAGGGGGTCGTGGTTGGCGTAGCCAGCGTCGGTCCGGCCAGTGTCAGCCCCTGAGCCTACGGCGGCCCTCACCCCCACACCCCCATCACTCTCTGCCCGGCAGGTGAACATGGTCATTGGGATCCTGGTGTTCAACAAGCTCGTGTCCAAAGACGGCATCACGGACAAGAAGCTGAAGGAGCGGGCAGGGTAGGACCGGGGCTACACGGCTCCTTGCCCGCCCGGAGTGCAAGACCCAGAGCCCACCCAGCCCCGGGGGATGGAGAACGCTCCATGCCCAATCTGAGACTGCAGGTCCAGGGACCCCGGAGCGGGTGGGAAACGGAGGCACTGAGTACAGAGGCCCCTTAGGCTCAGCCAGCCCCTGCCTATCACCGTGCCTCAGTTTCTCCATCTGACCTGGACAGGGTGGGCCCCATAAAGTCCTCAGAAGCTGTGAGACTGATTGTGCAGGGATACCCCGCCTCTGCCCAGCTTGCAGGGTGGCAGCAGGGCGCCCCCAAGGCTGGGTGCTGGGGGTCCCTGGCCCCCCACTCCCCTACCACAAGGCTTGCTCCATGGCCAGGGGGAGGATGTCGCCTGTCCGTGCAGGGACTCCCTGTCTTTGTGGGACCTTCATCATGGGGAGGATGGTGCAGAGGACAGGTGGAGCTGATGTTCCTCCCTCCGGGGAACCCAAGCCCAGGGAGTGCTCTCAGCACAGCAGCTGGACAGGGCGCGGGAGCAAGACAGAGGCGCTTGGGATGTGTGGCTGCACCCACCTTTGAGGGACAGGGCCCTGGGCACAGAGGGGAAGCTGCGGGGCGTGGGGAGCTGACTAGGGCGGACAAGCCCCTCTTTGTCCTCCTGCCCCTAACCTCTGCCTGCTGCTCTGTGTCATCCAGCCCTGGCTGGTGTCTGCGTGGGCCCCTCCCCTCCGTGCCAGTCTTGCTTGGATGCTTGGTGTCTCTCTGTCTCTCTCTCTGTTCCTGTCTCTCTCTTCCTGGCTCCTCCTGCTGTCCCCAGTGAACAGACGCTTTCAGGAAGCCTTCCCCTTGGGTGCCTGTGGGTTCTGGTCCTGGTTAGGAACCAGCCGAGCTGGTGTCTGATGCTGAGTGCGTGCCGTGGCCCTGGGGTCTGTCACTCTGGGTGGGAGTCGCGGTGCTTTGTCTCCTGGCCTGGGAAATGGAGGCTGGAACAGGCCTCTCTAAGGCCTTGCCCTACCTGTCCCCGGAACACCCTGTCCCACACTGCTCCCAAGACAGTGGTCACACTCAGAAGAGGTCCCCAGGGCTACACATCCGGGGTCTGAGCATGGCAGACTGCCTACCTGGTCGTAAAAGCAGCAGTGATCTCAGGGGCTCACCCAGGGTGGATGTTTTGTTTGCTTCTTAGAATAACCATTGTGGCAGATTCTATGGTTATAGTCCCATCTTACAGCTGAGAAATGGAGGTTTAGGGAGGTTGAGTGGCTGGTGGAGCTGAGCTTCCAGGCCAGGTGGGCACACACTAGAACTAAGCCCAGGCGGCCTGCACTCTGCCCACCTCGCCCTGTGTGTGCCACGGGGGCCAGCTGCGTTAGGTGCACACAGCCCAGGAGCGCACCCAGACTCGCCTATGTGGCCGTGTAGGTCTCGCCGCCCACGTAGACGGGATGGAGGTTGGGGTGGAGGGGCACCCAGTACACCGGTCTATGTGTGCACGCACACCCACACGCATGGGCACACACACGTGGGCATACACATGCCACGAGGACCTGCATGAGGTCCCTGCCCAGGTCAGCTCCCTCACAGACACACGGAAAGGGGACTGGAAGGCGCAGTGGCCTCCCTCTGGGAATTTTGCCGCTTTGTGCAGACGGAGGCAGGGTCCACCCTCAGCTGAGCACAGGGACCCCTCACTACCTTCCCCCCATGCCTGCCACGTGCAGCCCTCAGCCCTGCCCACCACAGCGCCCACGCCCCAGGCCTGAGTTCGTGAGGTGGCTGAGAGCCCCCAGGACCATCCCTGTTGGGGCCCAGGCTGGACTCCTGAGTGGCTGGTTTTGCACTTTGGCCCCGCCCCTCCTGCCTGGTTTCCGAGAGCAGAGCGCTTGCTTTCGTTTCAGCCTTTTAATTTCACTTGCAGTCAGCCGCCCCCGCACCCCCTTGGGCGCGCCCTCAAGTGTGCCGAGTGTGGAGTCCTCTCTGCCGCCGATGCCACCTCCGACGCCACCAGTAACGCCATGTTAGTGCCTTCGCTGCCACCTCCCTCCTAGGCCCACCCTTGGGGCTCTGCGCTCTGAGTCACCTTTTGTTTGTTTTATGTTTATCTTTCATTTCTTCCTTTTCTGCCGTCCACTCTGGGTTTCTAGGCCACTCCCGTCCCCCCGATCCACTGCCCTCAGCTCCTCCTTCCATCCTCCCCACAGGCCTGCTCTAGGCCTGGCAGCACAAGGCACTGCGGGTGCAGGGCGTGGGGCCTGGCCTGGGCACAGGCGGAGTGCAGCTGTGGGCTGCGCTGCGGTAGGGAAAGAGCGGTGGTCAGTCCTGTCCCTCTGGGGCCCGAGTGTGTGCCAGGCTGCAAGCTGTGGTTTCTTGCTTCTGGAGTTGAACCTCCACCCCCACCCCTGGTGCTGCTGGCACGGAGCCCAGGATGGCTGATGCCTGGGCAGGGGTCTGCACCCATGACACCCCCGCAGCTCTGTGGTGGGGCAAGGAGACTGGCCCTGGCCTGCCTGATGGGAAGCCTCCCTCCCTGTGAGTGCACGTGAGCACACATGTGAGAGCATGGCTAGGTGTGTGCATGTGTGTGAGTGTGCATGCATGCCACTGGGGGTGTGTGGGTATGCATGTCACCAGGTGTGTGTGTATGAGTGTGCATATGTGAGTGTACATGAGTGTGCATTCGTGTGAGAGCATGACCAGGTGTGTGCAGATGTGTTTGTGTGTGTGCCCATGTGAGAGTACTTGCTTTTGTTTCAGGCTTTTAATTTCGCTTGTAGCCAACCGCCCCCGTACCCCCTTGGGTGTGCTCTCAAGTGTACTGAGTGTGGAGTTCTCTGCCGCCAGTGCCACCTCTGATGCCACAAGTGTGCAAGTGTGTGTGTACATGTGTAAGAATGTGCCTTGATGTGTGCAAGCATGCATCTGTGTGAGTGCAACCCACTGTGCATATGTGTGAGCGTGCATGTATGTGTGAGTGCAACCCAGTGTGCATACGTGTGAGCATGCATCTGTATATGCGTGTGTGAGTGTGCATCTGTGTGTGTACCTGTGAGCGTGCATCTGTGTGTACCTGTGAGCGTGCATCTATGTGTGTGAGTGCAACCCAGTGTGCATATGTGTGTGTGCATCTATGTGTGCAGACGTGTGAGGATGCATCTGTGTACCTGTGAGTGTGCATCTGTGTGAGTGCAACCCGGTGTGTGTATGTGTGAGTGTGCATCTGTGTGGGTGCAACCTGGTGTGTATACATGTGAACGTGCATCTGTGTGTGGATGTGTGAGCATGCATCTGTGTGTGTACCTCTGAGCGTGCATCTGTGTGAGTGCAACCCAGTGTGCATACGTGCAAGCGTGCATCTGTGTGTGTGAGCACAACCTGCTGTGCGTATGTGAGCATGCATCTCTGTGAGTGCAACCTGGTGTATATACATGTGAGTGTGCATCTGTGTGTGAGTGCAACCTGATATTTTGTGTTAGTGTGTGTGTATAAGTGTGAGTGTGTATATAATTGGGCATGTGCCTGTGTGTGCGTGTGTGTGTATGAGCGTGTGAGCATTGTGTATGTGGGAATGTGTTTATAGGTGAGTGTGTGAATGCATGTGTGTGTGTGTGTACACATGTGTGCCTGAGAGCAGGAGGCAGCCAGGGCCAAGGGAACAGGGAAGGAAGGGTTCAGGGTCAGGGGCTGATCTGCTGACCTTGGGCAGCCTTAGCATCTGTGCATAGGGCAGGGCGGTATGGGCTCAGGTGGGTGGGGCCAGTTGGGCTTTCCAGCCTGAGGGGTCATTTTATCCGTGCCCTGCCTCCCTCAACCCAAGGTGAGGGTGGTACGCCCAGGTGCATACCCCTGTACCCTCCTGCTTTGCTCCCTGAGCCAGGCACTAGGGGTCCAGGGTTTTAGGAGCCGTGGGAGAAGGGCTCTCGGCCCTGGCACTGTGCAGATGCGAGTGGGGCGAGGCTAGCCAGGGTGGGAGGAGCAAGCCCGGAGCTGGGGCAGCGTCCACACTGGCCTGCCAGGCCCCGGGAAGTTCAGGTTCTTTGGGGCTAGTGTTGCCCTTTCTTTGTCTCAACACCAGGGATGTGGCAGGGGCTGTGGGATCCACCCCATCTCATTCCATCAGAGAGAAGTGGGGGCCAGAAGGATGTTCCCTTTGAAGTCACTCAGAGCCTCTCCCCGCACCCCGGGCACCTGCCTCTCCAGACCGGAGCAGGCGCGGTGCAGCTGGGCACTCCTGGCCTCCCCTTCAGCAGCTCCTGGGCCTTTCTGCTTCCTTCCCACCGCTCTCTGCAGAAATGTTTCCCAGCCGCAGAGGCTGAGCTGCTGTGTGGGAGTAATTTACAGGTCCCCAGGCCCCAGGCCACCTGCCAGCCGCAGCAGATCGGGCTGTAAATGTCAGGCCTGGAGACCCAGCTGCACCACTGTATCCCCTGACGGGCAGCAGCAGGGGTGACTGACAGCAGGCAAAGAAGTCTCCATGGGGAGGGAAGCCCTGCACCTCCTCCCTTAGGACTTGGGTGAGGAGAGGAGTCCAGGGTCCCGGCTCAAAGAATACCAGCTTTGGAAGGGAGAAGAGAGATTCTCCAGCTTATCGCCATGGGAAAACCGAGGCCCCAGCCGAGGGGTCCTGCTCTGTGTCAGTGAGTGTTTCCTTGGCTCTGCGAATATTGATGGAGGGCCTCCTCATCACAGGCCCTGTGCCAAGTGCAGGGACACAACAGTGAGTGACAGCCAGGGCCCTGTCCGCTGCTGCAGCCTGGAGGGAGCAGCACGGTCATGGGCAAGGGAGGCCTCTCCGGACGCCTGAGTTCCCAGGCGTGGGGTGCACAGGGAGCAGGGGCAGGCTCTCCAGGGCCAGGGGAAGGGCCAAGGAGGTTGGTGGCCTCTGGTACACTCCAAAGTTGTACAGGGAAGAAGGAGTCCCATGAGGCTGTTAGAGCCCATCCTATGTCCAAGAGCAGGAGGGGCGGGTGCGTGGCCAGGGCCACCGTACCCTGAGACCCGGGAGGCACTGGCCATGCAGGACCAGGCCCTCTGTCCTGGTGCTGCTCTGGGCTCTGGGCCTGCACGTGTCCTAGCCATGGGTATGTGGTCATGCCTGAGGCTGGGGCCAGACAGATCACTGCCGGACAGCATCACTGAAGAAAAGCAGACCAAGGCCTGGGGTAGAGGGCCGGGTGGAGGAGAGGAGGAAGAGAGTCCAGGAGGCAGGCATGGCTGGCTGTGCCTGCTGAGAGGTCCTGAGAGATGACGACACAGATATCCCTTGGGGGCTGGGCCCTGCACAGGTGTCCTGCACTAGGGGTGGGAGCAGCATTGGTGACCAAGCCACACTATAGAGGGCTGAGGAGCAGAGCGTGTGGTTTTGGAGGCCCTTGTCCTGGCAGACTCCAGGTCATTCCAGCGTCTCTCCTGCCAGCCCTGGTGTGCCAGCTCCTGCCTGGCATTCTGACCGCACACCTGTGCCCCCTACTCCCTATTCAGTCCTCCTGCCCCAGCTCCCCCTGTGTAGGAGGAGGGGAGGAGGGAAGCTGGCGCCAGCACCCATTCCGGGTGGTGATGACAGTCCTGCGGGCTGTGGGGCCCCCTGCGGGCAGGCACAGGGCCACCTCCCGAGCACTCACCGCAGCCGGGGTCCTGCTGGCCTCTGTCTGTGTTCCACAGCCCCGGGAAGCAGGTTGGTGTCCCCACTGTGAGCAGGAGAGCACAGGCTCAGAGGCCACGCGCGGAACCCAGTGGGTGGATGTGGGGAGGGGCCCAGGCCTTCACTGCTCCCAACGAGGCTGGGCTGCAGGGGCGAGGGCTGCTGTGAGGCTCCTGGAGGACCTCCTGGGAGGGGGTGGCACTGAGCGGCAGAGGCAGCAGGAAGGGTCTACAGGCAGGTGGCCGCTGGGGTTCAGGAGGCATGGGCGGAGCTGGCCCACGAAGAGGAGGAGGCGCCTGTCAGTCTATGTGTTGCCGTCTGTCTCTGTCTCTCCTCTGCTCCTCCCCTGCTGGCCTTGGCCGTCTGTCTGTCCTCATCTCATTCCCTCTAAGCTTCTCTCTCTCCAGGTCTCTGAATTCTGGGCTCCACCCTCCCCTCCCCACCATGGCCATCTTGCTCTGCCCTTCAGGGCCTGGACCCCTCGCCTGGGGCCTGTGGGCTCTCTGAGGGTCCTGGACCAGGGGATCCTCCTTGGCCCACCCCACACCAGACAGCCCATCCCTCTCCAGCCTGTCTCCCTTCCCCTGTCACCTCCTAGACTGTCAGGAACCTGGATCTTCCCAAAGAGCCCTTCCCCCTTGCCCAGCTTCTCAGGACCTCCGTCCTGAGTCCTTGGGTCCACTCAGAGACCTTGGGCTTGGGGAGGGGGTGCTGGGACCTCAGTGTTGACAGTGGGCTCCTCCCCAGCCTGGGGCAAGGGCTTGAGAGGGGAGGGGCAGAGTGTGGGACAGGATTGGGGGAGTCCTGGGGAGGAGAGAGGGTGCAGACGCAGCCTGGGCAGTGGTGGACCCCTAGGGAGACTCACCCCAGAGAGGAAGGGCTGCTTGGCCCAGGCCCCCAGAGACAGAGACGGGGACTTAGGGCTGGGTCCCCACCGAGGCCTGGAGATGCAGGGTTCAGGGCAGGGTGTCCCTGGGGGCAGGGGCAGGGGCGGCAGCGCTGACGCCCTCCATCCCCAGGGCCTCCCTGTGGAGCTCCTGCGTGGTGCTGCCGCTGCTGGCGCTGACCTGGATGTCGGCTGTGCTCGCCGTCACCGACCGCCGCTCCGCCCTCTTCCAGATCCTCTTCGCTGTCTTCGACTCGCTGGAGGGCTTCGTCATCGTCATGGTGCACTGTATCCTCCGTAGAGAGGTGGGTGAGGCAGCCTCTGTCGGGCCGGGCTCCTGCGGGGTCCTGGGGCTGCCGAGTGGCCTCCTCCTTCCCCGAGGACCTCGGCAGGGAGATTGTGGGTAGGCGCAGCATCCATGACCCTGACACATCTGCAGGCCTCGGTGGTCCACAGAGCGGGGCCTGCAGGTGAGCGTGTCCACCCCACTCTCCCTGGGAGCGGCCCAGGCAGTGCAGCACCTTCCCAAGGATGCCCTGCGCCCGCACTGGCTTGGGGGCGTGGGGGACGAAGGCACATGGGGCCCCCATCCTCAAGGGGCCTACAGGAGTGAGGAAGCTGGCAGCAGAAGTAGACAGCTTCCAGGGCAATAGAGACTCCGGCTTCCGGCGTTTTCTGGATCTTTCCAGAAGGTGTCACTAGAAGGTTTTCACCAAACTACATCCCAACTACCGCCTGGCTGGTGGCCACGATTGGGATGCTCTTGCGGAGGCTGGAATGTGGGAAAGCATGCATGTCGACCTGGGTGGCGTAGGACACCTGCTTCCAGATC
The DNA here is from genome assembly GCF_028858775.2 of Pan troglodytes. NCBI lineage: Eukaryota > Metazoa > Chordata > Mammalia > Primates > Hominidae > Pan > Pan troglodytes. The sequence goes on from NC_072405.2 coordinate 152,868,869, forward strand.
AGCGCCAGGAGGGCGGAAGGCCCAGGAGCGGGGCGGCCACCTCCCCCTTCCTGGGTCCCCCTGGAGAGACGGCAGAGGGGCTGTTGAAAAGCACACAGGTTCCCGAGGGTGAAGAATACAGGAGAAGCCGACAGCAGGGGAGCCGGTAGGCGGGGAAGCAGGATGAGAGGTGCGGTCCCAGCTAACTGGAGACAGCCCAGGCTTCGGCCAGCTGCAAGGAGCCAGACGGTGTCAGGAGTGGGGCCCGCCCCCTCCCCAGGATCTCTGGCTGCCACAGGAAGGTCAGGCATGGGAGGCCTGGTTTTCCGGCCTTAGGTGGCGATTTCCATCCCAGCCTGGAAGGGCAGGGCTGCCCTCTTGGCCTCCACGGCCTGGGCTTCACTCTCTGGGCAGAGTGAACAGAGGGGCTCTGGCCTGGGGCAGCTGGCACAGCTGAAGATGGGGATGCCGCCTGGAAACAAGTCAGGGAAGTGGATGTGCTGAGCCTGGGTCACGTGTCAGCGCAGGCCTCCCAGACCCAGACCTCTGCGGGGAGGTGTGAACGCCCCTCTCAAGGCAATCTGACTTCGAGGAAAGACAGGAGGAGGAAGAGCCGGAGTTCTGATGTCCAGCAGCGAAACGGCTCCTGTACCAGTCAACCACCAGCCGGGCAGTGCTCCACACTTACATCCCAGCAGCTCCTGATGAGGACAGCAGAGCTCCTGTTGGAGTTGCAACCCAACCAGACAAGCAGGAAAACAGCGTGGGGACAGAGGCAGCCCAGGAAGGAGAAACCTCAGTGGCCCCTTCTTATCCTCACCTGGGAGAAGCCGCTCACCCTGGTGTGCGCCACATGGGCCAGGCCCTGGTCCCAGCAATGAACTCGTGTTAGTGAATCTCATGACAGCTTCTAAAGCAGGTGCCACCTGCTCCGTTCCACAGACAGGACAGCTCCAGGGAGCTCGTCACAGGAGCTCATCACCATGGCTGGGATTTCAGGCCAGGCGGTTCTTCTCTGAGGCCACACTCCTGGCCCCCAGTGCCTGGCTTCTGTGAAACAAGAACAGTAGCCTATGAAAAAGGAACAAAAAGAGCCTTGTGGAAATTAAAAACAGAGAGCAGCTCAAAGCTCAGTAGAAGGAAAATGGAGGCAAAATATCTCACAAAATAGAAAAGACGGAAATTGGAGAGATTTCTCAAACAATTAGGCAAATCCCCAAGGACCAACTGACCGGTGACGGGAGCTGCAAAGGAGACAGCGGAGAGGAGGGGCTCCAGGGAGGCAGAGCCCAGGGCCAGCTGGAGCAGAGGACTGGCACTGGGGGTCTCAGATGTGCAAGAAGCCTCATGGTTGGCAAATGGGGTCGGGGAGGAGGGGACCCAGCATGCTCCTATGGTGGGCGGGGACAGAGGACACCAGGGCCAGACTTCCCCGAAGCCCCCAGTGAGCTCCCAGCCCCTGCATGTGGGCTCCGTGCTGCAGGGCCTTCAAGGTCCTGCCCAGAGATGGCTTCCGCCTGGGCCTGGTAGCAAGGGGCCTTGCCTACCCAGGTCCTCAGCCTCGGGGGTGGTGGCCAGGGCTGCAGAGCATGCTGAGGAGGCTGGGCCAGGTGGAGGCCATGCCGGGCAGCCCAGCCAGCCCTGTGGCCTGGGACACTCCTGCAGGTGGGCAAGTCAGTCCCTCGTCTGCCCATGAGGCTGGGGCCTCCTGGGCTGAGGCTGGCTCGGGTGTTCCTGGAGAGGGTACCAGAGGGACTTGGGGAGCCCCAGCTCCTCTGCTCGCCCACAGAGAGCACTTCCCTACCTGCCTGTGGGACCGGGCACACGGTAGGTGCCCAGTAGGCATTTGCGGGGCGGGTCCATGAGGGAGAGGATGGCAGGAAGGCACACCTGCTGTGGCGGCCTGGAGTCCTTAGCTGGTTTCCGGGGGTCAGAGGCCACTGAGACCCTGGTTTCCAGGCCTGGCCCTGCCTCTGACCAGCTGTGTGGCCACAGACAATTCTCTCGCCCGCTTTGGGCCTCGGTCCCCATCTGCCTGATGAGAGGGGTGGGCTGGGTGTGTTCAGCCCCCCAGCAGCATGAAGCAGAGCACTAGGTGAGGGAACGGGGCCACAGGTCTGTGGTTGAGTGGGTGGGTAGGTAGGAGGGTGCTTGGAAGCCAGGAGCCCCAGCTTGCCCTCTTTCTGCCTCTGCCAACTTCTGTTTGGATGCCTCCTCCAGGAAGCCCTCTGTGCTTTCATGCCCCCCACCACCCCCAAGGATTCCCTTTATACACTGTTACCACCAGAGTGTCAGCGTGCTGCCCAGAGCAGCCCGCAGGAGGTGGCTGCCGGCCCCACGGGAGGGACAGTTGGCATTCGTAGATGATGTCTCCTGGATATCCAGTCTTTACCTCCTTGGGAGTTCCCTGTCCATAAGCTCTGCTGGCCGCTGGTCTTCCCCTGTAGCCCCTCCTACAGAGTCTGCTGCCGTCCTCACCACTGTCCCCCCTGAAGAGTGGGTGGCTGTGAAGGGTGAAATCCCCCTTGACAGAGTGCTGTTCCCAGTGGGGTGGCTCTGGGGAGGGGCCGGGCTCAGGCACCCTGGCATAGCACCCCACACTCCCAGGGCAGTGAGGGCCAGGCTTTCCACTGGCTCAGAGGAGGCAATGACGTTGAAGCTGCTGGAGATGCAGGCCAGGTCCAGGGACATCTTCGGCCCGCTGCAGGTCAGGGCAGGTTCTCGCAGGCAGACTCTGGCCCGAGGGCCTGCAGCAGCTCTCGGTGGCTGGGAGCTTGGTAGAGAGAATCTCAGACAGGAGAGGGGTAGGCTGTTCCCCTCCTGGGGTCTCTTTTCCCCTTCTCCACCCAGTGGGTCATGACTCAGCAGACCAGAGGTGGCCCTGTGGGGAGGCCTCCTGCTGACCAGCCCTGCCCTTCCCCGAGATGCCCGCCCCCCCACAGGTGCTGCTCATCTGATCTGGCGCTGGCGCAGGGTGGGGACGTGGCTGCCACTGAGGTACTCGGCTCTCCCTCCCCAGGTCCAGGACGCTGTGAAATGCCGTGTGGTTGACCGGCAGGAGGAGGGCAACGGGGACTCAGGGGGCTCCTTCCAGAACGGCCACGCCCAGCTCATGGTAGGACTCAGGGCCCGGGGACTCAGGCTGCCCCACCTGCCTCGTACCCCTGCCGAGTGCCTCCAGGCCCTCGCCGTGCCCCAAGCTCCCCTAGGCCCCAGCAGCCCTGCTGAGAGGAGCTCTGAACCCAGTGTGCAGTTGGGGAAACTGACGCTCGCCAAGTGGAACCCCTGGTCCGGGGTTTCCAGCTGGGAAGGCCTGAGCTGATGAGTTTGGAGGTCTCAGCGGAGGCTGGCATCCACCCCACACTCACCCCCGCTGGCAGCAGTGCCCATCTGGCTGGACACCACCCTCTGAGCATCCCAGCCCTCAACTCAAGGTCCTCATCCTTACACCTCCCAGGCCCACCCTCAGTGCCCTCCATCCCCACCCAGGAAAGTCCTGCTCAGCTGCCACCTAGGGGTCCAGCCTAACCTGCCCATCCCCTGCCCCTACCCCGCATATTCCCACCTGCTGCCTCCCTGGCGCTCCCTGGGTGCTGCCCAGTCCTCAGCCCCTGCAGGGTGACCCTCCCGTGTGGCCCCTGGCCATCCTGCCTTCACCCTCTCTGGGCTCTCTGCCCTCCCCCTACCCATCCTGGTGTCCTCAGCCGTGTGTTCTGCACCCCCCGCCCCTGCCTGTGCCTGCGCCTGTCCTCTTTACAGCACAGCGTTCCCACGACACGCACAGGCCCTGGGAGGGCGGCCTGAGTGGCGCTTCCTATGTAACGGCCCCCAACAGCCCCCTGTGGAGCCTCAACTCTTCACACCTTTGACCTCAGCATCTTCCTCCTGCAGCCCTGTGCCCCTGGGGCTCAGCCAGGACCCACCACGGTCACCAAGTCTGCTCCCACCCACACCCGTCACTAGACCTCCTGCTTCTGCACCCAGGGGCTGGCACACAGGGTGGAGCCAGGCCCCCTTCTCCACCCTCTAGGCCTCAGGACAGCATCCACGCCCTGGCCTGGTCCTGTGCAGAACCCGCAGCTGTGCTGGTCTTGCTCCTGCCCCTGTGTCCTTCACACAAGCTTCCACCCCAGTTGTTGCCCACCCTGCGCACTCCCGTGGGTCCCCTCCTCCAGGGAGCCCTCCTTGACTCTTGCCCCATGGTGCCACCTTTCTGGGCTCAGGCCACGCCCCTGGTGAACTCTGCACGGCTGGCGCGCGGGAGGTGCTCCCTGGGTCCCGGGGTGCCCAGCCACCTCACGGTGGTTGTGAAGCTCACAGGCAGGGCCTCAGCAGATGGCATGTCCAGCCCCGGGTGAGGGTGAGGTCCTTCAGTGAGAGACGGCCACTTCGGTTCTTGGGTGACGTCCAGGCAGGCCCCTCACGGCTCCATGCCTCAGTGTCTCCATCAGCCAGGGAGCAGGTGTCCACCAGTGGCTAGCTTGTCATTTTGGGACACAGCTTCCCCCTCCCCCAGCGTTTCTCCTGGCCTGACCTCTGATCCCAGGGGGAAGATTTTGTTGTCTCCAGCCAACCCAACCCCTGCATTTGCAGGGAAGAAACCTCCAGGTTTTCAGTGAAGGGTGGGCCTGTCCCCTGGAGCCCCAGGGTCCCTGGAGAAGGACAGCCCCAGGCTTGGGCAGGTCCTGAGCTCCCTGAGGGCGGGTCTGGGCCGCCCACTCCTGCCTCCCCAGCTGACTGTCAGCTTGGTGTGGCTGCCTGAGGGTGGTGGGTGCCGGCCTTGGCCCAACATCCCCCCGCCACCACCTCTCCCTCCCCAGACCCTGGATGGGGCCCCCTTGGAGGGATGTGGGGGACCAAGGGGGAGAGTTCTGGTGCCGCAGGCCCAGAGCCATTCCTGAGGCCTCGGGGGAGAGATGAGACCAGAGGAAGCAGGAGGTCATCAGCTCCCAGATGCCTTGGAGAGAGCACACATGTGTGCCTCACAAACAGTCTCACACGCACCTCAGAAACACACACACAGCCACATACAGAAATACACACGCATGTACGTGTACAAAACACTCAGATGCATTCTCTCACGTTTACAAACACCTGAATCCACACGCAAACACAGGGACACAAATTCACCCACTTATACACAGACATATCCACAAACACGCACGCATACTCACACTCACACACGCATCCACCCAGAGACACAAATGCCCACCACACAGGCAGGTGCATGGGGAGGCATGGTCGCCCACGTGGGGCACTGGGCTGTGGACATGGACAGGGGTTCCTCGGGGCAGCAGGAGCACCGTGGCCCTCCCGAGCGGTCTGTGCACGCGTGCACACACCCCCGCTCCCAGAGGCGCTCACCCTGCCCTGTTGTCTCTGTCCTACAGACCGACTTCGAGAAGGACGTGGATCTGGCCTGTAGATCAGGTGAGCGCCCGACAGGTGAGAGGACAGTGCCAGCCCGGCCCCCTGCACGGCCCCACTCCACGCCTCCGCCTGTGCCTCCCCCACATCACCCATCCCTGTCCATTCCTGCTGCCCCCACCCACACCCAGCCACACCGTCAGGCCCACCCGGACCCAGGGGACCTGCCCTGGGGGCCCAGCCTTCCACCCCCGCCCACTTCCTGAGGCCGAAGGAGGGTCCATGGGGCATGATCAGAAGCTTCCAGAACACTGCCCTGGCACTCCTGCTGGGCAGGTGCCTGTGGAGCCCCTGGCTGCGTCCCCTGCCCACCTGACATCTCTTCCTCTGTCGTGGCCCCAGCGAGGAGCACAGCCCCACCCTAGTGCCGCTCCCCCCACCTGCCTCCTGCCCACCGCCCTCTAGCACCTGTGTTCTGTGCCACCTTCATTTCCTCATTGCCAGTCCCAGCAGGGGCAGAAGTGAGTGGGGCTTTCAGGCTAGGGGGACAACGGGGAGCAAGAGGAAGGCGGGGAGAAGGACCCACCATGGAGCCCCCGGCCAGTGCTGAGCTTCCTGGAACCAAGTGCAAAAAACGAACGACTGCCCAATAAAGGAAGCTCCGCCGCCCATCCCCAAGCATCAGACTGCGAGGGTCTGTTTCTGTCCCCACCACTGTTCTGTGAACCAGGTCCTGAGGCAGTGACAGGCAGTGGCTTTCTGAGCTGTGGAGAGGCCAATGGACCATGCTCCCTCTGGTCATTTAGATATTTGAAGAGCACCTTCTCTAGAGACAGCCCTGGCAGAGGAGCTGGGACAGCCCCAGGTGGGGAGTGTGTGCTGGTGCCAGTTGGGCCCCAGGAGGGCTTCCTGGAGGAAGTGACTTCAGGGCTGGGCTGAATGGGAGCTGGACAAAAAGCACCTTCTGCCCCCTTGGGGTCTCCTGTGAACCAGTCCCACAGCCTCTCAGAGGGGTGACCCTAGGACTTGGGGCCTCAGGTGGCTTGGGTGTATGTGGGCCTCTCTGAGCCCCTGATTCCCTTTCATTCATGCGCTGGCTACAGCGCCTGGTGGATCCACATGCAGCTGGTGGATGCGCCATGAGCAGCTGGTGCTGAGCGCCTGGGAGCTTCCTCAGAGCAGGAGGGTGGGCGGGGTGCCAGCGAGGGGCCTGGGCCTGGGGGGAGCTTGGCTTTTATTGTGCCCCAAGGTGGGTACATGCGAGGGAGGCACATAGACCCCTCACGTGCCAGGCGCTCGTTCTGCCTTGTGGGGAGCAAAGTGTGAGGTGTGTGGGAGGTCGGGAGCCCCAGGGTCTGTGCGGGGTGGGGCGGCCTTGGGGACGTGCGTCCCGAGAGTGCTGTGGCTGTCTGGGTGGGGCATGTGGGTCTGACGGGGAGGATGACGGGTCACTCTTGGGTAGGGACGAGGGGAGGGGCGGGGCTGAAAATGGGCACAGGGTGTTGCTGTCCAGAGGGTGGAGGAGAGGACCAGGCCGGGAGCATGGCCTGCTGAGCTCTGAGGGGGACGGGGAAGCCTGTGTTCGGGAGAGAGTGACCCCTGGCTAGGCAGCTCGGGGGGCATTGGTGACCCTGGGGCCCGCGTGCCTGGCAAGGTGGCTGAAGGGAGCAGCTGGTGAACACAGGCACCCAGGGCTGGCTTGGCGTGGTGGGTAACCATCTGCCAGCCTGCACGGGGCAGGACACAGGGGGCAGGCCAGGCTTCCCAGGAAGGGCCCTGGGGTCTGGATCTTTGGAGACTGGGGCTTGGAGAAAGGAGGGGTGTGGAGGGTGGGCACCCCTCTGTCAGGGGCAGGCGGCTGGGTCAGAGTCAGCTTGGGGCTCTCCGCCAGCCAGTAGGGGCTAGATTCATTGGCAGGAAGTCGGGGGCAAACTGGAGCCCCACTCAGAGGTCAAGGCGGCTGGGCCCCTTGCAACTGACCAGAGACAGAGTCAGAGGTGTCTGGGTATGGGGACCTCTCTCCAGGGACCAGGCGGCCCTCAGGGCAGAGCGGGGAGGCTTGCAGGCCCCAGGGGCAGCGATGCAGGAAGGGCTGTGACAGAGGGCCAGGGCCTCGTGGCTGCACTCAGCACCACTGGGCTCCCGCACACTGCCCCCCACCCACACAAGGGCCAGGGCCGTGGGCGTCAGGAGCATTGGAGGGCTGGCTGGGCTCTGCCACCAGAACAGACCGTTCTGCCTGTGTCCCTGTGCTTCCGGGAGTCAAGGCCGCCCTCGCCTGCTCTTCTCAGCGCTGGGGAGGGCAGTGTGTGGGTGACAGCCATTTGTCTTCTTGGGGCCAGTGGAGAGGGCCACCCTGTGTGGCAGCCTCATCTAAGGACACAGGAACCCTAGGGGCCGTAGCGCCAGGCTTGGGTAGGGTGGTACCTGCAGTCGGCCCTCCGATCAGTATCCAGCAGGACCTGGCCGGGGTCTCCCAGGAGGTGGCGGCCTCGCAGGGCAGACTGGGCCCCTCTCCTGCTGGGGACCGTCCTACACCATCCTCACCCCCAAACCTGTCCCCGCTGTCTCCCCCGCGGCCCCTGCAGTGCTGAACAAGGACATCGCGGCCTGCCGCACTGCCACCATCACGGGCACACTGAAGCGGCCGTCTCTGCCCGAGGAGGAGAAGCTGAAGCTGGCCCATGCCAAGGGGCCGCCCACCAATTTCAACAGCCTGCCGGCCAACGTGTCCAAGCTGCACCTGCACGGCTCACCCCGCTACCCCGGCGGGCCCCTGCCCGACTTCCCCAACCACTCACTGACCCTCAAGAGGGACAAGGCACCCAAGTCCTCCTTCGTCGGTGACGGGGACATCTTCAAGAAGCTGGACTCGGAGCTGAGCCGGGCCCAGGAGAAGGCTCTGGACACGAGCTACGTGATCCTGCCCACGGCCACGGCCACGCTGCGGCCCAAGCCCAAGGAGGAGCCCAAGTACAGCATCCACATTGACCAGATGCCGCAGACCCGCCTCATCCACCTCAGCACGGCCCCCGAGGCCAGCCTCCCCGCCCGCAGCCCGCCCTCCCGCCAGCCCCCCAGCAGCGGGCCCCCCGAGGCACCCCCTGCCCAGCCCCCACCGCCTCCGCCCCCACCGCCACCACCTCCCCAGCAGCCCCTGCCCCCACCGCCCAATCTGGAGCCGGCACCCCCCAGCCTGGGGGATCCCGGGGAGCCTGCCGCCCATCCGGGACCCAGCACGGGGCCCAGCACCAAGAACGAGAATGTCGCCACCTTGTCTGTGAGCTCCCTGGAGGTGAGGGGGGCAGGGGTGGGCCACACCCCAGCCAGCGAGGGCAGGGCTGCAGCAGCTGGGTCACCCCTGCAGCAGCTGGGTCACCCCTGCTGGGTGGGACCCCCACGCCGTCAGCGGGGCGGGCTGGCTCTGCCTCCTAGCTACACCCCCCACCCCTGGCCCTGCTGGGTGTGCTGAGTATGTCTGACGTGTGGTCCCCACCCTAGGCTTGGCAGGGTGGTCTCACCCCATTTCAAAGGGGCTCAGGGACCCACAGTCTGGACCCACAGAGCAGGACCTGCACCTCGCACAGTCGCTAGTCCAGCCCTTGGGGCAGCCTGGCAGCACATACCTGCCTAGGTCAGCCTGGAGCCTGCAGCTGACCCGGCCTCAGTCAGCCTGTAGGATGTGGTTTTTGGGGGAGCCCGTCCCCACAGGATATGCTCCCACCACCTGGCTCCTGGCCTCTGGTGATGCTGCCCTGTGTCCCTGAGTTCTCTGTCGGGGGACCCAGCCATGTGGCCCCAAGTTCAGGTCTCCTTGATCCTGGGGAGTGTGTCCCGGGCAGGCGAGCCGGACACCCCAGCCCAGCCTTGGTGCTGCTCGCTGGCACCCAGCGCATAGCTGGAGGAGCTGCCTCAGTGTGCCCCCAGGCATGTCCCCTGGGTCTGGCCTGGTCCCTGAAGGCAGGCATGGGGCGAGTGAGTCCCTGATGCCCTCAGTCTGAGGCAGGGAGAGGCGTGGACTTGTCAGGGACCCTTGGCGAATGTTCGCAAACCCCTTCTCCCTGCAGCGGCGGAAGTCGCGGTATGCAGAACTGGACTTTGAGGTGAGTTCTGGTGTCCCCCACCACCAGACAGTTAGGGCCAGATGTGCTCTGGGCTCCCACACGGCCAGGCAGCTCCCCGGCAGCCAGGGGACGGGCGGGGCAGGCAGGATGGGCCATGCCCTCCTCCTGGCCCAGGACTCACTGCCCAGACCCCGCCTGCAGAAGATCATGCACACCCGGAAGCGGCACCAAGACATGTTCCAGGACCTGAACCGGAAGCTGCAGCACGCAGCGGAGAAGGACAAGGAGGTGCTGGGGCCGGACAGCAAGGTCTGGAGGGCAGGGAGGGGCTGGGTGGGGAGAGCCCTTAGGTCAGGCCGCTGTCTCCCTTCTTCCCTGGATTTGCGCACTTCATTCATTCATTCATTCATTCATTCATTCGCCCATCCCTGAGGGCTGGCCTGACCCTGCCATGCCAGACTCTGGAGGCCATGGCCATACTGGGAGCTGAGCGGTCACGAGCCTGCTCCTGGGGCCAGGGGTCTGGATTGGGGTGGAGCCAATCCAGGGCAGGGTCCCCACAGCCTGACCCGACCGTGGGGTTCGCAACCTCTGCCAAGGCTGGGGAGAGGATCTGTGCCTGCCGCTGCCCAGCTCTGTTCTGGGCTCTTGTCCTGAAAGCCTCATCCTGTCCCCTGTCCCCTGTCCCCCACCTCCCGTCCCTTCCTCACTGATTCGTGTCTGCCTCCTCCCCGCTACTCCTCCGGGTCATGGCTCTCCCTCCGGGCCCCACCCCTCCTGCACCACGGGCCACCCAGCAGCCGGAAAAGCAGCAGACGCCCAACAAGAGGCCCTGGGAGAGCCTCCGGAAAGCCCACGGGACGCCCACGTGGGTGAAGAAGGAGCTGGAGCCGCTGCAGCCGTCGCCGCTGGAGCTTCGCAGCGTGGAGTGGGAGAGGTCGGGCGCCACGATCCCGCTGGTGGGCCAGGACATCATCGACCTCCAGACCGAGGTCTGAGCGGGTGGGCGGCGGCCACGCACTGGGCCATGGAGGAGGGATGCTGCTCCGCCCGCTCCTGCCGCAGACGGGCACAGACACGCTCGCGGGCGGCGGGCCAGGCCCGCACCCCGGCCTCAGGGCGCTCAGACGGCGGCCAGGCACAGGGCCCGCAGTGCTGGGACCAGAGCCAGATGCAGGACAGGAGGCGGCCCGGCCAGCGGGCACAGGGCACCAGAGGCCGAAGGTGCCTCAGACTCTGCCCTCCTCGGGCCGAGGCCCAGCGGGCAGATGGGCGGACGGCTGTGGACCGTGGACAGGCCCAGCGTGGCCAGCGTCCCAGGGTACCCGCCTGAGCTCCTGCTGCGGAGGAGCTGCCTGCTTGGCCCGGCCGGCCTGGCACCGTTTTTTAAACACCCCCATCCCTCGGGAAGCAGCCAGCTCCCCACACCTTCCAGGGCCCTAGGCCCCTCCTAGACCCAGGTGGAGAGCACAGCCCTCCGACCCTCGTGGCCCCCAGGGGCAGGACTGAGTCCCCTCCAGGAAGAAGCAGGGGGGAATCTATTTTTTCTCTCCTTTTCTTTTCTTCAATAAAAAGAATTAAAAACCCATCTCTCTGTGTGGCCTCCCTCTGTGCGGCCCGGGGCCCTGACCCAGCCCTGGCTGCTGGGGTGAAGTCCTCTGCCTGGCCTTGGTGTCCCCGCATCCCTGGGCCAGGAGGACTGTGGAGGCCAGGTGGGCCCTGCAGCTCCTGCTTTGCCCTGGGCCTGGACGTCTGGGCCTTGGACTCCCAGGCCAGCGGTCACGTGGCTCCCAAGGCATCCCCTCTCCCTGGGGCTCTGGGAACATTCAGGGAACCCCAAGTGCTGGTGCCCTTGGCTCCCCCCGACCCTTCTCAGTACATGAGCTTCACACAGCTCTTAGGCCCCTTGGTGGGGACACATTTCACTCCCCTTGTTCCTTGAGTCATTTTCAGGAGGGACAGCATGAACACACCAATTCTTTAAAACAGTCTGACACAGTGGAAATGCATGTGGGGGCAGGGACTCCAGGGGAGGGAGGAAGCCTCCCTCTCAGTGCTCCCACCTCCTTCCCGCCCACCTGGGGCTCTGCCCTCCTCTGCTCCTGCCTCTGCCCTGGGGCAGGCACAGTTCTGGGTCCCCTCTTCATTGCTGGGGCACTTCCTGTCTCCAGGCCTCGGCCCTGTCTGTCCGGGGAGGCATGGGGAGCATATGTGAACACCCCTAGGCTGTCCCCCACCGGCCCAGAAGGAGGACCCTCCTTCCCCACACCCTCCTCCCACCCCAGGAGCTTTGAGATGCACGTCCTGCCTCCCTCTGTGTCTCCAGCAGGGGGCAGCCTGAGCCCCCGAAGGGAGCCTAGTTGGGGGAAGCCACAAGGCTGGCAGGGACAATAGCGGGGAAGGAGGGGCCCCCCTCCGACTGTGCGCTGCACCCTGCAGGGCCCCAGGACCGGGAGAAAATGCTGCACAGAGCCTGGGCCTGGAGAGCAATGCGCGCCAAGCTGCAGAGGCGGCTACAGCCTAGCACCCCCTCGCCCCTACAGCCTCAACTGTGCCCTGTCACTCCTGACCCCAGAGTCCTCACCAGCAGACAGGGCGGGACGGGGAAGGTGCTTGGAGGGTGCAGTGACCACAGTGACCATGGGTGATCACAGATGGTCACGTGTGGCCATGACTGACTGCATTGAGTGGGTGGACGTTGAGCAGATGACCGGGAACGGGGTGGTGTGTCTGCAGTAGCCCAGAGGAGATGGTGCAAAGTCACCGGGTTCCAGCAGTTGAGAAGCACAGTCCCTGAGCTGTGGATCTGAGCACCCCAGAAAACCAGAATGTTTTGACGAGATTGGACAACAAAACCTGATGGAAACCGAGTCACACTACATATCTAAAGCTCCTTTGAACTGCTGCACGCACACACACATATGTTCTGCAGCAGGGATGCTGATGCACTTTACTATGCCCCTCCCAGGATACTAAGTGAAATATCACACACATCACACCTTCTTTCTTAACCCGGACAGATCCCACTTGGCACCAGGGTTTCAGATGAGAGGCTGTGGACTGTGGTCCCTTCCTCATCCTAAGTTACGGAAAGAACCTGGGAGGCCCCTGGGAAGCAGGTGGAGAAAGCGCTGAGCACCCAGCTCCTCCCCTGCAGAAGGCAGCACAGAGCCTGGGGCAGGTTCTGGAGGTGGGGCTTCCACTCAGGTCACCCCGTCCTTGTGGAGTGGCCAGAACAAGTTCTTGGCCAGCTCCCTGACCTCCTGGCCCCATGTTCACACCCAGTAACAGGAGAAGCTGCAACAAAACAAAACAACAAATCACAAGAAAGGACCCAAGCCACACAACCCTGCATGCGAAGGAAGCAACTCAGGTCAGCATGAGCCGCTGGGGTCAGACACACAGAGTGACCAGGGGCAGGAGCAACTCAGGACAGTGTGAGCCGCTGGGGTCAGACACACAGAGTGACCAGGGGCAGGAGCAACTCAGGACAGTGTGAGCCGCTGGGGTCAGACACACAGAGTGACCAGGGGCAGGGCTCAGTGTGTGGCCAGGGTCAGGGCTCACAGTGTGACCAGGTCAGGGATTAGCCTGTGACCAGAATAAGGGTTCAGCCTGTGGCCGGAATCAGGGCTCAGAGTGGCCAAGGTCAGGGCTCAACGTGTGATCAGGGGCAGGGCTCAGTGTCCCCATGGTGAAGACTAAGTCTCAGCCAGAGTCCCGTTTCTCCTTCACTGTGGTCCACCCCTCCCAGAAGGCCATGTCTGTGCCAGGAGAGGCTATATCCCATGTCCTGCCCGACCCCAATGTTCACAGCTGTTCAGTATTCTGTGACCTCTCACGATGACGCATCACAGAAATTGCTCTCTTCCCCCTGTCTCTCAGAGCAGGAAGCTGGCCAGGGATCATCCCAGGAGATTCATCAACCCTTGAGCCCTGCTTGCGTCTGCCCCAGGCACCTTCTTATGGTGAGCCCCGTGCTGGGCAGTGCTTTGGGCCAGAGGCCACGGAGATGGTCCAAGCTGGAACAGGCGCCTCTTCCCAAACTTCTGCTGCTTTCCCTCTGCTTCATCCAGCTGCTCGGAGTGATGGGCTCTTGACACTGAGCAAGGCAGGGACCATGATTCTGTCTGTAGGGGAGGACACGCAGACTCCGGGTGGCTGGTGTCCCACAGGCTTCGAGAGCGAGGCTGTACCCGCAACCCAGCTCCCCCACCTTGAATTCCCTGACCCTCCCCACAATGGGTTGCTTTCCTGTGGACACCAGTGTCATGTCCATCTGCCACTGCCTCCACCCGAAGCTACTTCTTTCCTGTGGAGTCCAGGGCTGAACAGTTTGCCAGAAAGATCTTCAGGGGCCTTGTGTTTACTCTATTGTCTTGGCTTCCTTGTATAAGTGCCACTCTCCTCAGCAACTTGTCACTGGTGAAGCTGAGACCACCTCCTCTGACACCCTCCATCTGTCACCATCAGCGGCACCTGCCCTAGGGAGAACTGCAGGGCTGAGAATGGTGGAGGCACTGTGATTGGCAGGAGCACTGTGGGGGCCAAAGGTGGTGGTGACAGTTTTGTGGACAGATCTGGGGCTGCAGATATTGGTGGTTGTGATGATGATGATGATAATGATGGTGACAGTAGTGCTGATGGTGATAATGGTGGTGATGGTTGCGACGGTGATAGTGGTAATGATGGTGATGATGGTGATGGTGATGATGGTGATAGTGGTAATGATGGTGATGATGGTGATGATGGTGGTGATAATGATGATGATGGTGGTGATGGTGATGGTGCTGGAGAGTGATTTTGGGTGCTGGTGATGCCCAAGACAGCAGCCACCACAGTATCTGTTGTAATGATGGTGCTTATAGGCTTGGAAATTATTATCTTGCCAGCTTACTCTGTTCCTCACTCATAAACTGGGAGCGTCTGGAGGATGGATGGGTGGATAGATGGAAGGATGGATGGGTGGAAGGGTGGATGGGTGGATAGATGGATAGATGGATGGATGAATGGATGGATGAATGGGGGATGGATGGATAGTGATGAATGGATGGATAGATGGACATGTGGATGGATGAATGGGTAGATGAATGGATGGGTGGATGAGTGGGTGGATGGATGGGGGATGGATGGATGGTAGATGGATGGATGGTGGATGGATGAATGGTGGATGGATGGATGGGGGATGGATGGGGGATGGATGGGTAGATGGAAGAAAGGATACATAAGGACAATGACTAGAGTCTCTGAGTCACCTGGAGGTGGAGCAGACAGGAGTGGCAGCCACCCAGGCGCTGTGCGTCTCGTCAGCACCCACACTCCTGAGATGTGGAGGAAGCTCCTTCGCACCTAACTCCTATCTGCTCATTCCCCTTCCTGTCGCCGACACAAACAATGCCAGAAGGGGAAGGAAGCCTAAGAAGGTTTCCCCACCCCCTGCACCAAGTGGCTTTGTCTCTAGGCAGGCCAGAGGCTCTTTCTGGCAAGGCCCTTCACAACCACCTCTCTCACCCCACTTCCCTGGCCCCAATCCAGCAGTAATAGAGCTTGCTGTCAGGAAGTCTTTCCGTGAGTCAAACCTGCATGCCTTAGGCTGCAACGTGAGGGCCCCTGTTCCCCTCAGCAGACTCTGCTCTTCGGTTCTCCCTCTTCCCCTTCTCCATCCTGACTGACCACCCCCCCCACCAACCACCACCACTGTCTGGGCTGCATCACGACCATTTAGTGGGGCCATCCCCTAACCTCTCTTGGTCTCATTCAGCATGAAGGCCTGACCCTCCCGCTGGGCCCACCCACCTCCCCAGGCCCTGCTTCCCAGAGGGCTCAACTCCAGAGGAGCAATTGCATAGTGTGCGTCCTACTCCAGAATTTGTTCCAAAACCTTCCATTAGCCAGGAGTTCCCTTTTCAGCCCTGCTGCCCTGACCCCCAGCTCCCTATGATCTGTCCTGAGACTGGGAGTAGGGGAGGCATCTGCGTGGGGGTCCATGGCCTGGAGAGGCCTCAGCCTGGAGCGGGAGTGCAGGACCTGGAGAGGCCTCGGCCTGGAGGGGGAGTGCAGGGCCTGGAGAGGCCTCGGCCTGGAGGGGGAGTGCAGGGCCTGGAGGGGGAGGGCAGGGCCTGGAGGGGGAGTGCAGGGCCTGGAGAGGCCTCGGCCTGGAGGGGGAGTGCAGGGCCTGGAGGGGGAGGGCAGGGCCTAGAGGGGGAGTGCAGGGCCTGGAGAGGCCTCGGCCTGGAGGGGGAGGGCAGGGCCTGGAGGGGGAGGGCAGGGCCTGGAGGGGGAGTGCAGGGCCTGGAGGGGGAGTGCAGGGCCTGGAGAGGCCTCAGCCTGGAGGGGGAGTGCAGGGCCTGGAGGGGGAGGGCAGGGCCTGGAGGGGGAGTGCAGGGCCTGGAGAGGCCTCGGCCTGGAGGGGGAGTGCAGGGCCTGGAGGGGGAGTGCAGGGCCTGGAGAGGCCTCAGCCTGGAGGGGGAGTGCAGGGCCTGGAGGGGGAGAGCAGGGCCTGGAGGAGGAGGGCAGGGCCTGGAGGGGGAGTGCAGGGCCTGGAGAGGCCTGGGCCTGTGTCTGGAGTGCAGAGCCTGGAGGGCCCCTGGCAGGGGGTTCTGAAGTGCCCTGAGGTGACAGAGCAGCTGGTGTCTCACCCAGGCACTGCCTGCACCCCTCCAGCTGCTCACCGCCCTGGGAGGTGAGCAGGATCAGGAGGGACCAGGCAGCCTCTTCTGACCAGCGCCGTCTCCCCAGCAGTGACCGGCGCCATCTCCCCAGCCCTGCTAGAGCCCCACAAGCTTCTTGGCTCTGAGGCATTGTCCTGGGAAGGGCCGAGCACCTCCCTGGAGGCCCAGACCTGGGAGTGCATGAGTGGGAGGGGCCAGTGGGCTTCCACCACAGCCCTGCTCTGCAGCCTGCTCCCTGTGGCCCCGGAGGCTCTCAGACCCCTGCAGTGATGGTGCAGTCCCCTCTGAAGACCCCGAGCAGCACACCTCTGCCCACCCGGTATCCTGTGTCTCTGGCCGGCTCAGCTCAGAGCAGCCCCCGAAGGGACCGGCAGACAGGTGACACTCCTCCCAGGGTGCCCAGCCACCCAGGCCCGCTCCTGGCCCTGCCTCAGACCCTCCCCGTCTGGGCCTCAGTTTCCCCACAGGTGCCAGCTGAGAGCCCTTCCAGGGCCAGCAGTCTGTGACTTGGTGCTTCTCAAGGTGTCGGAAGCAGCGGGCTCTGGAGTATCTTGTCAGGTCCTAAAAATAATCGGGAGGGAGGAACATCTCCGAATAGCTGGTGAACGTGCGAGCCGCCCACCCCACACACAGCGGAAACTCCTCCAAATAAGGCCTTGGCAGAACCGGAAGCCTGAACCATCACCACGCACGTCAGCTGTGTTCCAGAACCTTCCCTCCCAGGGCCACAGGGTCTCCCCAAGAGGGCCGGCGGCCGGATCAGAGGCCTGGGCAGCCTGGCTCATTCTAGACACCCGGAGCCCACTGAGAGATGGCAGCCCTTCCCATTAGAGTCCTGAAATTTATAATTACGGAATCAAAGCATCTCCTAGCCTAGAAACTTGTATTTAAACGTACGGAATCTTAGAATAATCAAATTCAGACCCTTCCCCCAAGTCGCAGAGGACATTGGCTCCAAAGGGTAGTGCCCCTGCCCGGCTCCCGGGAGAAGCAGGACCCCACCTGGGGCTGGGGGGCAGCATGGTAGCCTCCAGGCCAGCCTCTGGGGAAATGGGGGATGGCTCCCAGCTGTCCTAGGAAGGCAGAGGAGGTGTCGCTGGGCTCAGTATGGCTCTCTGGGAACACCATATGGACCCTGCCCAGGAAGGGGAGGCGGAGGGAGGAAGGAGGCAACACCCCCATCAGCAACCTCCTCAGCCCCTCCCAGGAGTTCCGGGTTGGGCGTGGCCCCTCCTGCCTTGCAGTGTGCACAGGGGTGGGGTGCTCCTTCTCTTCCCACCCCCCACCTCTCCTCTGTGTCCTTCCTGATCTTTCCCTGCCCCTGCTGAGCTGAGGGACCCCCCACCCCTAGAGGGGAAGCTTCTCATGGACTCTGCCCAGTTCCTCCACCGGGCCACGCTTAACCTCCCAGAAGGACAAGGGTGTGCCTTGGGAACCAGGGCAGGGAAGAGGAGGGAGAGGACAGGTCTGGAGGGGCTGCTTTATTGGAGGAGAGGGATGGGCACAGTCTGGTGACAGGACCTTGAGGGTAGGCAGGGAGGGTGCAGGGCAAGGACTGGATCTCCCACTCTTGATGGCTTCCCGGAAGAGGGGACCTGGCTGAGCCTGGAGGTGGTGGAGGCGGGTGGTAGTCGGCACCCATGTAGGGCCAGCCTTGAAGGATGCTGATGTCACCAGTGGCCGCTGAGCCAAGGCTGGTGGCGTGGGCGGCATGGGCCAGGGCTTGTACCCCTTGGAGGTTTAGGAAGTTCAGGCTCTCAGCCAGAGCCCGCCCCCTGCTGGCTTGGAGAGAAGGGCTCAGCGCTCAGGCCCCACCCCGGGGCTGCTGTGGGGAATTTCTTTCTGGGCCAACCCCAGGTCACTAACAGGTCACTAAGATGTGATGTGGCCAGGGTCACACAGCTGGGGCCTGGACCACTGCTTGGCCAACCCTAGAAGAGTCCCAGTCCGCGCCCCCACCCAACTGTTGCCATCCTCCAGGCAGTCTGTGCCTGTAGCTGCCAGAAGCACTCCTGGCCCCAAACCTCAGTGGTGCCTCCCTCTTCACTGTCCTGGCCTCGCCTTACCCCTGCCTCTGAGTCTCTCCAAAGCCACGTGCCTTATAGCAGGCTTTGGCGGGGGGCAGGCAGTTTCCTGCAGTACAGGGGTTCCCCCGAACCTGGCATGCACACCAGGTGTGCTCAGAGGAGGCTCTTGTCAGCATCTGACAGCTGAGAAGTCTGAGAGGGGCCCTGGGGAAAGAGGCCACAGAGTGTTCTGGGAAGGGGCCACCTGCCCCTGCCTCCAGGTGCGTACCTGCAATGCACCAGGAACAGGCAGCCATTGGAGGAGAGGTGGGCAGATTAAGCCGAGCAGGCCTGGCAAGGAGAGGTAAGGTGGAGGCCAGGCCATGGGTCCAGGCTGAGGAACAGCAGCCATGTGCAGAGGGCAGTGGCTGTTCACATCTCACGGGTCCTGTTGGTCTCCGTGGCCCACGGGTCTCTATGCAACACCTCCCAGGTATGTGCCAGGCTTGCAGAGATGATGCTGATGGCTCAAGGACTCCTAGTAGAAGCTCCCAGAGAAGGGACCTCAGTGTAGACCTCAGTGCAGACCAGAGAAAGCACAGAATGACGTGTGCCCTTACCCATGGCACTGATGATGGGGATGAGGGGACAGTGATGCAGGCCTTTGTAACCACCACCCAGCACAGAAGAGGAAACTGAGGCACAGAGAGAGTAGGTGACTTGCCCAGTCACAGAGCTAAACCAGTGGTGGGATTCGAACCCAGGCATCCAGGCTGTCGTGGTGGTGTACTTAGGCGTCATCATCATTCGAGGTTTACTTCACCAGGTTTAAGGATTATGACCCATGACACAGCCTCAGGAGGGCCTGAGGACCTGCGCCCAAAGTCGCTGGGGTACAGCTTGATTTTATACATTTTAGGGAGACTTAAGACATCAATCAATACACATGACGTATATATTCGTTCTAGAAAGGTGGGACATCCTGAAACAGAAGCTTCCAGGTCATAGGTGGATTTAAAGATTTTCTGATTCACAATTGGTTGGAAGAGTTATTATCTAAAGACCTGGAATCAATAGAAAGGGTGTTTAAGTTAAGATAAGAGTTTGTGGAGACCAAAGTTAGCATGTAGTTGAAGTCTCATAGGTGGCCACCCTTAGAGGCAGTAGATGGCAAATGTTTCCTATTCAACCTTTAAAAGATGTTAGGCTAGACTCTCAGCTAATCTCTTCAAGGTCAGAAAAAGACCTGGAAAGGGAAGAGGATTCTCTACAGAATGTAAATTTCTGCCACAAGAGACAGCCTTGCAGGGCCATTTCAAAATATGTCAAAGAAATATACTTTGGGGTAAAATCCTTTGATTTCTTTCAGAGCCTACTGTTATGCTATGCTATGCTGGAGTCAGGTTCGAATTTGCTGTTATTTCTACAAAGAGTCTGTTCAGTCTGTCCTAAGATTTCTGTTTAATGTTAATGCTGATCAGTTTTGTGCCTGAATTCCCAAGAGAGGAGAGTGTAATGAGGCATGTCTGATCCCTCCTTCTCATCACAACCTGAACTTGTTATTTTTAGGTTTCTTTGGAATCCCCTTGGCCAAGAAGGGGGTCCATTCGGTCGGTTGGAGGACTTAGGATTTTATTTTTGGTCTATACTGGGCACCTGTGGATGACGTATTTGTAATGATGGAGTATTATCAGGGAAAAAATAGAGCAATTTCCATTTCCAAAAACAAAACAAGAAGTAAGACCCCATGTTGATGTATTAATTATCTGTGCCTGGACTATTCTAAGTGCTGGTCAAATAAATTTTAAGGGTAGGCCAGGCCCTGACACAGATCTCAGGTGGGAGGCACCTACAGCATCTTCAAAGCTGCACTGGCTCTATATGCCCCACCTCTCTCATTCTCCCAGAGCTCACAGTGGAGAAGTTGTGCTCTCTGCTTCTGCTGGGTCCGGCACCTCCAGCCCCAGCCTGCCTCCCTCCCAATCAGCGCCTCATAAGGTCTTTTACACCAGGCCTTTCCCTCCCTCCACACTCTCCAGCCTTTCTCCTTAAGAGTCCTTCTTGTCAGCAACTAACTATGGAGCTATTCAGGCTTTTTATTTCTTCTTGACTCACTTCTAGTGCATTGTGCTTTTCTGAAATCAAACTATTTCAACTAAGTTTTCAAATGTATTGGAATCACATTGCTCCTAACATTCTTTTATTTCTGATGTGTCTGCAGTCAGGTCCCCTTTGTCACCCCTAACACTGAATTGTGGCTTCTCTCTTTATGTTATTCAACTTGCTTATTTAATCATTCACTTCAAAGAACAAACTTTTGCCTTTGTGGTTCCCCTGTGTTATGCCCCCCGCTTCACTCATTCCTGCTCCTATCTTTATAACCTCCTTCCTTCTTCTTTGTGTTTATGAGGAATGAAAAAACTTTTTATGCTGAAAGTTGAACACATTCATTTTTAGCCTTTGTTATTGTCTAATATAAGCATTTTAGGCTACAAATTTCCCTCAAAGTGTTACTTTAGCTCCACCCTGAAAGTTTCTGTGTGTATTATTTTCATTACCATTCAGTTGTATTGGTTTTTAAATTTCCATTATGATTGCTTTGTGGATATATGTTGTTTTATATGTGTTTTTAAAGTTCCAAACCATGAGATTTAAGAAATCTTTTTGTGATTTCTAATTATGTTGTCATAAAATGTAATCTATATGTGAATTGCTTTGTTGCATAGTATGTGACTAATTTTTATAAATATTTCACACCTCTTTTACAATTGCTGAGTGTGTAGTTATTTATATGTTAGTTAAACCAAGCTGGTCAATTCTATTGCTCAAATCCTCTGTACCCTTGCTGATGCAGGGCAGGTGAGCCCCTAAAAGCGGGGCTTAGCCTGGGAGGGTTCTTGGCTTTGTTCAACAAAAAATTTGAAGGCGAGCCAGTGGTGTTCGAAGCACCTTTGATTGAAGTGGTGTGGGCAGCCGCAGCAGAGGGACTGCTCCTTGCAGCGCAGGGCTACCCCATAGGCAGTGAGCCCAGGGAAGCAGCTCAGAGACACTTCCGCAGTCATAGTTATACCCACTTTTAATCGTATGCAAATTAAGGGGCAGATTATGCAGCAATTTCAAGAAAAAGAGTGGCAAATTCCAGGTCGGTGGGTCACTGCCATGGAAAGGGGTACTAACTTCTGGTGTTGCCATGGCAATGGTAAACCAACAGGCACACTGGTGGGCATGTATTCTGGAAAGGTCTTTCTACCCTGCCCCTATTTTAGCTAGTCCTCAATTCAGTCCTGTGTCTGAGCCCCACCTCCAGAGATGAGTCCTGCTTCCTACCTCATTGTGATATTGTGAAATATATATTTAATCTTCACCCCCATTTCCTGACATACAGCTCCTGAAACTCTTGGAATCTTCAGAGTGACAAGTGCTTCTTTTGTATGTTAATGAGATGACTGGTGTCCCTGAAACAGCTTCAAGATGGGGCTGGTCACTGGAAAGACCAAGGCAGCATCAGAGGGTTGGGACTTTCAGCCCCACCCCCCACCTCTGGGCAGGGGAGAGAGGCTGAAGGTTGATCACCAATGGCTAATGATGTAATCAATCATGCATTCCTAATAAAGCTTCCATAAAACCCCAAAAGGACACGGTTCGGGGAGCCCCCAGATAGCTGAACACACGCAGGTGCATGGAGGTGGTGCTGGGAGGGCCTGGGAGCTCCACGCCTCTCCCCATGCCTGCCCACACATCTCCCCCACCTGCTGTGCATCCGCACCTTCGTCACAGCCTGTGTCATAAATGGGTAGACGCGGCTCAGTGTGTCCCTGAGTTCTGTGAGCCGCTCCAGCAATCCATCAGACCCAAGGAGAGGGTCGTGGGAACCCTGATTCCCACGGTGCTAGTCAGAAGCACTAGCATTGGAAGTGGGGTCGTTGTGTGGGACTGAGCCCTCGACTTGCGGGATCTGACGCGACCTCGAGATGGATGGCATTGGGATTGAATTGAGGATACCCAGCAGTGTCCAGGGCAGTCGCTCAGTGTGTGGGGAAGCGACCCCGTGGCTGGTCACACAAGTGTCTTGTGCTGTATTTGAGTATGTGACAGGGAGGAAAAGAAGCACTTCAGTTTGGATTTCTTGTCTCCTTTAACTTTCAATTATTTTGAATCTGCTGGACCTGTCAAGAACTGGAAAGAAGTATTGAAATTTCCCACTATGATAGTAGATTGTTTCTTTTTTCTTTGTAATTCTACCAAATTTTGCTTAGTATGTTTTGAGGAATATGAGTTTAGAATTATTATGTGTTCCTGAAGATTTGAATTTTTGTCATTTTGAAGTAACCATCTCTCTATATAATAATGTTTTTTTCTTTTGGCTTAAAGTCTATCTCACTTGATATTCATATAAATACCCTCATCGTCCTTTGTTAAATAACATTTTTGTGGGTTTATTCTCAAATTTTAGGTATGTCTCATGTAAGGGCATAGAACTGGACTTTTAAAATCCAATCAGAGAATCTGGCTTTTAATTTTTTATTCCTATTTTTGGGTGATGGCTGCTGTATTTGGATCTGGTACTCTGTCTTAGTGCCGCATTAATGTCTTGTTTTTACTCTACTTAAAAAAAAAATCTCATTTCTCAGCTGGGCATGGTGGCTCAGACCTGTAATCTCAGCACTTTGGGAGCCTGAGGTGGGAGGGTTGCTTGAGGCCAGGAGTGTGAGACCAGATGGGGCAACATAGTGAGATCCTGTCTCTCAAAAAAAAAAAACAAAAACAAAACAAAAGAACCACAAAACTCCTTTTCTGATTTTTCGAAGGGACTGCATTTTTAAAGTATTTCTTTCTTTATTTTAGAGGCAGGATGTCACTCTGTCACCCAGGCTGAGCACAGTGGCACAATCATAACTCACTGCAGCCTCAAACTCCTGGGCTCAAGTGATCCTCCTGCCCCTGCCTCCTGAGTAGCTGGGACTACAGGCGGGCACCACCACACCTGGATAATTTATTTGTTTGTTTATTTGTTAGCACAGATGGGGTCTCACTATGTTGCCCAGGCTGGTCTTGAGCTCCTGGGTTCAAGTGATCCTCCTGCCTTGGCCTCCCAACGTGCTGGGATTACAGGCGTGAGCCACCATGCCTGACCTATTTATTTTTAATGCAGTTTTACCTCTTATTCATATGGAAATCTTACAGATTCTTTCTATTCCTTTTCAGCTTACCTTTGAAATTATAACCATTATTTAACTGGTTCTAAAATGCATCAATCTATGAACTCTCTTTCAAACGGTACAAGGACCTCAGAAGACTTTACTCATTCTCTTTGGGCTTCCATGGTAGCTTTGTCTATCATTTGAGCTCTGTATGTACAACCCTATGAATGAGACAGGATTATCCTCATCAGTAGACAGCCCTGGTTATATGGACTTATATGTTTAGCCATTCCTTTGTCACCATTCCTTCTGAGATGTCATGCTCTCCTTCTTCCCGGAGCACAGGCTTTACCAAGTCCTGCTAGCAAATACCTGTTGACTGTAACTCTGTTGTCCGTGTGGAGAAGGCCAAATTAATCCCACTCATTGCCTGGCATCATGCTGGCCCATGGGAAGCCCCGTTCTTGCTTATTTATTCTCTTGAATCTCCATAATCCGCCCCCCAGCCGATAAGCAGCTACTCTAATTTAGTTAATGTGTCTTTTTTTTTTCAAGTGTTCTTTTTATTTGATAATAATTTTAGGCAACAGAAAGTTGCAAAGATTGTATAGAAAGCATTGCTCTACCCCCTACAAGTTTCCCCCGTCATTAACATGTTATATAACCATGGCATAATTATCAAAGTGTCTATTTATTTAAACTATATTGTTATAGATCTCAATCTGTTTTTAACTTTTTTCCATAAGCACTTTTTAAAAAAGATCCATCTGGGTTGCTATGTGTGCATCTTGTCTGTTCTTTTTCATTTTTTTCTTGACGTGGTTTATTTTAATATAAAATACAGCCAAACATATACCACAGATGAGACGGAGCCATATGTAATGACATTCTCTGTGCATGGCGACTAATATCGGTGTGCGCACTTGAATTTTGCATTTTTGGTTTAACTTGGAGGTACAACTTAAATATACTAAGATTCATCCATTTTAAGTGTTGGATGGGTTAGGCCGTATGTATACACTCAGCCACTGCCACCATCAGACGGTGCATAACTCTGTCAGACCCATGCAACTGTCACCATGAGTGGGACAGTGCCACCAGCCCCCAACATCCCCTCAGGAGGTCCCTTTCTAGTAAAATCCTTTCCCCATCCTCCCCCCGGGGCAGCCACTGCTCTATGCTTCGTTCCTGTACAATCATATGTCGCTTCACGACGAGGATGCATTCTGAGAAATGTGTCCTTACGTGATGTCCTCCTCACGTGAACATCACAGAGTCTACTCGCACAGGTCTAGAAGGCAGAGCCGATGCGCCGAGCCTGTATGGTACAGCCTGTTGCCCCTGGGCTACAAACCTGGTCAGCCTGTGACTGTACTGAATACTGTGGGCAACTGTAACACAATGGCAGGAAACTGTGTGTCCAAAGGGGGTGCAGTGGTTGCACCTATAGTCTCAGCTACTTGGGAGGATCACTGGAGCTTAGGAGTTCAAGACCAGCTTGGGCAACATAGTGAGACCCAATCTCAAAAAAAAAAAAAAAAGCCCACAGAATTTGTGTAGCTAAACATAGAAAAGGTACAGTAAAAATACAGTATAAAAGATTAGAAATGGCCCATCTGTATAGGGCACTTAGCATGCATGGAGCTGGCAGGACGGGCAGTTACTCTGGGTGAGCCAGTGCCTGAGTGGCGAGTGAATGGGACGCCCTCTGGTGTCCCTGTGCACTACTGGAGACTTTATAAACACTGTACGTGTAGGCTTCACCAAATCTGTTTAAAAATATTTTCATTCTTTGATATCTTACTGTAATGTTTTTACTTTATAAACTTTTTAATTTTCATAACTTTTTGACTCTCTTGTAATAACATTTACCTTAAAACACAAACAAGTACAGCTGTACAAAAATATTTTCCTTTATTATATCCCTATCCTATAAGCTTTATTCTATTTTAAAATTTATTTTTATTTTTTTCCTTTTTAAACTTTTTTCTTAAAAGCTAACATACACACACACACACACACACACACACAGTAGCCTAGGCCTGCACAGGGTCACAATCACCCACCTCACTGTCTTCTGCCTTCACGTCTTGTCCCATTAGAAGGTCCTCAGGGGCAGTGGCATGTATGGAGCTGTCCCCTCCTAGGGCAGAAATACCTTCTTCTGGACCCCTCCTGAAAGCCCTGCCTGGGGCTGTTTTGCAGTTCACCTTTTTCTATATAAGTAGAAGGGGTATACTCTAAAATAACAAAAGTATTGTACAGTAAACACCTAAGCCAGTAACAGAGTCATTTATTATTAAGTATTATGTAATGTGCATAACTATATGAGCTTGATTTTATAGACTGGCAGCGCAGTAGGGTTGCTTATGCCAGTGTCACCACACATGGGAGAAATGGCCGCTAGGATGTCACTAGGTGACAGACACTTTCATCTCCGTTACAATCTTACAAGGCCACCATTGTACATGGGGTCCATCACTGGCTAACAGGTGGGGAGGCAGCACATGGTCCATCACTGGCTAACAGGTGGGGAGGCAGCACATGGTCCATCACTGGCTAACAGGCAGGGAGGCAGCACATGGCCATCACCAGCTAACAGGCGGGAATGCAGCACATGGTCCATCACTGGCTAATAGGTGGGGATGCAGCACATGGTCCATCACTGGCTAATAGGTGGGGATGCAGCAAATGACTGCACCGCACTTTTCCTGTTTCCAGAGTGCCATGTCCATGGAATCACGCAGGGTGCAGCCCCTTGGGATGGCCCCCGCCCCTCAGCATTCGTGCTGCTCAGATCCATCCCGGTGCTGTGCACCAATCCTTCCTTTTTCTGAGCCGGGGTCTCACTCTGTTGCCCAGGCTGGAGTGCAGTGGGGCAACCACAGACCACTGCAGCCTCACTCTCCCAGGCTCAAGTGATCCTCCCACTGCAGCCTCCCTAGTATCTGGGACTGTAGACACACACCACCCTGCCCAACTAATTTTTTAAGGTTTTTGTAGAGACAAGGTCTCATTATATTGCCCAAGCTCATCTCAAACTCCTGGGCCCAAGCAATCCTCCCACCTCAGCCTCCTAAAGTGTGGGATCATAGGGATGAGCCACTGTGCCTGGCCTGTTTTGTTTTGTTTTGAGATGGGGTCTTGTTATGTTGCCTAGGCTGGTCTCAAATCCCTGGGCTCAAGCGGTCCTCCTGCCTTGGCCTCCCAAAGTGCTGGGATTCCAGGCATGAGCCACCATGGCCAGCCCATCTCTTTCCAATTCTTGAGTAGAATTCCATTGTATGGGTGTACTATAGTTTATCTATTCACTCACAGAAGGACATTTGAGTTATATCCAGTTTTTGACAACTATGAAAAAAGCTGATATAAACATTCATGCTTGAGTTTGTGTAGAAACATCTTCATGTCTCTAGGGCAAATGCCTAGGAGTGGAACTGCTGGGGCATAAGGTGAGTGTATCTTTAACTTTGTAAGAAAATGACAATTTTCCAGAGCAGCTGCTCTGTTTTGCATTCTCACCAACAATGATTTGAGAATTCCTTGCTGGCTATTGTCATGGCTGTTCTTCTAATTCTTTCAAGAATATCTTTTGCAGAACAAAGTTGTCTTCCCATTGATTGAGCTTTTGGTGTCATATGTAAGACCTCTTGCCAGGTCACAGGGATTTTTCTCTGATATTAAAAGTGTGATAGGTTTGCATTTTATGTTTAGATACAGTCTGAGCTAGCTTTTATATAAGGTGTAAGAATTACATCCAAATCCTCCTTCATCTGAGGATGCCTTTATTCCAGCTCAATTCCCAAAGAATGTTTTCACTAGATATAGAATTCATATTGACCATTCCTTTTTCTTCAGCATTTAAAAAATTTTGCTCCATTGCTCCCCAACTTCCATGGTTTCTGGTGAGAAATCCGTTGTCTTTCAAATCCTTGCTCTTCCATATGTCTACAGCATTTTTGTTCTGGCTGGCCTCAGATGTTTTTGCCTTTCAGCAGCTTGATTAGGATGTTTCTTCATCAACATGGATTTCTCTTTGTTTATCCTGTTTTGTGTTCATATCTGAATCTGTAAGTTTCTGTCTTTGCCAACATTCAAGCAATTTGAGCTGTTATTTATTGAATCTTCCTATACCATCCACTGTCTCCTCTTCTTCCGGAAGTCTGATAATCTGACTGTTGGTGTCGCGGGCCCTAAGGTTCCCTTCATTTTTGGTTCATCACTTTTCTCTCTGTTGTTCAGATTGGATAATTTCTATTGATCTTCAAGGTCACTCTTCTCCTCTTATCTCCATTGTACGCTATTGAGACGATCCAGGGAATTTTTCTTATTTCAGTTATTGTACTTTTCAGTTCTAAAATTTCCATGTGGTCCTTCTTACATTTTTACTTTTCATTTTTAAAATTTTATTATTATCATGTTTCATACACACACCTTCACCCTGCCCCCAGAGTCTCCTCTATTATTAACATCTTGCATTAGTCCCCAGTATCACCCAAGGACCCCTGCACTAGGACCTGGGCTACTGCCCCCAAGTTCTTCAGTGAAGAGGCAGACACTGACTACCCCAAGGGAATGTGTGTGTGGCAGGGGTAGGGGCAGCATGAACAGAACTTAGGAAGCTGGCCTCAAGCTGCCTTCTCATTGCCATCTCTAGCAGTCTGCCCACTTCCCAGGCTTTTGGCCCAGGAGACAGGATCAGCCACAGTTGTGAAACCTCGTTCCACCCTCTTCTGGCTTCCATGGTTGCTATTCTTGATTCCGCTGCTGGTTTGTTATTTCTAGGGGGTTTGTGTCTGTCTCAGTCTGTGGAAAAAGATGTTTTCTTCAGGGTGATAACCATGGTCAAGCCCCACAGGAGGGTTTAGGGTTTCAGTTTCCACTGCCAGCATTCAGTGGGGATCCCAGAGCTGGGGAGTTAATGCAGAAACTCATTCCGTATCAGCGGCAAACACAAAGACCCTGGCACACATAGCCTTGAGCCCAATGCCAGGGCTTCACAAAGAAGCCCACGATATGCAAGAGAAGCCCATGATATGCAGGAGAAGCCCACGACACACAGGAGAAACCGATGTCACACAGGAGAAGCCCACGATATGCAGGAGAAGCCCACGACATGCAGAAGCCCACCACACACAGGAGAAGCCCACGACACGCAGGAGAAGCCCACGACACGCAGGAGAAGCCCACCACACACAGGAGAAGCCCACGACACGCAGGAGAAGCTGACAACATGCAGGAGAAGCCCATGATATGCAGGAGAAGCCAATGACATGCAGGAGAAGCCCATGATATGCAGGAGAAGCCGACGACATGCAGGGGAAGCCAATGACATGCAGGAGAAGCCCACAATATGCAGGAGAGGCCCACGATACACAGGAGAAGCCCATGATACACAGGAGAGGCCCACGATATGCAGGAGAAGCTGATGACATGCAGGAGAAGCCGATGACATGCAGGAGAAGCCCACAATATGCAGGAGAGGCCCACGATACGCAGGAGAAGCCCATGATATGCAGGAGAGGCCCACGATATGCAGAAGCCCACGATATGCAGGAGAAGCCCACGACACGCAGGAGAAGCCCACGACATGCAGGAGAAGCCCACGATACGCAGGAGAAGCCCACGATACACAGGAGAAGCCCACAATACGCAGGAGAAGCTCACAACATGCAGGAGAAGCCCACGACATGCAGGAGAAGCCCACGACATGCAGGAGAGGCCCACGACACGCAGAAGAAGCCGAAGACATGCAGGAGAAGCCCACAACACGCAGGAGAAGCTCACAACACCCAGGAGAAGCCCACAACATGCAGGAGAAGCTCACAACACCCAAGAGAAGCCCACAACACGCAGGAGAAGCTCACAACATGCAGGAGAAGCCCACGATATGCAGGAGAAGCCCATGATACACAGGAGAAGCCCACGATACGCAGCAGCAACGTGAGCAGGTGAGAAGCCACCATGAGCAAGAGACAGAAAGCACAGCCAACGGCAAGGCCAGACCCTGAGAATGTCCCAGAGGTGAGCCATGCAGAGGAGATGACAAGGTGTTTGTTAAATGATTACACTTGTGGGAAACAGGAACTCCTAAGAAGAAGGCAAGACACTGCAGAGAAGGAACAGGCACACCTGGAACAGAGAGCAGGAGACAAAGCTAAGACCATCGCTGTTGTGACAAAGTCGGCGGATGTTTTAACAGCCAATCAGGGATAGAGAAAGAATGAACTGGGAGATAAATCAATGCACCATCGAGACATAAAAGAGACGGAAAATGTGAAACCGGGGTTAAGACACATGGACTGGAATGGGGTGAGAAGATCACTCACAGCAAAGGTGTGAGATCTTTGTGCCCCTCACGTGCTTTTTGTTTTTTGGCTTTTTTTTACCTCTCCAAGTTCAGCTGTTTTTCCTGGTGTGTGAAAATGGATGTGAGCCCCCTGAATACCTTCCTCTGCTGGTGGGTCCTGGGGTGTGGTCAGAAGACAGCAGTGAGACGCACCGAAGGAGGGAGCCCCTCTGCTCCGTGGGCTGTAGGATCTCCAGGGCCAGGCTCCTTCAGGGAGGCCACTGCCCCAGCGCTCAGCTCCTGTGGAGCATGGGGCCAGCCACGGGAAGGGGCAGCTGTGCCCGAACCCCCTGGGGCGGTTTGGTAAGGGAGTATCACCCGTGCGACACCTCCCTGTGAGCAACTTCTCCTGCATCTCAGAGGGCTCGTGTCCAGCAGTCTCTGCACCCACTGGCTTCTCTGCTGCAGGAGCGAGCTGCCCAGGAGAGGAGGTCTGCTGTGGGCACTTGCCTCAGCCCAGGGAGGGGCTCTTCCGCCTTACATGACAGGACACCCGCTAGTGTTCTATAGACGTGTCATTCCTGCCGCTGCTGCATTCTTCAGAGCTCTCTGTACTTCTTACTAGCCAGCCCCTTCTAACTCCCATTCCCCGTGGCACTGAATCATTCTTCATATTACACTTCCCTGCTCAAACTGCTGTGTGGTGCCCATCTCAGGAACAGGCACCGAGGGATACAGAATACTCAAGTCCTGATTGTGCTCTAGCGGTCAAGTGCAGCAGCCCTTGGGCTCCCAAGGTCAACGTTTCCGCTGTCACTGTCACCAGCCAGGGGTGACAGCCTGAGGACAGACGGCACCACGGCATGCAGTGGGCGACCAGCATCCCATTCCCATGTCGGGAGCTCGGCGCCACACTCACATCCTAAGGCACAGCCCTTCCCAGCCCCGAGCCTGTCACTGCTGATCTATCTCCTGGACCCCTCCCAGTACCAATACAATTCCACAGAGCAAGGAGGAAGTTCTCAGTAAGATCCCAGCCGGGTGCAGTGGCTCACGCTTCTAATCCCAGCACTTTGGGAGGCCAAGGCAGGAGGGTCACCTGAGCTCAGGAGTTCGAGACCAGCCTGGCCAACATCGCAAAACTCTGTCTCCACAAAAAGTACAAAAATTATCTGGGTGTGGTGGCAGGCCCCTGGGGTCCCAGCTACTCGGGAGGCTGAGGCGAGAGGATTGCTTGAGCCCAGGAGTTCAAGGGTGCAGTGAGCTAGGATTGTGCCTGTGGATGGCCACTGCACTCCAGCCTGGGCAGACAGAGAGAGACCCTGTCTCAAAAAGAAAAAAAGGCCCCGAAGCACGAAGCACAGAAAAGGAATACATTTGGCTCCATTAAAACCAAAAACTTCCGTCCAACCAGAAACACCATAAACAAGGTCAAAGGACAGGTCACTGTGCAAAAATATTTGCAATGCCAATAGTTGCCTAAGGATGCAGGCACAGCGTAGAAAGAATTCTCACACTTTTCCAAGTGAAACACAGACAACCTCATATAGGACGCGGGAGGATCTGTGCAGGTGGCTTGCAGCCGAGGGGCCCTGCCCGGCCAGCTCTGGCTCTCTGGCTTTCAGGGTTCCCTGTAGAAGCCAGATGTATCTCTTCCTGGGAATCTTTGCTCCATCAGATTCCCGCCCTCCCCTACCTTTGAGAATTACATCGCCACCCTCTCAGGAAATGTTTGTTCCTTTCCCCACATCCAGCCCCAGCCTCTGCTTCTTCCAGGAAGTTCTCCCTGATTGCTCCTGTCCAGAGAAACATGGCCTTCTTTGACCTCTAACTGCTCACCTCTGCCACTGCGGCTGGCGGACAGCCTCAGGAGCTTCCCCCTGGGATTTCCCCTCCCTCTGCATTCAAGCTGGTAATGGCTCTTCCCTTCATCCCCTGGCAGGAAGGAGGTGGCAGGGTCAAGGATGCAGACAACAGGAAACCTTTCAGCTTTCGGGCTCCTCCTCAGCCCTTTGGGAGCCTGGTGGGGTTTTCAGGCAGAGGAATTCTGCCAGCAGCTGGAGTGAGGCAGGGCCCGCAGCCAGCGCTGGGCACCCAGTGCCCAAATGCAGGGACCCCGTGTGGGCTGAGATCAGTACGGGTGGAGATCAGGCCTGCTGGGCCCACTGGCAACCTTGGCCCTGCTGAAGAGCCTGGCGCTGCTGCCCTGGCAGCCTGGCCAAGGCCGGGGGTCTGTTTTCCCCACTTGGAGGACAGAATGAGAGATGTAGTCAGAGATGAAATTGGCAGCTGGAAAACAGGGGAGTGGTGTTTCTCGCTCACCCCCGCCCCCTTCATCTGCCTCTTGCAAGGGTGTGCTCCTGGCCAGAGAGCAGGGTGGGCTTCTAGGAGCTGAGGGCCCTCCTCAGGTCGGCCCTGGGACTTGAGGCCCGCAAGGCTCCCCTCACCGTGTCCACTGCAGCCCGGACCCTCCAGCAGCTGCTCCATCCTCACATGGACACCCCTCAGGGTGCTGGGCAACCGCACACAGCCCTCCCCTCCTCCCTGGCCCTGCTTGTCCTCCTCCGAGAGGGCGCCCACATCTTACCATGAAGATAAAAATGTGGTTCTCGGCGCCCAGCCTGTGGCCCCACGCCAACTTGCTAAACAGCTCCTTCCGGAACTTCCGCTTCAGCAAGATGGCTCAGCGTAGGAAGGTGAGCGTGGTCTTCTGTGGGTGCACAGCAGAAAGATAGGTCACCCCAGGAGGTCCGGGCTCCCCTCCCCATCACCATGCCCCTCCCTCGAAGAGCCCAGGGGCCTCCGCAGCCCTGCTGTCCCTGGCCACACAGTCTGCTGGTGCCCCGGAGGGGCTGGCCTGCCAGAGGGAGAGGAGGTCTCACAGCACTGTGTCCACCTCAGTCCCCATGGTGTCCTGCGGTAACTCACACCAAGCTCCCAGGGAGGCCAGTGGTCACCCTGGCTGCCCAGGCCTCCTTCTTGACCCGAGGGCCTCTCTCGAGGACCAGAGGGATGAGGGACAGGGGTGCAAGGGAGGGCCAGAGGCCACCAGCACCCATAGCCACCAGCCCAGGCTCAGGCCTCCCTTAGAAAAACCCCTGCTGTGGGCTGAACTCTGGCCACCAGATTCACATGCTGAAGCTCTGAACCCTGGACCTGAGCTATCGGGGGCCACTGTGATTGGAGACAGGGTCTTTAAAGAGGTGATTAAGGGCCAGGTGCAGTGACTCTTGCCTGTAATCCCAGCACTTTGGGAGGCTGAGGTGGGCGGATCACTCAAGGTCAGGAGTTTGAGACCAGCCTGGCCAACATGGCGAAACACTAAAAACACAAAAAAATTAGCTGGGCTTGGTGTGCAAGTAGTCCCATCTACTCGGGAGGCTGAGGCAGGAGAATCACTTGAACCTAGGAGGTGGAGGTTGCAGTGAGCTGAGATTGCGCCACTGCACTCCAGCCTGGGCAACAGAGGGACATCCTGTCTCAAAAACAAAAACAAACAAACAAACAAAACAAAAAGAAGTGACTAAGGTAAAATGAGATCATTAAGGTGGGCCGCAGTCCAGGATTCCTGGTGTCCTTCTAAGAGGAAGAGAGTAGGGTACAGGCACACAGAGGGACGGCCTTGTGAGGGCTCGGGGAGAAGGCACCCGTCCGCAAGCCAAGGAGAGAGGCCCCAGGAGGAGGCAGCCCTGTTGACGCCTCATCGCGAACTCATGAGCTTCAGAACTCAGAGACAATGCATTTCTGCTGTTTTGCCACCCAGCCCACAGGTGGCCCTGGCAATCCACGCAGTCCCCATCCCAGGCCTGGCTTCCCTGCCCCTTGCTGAGCTGGGAGGACTTGGTCCATCTGGTTTTCATTCTCCAAAGCCCTTAGCCTCCTCCTGAGTCCACTCTGCCGGGGCCCCTGCCTGGTACTCTGGGGCTCACACATCTGTCCCCATAGCACTGTGCTCCTCATGGGGAGGGGCCGCCTCCTTTCCACACCCACAATGAGGGCCCCACTCACAGCAGGTGCTTGACAAATCCATGGATATCAACAGAACAAGGGGGACTTTCTGCTCCCCCGCTAGGCCTCAGCCTCACCTTCCTGCCCTTGCCCATCTGCTCAGAGAATGCAGTGGACCTCGGCCTCCAGGTAACTTTTTAACTGCAGCTTCTGAGGTCTGGAGAGGGGTCAGCCTCCCCCAACAGGTATCCTGGTGACCTCAGCCTTCTCTTCCTTCTGAACATATGGCTGCATCCCTCACTTTCCCATTTGGTTACATCCTCCTCAGTCTGTATCCGACAGCCCCCAGACACCTCTGCGAAAGGCAGCAGCTCCCTGCCCCACATGGGATCCAGCTCCGGAAGGCAGCAACTATCTCCCACCTGGGACCCTACCTGGGGCCACTCCCGGCTCTCAGACCCCACCTGGGGCCGCTCCCGGCTCTCCACCTCCCCAGGGTCCAGTCAGTCCCTGGCGGCTGTGGGCTCACGACACCCTCATGCGGCTGCCCTGCCGTGGGTCAGCCCTCCACCCTGCACTCCTCACCTCCCCTAAGTGATTCAAAGTCCCCATCCATTCTCACCTGGTCGACCCAAGGGTCTTTCTAAACCCCAGCCCACTCGCCCTCCCAGCTGGAGGGCCCAGCCCTTGGCCCCCAGCCTTCCTCTACAGTGGGAGTGCATGAGCCCCGCGGGCAGAAACCCCCTTCCCTCCCATGGTCCTCGCCCGGCAGCTCCACCAGCCCGTGGGCAGCTCTGGCTTCTTCCAGGGGTGGGCTTGGGTGAGGCCATTTAAGCACCCTGCTGGCAGGGGTCCCCCTCAGCCGGGACAGCCAGGGGTCAGAGGGCCTGAGGTCCCCTGGGGCCCACCCACCACCCCTGCCCATGGCAGGCCTGCTCAGGTCCTCGACCAAGGGCAGCAGGTGCTGGGCCATCATGACGCTGGTGGCACCGAGGCCCTGGGTGCCCAGGCGGTGAAGAATGTCACCCAGGATCTCCATCAGGCCTGTAAGGTCCTCGGGCTCAGTCTTCAGGAAGCTGTCCAGCAGCCCCATCAGCTGGACCTGGAGCAAGACCACCTGCGGGGAGACCTGGCCCTACACGTGGGACCCCTGCCCAGCTGCTCTGTGCAGGAAACTTCCCCAAGCTTCCCCTAGTGGGGCGGCTCCCTGGCTGCCGGCCACAGGGCTCTTCTGATTCCCAGGGGGCTCTGAGCTTCCTGAGTGGGGAATGTATCTGCTCTGCCCCAAGCCCAGCACATAGCGACTGCCTCTGAAGTGGCTGAGTGGGCAGAGGGCGGACGATTGAGCCCCTGGCAGAGGTTGGCTGCAGGCCACTCCCTGCCTCCTTTCACAACACTTAACAGAGGGAAGAAAAGCCTGGGGACCTCAGCCCCAGCTGAACCACAGCCCCAGTGGGAGGCTGCTGATGCGGGGTTCCTTCCCACCCGCAAAGGAGGCCGGAGGCACTGACCTCAGCTCAGAGATTCTGGGCTCCCCAGCCCTGTGCAGTGCCACAGGGGCTCCCAAACACTGCTGCCCTCCCCACCCATTCCTTCCAATGCGATGCCTGCAGCAGAGACTTCCTGGCACCAGCTCCTCCCCGTTTCCTAGGATAGAAGTGGGTGCCCTCCTGGAGCACTCCCATCTCCTCTCACCTTCTTGGGGTGCATTAAGGCACTGCTGAGGCCCCTCAGGCTCCTGACCCTCACCAGCTGGCTGGGATGATTCAGGCCCATGCTCAGGAAGTTGTTCACGGTTTTCCGAGACGCCCACTGGGAGACCTCCGGGCTGTTGAGAAACTGAGATCAGCACAGTTAGCCCACCAGTCAATGACAGCAGCCAGGGAGAGTCAGCCTGTACACCACGGGAGACAGAGGGCGAGACACGGGAGGCCCTCAAGACAGCCATCAAGTGTTGCATGTGGAAGGCAGGAGTTAGTGTGCCTTTATAAAAAAATGTGTTTTGAGACAGGGTCTTACTCTCCCCAGGCTGGAGTGCAGTGGTGCAATCACAGCTCGCTGCAGCCTCGACCTCCTGGGCTCAAGACATCCTTCTACCTCAGCCTCCCAAATACCTGGGACTATAGGCATGCACCACCACGCCCAGTTATGCATGTACCTATGTGTATGTATATGCATGTGTGCATGCATGTACTGTGTATGTATGCGTGTGTGCATGTATGTACACATGCATGTGTGTGTGTATGTACGTAGAGAAGAGGTCTCCCTTTGTTGCCCAGGCTGGTCTCGCACTCCTGGGCTCAAGCAATCCTCCTGCCTCGGCCTCCCAAGGTGCTAGGATGCCAGGAATGAGCCACTGCACCCGGTGGGTGCCTTTATGTTGGAGGACGGGAATGGATGGCTGGTTCTCTGACATGCTTCTGAAGGGGCAGAGGGCAGTGAGAAGCAGAGGTGAACCGGGCTGGGGAGGTGGACCTCTGTGATGATGAGGATGGCCACGACGCTGTCCCGCTCCGCGGCGCTCTGAAGAGCAATGGCTGCCTGCCCCAAGACCGCCTTGACCTCACAGTCATAGCGGGCCATGGTCCTGTCAGATGGAAGGGCAGGTGCAGGGCTCCTGCAGGCCCCATTCTCGGGCCATGCCTGGGGCAGAGGGATGGACTCCTGACACCCCACACTCCTGGCTGACTTCGGTACTTAGGGAGCGGGCCCAGGAGACTGAGTCTGGGTGCAGGGTCCCAGTGTGAGGTGGGGTGCAGGCAGGAGCCCATCAGGGTGCTGTCTGGGCCCCAGGCATGGGGCTAACCTGGCCAAGAGGGCCACCCACCCTGCATAGGTTTCCAGCACTCGAAGAGCTCCCAGCCCTTCCGCAGCTTGAGGTAGGCGAACACCTCCCAGCAGCCCTTGGTCCAGAAGACGCCCTTCAGGGCTTCCAGGCACGTCCTGGGGGACGAGGTCAGGGAGGGGGTCACTCTCCACCTGGGGCCAGGGGTGCTGTCAACCCTGGGCTCCCCTCGCTTGGGGTCCTCTCCTGGCCAAGATTGAGACTCAGTCCCCTGCTCCCCCACAGGCCCACAGGTGGGACCGGAGTGCATTCTTTCCTGGGTTCCCAGCCCCTATCCCAGGGTCTCCCGAATGTGTGGGAGGAGCCAGGAGCAGGGGCAAGGTCTGGGGCTGGGCGCAGGTCCCACCTGCAGGGTGTCCAGGGCTCCATGTCCAGGATGTCTTCCTGGTATTCCGCCATGCCCTCCACCATGCCCAGCTCAAACAGGTAATGCAGCTGCGTCAGCAGCCCCAGCAGGACCCCTGCAAAGGCCCAGTGGACTGTGGGCTTGTCCTCCTGGGTGTAGAGCAGCTCATAAATGGTGTCCAGGGCCTACAGCGGGCGACAGAGCAAAGCCTAGATGAGGCCCCGCGAGAGTAAGAGCTGGGAGCAGAGCCGCACGGCCTCTCCGCCCCCGGCCCCTGCAGCCCACGGTTGGCCCCATCCCGGGGTCAGCATCAAGAGCCCTTGGTGATTTCTGGCTGGACCTGGGCTGGCTCCTGCTTCCCCTTCCTGCAGTAGCCCTGTGGCAGGGCCAGGAGAGGCAGGCACGGCGAGAGGCAGGACCAGGAGTGCCCGTGCAGGGCCCTCATCTCATGGCTTTGCCTCAAGCTCCAAGCCCCTCCTGGCCCCACACACCACCTGCCTCCCTCTCCCTGGCTCAGCTCCACCAGCTGGTGACCTTTGGCCTGGCCCTCACCCCAGCTCTCCAGGTGTCCTTCCCAGCGGCTGGGGGGTTCTGCCCAGACCACCTGCTCTTGCTGGAGACCACCCCAGGCTTGCTGGCCTGTCCTGGACCCTGGTTTCTGGTGTCCACCACCAGCTCACAAGGCTGACCCCCAACACCCTTTCTGCAGGGTTGGGCTGAGAACAGCTGCTGAGCCCTGGCCCTGGCACTTCCTCTGAATGATTCTCTCATCAGTTCTGTGGCCAATGAGCCCCCTTCCTGCTGTGTCCCTGGATGCAGTGCAGCCTTCTCTGGCCCCTCCCCTCGCCCCAGAGTCCTCTATATTTTTCTTTATTTTTCTTTTTTTTGAGACAGTCTCGCTCTGTCACCCGGGCTGGAGTACAGTGGTGTGATCTCAGCTCACTGCAACCTCTACCTCCCTGGTTCAAGCAACTCTCCTGCCTCAGCCTCCCGAGTAGCTGGGATTACAGGCGTGTACCACCACGCCCTACTGATTTTTGTATTTTTAGTAGAGACAGGGTTTCACTATGTTGGCCAGGCTGGTCTCAAAACCCTGACCTCAAGTGATCCGCCTGTCTTGGCCTCCCAAAGTGATGGGATTACAGGCGTGAGCCACTGCGCCTGGCCAGAGTCCTCTTTTTAAAGGGCAGAGCTAAGGGAGTCCCTCTTCAGTGGAGCCTTCTGTGGCCTCTTGCATGGGGCTCAGGTGCTGGCCATGGCCCGGGCTCTGTGCAGTCAGGCCCAGCTTGCCCCTTGTGCCAGCCTGGCCACGGATGCCCTTGCCCTGTGTCCACCCTCACTGCCTCTCCCCAGGCCTCCCTTTGGCCTCCCACCAAGCCCGGCCCTGGGGCCTCGTTGTTCTGATGGCCACGGGGCCACACAGTGCGTGATTGCCAGTGACTGAGTCCCTGAGGGCAGCCTGGGCCGCTGCTGTCCCCAGTGTGCTCTGGAGGCTGCTTGTTATGACAGTGGGGGCTTGACCTTCCCGCTGGCGGGATGCAGAGAGACAGCTGCTGATGGTGGCCAAGGCTGACCCCTCAGTGAACACACCAGGCGCCTGGCACATCCCTGGTGTGTGCAGGGGCAGGAGTCATGGTGAGCAGTGACATGGTGCCCACCTCCACAGGTGACAACAGCCCCCCACAGGTGACAACAGGCCCCTGCAGGTGCAGCCCCAGGCCATGAGGAGGGCCCAGGGCTATGGGCACTTGGTGGCACTGGTGAGGGTTACCCTGGCATCTCGTAGGCCCCTGAATGACAATGCCATTGCAGAGGGGGACTGGGGTACGGACGCAGGGTGAGTGTGTCTCGGGGACACGGGTGCCACTCACCAGCAGGGAGATGAGCTGGGCCTGGGGGTTGGGGCTGATGAGCTCCTCGGGGGGCCGCAGTTTCAGCTTCGTGTAGAGCAGGGTGATCACCTTGCGGGCCAGCTGGAGGTTGGCAGCCAGGGCCTTCCACAAGGGAAGGGTCCATCTGGGGAGACAGGGGTGGGTGGCCCCAATGCCTCAGGGGTCATGAGAGGGACCTGCGGGGGCAAGGCCTTCAGTGCACTCTGAGTGGTGGCTCCCAAACAGGCCTCGGGGTGGCCATATGTGAGAGCAGAGACAGCTGGGTCTCTGCACGCAACATAGGACACACATGCACAACACACATCCCCCTCCTACACAGGAGCCTTACCACCCACGCCTCACGCTGTGCACCCCGCACCCCTCCCCAGGCGCCCAGGCAGCTGCAGCGGCCGTGCTCTTGGTGTTTCCCATGCAGTGTTTGGATGTGGGAGCACTTGACTTGTTGCCTTTTAAAGCAAAGGGCACGCCCACCTCCCTAGGCCCAGGGCTGTGCGGAGAGGGGGCCCCACCACCCTCTGCCTTCTGCCCTGACCTTGTTAGGCCTCACCCCAGCCCCCACAGCCAAGGCGGCCGGACCCAGAGCGGCAGGTGATGCTGGGGTGACCTGGGGCTCGGGGAGCAGCACCTGGGGTGGGCTCCGCCTGGTCTCATCCCCCACCTGAGCCCTGCATCCCCTTGTAAGCGCTGCCTCGGGAGTCAGTGCTGGATTGGGTGAGGTGACGGCAAGGGGCCTGTCTCCTAAGCGGCTCCCTGAGTGTGCGGCCCCCGGCCTCCGCTGCCTTTCTCTGCCTTTCGGTCCCTGCTGTGCGGGGGACTCACGTAGGGGCTGGATGAGAAGTAGTACACCATCCTGGAGGCAACGTTGTCCACCCAGGGCAGGATCTTCTCCTTGGCATGCAGGGCCATCTGTCCATAGCACAGCAGGGTGGTGCTGCTGACCCATCTCCTGTGCAGGTCAAGGCCTGGCTGTTGGGGGACGGGCAGTGGGAGCTGGGCTTTCGGGGGACTCTGCTCTCGGCTCGCCCCTGACACCAACACAGCTCCCACCCCTCCCACGGTGGAGAAAGCTTCAAGCCCTGTGCACAGGGTCAGGACAAACGCCAGCCGTGTCCACACCCTGCGTCGGACCATGTTCCCGGGACTCGTGCCAGTCCCCTCCTCCAGGAAGCCCCTCTATTTGTGGGCCCTCGGGGAACCCCGTGCATGCCCAGGCAGCACCTCCTCCTTCCAGTGTCTCTTGTTCTCTCCCAGCGAGGACCCAGGGTAGGGACGGCCAGGACAATGAAGTTGCTCCACATGTCCTCCCGGCTCAGGTGCACAGGTGAGGACACTGAGGCCCAGCCACACACACCACCTGGGGTCAGGGCAGGCCCCATGGCCCTGGTCCTCAGCCCAAGTGCAGCTCCAGACTGAACTTTGGGGTCCCAAGACTCACCTCTGTGGCCAAGGCAAGTACAGAGATGCTTTCGCCATGATCCAGCCTGGGTCCCCCACACCAGCCCCTCAGGGAGGACAGCGGGGCCAGAAACCCCTTGTGTCATCAATGAGCAGACCGAGGCTCAGAGACACAGGTGATGTTCCCCAGGCCCAGGGGCCAAGGCCTGGGCCCTCCCTGCCACGTCGCCCTGTTTGGCATCAGCTCCATGCTCAGGGCCTCTCTACCTGGCTGTCTGAGGACGTGAGGGCCAACCTCCAGCAGGGCCCACACCTCCTCCAGATGCGAGGTGGACGTCCATCCCACAGCAATCGCAATGCCCTGCGGACTGGGGACCCGGGGATGCTTTGGGCTGGTCCTCAAGAGACAGTGAAGACACTCCCAGCCCTCCCCGGGGGCCACAGCTGGCACTGGGCAGGGGGTCCCATTCCCCCCAGCAGGGACCCCTCTGCCAAGGTGGGCCCAGGACACACGCAGCCTGGCAGGTCTCAGTGGTTCCTGCCCATCAGCGCCTGACAAGACACTCCAGTGCCTCGAGGATCACACAGGATCGTGAAGTGAGGGACAGGGGCCTGGGATCAGCAGGGGCCCATCTGAGGCAGGGCCAGAGCTGTGCTGACCAGAGGGTCCCCAGGGTGCTAACCCACCTCCCTTTGGTTAGAGGACTGGTGGGGCATCTCCAGGAGGCAGCCCACGTGCTTCCGCACCAGCTCCACGCCAGCGCAGTCTCGAAGGACCAGCCTGTACAAGTGGAAGAGGAAGGTCTGGGCGGGACGCCAAGGGAAAGGGGATGCTGCTGCCGGGTCCAGCATGCCTCTCTGAGCGGCACTCACAGGTCCGTCTGCAGAGCCACCCAGGCTGGAGGGAAGCAGGTGCTGGGCCCCTACCCCTGCCCCATGGCTGCCTGCTGCTCCGTGGGGGCTGCTCCAGGACTTCAAGCCTGGTGACTCCTGCAGGAGGTGTCTACACTGGCGCCTGAGTCTGGGGCCGGGGGAGCTGCCTTAGAACACAGAGCCCAGGACTGGGTGGGCCTTGCTCCTTGTGAGTCCCAAGCACATACCCCAGCCCACTGAGTGCTGCCGTACACCCTGCCTGCCACGCGGGCCATGCTGTGCACAGGGCCCTGGCCATGCTGGACTCCCAGCCTGGGGACCTCAGACGCCCTGGGCAGAACTCTCACTGCAGGGACGCTGCCTGCTCCCCTCCCCTCTGCACCCCCAGAGCCTGCCCGTGGGTGCAGGAGCCACACAGCGGCAGGTCTCATGTCCATCCACCACCTTCCAGATCCAGAGGGCTTGGAGTCCCTGCAGTCACTTTGGGAGGGGAGGGAACTGACAGCCCCTCCACACCTGGGCACCAACCTTCTCTGAAGCCTGCTGGGAGTCTAGGCTCAAGAGCTGCAGAAGCTCCTGGATGCCACTGTCCTCGGTGTCTGACGCCTGCTCCTTCCCGGCCAGCTATGGCAGAACAAGGTGCCCAGGGCATGGACTCCCTGCCCCCAGCCCTCCTGCCAGGGACAGGAGGACAGGGCCCAGAGTGGACAGAACAGAGATGGTCCCACCAGGACCCATGGGCAGGTGGAGAACACAGTCTACTCTCAAAGGGTGGAAGGAAAGGGTCGGGTTGAGGCCCCACCCACAGCTGGGGGCTCAGGCTCAAGTGTGATTCTGGCCACACGCTCCTCTGCTTAAGACCCCACCACCCCAAAGACCTTATCCTTAGGACAGAGGCCAAACCCTTAACAGGGCAGCCTGCAAGCCTGGATGCCCTGGCCCTGCCCCCATGCCTGGGAGTGCCCCCGCCCTTCTGTGATGCCTCATGCTGGCCCCAGGGCCTTTGCACAGCCTGTCCCTGCCACCTGGGCAACTTTCTCTCCCACCTCTTGTACCTTCATTGGCAGTCGGCCCCAATGCCCTACTGTGTGTCCCCCTTTGTAAGCACTCAGGCCCTGCTGGGGTGTCTCCACCTGCCTATCTACCAGGCCCTGGCCCCCAAATAACCCGTCCCTCAGAGTGAAGGAGGCTGACAGCAGCCCTGAGAGGTGAGGGGCATGCGGAGGCTGCACGTGAATCAGGCCGCAGCAGGAATGCAGAGGCAAGAGGCCAGGACGGCCCCTGAACCCCGGGACCCTCAACAAGCTCTGGCAGTGGCCCAGGCCCTTAGCAAGTCTAGAGGATGGCCCCCCAAAGAGGGCTGGGGCACACAGAACAAGGGGGTCCTGCTGCCCCCACTCCCAGGCCTGGTGTGAGAACAAGCCTAGGAGGCTGAGCTGGTGCCCTGGGGATGCCTCAGGCCCTCCCCGTCCTGCAGGTCAAGAGCAGACAGACCAGGGCTGGGCTCAGAGTGGCTGCAGCCTGGGCCGCCCCCTGCCCTTTTCCTCTCAGGGAGCAGCAGTGTCGGTCCTGACTTCCTCACCACTTCTGCACCTTCCAGCGGGAAAGTCAGGGGCTTTAGGGATGGCCGGGGCTTGTGGGAGCCGAGGTGACAAGGGAGTGATGGCAGCTGAGCTTGGGAGGCGTGGGCTCCGGGCTTGACAAGGCCACCAGCTGCCCAGTGAGTCCTGCAGAGGCCCCCCAGAGCCCCATGGCTCTGTACATGTCAGGGCCACAGAGGGTGCAGAGCGTGGCTGGGGATCCTACCTGGCTGTGTTCCACCAGCTGGTTTAGGATGGTCTCCAGCACCTGGCTCTGCTCCATGACCTCCATGGCCCTGATCCTGCTGGTGAGCTCTTCCTCCCTGGGGAGGCACTCACCCAAGGACACTCCCACGAGCCCTGGGTCTGGGTGGTCTGCGGGGACCAGGAGGCAGAGAGGCACCACTTGCCCTGCCTGCCAGCCTGTGGCCTCCTGCCCCCTGCAAGCCTGGGACCCCTGTGGGTGCTGGGAGCTCACAGGAAAGTCTGGGCTGCCCTAGAGGCTCCAGACAGCCCATAACTGCTGTCTTTAAAATGCACATGGAGGAAAAGGGTGTGAAAGTAGCTGAGAAGCTGGAAGCACCAAATGCAGAGGCCCAATCACCCCCGCAGGGCCGGGACACACCGCAGAGGCCCAGTGGTGGCTCAGGGCCTGGACCAGGTGCAGGCCCACACCCAGAGCCTGAAACCAACACCTGATGTGCGGGACGACGGACGGGGCCAAAGTAACCGCTGAGCATCTGGAACCAAACTTTACCTGCATCCTGCCCTATTCCCACCAGACTACATTCCAAACGAAAACTGAACACAGAGGAGATGTGGGTTTCATCACCCCAGTCTCAGGGTAGACAGGGGTTTCTAAACATGAAACGGAGGCAGCCCTAAGGGACGCACCTTCACAGTTAGCAACGTAGACCACAGTTCACCCAAAAAGCCCACCTCACAGACAGCTGAGGAAACCATCACCACGCCCGGAACAAGGGGTGAGGGCCGGAGGGGACAGGCCTCGCACCCCAACCCGCACCAGGCTATGGCCATGGTCAGAGGCTTCCAGAAGAGGAAGCCCGACTGGCCAAGAATTAAATTAAAAGATGGTCCACCCCACCAGTAATGAAAGAAATGCAGGTTAAGGCAACAAGGAAGTGTGATTTCTCCACTGTCAGCAAGACAAAGACGAGGAGTGAGAGGAAGCCACCCTCACGCCCCAGGGCTGGCCACTCCTCCTCTTTGCAAAATCAGTGAGTGACAAACAGGTCTCCATGTGGAAATTGAAGAGTCTATTCGACGCTGCACAGATGATATGATTCCTGTTTCATGAACAGAACGAGGCCGGAAGCTTGGCTGTGAAGGCAAGTGTGAATTGTCAATTTGACAAACGCTTTTGCAAAGATGACCAATGCTTCTGTAATCAGAAAAGAAATGGTAAAGCTGCCTGCCAGGGTCCTGCTGGAAATAGGGATGACGTCAGAGAGAGCCTCAAACCGTCAGCGTTGGTCACCGCCTTGCACTGCGCCCATGCTTGGAGCCCCGAGCCCCAGGCCAGGCCCTGCCCGCCCGCTCAGCCCTGCTCGCCATGCTACCGCCCTTGCTGCTGGGGCGGCCGGCAGGGAGCCCACCTGAGGCGCAGAGGGAGGCCATTGCCGGGCGCTGCCACCATGAGGAGTCCCGAGTCCTGGGGAGACAGGTCCTGCGCAGGGAACAGAGGGACGTGTCACTCACGCCTGCCGGGGCCGGAGCTCGACTCCGAGGGACCCCGAGTCACCCCAGTTCTTACCCGGTCTCCTCGCCACGGTAGGTCGCCCCCACCTGTACCAGGGCCCTAAACACCGCTGGTCACTGCAGCATGGGAGGGCTCTCTGTGGGACCTGGGAAGGAGGGAGGAGGAGGCTGCCACACTGGGCCTAGCCTTTGAGCCCCACTTGCTGGGACTCCTCAGAGGCCCCTGGGGATCCCCTGGGTCCCATGCCTGCCCACCCAGCCTCCCACCCAGCTCAGGGTCTCAGTCCGCACAGCAGGG
The DNA here is from genome assembly GCF_028858775.2 of Pan troglodytes. Classification (NCBI taxonomy): domain Eukaryota; kingdom Metazoa; phylum Chordata; class Mammalia; order Primates; family Hominidae; genus Pan; species Pan troglodytes. Next base: position 152,913,282 of record NC_072405.2, read on the forward strand.
GCAGTGCTGCATTGGTACGTAGTCCTGCCTCCTTCCCAGTACTGGGAGCTCAGCTGCAGCTCAGGCAGCCTTGGGACAGCAGAGCCAGGCCAGAGCCTCCCGGGCTGGGCGGACGGTCGCACGTCTGAGAAGCCAGCCGGGCTGCACCTGCCTCTGAGGGCCTCTCTACCACCCCCACAATCTGCCCTCTCCCCTGGGGGTCTGCAGGGCCTGGCACCTTCCTCTCCTCGACCCTGAGCCCCTCCCTGGACTGCCACCCTTAGACCCAGCTTGGAGACATTAGGGGGTCATCTGGGGATCTTGTTAAAATGCACCCTGGGGTTCAGCATGTCTGATCTGGGCCAGAACCTGCGTTTCATGCAAGCTTCCAGGTGGCCCCTGAGCCCAGATGGAGGAGGCCTGGTGCCCACCCTGGCCCCCTAGCCCCAGGCTGATGAGCCAAGGGGCTCCACCCCAGAGGGCCCTCTACCCGAGACCCTCCAAGACCCCCGTTCCTTGCTGCCCAGCCACACAGTGGCCCAGAGACTCAGCCCCAGCACCTACCCTGCCCCACTGCTGTCGAGGGAAAGGTCCCCCAGACCCTACAGCCCCGTCCACTGCCGACTCCCCTTGCCCTGTGGCCAGCCCAGCCCACTTCCACCACTGCCAGGCCATAAGGCCATCTTTTCAGTTCTTTAAAAGAAGGCACCTAGGACACCCGCCCCCACCACCCCCACGCCATGGAACCTCAGCACAAACTTCCCGTCCTCTTGCCTGGGATCATGCAGCCCTCCCCCCTCATGGTTAAACATGCTCGCTTCTGCCCTGCCCTCCTGACACACAGGCTAACCGAAGAAGCACCTGCGAAGAAAGGTCTGTTAGCTACATGTAAGGTTTAAAGGTTAGGAAGCATTGCAGCCAGCTCCCAGGCACAAGCGCAGGACACGTCACACCTGCCCAGGGCGGACTCCCAAGGGTGGCCAGGCACCCTCAGGCCCTCTGACCATGGCACGTAGGGTTTGGCTGTGAATCCCACCTCCAGGGAGTGAATCTATAGGAAAAACTAGAAATGCCTAAAAAATTCACTACTTAAGGCTTCTTTCCAGGTTTAAAATAGCCACACATGTTCAAAAATAGAGCAAGAATGGGCACGTTTCTGAAGACTATTTAATGACTGGGACGGCTCAGGATCCAAGTGGAACGAAAAAGTCTCATGATTCTCATTGAAAATTGAATTATCTCTGGGTGCCGGGATTCCGGGTGATTTGTTTTTTTTTCTGAATCCTTTTCAAAATTGTCCAACGAGTCTGCAATGAGCATGGATTTACCCTTCTCAGAGAAGAAAATACTTATTTAAAGCCAAAACTGATGTTTTTTTTTTTTTAAGGCAAGAAAAGGACAAACCAGCAAATACTCCCTTTGGGTTAGGGAGGGCCAGCCGGAGAAGAAGCCGAGGGACAGCCAGCACAGGTTCTGCCCCGCCCTGGGGTCCGAGGTCTGAGATCCTGGTGGCCCCTGGAGCCTAAGGAGAAGATGGGAGGGGTCAGGTCTTCCAGGAGAGGGTGGGAGAGGGTGGGGACGCTGCCCAGCCAAGGAGGGGCCTCATGAGTGCGGGGAGAGGCGGCTGCTGGGAGCAGGACACCAGGCCCTCTCCTCTCTCAGCCTGGGGCAAACTTGCTGAGTTTTCTGGGAGGAAGCTCCAGAGCGTGGCTGTCCCGACCGAGGGGAATTTAAACTAGGCTGGGCCCAGCCACGGGATGGAGCTGGAGGTGCCAAGAGGCTGTCCCCTGAGCTCACAATCAGCCTGGGTCTCCCCGCTTGTCCCAGAAGCTTTGCTAGGGAGACTGATCAGCCCCGGCCGTGAGTGACCACCCCGTCTGCCCGTCCATGAGTGACCGCCCCGTCTGCCCGTCCGTGAGTGACCGCCCCGTCTGCCCATCCACCCGCAAACAGTAGAAGCTTTGCTAGGGAGACTGATCAGCCCCAGCCATGGATGACCACCCCGTCTGCCCGTCCGTGAGTGACCGCCCCGTCTGCCCGTCCGTGAGTGACCGCCCCGTCTGCCCGTCCGTGTGTGACCGCCCCGTCTGCCCGTCCGTGAGTGACCGCCCCGTCTGCCCGTCCGTGTGTGACCGCCCCGTCTGCCCGTCCGTGGGTGACCGCCCCGTCTGCCCGTCCGTGAGTGACCGCCCCGTCTGCCCACCCACCCCAAAACAGAAATTGCTTGCTAGGCTCCTAGACGTCATCCAACCAAGGAGAAGGGACCAGGCGGCAGGCAGGGGAGCGCCTCGACCGCGTTACTCTCCCTTGATGGCAGCGGAAAGGGAGGCATTCTCAGGGCGCGTGTGTACCACTGAGCCCCCAGAGGCCTCTTCTGCACAGCGGCTGCTGCGGAGGCATTGGGAAGGGATTCCCGAGGTGAGGTTGGTTCTCAGCTGCAGAGGACAGACTTCCAGGTGCCCTGAGGGGTCTTAGAACTGGACCAGGCTGCCCAGCAGCCCCCACAGGTGAGCCCAGCAACTGCCACCGTGCAGGGTTGGGGTGATACCTTCCCGCAGGTATCCACCCCAGACCCAGCGAGCCACTGTCTGCAGAGTCAGCAAGATTGCTTCCCGAGAAAGCCTGTCCAGCAGCCAAGGGCTTACGAGGGACCAGTTCTCAACAGTCTGGAGGTCGAGGGGAACTTCACCCCAAGGATTCTGGCCTCAACTGACTCTGCAGGCAGCTGAGGGAATTCCTGAGCACACATGGCCCTGAGGCTGAGAAGGAGGAAGCTCTGGAAACTGAGGAAGCCGCTGTACCTTGACCCAGGCAGGGGCCCTGAGAGAGTGGAGCCCACAGTTGGCCTGAGGAAGGGTCCCCTAGGAGGGGCCGCTGACCAGGGCTCTGGGGAGGGGCTTCCCTTCCTAGAAACCCTCACCCGCCCCTAACCATCCCCAGGAAGAGGCTGGAGGGCTCCAAGAACACCACGGATGGGGTGGTTGCCTTAGCTCATGCTATGGGTTTGGGCTCACTGTCATTTGGGATCATGCGTGTCCTCCCTCGAGTCCGTGAGTCAGCCCCACTGCCTGAGATTGCGGTCCAGGATTGACCTGAAGAATGGAACCAGTCCAGGGGCAGGGGATGCAGCTGCCCTCGGGCTCATGACTGACGGCCCAGGCATCTTCAGAGGGGCTTTCCTGGGATTACAAGCCCCCAGCAGAGACAGCTAGGGCGTGGCTAAACCCACTGCCATGTCAGGAAACTTAGCAGTAAAGCCTTCTCCCACGCCCCACAATGGGACACGCTGGTGACAGCAGCCTCGGTCCTGAGCAGGCTGGAGAAGGACGTGGCCCCTCAGTCCTGCTGGCGGCCTCGGGAATGACCCCGGCCTAGGACACAGCCAGCTCCACTATGGGGTCACCCTGAGTCTTCTTTAGGAGACTCTTAAGAGATAACATCCCTGAGGAAACTCTGTCCAGTAATAGAGTTTTGTTTTGTTTTGTTTTGTTTTTAATTTTTTAAAGAGCTGTCCTCTGAGAGACGCTTGTCATCACCGCCAGCCCTGGGGAGCTGGGAAAGTTCCTAAGAGAATATCCCAGCTTCACAACTGCTGCAGTGGGGAGCTCCCTGAGCCACAGCCAGAGCCTTTCTCAGGGGCGTGTGTGAGGCTGGGGGACAGAAGGGAGTGGAGACGCGGCTCCAGGCTCCAGGTGGCTGTGGAGGGGTGTGTAGAGGGTGTGGTCCCCAGGGTTTCTCCCCCCATGCCAACAGCTGCCCCTGGAGAGATAGGCCCAGGGCTCTGAAGAGAACTGGGGGCCTGGGACCTGGGCCACTGGGCTGAGGCCTTGGTCTGGGACCCCGTCTCCAGCCGTGGAAAGTGGTTTTGGCACAGAGCTGGAGGGGTGGCGGCCCGGCCTAGAGACAAGGCCCCTGTGTGTGGCTCGCTAGGCGGCCGGGGGGGATGACCACAGGTGGCCTCCTTCAGCAACTTGGGCCCCAAGCACCCTCCCTGCTGGACAGCCTGGCTTTGGCGACTGTAGGGAGACCCCGGAGCAGGCCTGCTGCCCTCTGCTCCCTGACAGGACCCCTGGGCTCACTCCTTCCCCAGACCTCTGGAGGGAATTTGGGGTGAGGGTGGGATGAGGCAGAAGTGGGGGAGGGACAGAGACCCTGACCCAGGCCCCCGGGCTCCCTAGGGACACAGGAGTTTCCAAGTCCCCACAAACCCTGCAGACAGCAGGGGACCCTCTAGAAAAGAGGCCGGAATTGGCCCAGGGGGACCCAGGGACAGAGGTGACAGGGCCAGGCTTGGGCGGGCAGCCATTGGTCTAACCAGGGTTTACAGGGCCATTCTTAGAGAAGCAGAGCTCAGCGGCACACAGCTTCTCAGGGACCTGGGTGCAGCCGGCCAGGCACAGGGACCTAGGGGTCTGCCAGAGGTGGGGCACAGCATGGGTGAGAGTCAGGTTCTCTCCGGGAAATACTTCGAGAGGGGCAGGGAGGAGTAGCTGGGGGTGCCATGGGCATGGAGTGGGGGTGGCGTCATTGACAGGAGCCACGGCCAAGGCCTAGGGGAGGTTTTGTGGAGAAACGGGAGCTGGGAGCAGCAAAGTCAGGACCCTGGGGCGGTGGGCGGGAGGAGCTGCTGCCCTGGGGACCCCAAGGCCTTATGGGGTGAGCACCTCAGGAAAAGCAGGCTGGGGTTCGGGGGCAAGCTCCGCTTTGGCCGGGCTGAGGTCAAGGCACCTGTGAGTGAGCTGGAGTGAGGGGAGGAGCGGCAGGGCCCTGGAGTAGAGTCCAGGGGAGGTCCCGAGCCCAGGGATAAGCTCTGTCATGGGGTGAGAGACAGGGTAGAGACAGACTGGAGGCTGGGAGGCCAGGAGAAGGGCTGGAGTCAGGGACAGGGGTCTATATCCACCCTCCCCCCGCCACCCCACTGGTGTCTGAGAAAGGACTCCCACAGGGTCCCCAGAACTTGGTCTGAGTTCCTCAGTGTGCACCGGTCACCACTAGCATGGACTGGAAAGCCGGGCGTGGAGTACGTGGAGATCCAGACTCCACAAGACGAGGCTGAGCACAGCCACGCCTCCCCCGGGGCGCCCCTCGGCGAGGGACAGGTGACTGACTGGTGACAGCTTACTTCACAAAGGGGACACCGAGCCTGGAGAGTGGCTGCTCTGCAGAGCCCACGCAGGACCTGCGGTGGTGGCTGGTCTGTGCCTTTCACCCATGGACGCTGCCCCCCACCATGCCACCTGAAGTCCACAGAGGGGATGGGGGACCGTGGACCTGGGGCACGGGGTGGCAGAGGCAGCGTGGTGCTCGTGGGTGGGGAGGGGCCCCATCTGGGTGGGACACAGGGTGGGCACGCACAGTCTCCTCCCCCATCTCGGCTGAGCCCTGCTGCAGCCCACGGCTCCCAGAGCGGGCCTGTCACCCGCCGACTCATGCATCCTGCATAGAATAATTGAGTGCCCAGAATGTTCTGTCCTATATTGGCTTGGGAAAGGGAGAAAAAGATGTAACCAAGGTCGTCTTCACCCCTGAGGGCTCAAAGCCCAGGAGAGGAGACAGGCTTGTAAAGGGAGAGCCATCCAAAAAGGTCAGTGGAGAAAATCAGGGCAGGCCTCCCAGAGGAAGGGGCTCTGGGTTGGAGCTGAAGGCACAGACAGCAGTTTGCTAAGTGGTGAGGAAGGAAAAGTCTTGCAGCACAGAGAATGGCATTCGAAGGCCCGGAGTGGGACGAGTGCAGCCATTCCGGGGGCAGGAGCGCTGGGCGCGGTGGCCCGGCCTGGGAGACCCACGTGGCTTCTGCAGTGGAGCAGCGAGTCGGTGCCGGTTTGCAGAGCCCTTTAGACACGCAGGGCTCAGGAGCTAAGGTTTTGTCTTAGGACTGAAGGGAGGCTTCACAGCAGTGCAGTCAGGAGAGGAGGCTGACAGGGCCGAGGGGCTGTGCAGGTGGGAGCCTCCCCTCCTTCCGCTGGACTCCACAGGACGCCCTTCCCCTCAGCATTCACGGTGGCCTCTGCGTGGCCCCCGCTGGGAGACAGCATGAGGGGTCGCGGTGGCGCCATCAAACTCCAGGTCCTTCCCTTGCATTTCTCAGGTTTCTGCAAGGGGCACGTGGGGGCACGTCCTAAAAACCCACTGCGCCTCCCGTCCCTGCCCACCCAGGCTGCAGCTGCTCCTGTGTCTGTCTCTGACTCCCTGGAAGTTCTCCTCCAACCCCACCCCACACACCACCTGCTGTCTCCCTCCCACCTCCTTTCTTCCTGGTTCTGGGTCCCCAAATGCCCCGGAGCTGCGTGGGGTAGGAGCCTCGCTGGGAGGAGGCGGGGGCTGGGTGGTGCGGATCGGGGAAGCTGAGCTCTCAGGACTGGGGGCCCCTCCTGCACCCGTCTCCACAGCAGCACCTTCCCGAGCCCGAGGTGGCCAAGCCTCGGGTGTGACTGTGAACCAGCGCCTGCCGCAGGCTCCGCCCTCAACCCCGTCCTCCATCGCGTGCTGTGGGGCCTGGGGAGATGACTGAATGGCCAGGTGCCTCAGTTTCCCCACCTGTGAACCAGTGCCTGCCGCAGGCCCCGCCCTGAACCTCGCCCTCCATCGCGTGCTGTGGGGCCTGGGGAGATGACTGAATGGCCAGGTGCCTCAGTTTCCCCACCTGTAAACCAGTGCCTGCTGCACGTGGTTGTGATGAAGACTGAGTGTCGATATGGAAAGCACTTGGACAAAGCCGGTCACAGGAAAACTGCACTATAAATGCGGTGCTGCGGGAGGGGCCACACTTGGAGGAGCTGGAGTGCTGGGGTGAGGCAGGGAGGGAACGGGCTGGAGGTGGTCATGGGGCCCTGCCCTTAGATGAGTTAACTGGGGAAATGGCCTCTGAGAGGGGGACGTCCGTGTGGAAATGGGAAGAAGCTGGCCGGGTGCAGGTTGCGGGGCAGGCATGAGGGGAGGCAATTCAGGCAGCAAAAGCAGCAGGGTCAAAGGTCAGAGGGCGTGGGCCCGTAGCCTCGGAGGAACCGGAGGAGCCAAGCAGAGGCCAGAGGGCCAGAGTGGGTGGCAGGGAGGCTGGCAAGGGAGGTTGTGGCCATTGTCCCAGGACCAGGGGAGTCATCGTGAGCTCTGAACAGGGGAGTGGCACAGCCCGATCTGTCCTTTACTCAATGGTCTCCATTGCCCACATCCCTCCTGCCTTCCTTTGACAAATAGAAAATAACCCCCACCACAGCCAGGCGTGGGGTTGGGTGCCCAGAGGACAGTGGGAGTGGGGGTCGGGGCCCAGCAGCCTCAAGGGCTCGCGACCTGGCTGCCCGGATGGGCCTGTTCCCCAGCCCCGAGCTCCTAGGCTGTGACAGCTTACCAAGGTTCCGGCCACTTGTCAGGTAGCAGAGTCAGCCACGGGGCTCGAGGCTGACATGTACGTCCCTCTGGCTGCTCGTAGGATGCCCACCCTGAGAAGGGACCGCAGTACCAGCCTGCTGTCACCCAACCAACTGGAACCTCACAGAAAAAGCGCATGTCCTGGCCAAGGGTGAGGAGGAGCAAAGGGCTGGGGACCAGGTAGGGAGGAGGAGTCCCCAGGAGTGCCGGCCCAGCTACTGGGTGCAGGAGGTCCTGGCAGGCCAGCCAGGACCTACCAACTAAAAGCCCCACCAGGAAGGACCCCACTGGGGCTCAGGAGCTGGATGCCAGGTCACCCGGCAGGCCCCAAGCTCACCAGCCCTCTGAACTCAGGCGTCTTGGTCAGGTGGGGACTGTAACAGTGGAGACGACTGAGTGAGGTGTCCTGTGGGGCACCTGTGTGGCTGCACACAGCAGGTGCTGGGCAGGCCTTAGCAGCTCCCACTAGGGCAGGACTACTCCTGGGGTCAGCCAAGGAGGAGCAGCGTGTAGAAGGCCTCCAGGACCCCTTGCAGCTCTGGACAGCCTCCCTAAGGGGCAGAAAGGAGCCACAGAAAGGGAAGGAAGGGGATGGAATGCCCCCGGGGGAGGAAAGCCTGGCGGGAAGAGCTGTAACTTCAGGAGTCTCGGAAGAGAGGCAGAAGGTTCCACCCAGCCCTGCCCTTGGGGCTGCTGAGCCTGGACAACCCTGCCACATGAGTGGCCTCCTCACCTGCAGAGCAGGATGGGGTTGGGGGTCTGCAGAGCAGGAGGGAGTAGGGGGCTGCAGAGTGGGAGGGAGTGGGGGGCTGTAGAGCAGGAGGGAGTGGGGGGCTGCAGAGCGGAAGGGAGTGGGGGGCTGCAGAGCGGGAGGGAGTGGGGGGCTGCAGAGCGGGAGGGAGTGGGGGGCTGCAGAGTGGGAGGGAGTGGGGGGCTGCAGAGCGGGAGGGAGTGGGGGGCTGCAGAGCGGGATGGAGTGGGGGGCTGCAGAGTGGGAGGGAGTGGGGGGCTGCAGAGTGGGATGGAGTTGGGGGCTGCAGAACGGGAGGGAGTTGGGGGCTATAGAGCGGGAGGGAGTCGGGAGGCTGTGGAGTGGGAGGGAGTGGGGGCTGCAGAGTGGGAGGGAGTGGGGGGCTGTGGAGTGGGAGGGAGTAGGGACTGCAGGGTGGGAGGGAGTGGGGGTCTGCGGAGCAGGAAGGAGTTGGGGGCTACTCAGGCCCTCCTCTCTGAACCTGTCTCCACCCCTGCTATCTTCTTCAGGGCGCCTCAGACCCCTTCTGCTGAGCCAGCACCCCCCACCCTTGCCCACAGGCAGGAAAAAATGGGACTCCTGTGTTCCCGCTGCAGCAGAGCTGACTGGGGTCTTGGTGCTGGCCCAGTCAATGTCTGTCCAATGATGGTTGCTGTGTGTGGGGTGCACCCGACAGGCTGGGCCGTGGGGTTTCCAGAACAAGGGATGACACAGGACCGAAAGGAGGAAACTGGGCTCAAGAGCTCCACCTCTTTGACGTCTTCCCCAGCTCAGGGCAGCAGTTCCCTGGGGTTGCTTCTTTGCCCAGAGCCCAGGCTCATACCCCGCTATCAGTATCTCACCCGGGAGGTTTCTAGAACCTTGGAATAAAATGCTCCTCATCTTACTCTTCAGCACATTGTCGCGCTCGCCGTTGATCACTGAGTGAGTGAGTGGATGGGCGATGAGCCAAAGGAGGCCTGGAAGCCGGAGTGTGCATCAGGGCTGTGGGCCAGGCCGGATCCCCTGATGAGGAGGGTTTGGAGTATGTTTGCCTCAGGGCGGAGGCAGGAGGCACCCAGGCCCTGCTCAGGTCAGGTCAGAGCCCTGTGCCAACAGCCAGAGAGGCCTGGCCTCCTGGAGGTAAGACCTGCATCCCTGGACGGCCCCGGCTGCCTTCGTTGTCTCCTGGCCACAGGGATGACCGGCACTCAGGGATCAGGAAGGGGCCGAAGAAGCACCTTCCTGCCAGGCCCTGCCACGTGTCCTCACCAGCCCTTGCCTCCCGCCCCACTCAGGGAGTTGGACCCTCTGCATCAGGCCTTCCAGGGTGAAATGGCTTGACGTGTGTCCCCTCCAAATCTCATGTTGAGATGTGATTCCCAGGGTTGAAGCTGGGGCCTGCTGGGAGGTATTGGGTCATGGGGGCTGATCCCTTGTGAAGGGCTTAGCCACCCCCTTGGTGACGCGTGAGTTTTCGCTCCGTTAGTTCACTAGCGATCTGGTTGTTTGAAAAGCCTGAGACCTCCCCGCCCCTTCCTTGTTCCATGTGACACGTGGTTCCCTTTCGCCTTCCCCATGGTTAGAAGCTTCCTGAGGCCTCCCCAGAAATCAGGCAGATGCCAGCACCATGGTTCCCATAAAACCTGAAGAACCATGAGCCAAAATAAACCTTTTTTAAAAAAATAAATTACCCAGCGTCAGGTATTTCTTTATAGCAACACAAGAGCAGACTAATGCATGGGGCTTCCAGGGCTGGCAGGAGGTGCCGTGTGACCACACAGGCCCCTGCCCTCTCTGTGCACGGCACAATGGGCCCAGTGTGCAAAGGAGACCCCTACTCGGGTGATGACCACAGCGGGCAGGGGCCTGAGGCAGGTCCACACAAAAATGCCATAAGCGCGTGGAAGTGTTCCTCCAGGGAACTGAGGTGCAGGCGGGGACCTCCCTCATACCCCCAAGGCAGGCCAGGAGCAGCTACATCTGCGTGTCACATCCCGGCAAAGGGGCCACCAGACCACTCCTCACTGCCTCGATGGAGAGACCCCCCGGGCAGTGCTGGCCAGGTGCCGCTGGACAGGAGGGCAGACACCCTGCTCCCAGGAGGGAAAGGGCAGGGTGGCCCAGCTCGGCTCCCAGATGCATCTGTAGAGTGGGGTGTGTGTGTGTGTGTGTGTTTGTGTGTGTGTCAGGGTCTCTGGAGTGTGTGTGTGTGTCAGGGCCTCTGGAGTGTGTGTGTGTCAGGGTCTCTGTGTGTGTGTGTGTCAGGGTCTCTGGAGTGTGTGTGTGTGTGTGTGGTGAGTCCGTGCCGTGTGTGGCATGTGGCTTGCCTGGTTTGTGTACATGCTCCAGGTCGCTTCTATCCTGAGGTCACAGCTCCTTCTGGTGATGCCCCTCGCCTGGTGCCCTCTTCAAGGGGATGTCCTGGCCATAGGCCTGTGTCCCCAGGAGGGGAGCAGGACACAGGCCCGCTGAGCCCCTCTGCGGTGGGCAAGTCCTCCGAGGCTGAGCCCCTCCAGGGTGAGTCTGTCCTGTCTCCCAAGTCTGAGCCCCTCGGCGGTGGGCCCGTCCTCTGAGTCTGAGCCCCTCTGTGGTGGGCCCGTCCTCTGAGTCTGAGCCCCTCTGTAGTGGGCCTGTCCTCTGAGTCTGAGCCCCTCCGTGGTGGGTCTATCCTGTCCTCCTAGTCTTCTTGTTTCCAGACTGGGGCGTTCTCCTGGGCTCAGAGGTGCACGGCACACAGCTTGGCCGCGTCGGAAGGGACCACGGGTGGACTTGCCGTGGGAGCTGCTCTCCCAGCAGCCTGACGGCCCTCCTAGGGCAGACCAACCAAGACTGCTCCTCTCCTCCCTCAGGGAGAGTCGCTGCCAGCCCCACAGAGCCGAGACATGTCCGGTGGCTCTGGCAGTCTTGCCAATCTGGCCCGTCTCCCTCCCCATGCCCATTGCCCCAGTTACGCCATGTCGCCCATGGTTCCCGGTTCTGGGCAGCGGTTGGGGGCTAGGCCTGGCTTTCCATCGCCACCCTTCCAGGACGTCTGTTTGGCCAGAAGGCGTGGAATCCTTCAGCTGGTTCCCAATCAGGTAAGGACAAAGAGCCAGACAGGGTCCCTTGTTGAGCTGGTCACTTCTGGGGGCAGCTGGCGCCCTCAGAGGGATGCGTTGCCTTGGAGACAAGGATGCTGATCTATTTACCTACTCACTTCTGCCCCCCATGAGCTGAGGGACCTCCAGGGACACTCATTCCTCTGCACTGCACACCTGCACCTGCTGGTCCGGCCCTATTCTTTGGAGGTGGCCCTGAAGCAAGGAAGAGAGAAGAGGGAGCTTGGGTGGAAAGCCGTGAGCAGACACAGGAGCTGGCGGCCACGGCTGCAGGAGTCAGAGGGGAGCCCAGACGGTGTAGCAAGGGGCACCAATGGTGTCTGCTCCCATTAGAATTCCAATCAGCCAAAGTTGACCTCAAGCTGACTGTCCTGGCTTAAGTAAGTGGGTATTTTCTCATGTAACAAGAAAGAATGGGCATTTTAGGGGCTCCATGCCCCACCAAAGACCCTGGACCTTTCGGTCTTAACAAGATTTTTTTCTTCTTGTTCTTCTTGCCTCCAAGATGGCTGCTTCACCTCCAACCATCACATTTCCACTCCAGGAAGCAGAGAAGGTGAAGGGTCTTTGTCAGCTGAAACCAACTGCTTTCCTGTAAGTTCTGCCCGTGGCTTCCCATTTCTCACCAGCAAGAAAAGGGCCACATGGCAAGAGGCTGTGAGGTGCTCTGGGAGAGGTGCGCAGTCACCTCAGACAAAACCTGTTCTCTGAGATGAGGAAGAAGGGGCGTGGGAGTTGGGAAGGCGGCTGGCAGGCTCTTTCAGAGGCAGACGCTATTAATTTAATGATTTTCCTTTTTCTTTGACACACGGAGCCAAGGCCGTCTTGGCACAAGCTGCAAGGTGCCAGCCGCAGGAAGGAGCATGACGGGAGCTGTGGTGGGGAGAAAGGAGGTATTTCCTCTCACAGTGCCCTCTGCATGCCCTCGGCCTCCCTAGACAATTCCTTCATCTCTTCCCTTAGCTGCCTCTCTGTGGCTGGGATTGTACCCGCCTATCAGCCAGGCACCTGTGAAAGGACCAGCTCACTTAGAGAGAAGCTGCCTGGTCTTACCCAAACCTCTGGCCAATCCCCTATTCCCAGGATAAGAGTGTCTTCCACAGCATCTGTGGCCCAGGGCCATCTGGCCTCTTGGTTACCACCAAGGCTGGGGAGCTCACTACCTCTATAGCATGTGTGTAGGCAGGGGAAGGAGGCAAGAGATGTGGGTAACATAAAAACCCCAGATTCCTCCTCGATGGTAGTGATCATGAAAAACATCTCCCCAAAGCCACAGAGGTTTTCAGGAAACTCCTTTCCAAGCCCTTCCTTGAGTGGAGATGGGATAGGCATGGGCAGCCCCCCAGAGTCCCCAGGGCTAAAGTGACCCTTTTGCACAGAGGAGACAGTAGAAAGGAGACAGGAGACAGTGTGTTTCAGAGAGGAGCAACCATTGCCCAAGTTCACCAGTGGAGGAATTGGAATGCGGGTCTGAGCACATCCAAAGGAAGAAAGGCAGGAAGAACAAACCACAGTCCCGCCCGAGTCAGCAACTGCCAGGACCAGGGCCCATCGAGGCTGTGCTGGCAAAGCTCCCTGGCTCCTGGCCCACCCTGTTCTCCCAGAGAATCCAGCCAGGTGTGGGGACGCCCAGGAGGGGCTGCCCGCACAGTGCGGTGTAGTGGGATTCAAGGGGGCCCCAGGGGAGAGGAGGGAGAGGTTTGGTCTGTAGTTGTGTTTGCCACTCCCCATTTTGCCCCCTTCCTGGGCAGGCAGGACTGGACTGGGCTGTGCAGTATGAGTCATTTCTGGGTTTTCTATACTATTCCACTTCTGTGTCCTTCCTTCCACCAGTACCATACAGTCATCATGGCTGCAGCTATTTAATAAGTCTTGAAATTGGGTAGACGTGTTCCTTCCACTTTATTCTGCTTTTCCAAAATTGTTTTAGCTACTCTAGTTCCTTTGCCTTTCCATACAAATTTTAGAATCACCTTGTCTGTACCTACAAAAAAAAAGAAAGAAAGAAAGAAAGAAAATCTTGCTAGGATTCTGAGAGGAATTTCTTCAAACCTGAATATCACTTTGGGGAGGATTGGCCTCTATGGTGTGTTAAGTCCTCCAATCCATGAATCTGGTATTTGTCTGCATTCACCTCATCTTCTGGGATTTCCTCCACAAGGCTTTCGTCGTGGCCATGCTCTACTAGCTTTGCAGCCAAGCATTTCATTTTTATTTCAGCAATCGTAACTTGTATTGTATTTTCGTTTCTGTTTTTCCCTTCTAGCATTTAGCAGTACAATTTATTTGTAGATGTTGATTTTTGTATCCGGCAACCTTGCTGAAACTGCCTGTTAGCTCTAGGAGTTTTATGTAGATTCTTTATTATTTTCTGCACAGATAATTGTGTCATCTGCAGACACAGACAGTTTTTTGGGTTGTTTGTGTGTTTGTTTGTTTGTTTTTGAGATGAAGTCTCAGTTGCCCAAGCTGGAGTGCAGTGGTGCGATCTCAGCTCACTGCAACCTCCACCTCCCAGGTTCAAGCGATTCTCCTGCTTCAGCCTCCCAAGTAGCTGGGATTACAGGCACGTGCCACCATGCCTAATTAATTTTTTTTTTTGTATTTTTAGTAGAGACGGGGTTTCACCATGTTGGCCAGGCTGGTCTTGAACCCCTGACCTCAGGTGGTCCACCTGTCTCAGCCTCCAAAGGTGCTGGGATTACAGGCGTAAGCCACTGCGCCCAGCTGACACAGACAGTTTTACATCTTCCTTCTCAATCTGTATGCCTATGATTTATTATTCTTGCCTCATTTTAGTGGCTAGAACTTCCATTACTATGATAAATAAGAGTTTCTGATCTCCGAAGGAAAATACCCAGTCTTTCACCAATGGCATGATGTTTGCTGTAAGTTTTTTTTGTTTGTTTGTTTTTGTTTTTGTTTTTTTGTTTGTAGATGCCCTTTGTCAACTTGAGAATTTCTCCTCTATTCCTATTTTTTTCTAAGAATTTTTATCAAAAAATGTTGGGGCATCAATTGCTTTAACGTTATTATATAGCTTGTTGATATGGTGGGTTTCATTGCCTGAATTTCAAATCGAGCCAGTCTTGCATCCTGAGTGAGCCCCGCTTGGTCACAGCATTTGATTACTTTTACCTGCCATTGCATTCTATTTGCTAGCATTGTGTTAGGGATTTTTGCTTCTATACTCATGAGGGTTATCAGTCTGCAGCTTTCTTTCATTTTCTTTCTTTTCTTTTGTACCGTCTTTGGTTTTGACATTGGGGTGATATTAGCATCATAAAATGAAATGGGGTGCGTTTCCTTCCTTTTCTTTTTTCTGGAACAGATTGTGTAGAATTGGCATTCACTCTTTAAACATTGGGTAGAATTATCCAGTGAAACCATATGGGCCTACAGATTTTTTTTTTTTTTTTTTTGGTGAGTTTTAAAATTATGAGCTGGTTTTAATTCCCTACTGGCTACTTCATGAATTAATGGGTTAAAAACCCTCCTTGACAAGTGTCCGCTTCATATTCGGATGGATCAGGATTTTTACTTTTTAGAAAAGTCCTTGACAAGTGTCCGCTTCATATTTGGATGGATCAGGATTTTTACTTTTTAGAAAAGTTTTTCCCCTCACATCTCTTCCCTGGGCAATGGGGCAAGAGGCAAGCTGACTTCTCACCACCTGAAGGGTGGGCAGGAGGGCAGGGGTGCCTGGCCTGGCTCTGAGGAGGTAAGTGGGCTGGGAGGGGCTAGAGCAGGGCTTCCCACTAGGCTTTGGGCCGGCAAGTGGCTTCAACCAGAGGCTGCTGCCCCTTCCCCTGGCTGGGGGACTCCTCAGCCAGGACCATCCACCAGCTTTCTTCTGCTCTTGGCTACGCCTGCACCTTTGTGCAGGTAAATTCACCCTTCCTCTCAGTCACAGACATCACCAAGGCAGGCCCGGGCCACAGCCTCACCACACCATCCTATCTCGGCAGACGGGAAGCAGAGGCCTAAAAAAGGTTGGTTGTCCACCCGGGGTCACCGATGGTGTGTGGAGGGCAACAGTGGAAGCCTGGGTCTTTCCCCCAAGTGGCTCCTGGGGCTTTGTAGGTGTGTGGAGGGGGCTGCGGTTGTGTAACGGGCCACCACCTGGGAGGCCCTCTCTGAGGCTGGCCTCCCCGTCCTGCAGCGGGCACCCAGCCCAGGAGAGCCCCCACCCATCTTGCCGCCCTGCCAGGAGGAGGTGGCTCCCACTGGGCACCCACCAGGGGACAGGCATGACTGTGTATTTCTCCCTGAGTCCGTCTTTGTGAAGCTGGATCTGACATCCAGCAGATGACCATTTCTCCATTTGTAAACAAGACAGGCCCCCCGCCGCCACTGCCCAGATTTGAGGCATCCGCACAGGTGCCTGTCCTGGAAGGCGGGCCCCTGCGTTAAATGCACCTCCCCTGTCCATTTCTGTCAATCCCTTCCTGGGCAGGTGCTTAGAGAAGATGGTGGGGATGAACAGGAGCCCACTCAGAGGCTCCCGGGGGTGGCTTCCTGGCCTTTTCCCCAACACCAGCCCTGGGATCGACACCCACCCCTGTGGGTCTGTCCACCAGGTTTGGCCCAGACCCTGTTGGGTGAGGGCAGGGAAGTGGTGGCCCCAGTGCCTGTCTAGTAGAGGCGAGACCAGGTGTATCCACGGCAGAGTCTGAGCCCAAAGGTCAGACCACAAGCTCCAGGGCAGGGGTGGCTGGGACAGAGCCTGCACAGGAAACCAACAGGCAGTCTGGTCCTCTGCCCTTTTCTGGTCTCAGATTCCTCTCTGCTTTCCTTCATTTCCCACACAGGCAAAGGTGGAGGGAGAGTGGAGCAGGGCAGGGCAGGAAAGACCTCTCTTCCAGGAGAAGGGCCCAGGTGACCCTGCCTAGCCACGCCCGCCAGCCCCAGTGCTGGGGATGGGAGGGGAGCTCCTGCCTGAAGGTCCGGGCCCCATCCCCTGCATCCCACTCCCTCTGGTCCTCAGCTCCCTGGTCAAAGGCTGCAGCCTGCTCATCTTCCCCTGGCCTCCTGCACCCCCACCCCAGGCGCCCTTCGCCAGCCACACGGCCCTCCTCTCAACACACTGCAGGGCAGGTGCCCTCAGCCCTGTGCATCCCCAACCTCCCATAAGAAGGTAGCACCAGTGCCTGGGGGTGCCACGCTCGTGCTCGGGCCATGGACTCGCCTGGCCAGCCCTCGGTTCTCTGCAGAGCCTGCATGGGCCCTCCAGGGACCCCAGCACCCAGACGCCACTGACAAGGGGCTTCCATGGGGGCTGCTGGCACCAGGACCGGGTTGCACTCACCAGCTGGGACGTGAGGGTGAAGGTGGCCTTAAGGGTGGGGGCATTCAATGGGTGATCACCCAGGACCCCTCGGCTCATCCTAAGTAAGCACTGTGGGTTTTTCCTGTTATCATGACTGGCCCTGTTCTTCTGGCTAACCCACAAGTTCCCAAGGGCAGGGACCCCTCCTGACCCCTCCTGGGGAATGTAAAGGTGGAAGATAGGTGAAGGCATGGCCGAAGGCTACCCTGGGAGAGAAGCAAGTGACCTCAAGGCGCCTGGAAATGGAATTGCAGACTGGAGTACTAGATGGAGGAGAAATTCCAGGGTGGGGGCTCCAGGACAGCGGCTGTCTAGGACAGGGATGGGAGCGTGCAGGGTGCTGGGGTGATGACCCTGACCCCAGCATTGAAGGAGAGCAAAGGCAGGGCAAGGAGCAGGGCCGTCTCTGGTACCCAAGGCCCCTCCATGCCCAGAGGAGCGACACCAGGGCGCTATGAGGGCATAGCTAATGGAGCCGAGGCAGGCGCTGCAGGTCCATGAGAGGGGAGGGTGGGGCAGGCTGAGGGCCCCAGCCTGGTAGCCCCTGCCCTAGGGGAGCCCGAGGCAGCAGGAGGGCTGTGAGCCTAGGTGGGGAGAAGGCTGCTAGGGTGGAAGGTGAGAAGGCACTCTGGGGTCTCTGGTCCAAGCGTGCACATTTCATACCTACAAATATAAAACACACACGTGTTCAAAACGTTACCTCACTGATGAGGGAACCAGTAAAATGTTACAACTGGAAAGCTCAAAGCACCCCACATATGTAGGGAAGAAGAAAGCCGAAATGAATTCCCAGGTGGGATGCAGAAGGGAGCTGCCACCGGGCCATAGCCAAACGCACACCCCGGGCTCTTGCACGGGCACTCCATGGGCAGGTGCAGTCACCGGATAATGGATTTTCTACCACGGTGGACGAGGAGAGATCTCCCAGTCAATGGAAGACAGGGGCCCCTTGACAGTGGATGGCCAGGACGCTAATGCCCTGTCTGGTCTGCCCAAGCTCTTTGGCCCTTCAACTCTGCCCGGCATGGAGACCGGCCTTGGCCACTGGGATGCCTGGGACATGGCGGGCATGGCAGCCCCTGGTGGGGTGCTCTGAACAGTGCACCTGGGGACAGAAGCAGGCTTGGGGACTGTGCACTGTCACTGGGCAGGCCCCGAGGCATCTGAGGCAGGAAGTCCCCTACGGACCCCTGGGCACCAGCATCCAACAGAGCCAGTGTCCGGTGTCCAGGACCCAGGCACCACTGGACACCCTGAACGAGGGTCCTCCAATGAGGCCTGACCCAGAGAGCCCCTGAGGGCCTGAGCCCCTCGTTGCCCTCTCGTGCTCAGGTGCAGGGGGGTGCTCTCTGAGCTGAAGGGTCATCCTCCAGGGTAGGGGGCTGCAAGCAGCTGGGGCCAAGCCCCTCCTGGTCCTTTGGCCTAACCCTGAGAAAGAGCGGGGTTCAGTGGAACAAAAAGGGCCCAGCCACCGTGGGGAGAGGACCCCAGGACCATTTTCCCTGACAGCCAGCTCTGGACTGTCCATCAGGGTGCCCAGGCCAACAGAGGCCCAAAGTGTGGGGCTGCGTGGACTCCTGCGTGCAGAGGATGCCTGAGGCACAGGGCAGGCCCCCAGGGTTTGGCGAGAGTTGGGCCTGACTGATCAGCTCCAGGCGGCGTTTGGCTGGATAGATAGGAATGCAGATTTTGCCTTCCTCCTGGAAGGACTCAGGCCGAGCAGCCTCCGCATCTTTAATTCAAGCTTCGGGTGCAGGGCAGCCGCCTGCCAGGACTGCTGGGGAGACGGACCCAGGAGAGAGCCATGGCCGGAGCAGGAGGAGCCACCCCCAGGAGGTGGTTCAGGCTGCAGGTAGGAGGACTTGGCTGTCTCGGGACAGCCAAGGGAAGGACAGGCTGTCTCAGGACAGGCCTGCAGCAGGATCTGGGAGCTGGGGTGCCTACTATGGGGGAATGGAGACCAGGGGTACGGCGCAGCCGCAGAGGCAGCTCCTCACTCAGCTCCTTGCCAGCCCCGAGGCTCAGTCACTATTTTTGATAGGATAAACATGGAGTTGGCCCTGGGCTCCGGAAGCCCAGTTGCCGGAAGAGGGGGTGGCCGACGCTGCCGCTGGCTCCCCCAAGTGACCTAGATGGAAGAGCGCCTCCTCTGCCTTTCTGCCACAGGCTGCCTCGGGCCTCACAGGCCTCCCAGCTGACCCTGCTCCAGAGTGCAGGGCCTCTGGGTCACCGGGCCACCTGCTCAAGAGGGGAGGAAGCTGGCTGGGGATGCCCGGGCTCCTCAGTGCACCAGGGGCACCCTGTACTTGGCCCTCCCCAGCAAGATCAAGATCAGCAAATCCAGCCCCCGCCCTCCTCCTCTGGGGTTCACCTGGACCCTAACCCAGCCCTGCACCCAGGAAGAAAGCTCAGCCCGGCTGGCTGGCGTCCCTGCCCCTCCCTCCTGCAGACTCGGACAGCACCACTGCCAGCCTGAGGTGGCCATGATGAAAAATGAAGAGAAAGAGGTGAAACTCATTTGAATCATGTATTTTATTTAACACGATATATCCACCCAATATATCCCAATATTTAACCCAACATTTCCCCACGCAGGAAGCATTCCAGCCTCTGGCTGGGCGCTATCAGTATGCTGTCAGGGCTGGAGTGGGGTCTGAGAGGGAAGCATGTCCCTGGAGCCCGCCTGGTGGGGTGAGGACCCTCTTTAGAGCCTCTCTCTGCAGACCATGCCTCTGGCCCTCAGAGCCCTCCCACCCCCAGCCTGCCCTGCCTGCCCCTTAGCCGCATTCCTAAGCTCTGCACCCCTGGCCAGGCGACGGGCAGTGTGGGGGCTGAGGAGGGAGGAGTGCGGCAGCCTCGGAAGCCCAGCCAGAGACTCTCCTCGCCACCCGCACGGCTCACTGGGACTCCGGGCATGGAGATCCCGGGTGGGGGTGGACAGGAGGCCGGTGGCAGGCGGGGGCTGCTGTCAGTGCGAGGATGCTCTGCTCCAGGCTGCGGCTGTGGCTTAGTGCCAACTCCACTCGGCCCCTGCCCCCATCCTCTCTCCCCTTTGCTTACCTGCAGGTGGCTTTGGTGACTTGACAATGGCCCAAGTGCTGCCATCGCAGAGATGGGGAAACTGAGGTAAGAGGAGGCGAAGCCGAGGGCCCTGCGGGGACCTGCATCCAGCATCTGTGGGGAGCCAGTCCCCGGTGTCACCGTGTGAATCTGACCACGTCATGGGCAGTAGCTCCGACCACCCCGTTTCACTGTGGGGAGGCGGAGGCCTGGCATGGGGAGGCTGTGTGGCCAGCTCCCTCCCGCAGAGGTCAAAGGGGAGGTCAAAGGGGAGGCAGCAGGGACACAGCCCAGACCATCGTGATGGAGGCAACCCAGCCAAAGATAACAGGAGCTGAGGCCCACAGCAGTGACAGCAGAGGGTGGTAGTGACAGGGCTGTGCCCTGAGTGGGGACGCTGGATGCAGGGCAGGGATGGGTGTCTGATAGCTCTCCCTCCTCTGGACCCTGTGATTCCAACTGCAAGACCGCAAGGACCCTTCCCAAGCACCCCCCTCTCCCGGCCAACAAACCTGCGCCCCTGCCCAGGCCTGAAACCCATCTATCAAGGATGCTGCAAGGACCTCAGCCCAGTTCCCATAGCAACGCCTGGATGGTGGGGGAGGGGAGAAGAATGGAAATGCAGAGACACCAAATAAAAAACAACAACCTCACAAAATGAGCAGTCAGGGAAAGAGCTGTGGAGGGATGTCCCTGGCCCAGGCTGAGGAGGCCCCAGCAGGCACAGCCCCCATCACCACTCATGTAAATAGCACTGGCGGGCGCCAGCCACTGCACAGGGCGGGAGACACAGAGGCCAAGGAGGCAGCCCCCAAGGCCGGCACACAAGGGGCCTAGGCAGGGCTGCCAGACTCCAACAGGGAGTCCCTGGCTAGTCCCGTGGGTCTCAGCTCTAGAGAGGGGAGCAGATAGGCAGCTCTGCCCACCTAGCACTCACCTGCCCCTCTCCACGGCTGTCCCACGGGAGGAGCTGATCACGTGGGACCTTATCTGACCCATGTGTCAGCCCCACATCAGCCCCAGGGGGAGACACCCTCACCTTCCTGTTCCACCAGTGAGGAGGTGAGGCTCAGAGGGGCCACACAGTCAGGTGAAGGGGAAGGGCCACAGCCAGGCGGGCCTGGGAATCTCCACCATGCAGGGACGCTGGGGAGTCCGGCACAGAGCAGGCAGTGTGAGGTTGTACTGGTCCCCTGCTGCCACCAAGCAAGCAACCACAAATGCAGTGGCTCAGACAGCACGCCTTTCTCATCTCACGATTCTGTGGGTCAGGAGCCCAGCCCTGGGGCTCACTGGGCTGAAATCGAGGTGTCCGCAGCCTGCGTTTCCCTGGGAGGTTTGAGGGGAGCGTCTTCTTGCAGCTGCGGCAGGTCCAGCGGTGGTCGCCTGGCAGCACCTGCCCTGCTTCATGTCCACACCCTCTCTGACGCACCTCCCTCTCCACGAATCCTGCGGTCACCCTGGGCCACACAGATGATCCAGGACAACCTCCACATGTCAAGGTCCGCTGAGGAGTAGCTCGAGTTCCCCGTGCCTGGGAGCCTAATGTGAGGATGCTGACATTTTGGAGGGGCATACTGCCTACCACAGGGCAGATGAGGGAGCTTTGCCAGGTGGAGGGCGAAGGGCTCTGCCACAGAGGAGACAGGCACAGCAGGAGACCGAGTCTGTCCTGGGGTGGCTGGGGGTGGGTGTGGGCATGTCGGGGTGGGGCCTCAGCCTCCTCCTGTGTCTGCAGTCTCGGGGAGACCGAGGATACACGCCCAGCTGTGAAGCAAGTGACGTGTCCAGGGCTGACTTCCTTGGGACTCACCTGGATGGGAGCAAGCATCAGTGGGGCTTCCTGGAGGAAGCAGCTCAGGCTCTACCTGCAGAGGGTGGAGGATTGGGCTGTAGGGGGAGACACTGGTCAGAGGAGGCTGTGCTGAGAAAAGCCGCTGGGGAGCCTGTCAGGGTCCCTTCTTGGGGCCTCAGGTGCTGGAGGAAGAGTGATTACAGGCTGCCACGGTGGAGGGAAGGGGCTGTTGGTGATGGACCTTGAAGGCCAAGCCAAGGGGAGCCAAAGGAGGCCTGGAAGAAGGGGGGTCCCCAGGTACCGGACGGCTCCCCAGGCAGACTTGAGCGGGGAAGCAGGGGAGTCCCTGGGTGCCAGACAGCTCCCCAGGCAGACTTGAGGGGGGCATATGGTTTGGCGGCCCCAGAATCCTGAGCAGGTCCCGGCCTCTGCTCTGCCAGCTGCCACTGCTGGGCAACCTCAGGCAGACCCTTCTTCCCGCCTCTGGCTGCAAAGCCTGCCTCACCCCAGGGCCCCTTCCCACAGGTGCCTCCCTCCACATCAGAAATGGCTTAGAATCCGCCACCCACGCCCCGTCTGTCCTTGATAGGGAAGCTCTGGACAGCAGCGGATTTCCCTGCAGGTGCTGAAAGGGGCAAACCCCACTTAGGGGCTCCTTGCAGGTTCCAGGCTTCAAGGAGAGGCCAGGGTGCCCAGGCTTCCTTCCTACCATGGACAGGGCCCCAGGAGATGGAGGGGTCTGAGTGGACCACAAGCCTCTCGCTTCATCCGGGAATGAGGAGGAGGCCGGGCCACATGTCCAGGGAGAGCATGTGAACCGAGGAGGCTCCCGGACCACCACCCTCGTCCACCACGCCCACTCCCAGGGCGTAGGTCCCATCATCCCCAGGTCCCCTGAGTGTGGAGAGACATACTGACATTTTCCAGCAGGACTGCACCAGACACCACGGCAAAACAGGCAAGATAATTATGGGGGCTAAGAGAAGCTAAAAATAGCCTCCTTCACAGCCCAGACTCTTGGCAGGGAAGACACCAGACGAACTAGCAGGAGCCCGGGACCTGGGCCCCCAGGGAGGGGCAGCCTGCTGCGGCACCCCTCAACAGCTGTGCACGAGGGGGACGCTGCCAGGGAGGGACAGGTGTGGGGCCAACACAGGGCCTCTGTCCTCAGGGAGCGTCAGGCAGCGTCAAGACAGATGGGAAGAGTCAGGGATGCCCAAGGCACAGCAGTGACACCAGGGGTGGGGTGCAGGGAGGAGAGATAAGGGCAAGTCTTCAGAGGGTGAACAGGAGCTCACGGACAATGGCCATTCCCGGAAGAGGGGTGGAGCAGCTTCATGGGTTCCAGGGGGCCATCCAGAGGCAGGCAAGGTGGTGCCAGAGATCGCCTTGAGGGCCACCTGGCCCTCCCTTCAAACTGGAGGAATAGCTGGGAACCATCCGCAGGGCTCCCCCACCCCTGGTGGACATCCTGGGCTGAGTAACTGCTGTCTCTGAGGGCAGCCTTGGAGCAAGACGCCGCCCGTGGAGCATCCCGCAGCACTCTATAACTGACCCCAGGTCAAGGCTGTGTACCAGGTGGTGGCTCAGAGAAAGGACAGCAGCCAGATGGACCCCTATAACTGGCCGCAGGCCAAGGCTGTGTATGGGGTTGCAGCTCAGAGAAAGGACAGTGGCCGGACGGACCCTGCTCTTTCTGGCTGAGCACCAGCTCCCAATGTGGCTCCTCCCGGCCCAACACTTTCCCTCAGGGTCAGAGCCAGG
This sequence comes from Pan troglodytes, assembly GCF_028858775.2. Lineage (NCBI taxonomy): Eukaryota > Metazoa > Chordata > Mammalia > Primates > Hominidae > Pan > Pan troglodytes. The sequence continues at coordinate 152,936,405 of NC_072405.2, forward strand.
TGTCAGTGGGACCCAGCCATGGACATGGGAAGGGACTCAGGACCAGACGCTGGAGAAGGGGATACCCACCAGCCCCGGTTCTGTCCAGGGCTGAGCTGAGGAGGAGGCTGAGCTCAGAGGTCACTGAGGCAGGGCCTGTGCCTGAGGCCCAGGGCTCGGGGAAGAAGGTGGTCAGAGGGAGGACAGAGGTGGCAGTGGGAAACAGCAGTCAAGGCCAGGCCAGGGTGGGTGCCAGGCTGGCTAGGCTGGGGGCAAGGGATGAGGGTGGGGGACCAGGGGAACCCACCCAATCCTCCCTGGGAGCTTTGCTTTTAAGGGATTCTGGAGGGACCAGAGGGGGCTAGGGAGAGTGGGAAGGGGGCAGAGGGAGAGGCAGGGCTGGGGGGAAAGGGGAGACAGCAGCAGCCCAGGAGGGAGATCCTCGCCCCAGCGGTGGGGCAGGGGAGGGCGGAGCCGGGAGGCCTGACAGCTGGAAATGTGGGCTTTACCCAGAGGTGGTGGCCGGCTGCAGAGGGGCACGGGCCCAGGAGCTCCTCAGTCATCAATTTTAGCTTTTAAAGATGTTTTTATTCCAGGAGGGAGGTTTCCAGGAAACAAGCAAACAGAAAACAAACACAAAGGTGCCCCCAGTGGAATGTTGCGTGGGATGGAGCCCTGCACAGAGGACGCTGAGGACGGTGAGAGAAAGGGACAAACCCCACTTAGGGGCTCCTTGCAGGCTCCAGGCTTCAAGGAGAGGCCAGGGTGCCCAGGCTTCCTTCCTACCATGGACAGGGCCCCAGGAGATGGAGGGGTCTGAGTGGACCACAAGCCTCTCGCTTCATCCGGGAATGAGGAGGAGGCCAGGCCACATGTCCAGGGAGAGCATGTGAACCGAGGAGGCTCCCGGACCACCACCCTCGTCCACCACGCCCACTCCCAGGGCGTAGGTCCCATCATCCCCAGGTCCCCTGAGTGTGGAGAGACATACTGACATTTTCCAGCAGGACTGCACCAGACACCACGGCAAAACAGGCAAGACCTGAAATTCCAGGAGAATCGAGGTGCTGTGTCGGAAAGGAGCACAATCAGAGTCCCCTGCCATGGAAAGTATTCCACCCTGGTGTAATTTCTTTCTTTTTTTTTTTTAATTTGAGACAGGGTCTCATTCCTGTTGCTCAGGCTGGAGTGCAGTGGTGAGAACAGGGCTTACTACAGCCTCAACTTCCCAGGCTCAGGTGATTCTCCTGCCTCAGCCTCCCAAGTAGTGTAGCTGGGACTACAGGTGCACGCCACCATACCTGGCTAATTTTATTTTGTATTTTTGTAGAGATGGGGTCTCACCATGTTGCCCAGGCTGGTCTCAAACTCCTGGGCTCAAGCAATCCTCCGGCATCAGCCTCAGCCTCCAACAGTGCTGGGATGGCAGGCGTGAGCCACCACACCCGACCTTTTTATATATATTTACTTTTTGTAGAGACAGAGTCTCACTATGTTGCCCAGGCTGGTCTCGAACTCCTGGCTTCAAGCCATCCTTCCACCTCAGCCTCCCTAAGTGCTGGGATTGCAGGCGTGAGCCACTGTGCCCAGCTGGTGGCGATAAGTGAGCACTGAATATTAACTTAGTCCCATGGTGGCCTTGGGAAGAGGCAGGGTGGGGAGGAAGTGCAGTCAGGGTAGGGGACAGTGTGAGGCTGGCACACCCCAGCTGCTCCCATGGCAATTACAGAAATAGAGGAGCTTGGCCCAGTGGCCTTGTGGGGTGGCCAGACCCTTAGGAGATGGGGACGGGCAGGACCAGGACCCCCAGGACAGCTGCTTTGGACTTTCTCAGTTGAAGTGCCCAGGATGTCAGAGTCAGCGTACAGTAGAGGGTGGGCCGTGGCCCGGAGATAAGAGCAAGGCTGGAGGGTGGGGGCACAAGGTCCTGGGGAGAGCCAAGCCTGGTGTTCCAACGCAGGTTCCCAGCACAGCTTCTGGGAAGGGCACTCGGCAGCACCCGTGGTCTGGCTTCTGCCCCCCCCCCCTCGGACCTAGTTGCTCTCACCAGGGTCCCCATGAGGTGGCCAGGGTCAGCACTGGCTCATCTGTGGTCATCTGGGCCAGTATTGGAGTGGGTAAAGACAGACTGCCAACCTGGGCGGGCAGAGCGATGCCCACTTAGGGCTACACAGAAGGGAGAGGACCCTTGAGGACGGGGCTGAGAAAGGACACCTTACTGCCTGCTGCCCACCAAGGGCCCACAGCACAGCCCAGGCACACACAGACAGGCCGAGGAGGCAATCTTGTTCACGCTGGTAATTTTCTGCCTCTCCTGGGCCTCAGTTTCCCCACTCATACCAGGAGTGCCACTACAGCCCCAAGGCCCATCCCAGAGAGAGGTGGTGGTCGAGGGAGGGCCGGGGAACCTGTCCCGTGGCTGCTGCATCTGGGCACCCCATAGCCGGAGCTGGGTGGGATGCTGGCCTCATTCCTGGAAGAAATGGACTATTGTATGTCACCTGCTACCTACAAAAGTAGGGTGCCAGCTGGGATCCCTGCAAATGTGTGTATGGGGAGTCCCCAGGAGTGCTGGGAGGAAGCTTCACCATCCTGCCCGTGTCTGTAATTAGGGGTGAGGGTCACTGCGTTGCCAGGGCCAGGAGACAGTGACTGATTGGAGCAGGGGCCATGCGTGGCCAATGGGAGGCTCCATGGGTGGCCAGGGCTAGGCATCCGTGAGACTGGGAAGCAGATTGCTTCTGGATAGGAGCCCTACCTTCACCCCAGGTCAGGCAAAGGAACAAAGGAACCACCTTCTCTCTGACCCTCAACAGAACAGAGCTGTGGCAAATTCAGTGGCCCCCTTCCCATCGCCCAAAACCAGGAAGAAACCTTTAGACAAGGAACCTTGTCTAAAAGGAGGTGGCCCAGAAGTAGAATAAACACAGGGCTTGGAGTCGGACACAGGAGGGTTCGACAATACCCATTCAAAGTCATCATCGCAAGCCTCTCCTGGGCACCAGGCATGGGGAGAGGGAGTCTGGCTGGTTCCATGGCAATTGTGGGCAGGTCCCTTGCACCATTCAAGCCTGTTTTCATATCTGAAACATGGGGCTGTGGGCGGGGGCCACAGCATAAGGGAGCATTGTTGTAAGGGGTGCCCTGTCATAGGGGAGCCTCTTCATATGGGGAACCCCAGCAGGTTCATATACGTGTGTCTTAGTCTGTTCTCTGCTGCTATAACAATACCACACACCAGATAATTTATAAAGAAAAGTTTCTTCGGCTCATGGTTCTGGAGGCTGCAAAGTCTAGCAGCATGGCGCCAGCATCTGGTGTGGCCCTGCTTGCTGTGTTCTTCCATGGCAGAAAGCGGGAGGGCAAGAGAGCGCACACAAGACAGCTCACTTTTATAACAAAGCCACTCCCACGATAACTCACGCACTCCTGAGATAGCAACATTAATCCATCCATGAGAGCAGAGCCCTCATGACCTAGTCACCCCTCACAGGTCCCACCTCTCAACACTGCCACAAGGCAATTATTAAATTCCAAAATGAGTTTTGGTGGGGACATTTAAACCATAGCATTCCACCTAGGGCCCCCAAAACTCCCGTTCTTCTCACATACAAAATGCTCTCATTCCATCCCAATAGCCCCAAAGTCCTAACACATTCCCACATCAACTCAAAAGTCCAAAGTCCAGTCTTTGGACAGGATTCTTTTGGGAAGGGAGTGTGTAGGCACAGGTGCTCAGCACTCCAACAGCACTGAAATAGCAGAGTCAGCACCTGCCCTCCCTGTCACCTCCCCCTCCCAACCCCACCACCTGGGGGTGGCTCTATGGGGAGGGGCTGTGAACACCCAGCCTGCATCCCCACAAAGAACCACCCTCAGCCACCCCTCCACTGAGAGATGGCCACCTCAAGACTCAGGTGCCCTTGTGGGAGGGACCTGGACTGGGAGCAGGGCCACTGGGGCAGGCCCTGGAGTGTGTCTGTCCTCTGGAGGAGAGCACGGCCCTCTGGACCTCACAGACTTTATGGGGAAGGGCAAGGTGGGAGCAGGGCTGGGGTGGGGAGCCCAGGACCAGGCTGCACTGAGCCCCGACATGCCTTCTAATGTCACCTGGCATGAGCCTCCTGATTCCCACCTCGACCCTGGGACCTCAGCCCCACGGGAACCAAGGCAGAAAGGGAAGGGTTCCTTGGCCCCTGGATGCCTGGCGTTTCTTTGTTGAACTTCCTCTTCCTCCTTATGAAGGGCCTTTCACCCCTTGTCCACCCTCTTCACTCCTTCCTCACCCAACAGCCACAGGAGTCACGCAGCTTTGACCCGTCTCACCTGCCCCCTCCTGTTGTTCCTCCCCCAGCTCCACCCAGAGAGATGGAGACAGAGGGCCAAAGAGCAGGAGATCGCTGGACACTCGCCGAAGAGCGGGAGATCCCTGGACACTCGCCGTTGGCATCATGAGGGGCACTCCATGGCTTCCAATTGGCCAAATTCTTTTCAGTGTTAAAATGCTGTAAAATATAAAACGTATGTAATTTCTTGACAAAAATAATAATATTTCAGGTTTGATTCTTTATTAAGTTTCTGTACTAACTTGAACTCTCCCTGGAGTTAAAAGGCCCTTGCCAACTAGAAAAGAGCCCTGACACCTGGGAGGCTGGGAACAGCCCACAGGACTGCGCCACCCTCACTTCCGACACCAACTATAGAAGCCCAGGCTCCTGGCGGCCACCTCAGATGTGATTCTCTAGGAGGGCCCCACTGCCCCTGGAAGCCATTATATCCGTGACTGTGGATTCCTACTGGGAAAAGATGTAGATTAAAATCAGCCTGGTGGGAGGATCCCTTGAGCCCAAGAGTTCAAGACTAGCCTGGGAAACATGGCAAGACACCATCTCAGAAAGAAAAGAAAAGGGAAGGGGAGGGGAGTGGAGGGGAGGGGAGGAGAGGGGAGGGGAAGGGAGGGAAGGGTGGGGAAGTGAAGGGAGGGGAGGGAAGGGTGGGGAAGTGAAGGGAAGGGAGGGGAAGTGAAGGGAAGGGAGGGGAAGGGAAGGGAGGGGAAGTGAAGGGAAGGGAGGGGAAGGGAAGGGAAGGGAGGGGAAGGGAGGGGAGGGGAGTGGAGGGTGGCAGACAGGGGAGTGGAGGGAGGGGAGGGAGGGGAGTGGAGGGCAGGTGGGAGGGGAGGGGAGGGAGAAGTTAGCCGGTTGTGGTGGTGCATGCCTGTGGTCCCAGCTACTTGCAAGGCTGATGTGGGTGGATGGCATGAACTGGGAGGTCGAGGCTGCAGTGAGCTGTGACTGTAGCCCTGTACTGCAGCCTGAGTGACAGAGAGAGACCCTGTCTCAAAAAATATAAAAAATAAAACCAGAATGGAAAGAGGTGCCTGGGACAGAGCCCAGGAGGGTCCAGACACAGAGCTCCGGGTTGTCCTCCCCTGGGGTCATGGACAGAGCTAGGCCCCGCCCCTCCCTTCGTGATGTGGGTCAAGGCACATGGAACATCAACAACCAAGGTAGCTCCTGCCTTGGGGTTTGTCTCGTGGTCCTGGTTGGCGCCCACATGGCTGAGCCGTCTCCAGCCCTTCTGGAGGCAGAGCTGATGCCACATAGCCCAAAGCCTCCACTGAAGTCACATAGGACCATAGGTGTGGCCTGAGGCCGCAGGTGGACTAGGACATTCTTACCAGGTCGGACTTTCAGGGCCTAGTGGTGACCTCCCAGGAGCCCAGGGGAGAGGCCAGGCCATCTTTGGCCGAGGTCACACTCTGCACACACACCACCCTAAACAATTTCCAGTGTGGCTTCTGTTCACTGGTTGCCCATCTAGATCCTTCCTCCCTCCTTCCCAAACGCATTTCGGCTTCTGTCCACTGGTTGCCCACCTAGATCCTTCCTTCCTCCTTCCCATATGCGTCCAGGCTTTTGGGACTGGGCAGGGCAGAGGCAACATGGGGCCGTGGTGTTCCTGGGCTCAGCTTTACAATCGTGGCATACCCCTGGCCGTCTCTTGCCCCTTCTGGGTAGCAGCCTGGAGTGTCAAGAAATCCAGAAGCTCTGGAATGAACAGGTGCACCCAGCCGCCAGCTGCATGCTTCCCTGACAGGAGACTGCCCCCCACATTTGCAGGGCCTCTGTTATATCAACCTTGCTTTATACTGACTCACACACTCTCCCAAGCCCATCACTTTCCCTGCAACCCCCAGTGGCACCACCAGCCCTCAACAGTGACCCTGCTGGGACTGAGAGACTTAAACTCGGTTGAGCCTTGAAGGCAACAGAGGGGCCCAGGTGTCTGCCCTCTCCCCCATACACCAGCTCCGTGAGACCGGCGGGATTTTATGGAAAGGCGCTTGCCCCTATGGGGATCTGACCCGGGCTCCCTGGCTCAGAGGCCTCCCACCAAACTGGGTCTGCGGGAAGAACCTCTAGGGGCTTCCTGGGTGTTCCTACCCCCAGACTCAATTCTTTTCCCCAAACTGAGGCAAGCAAGGACCGTCTCTGTGCCTCAGTTTCCCCACGCTACAGTGAAGGGGTGAGACTGAGTGGTCTGTGATAACTAGATGGGCAGGAGCAGTGAGGGGTGGAGAGGGGCCGATGGCAGGGAACACCCTGTTCTGGGACCTGTTCTTCAGGCTGAGAGACAGCTGCACAGGGTCTGGGCCCCTCTGCCCCCGACCACCCACCCCTCCAGCCTCCGGCCTCTTTCCTTGGGAACAGAGTGACACAGCTGCACCTCCAGTTAACTGAAGAGTTCCGATGGCCTGCTCCACAATTACAGGGAGTAACTTTTTACTAAAAGGGAAAAGCATCAACAGCTTCCAGCTTTTCATGTGAGAAGTAGTACTTCCAAGACAAATGACTGCTTTCAGGCAGCACCGTGGTGCCCAGCTTCCTGTTCCTGCCAATTTCCTCTCCCGTTCTTCCAGCGGCTTTGTTATTTAAAAGAAATGCAAGGGAAGAGTGGGGCGGAGGCGGCCCTTTCACCGTGAAGAGCCCTGCTCAGCGCCCTGCGCCATGGGTGACGACATTTCCTGGCAGCAGGTGGCTCTCTCTGCTTAGTCTCCTCTTGTTTCCTGCTCTCCCAGGGCCCCTCGCTGCTGCAGGAGCAGTGAGCTCAGTGCCAGAACCCTGCAGGTGCAATGCACCCCGCCTCCCAGCAGGGCTCAGCTGACACCACCCACCAGCTGACCCCGCAGCTTGGCCCAGGATCCCCAGGAGCAGGGCAACCCCACCAGAGGGGTGGGAAACTTCCGGCAGCAAATGACCATGATGGTTGTGAGGGTCAACCTTGCCGGGGTACTGCTCTCAGTCACTCAATCAAATCTTAACAGAGGTGTTGTGCCGAAGGTCTGTCGTAGGTGCTTTCAGGAAGAGCATCCTTGGGAACCTGGGTGGCCTGGTTGAGTCCCTTGAAAGGCCATAAAAGCAGAGCTGAGGCTTCCCAGATGCAGACGAAATAACACCCTCACGTGCCTGCTTCAGCCCCTTCCCCAAGGTTCTGGCCTGCCCTGTAGATTTTGGACTGGCTCAGCAGCCCCTACATTGAGTAAAACAATTCCTTGCAATGAATTTCCTGTCTCCTATCAGTCCTGTTTCTCATTGAACACTGATGGGTAGGGGCTGATCCCTAACCCAGGCCATCTCTTTTTTCCCCTCAGAATCCAGTGCCCCCCCAAAGGCAGAGGAGGCTGACCTCCCGCAGCCCCTCAGAATCCAGTGTCCCCACAAAGGCAGGGGAGGCTGACCTCCCACAGCCCCTCGAAATCCAGAGTCCCCCCAAAGGCAGGGGAGGCTGACGTCCCGCAACCCCTCGGAATCGTGTCCCCAAAAAGGCGGGGGAGGCTGACCTCCTGCAGCCCCTCCGAATCCAGTGTCCCCACAAAGGCAGGGGAGGCTGACCTCCCGCAGCCCCTCAGAATCCAGTGTCTCCACAAAGGCGGGGGAGGCTGACCTCCCACAGCCCCCCAAAATCCAGTGTCCCCACAAAGGCAGGGGAGGCTGACGTCCCGCAGCCCCTCGGAATCCAGTGTCCCCACAAAGTCAGGGGAGACTGACCTCCCTCAGCCCCTCAGAATCCAGTGTCCCCACAAAGGCAGGGGAGGCTGACCTCCCGCAGCCCCTTGGAATCCAATGTCCCCACAAAGGCAGGGGAGGCTGACGTCCCGCAGCCCCTCGGAATCCAGTGTCCCCACAAAGTCAGGGGAGACTGACCTTCTGCAGCCCCTCGGAATCCAGTGTCCCCACAAACGCAGGGGAGGCTGACGTCCCGCAGCCCCTCGGAATCCAGTGTCCCCACAAAGTCAGGGGAGACTGACCTCCCGCAGCCCCTCAGAATCCAGTGTCCCCACAAAGGCAGGGGAGGCTGACCTCCCGCAGCCCCTCGGAATCCAATGTCCCCACAAAGGCAGGGGAGGCTGACCTCCCGCAGCCCCTCAGAATCCAGTGTCCCCACAAAGGCGGGGGAGGCTGACCTCCCGCAGCCCCTCGGAATCCAGTGTCCCCACAAAGGCGGGGGAGGCTGACCTCCCGCAGCCCCTCAGAATCCAGTGTCCCCACAAAGGCAGGGGAGGCTGACCTCCCGCAGCCCCTCGGAATCCAGTGTCCCCACAAAGGCGGGGGAGGCTGACCTCCCGCAGCCCCTCGAAATCCAGTGTCCTCACAAAGGCAGGGGAGGCTGACGTCCTGCAGCCCCTCAGAATCCAGTGTCCACACAAAGGCGGGGGAGGCTGACCTCCCGCAGCCTCTCGGAATCCAGTGTCCCCAAAAAGGCGGTGGAGGCTGACCTCCCGCAGCCCCTCGGAATCCAGTGTCCTCACAAAGGCGGGGGAGGCTGACCTCCCGCAGCCCCTCAGAATCCAGTGTCCCCACAAAGGCGGGGGAGGCTGACCTCCCGCAGCCCCTCGGAATCCAGTGTCCCCAAAAAGGCAGTGGAGGCTGACCTCCCGCAGCCCCTCGGAATCCAGTGCCCCCACAAACGCAGGGGAGGCTGACCTCCCACAGCCCCTCAGAATCCAGTGCCCCCACAAAGGTGGGGGAGGCTGATGTCCCGCAGGGCATCAAGTTACCCTTGTTTCCAAGTTCTTCAGCACAGATGCTCTGAGGATAGATGCCCTGTTTTGCAGATAAGGAAACTGAGGCTCAGAGAGACCAAGTTCATGATCTGGCAACCAGGAATGGCCAGGGTCCCCTCCCAGCTGGGGTCTGCGCTGACTAGGTCCGCAGGGCTCCGGAGCCTGAGATGGCTGTGTGGGCCAAGCCCTAGTTGTAATCCCCCCATGCACCCAGCTGTACACCCCATGTGCCAGTAGGACTTACAGAGGGGCAGGCCTGAGCTCAGCATGAACAGGGCTGCCCCAGTCAGCAGTCACCCTCACTGATGGCCACCTCGGGCCTGGAGGCAGGGCTGAGCTAGGCCTAGTGGGCTGCAATGGGGCTGTAGTGGGGCTGCAGTGTGGATCCCTGAGGGTGCTTCCCCCTGAGGATCCAGGACCCTGATGGAGGCTGCCCTGTTGGTGCTCCCCCGAGCCCCCGGAGACCTCTCACTACACCCATGGGGTCTCCAGGGTCACCCTCTGGGCCGGGGGACCTGTGTCTGCAGCTCCACCCCTGCCCAGCCCAAGCACACAGAAGAAACAACATGAACACTCCAGGAAGTTTCAGTGTTTTATTAACAAAATCTTACAAAAAGAGTCTGTCTTTGGGGTAAGGTGCACAGGGCCTGGACCGACATTTAAGGCCTGGTCTGTGTGGGGCAAGGGGCAGGGGTTGGCCACAGCCTCATGAGGTTTCCAGGGTCTTCACAGGCTCCAGGGCTTCCCCAAAGCCTGTGCCAGCCTTGAGGATTGGTTATGGCTTATGTGCAAAAATAAAATCTGTGGGGCTGGCAGGGTGTGGGCTGAAGACTTGTCAGAGTGGTCTGCAGGGCTGGTCGCCCAGTGGACAAGGCAGAACGATGAACCCTGAGCCAGCACCTGCTTAGGCTGCAGACGCTAGTGGCCCACCAGCACCAGGGTTCTGGTGTCGGGGCAGGGCAGAATGCCTGGAAGCGCCCCAGGAGACATGGCTTCTGGGATGTCCTTCCTGCAGCTGAGCTCAGGGCTGCTGGGCAGGGGTAGGAGCTGTGGCCCCAGCCTTGGGGCTCATGAAAGCCTCTGGCAGAGAGGATGGCCTGGCAGCGGGCGGGGTTTCCCTGCTGGGAGGGAGGCAGGGCCCGACTCCTGCTGCAGTGGCTCTGGGGACGGGCAGCTGGCGGCCAGCGGGGCGGGCTTAGGGGCAGGGCCTGGCCCTCGCGCTGGCGCTCAGGGCTAAGCTGGGGCTCCTGCCCTCTGCTGCAGCCGACTTCTCTCTGTAGCCCCCCTCTGGGCTGTCCTGGGACTTCGCCTCCCACGCAGGCAGCCTGCAAGGTGAGGGGTGGGTGGTGCCCAGCACAGCAGCAAAGACTTTGTGGGAACCTTGAGACCTGAAAGAAGAGGAGAGTGGGCAGTGAAGGACCAGGCAGGACAGTAGCCAGGGCTCCACGGGGAGGGGCTGGGGCCGGTGGATGGCGCTGGTCTTCCAAGGCAGAGGCCCCCCGACCCCGTCAGAGCCTCCCAGCGTGCCCGAACACTGGGGAGTGGCCTGGGCCCCAGGGTGTCTGGGGTCTGGGGAGGAGCTCATTTGGCCGGGACAGCTGATGGTGGGGTCTGGGTGGAAGGGTGGTGCTCCGTTACCTGTTGTCACTCTCCTGGCTCTGATGGTGCCAGCTGCTGCCTCAGCCGGATTTGAGGACTCAGCCCCTCTGGGACCCTCCGCCTGCCACGGGTGAGTCATGAGCTGAGCTCTGATTCTCCTCCAGGCGGGCGTGAATCACTGGAGCTGGGGGAGAGAAAGCGCGGGTCCATGTGAGAGCTGGCTCAGCAAACTGCCCCTGCCTCCCACCCGGCCCACTCTCCCCAATGCCCCCTTCCATGATGCCAGCCCCACCCCATCCCTTTGGCTAACTTGCTGGGGGCCCAAGCCTCAGTGGGCTCTCCTAGAAAACAGCCTCCGGATCCCGCCAGCTCTCAGATGCCCCACAGCCGGTACTGCCTTGGGGCAGGGGCTCACCTGAGGGGCCAGGAAGCACCGGGACATCAGGTCTGCTCTGCTGCGTGTGTGACTTCTACTCTCCCCTGGGAGGAGGGGGCCGCGCTGCCCGAGGCTGGCCAGCTGCCCTGGGAGGCAGGGAGGGCGTCAGCTGGCTCTGCGGATGCCGGGAGAGGGCGGCGGCGCCGGAAGTCGAGGCTCCCTCAGCATTGGCTCTGCCCTAGCTTCTGCTCTGGGTGTCCCATGAGCTTGGTGGCCGCTGGCCCCTGCCATCCGGACACTTGGTTTTCTGGATGTCCAGAGGGCCTGGGCGTTGTAGCAGAATGAGGAAGCTGGGGTGTTCTGTGATGGCCTGAGAGTGTGGAGGGTGGGGTCCAGGCCGGAAAGACAGACGGAGGGAGGGTGATGGGTGGAGCCCTGCAGGGGGGAGGGCTCTTTGCCGCTGGGTGCGGTGCTCACATCTGGATGACACGAGTGTGTGCAAGTCCGCCCGGAGCTCGAGGGGGCACCCAGCTGGACCAGGGCTTCCCCTGCAGGAGTCAGCCCCAGCTCAAAAGTCCTGGTGGGCAAAGCCACAGGCTGGATGTAGTGGGCAGGCTGGGGGCTCCGGGATGCCCTCTACTCGGGCTGGGTCGGGTCACTGGCCACGGACTCGCTGTTGGGGGCGGGCGTGAGGGTCTCCGCCTCATCCTCCGCCGGGAGGTGGGGGCCGGCCGGCTCGGCCGCCTGCTCCAGGTCATCCTGCACCTCCATGCCCCTCTGGATGAGCTGCTCCAGGGTCTTGGGCAGGGGGTGGCGCAGGAAACGCTTGAGCTTGGGCTGCAGGGTGCCCACCACGTACTGGATGATCTCCTCCTCGTCCGCGTCCACGTAGAGCGTCTGGTACAGGTCCCGCTTGCGCCACAGGAACTGGTCCAGCGGCTCGCCCTGCTTCTGCGGCAGGTCCAGCTCGCGCTGGATGGCCTCTCGGGACAGCGTGCCCTCGCTGTACTGCAGGAACTCCTTCTTGAACTCCACCCAGTTCTTCACGGAGCCCTGCTTGAACTCCCACCACTTCTTGGCCGGCCCGTTCATGTGATTCTGGATCTGGGACAGCCAGTACTCCTCAGAGCCGCCCACCTGCCGCAAGTACTCCTCTAGGTGGCTCAGGAACTCTCGAGGGTCCTCGAAGATCTGCGTGTCCACGCCGGGGCTGGGCTGCCCGTCCTCGCCGGGGACCCACGGCTGGTACTGCTGGGCCTCGGCGGGCTCCTGCCCGGGCAGCTCGCCAGCGGCTGGGGGCGGGGTGATGGCGTAGGGGCTGACGGTGTAGTCGTAGCCGTCTGCCTCGTGGCAGTAGCTCTCGGGACCCCCCACGCCCACGGAAACGGTGTGGCGGGCTGACTCGCTGCCCACCGGGTACTTGCCGCCCGTGGACTCCAGGCGGTCGGCCCAGCGCTCCAGGCGGTAGAACACCTCGCGCCACACGTGCATCTCGCGCTTGACCCAGCGCTCCAGGTTGGCGATGGTCTCCTGGCAGCGGCACAGGCAGGCCTTGATGGACTTCTTCCAGCGCTGCGAGTCGCTCGTGGGCACGTAGCCGTCCAGGTTGCTCTCCAGCTTCCCGACCGACCGGTGCAGCCCCTTCAGCTCGCGCTCCACCTGCTTGGACACCTCGGCCAGCAGGTGCCGGTGCGTCCGCCGCACGTGCTCCAGCATCTCGGCCCGGCACTTCCCGATCTGCAGGATCACGTTGGGCTTGGCCACCTGCCCGCCCCGCGGCCCGGGGTAGGCGTGGAGCCCGCCGCTGGTCCGGTGGTCCAGCTCCATCTGTGCGCAGGTGCTCCGGCAGGCGGCAAACTCCTCGGGGCGGACGGAGGGTGGTCCGGCTCTGGGGTCCGGCGGCCTGGGTCCCGTGCGGAGCTGCGGGGAGCGCCTGTCTGTCGCTGCGGGCCGGCGGCGGGGCCGGCGGAGCACGCCCGGGGAGGCAGGTCCGGCTCGGCTGCTGCGGAGGGAGGACGCGGCGCCCGAGCTCTGCGCTGAGTCCTGGCCGCCGGCTCTTTATGCAGCCAGCGAGGCCCGTGGGCGGCCGGCTCGCCGAGCCCGGTTTCTCATTGGCCCAGCCGCAGGCTCCCCGCCAGCGCCCCGCCCGCGCCCCTGCAGGCCCCGCCCTGCGCCCACTCGGCTCCCGGGCGGCAAGGGACGGGAGGTCCCACCCCCTGCACACATGGCGGGGCCGGGATGACTAATCCCTCCGCTCCGTACCTCCCACCCCGGGCGGCGGGGCTCATTCAGCCTGCGGGGACCGAGGGACTGAGCCGGGCACTGGGCGCCCCTCCCACGCCCCCTCCCGGGCGCTGGGCGGGCTGTCATCTGCTGCCTCCCAGGGTCCCAAGGTGGGCTTCCTCCTCTCCACTCACCTCTCTCTTTGGGGGGCTGGAGGGGGCTGGCGCTGGCCACTGCTCTCCTGGGTCCTCACTGCCCCTGACCCCGCCCGCCCAGCTCTGCAGGATGTGCAGCTGAGCCCGGGAAGGACCCTCACCATCAGCCTCTGTGCCCAGGGGCTCAGCAAGTCTCCATGTGAGCTCCCAGATGTGGCTTTGAGCTCCCACTCACTCCTGCCCGGGTCCTGAGTCCAGGTCTTGGGCTCTGTGTGAGGGACGCACAGCCAGGCAGAGGCTCTCTCTGCCTGGCCCTGGCGTTGGTGTGCATGGGTGACAGGGGCCCATGTGGCAGTGACTGGACAGGGCTGCCCCATGCCCCCATACGCAGGTCTCTGGTGAGGCCCAATACTTTTCTGTGTTTCCAGGGAAATCTGGCAGCTGCTACCTGGGGGGCTGGGGTTTGGAGGACATGGAGGGGACATTCAGCCCCCAGTGAAGGGAAATGGGCCCTGAAGACCCTGGCTATATCAAGAACCTGGCCAGAGGCTCCAAGACTTCTAAGAGGAAGGAAGAGGGGAGGAGAGAGGGAGACAGGGAGGGAGGTGGAAAGAGGGAAAGGAGAAGGGGAGGGAGGAGAGGCGAGGAGGGAGAGGGAGGGGGCCCGGTGCTGGCAGCACGGTGCATCAGGAGAGGCAGAGGGAAGCCAAGCACCATATAAGGAGCGGGGCTCCGGAAGCCGAGACTCCCTCGGGAGGGAGGTCCCTTCTGCCTCCCTGGCAACCTGGCGGGGGTAGGGACGCCCTTCCTGAGTTACTCCAGTGCTGGCTGGATAGGCATGGGTCTCAGGTCCTCTGATGTTACCCAGGCAGGGGTGACACACACCATTCCCCACAGCCAGAGGGCCATGAGGACATCATCGCTGACAATCAAGACATCTTGTTCCTGCTGCCAGCTGCCCTTTCCCTCTCTCAGACACACACATGCTGCACACTCACACCCCCACATACACACTCATAGCCCCCACTCCTCTAACCCCACCCCACACACTCATGCCCTCACTCACAGCCCCCACACACACTCATACCCCCCACTCATAGCTCCCCCATACACACTCATACCCCCCACTCATAGCTCCCACACACACACTCATACCCCCCACTCACAGCCCTCAGCTCCCCCCAGCATCCCCTGTCTTATTCAGGCACTCAAGGGCACACAGGTGCCCACTTGCTGGAATCCCCACTCCCTGCCAACCCTCTGAGCCCCCCCCCCCAACCGGCTCTCCCGGGGAGCCCTCTCCCCGCCTCAGAGCCAGTCTGTCTCCTCCTTCCTTCCGCCCCTGGGGGGGAATGTCTTTCTGGCAAAAAAACTCCCCAAAAATGGCTCTCCTGGCATTTCTAATTAAAGGTAAGTGGGCGGACAGAGAAGGGAGGGCGGAGGGGCACCACGGAGCTGGGAGGGGGAGCCAGGCAGAGAAGTCTCCAGCACAGGGACCTTCCCGCTTCTCCACTGCGGAATCCCGGGGAGAGGAGCTGGGTGGGCACATGCGGGACGGGCAGACGCCAGCAGCCTTGGGTGAGTGCAGCCAAGGGCCACATGTCTGGGTTGGGGCCAGCCTGAGCCTGTAGGTGTTGTCTGGGTGCTGGGCACTGACCGTGCATGTGTGTCCATTGTGAGAGCCAGCACTTCAATGACCAGGGGCCAGCCCCGCCAGGGTTTACAAGCCCGTGTGGCCCCTGACGTCCCCGCCAGGGCACAGCTCTTAGGCCTCTGGCCAGCAGTGGCCTCCAGCTGCCACCCCCACCCGAGGCATCAGCAAGCTGACAAGGAGGCAGGACTAGGGACACGTGAGCCAAGGTCATAGGTGGTGCCGCTGCCTCAGTTCCCTCACCTGTGTGGAGGGAGCCAGGCCTGGAGAAGGGTGAGTGCCCAAGGTGGCCCGGTGAGCAAGGCAGGGCTGAGCAGGAGCTCAGCTGGTGAGCAGGGCTCACCAGGAGCCAGGCCCTTGGTGAGGAATCCTGGTGTCCTCTGCTCAATGCCCCGTGGCCCATCACCACCCCTGTCACCTGCTAAACAGCAAGCCAGAAGTGGCCAAGCCGAGACCGGTGGGAGAGCACAGTGCCTGCCCTGGATGGCACGAGGGCAGGCAGCGTCGGGGGTGCCACGCGGAGCCCCGTCTTCCCCTCCCCAACCCCCTCCAGCAGGGTCTGCAGAGGCTGTGAATGCAGGCCTGAGCTGACAGGTGACAGGCAACAGCCGCAGCTGCCAGGAACACTTAATCGCTGCCCAATTATCGCCCCAGAAGCCCTCACCAAACCCCCGCACTGCAGCCTCGGGAAAGGAGGCCAGGCTGACTCCCATCCACCTGGGGCGGGGGCCTCTCCTGACAGGGGCCTGCCCTGCTTCTCTCTCCAGCCCACCCCCACCCCGTGCCCGTCCCTGACAGCCACTGGAGCAGCATGGCTTGGGGATGCAGGTGGGGGAAGGAACAGGGGAAGGGGGTGGGGGCTAGACCTGCACAAGGAGATTGGGAGCACCTGGGGGATCCCCACTCTCAAAGCCAACCTGGTCTGCTGCTGCGCAGGTCTGACAACTCTGAGGCCCCACCTGCCTGAGAGGAGGGGTCCTGCAGGGGAGGGTGGGGTAGCCCATGACCCCCAGGTTCTGTTCACGGTTGAGATCTCCACCAGGCTCACAACAGCCTCGAAGGACCTCTTAGTGCTGGTTCCTGAGCCCCCACCACCTAGGTTCCCAGAGGCGTGCGGGTACCTGCTCTGAAAGGCAGGGGCCACCCTGTGCCCTGGGCCTCCCTTCTCCTTCTGGGGTGCCCAGCCACCTCTGCTCCTGCCTGATCAGAGCGAAGGGAGTCAGCTCTCTCCCTGCAGCCCCAGACCGTCTCAGCCCTGGCTGACCCACTCCGGCAGGGCCTTTCTGGGTTGCCAGGAGCGTTCACAGGGCAGCTGCTGACCTGGGGCATCCTGCTGCTCCCCCAGGCTGGCCCTGCTGATCCCGGGTGCCGGCAGTTAGCGCTGCTCAGCAGGGAGAGGCAAACACAGGCTCCTTCAGGCCAGAGCTCACACCCACCCCCACTCACACACATGCGCAAACACATGGGCACACGCAGAGGCACACACCTCCCCCATCTCCCCTGCCTCCAGGCTCTGTCCTCTTTGGAAACAACCCAGAGGGCCCCCAACTCTGCCTTGGCCCCCCACATCACTGTCTTCATAAAGGCCCTTCCTCACCTGCCCACTGCTGGCCACACACACCTGCCCACCCCACCCTTTGCACACATTCCGGGGCTCCTGCTGCCCTTCTGTGTGGGCTGTGTGGAGTGAGGAGCCGGCAGCAGAGAAGGAATGCGGCAGTCCCAGGGGTTGGTTCGGGCACCCGCCCCCCACATGTGACCACTCCCCAGCCTTGTGGCCTCATCTGTCACCATCTACTGCCCGGTGGGGCTGGAAGAGAAGAACCAGGCTGCCCTATGCCCTCAGGGTGCCCACTGCTTGCCCAGGCTGCATGGCCAGACCTGGAGGCCAGCCTCTCAGCCACCTGCTCCCACCGGGTGTCCCTTGCTGTCCAGCCCAGGGCTCCACAGGCTGCAGGAGCTGCTGACCTCTGACCTCGCTGGGCTCCCAGGCTGGACTCCCACCCCAGGTATCCTCTTTTCCTGTTGCCTCTTCCTCGCAGGCACAGGGCAAGGCTGTCCCAGCTGCCTGGCCTGGCTGAGTCCCTGCACCACCCTACAGGTGGTGCCCATAGGTGAACGCCTGAGCGTAAGCAGGGCCTGGTCCAGAGCAGACACTGGCGAGGGGTCTGAGGGCTGGAATGGTTCCTGTTCCATTCCTTTCTAGTCAGGAAACATTGGACAGTTGCTCACCTGAGCCTCAGCTTTCCATCCGTAAAGTGGGTGGCAATGCCAAGGCCTCGAGGGGTGGCCGGGAGCTCCGGGGCTCCAGGAGCCTCGTCCCTGGCCTCGTGCCACCTGGTCTGGCGAGTTTTCTCCCAGCCGTTCCTGCCGGAGCCTCTCGTCAGTGCCAGTCTGGAGCCTGAGAAGTGGCCAGGGGCCCCGCCCTCAGCTCCTCAGGAGAGGTTCTGGGGGCTTCTTCGCCCTGCCCACCTCCTCTGTTCTCTGAGGCCTGGCCAGCGCCCGCCCCCGGTGTCGCTCCTGCAGTGGTGGCACAGACCTGGTGGCAAGTTGCAGGGGCAGCTGGCGGATATGGGTCCAGGCAGCTGGAGGACACCAGGGCCCTGCTGTCTCCGTCCTGAGGGCCACCTGCAGTGGGGACGGGCCAGGGTAGGCAGAGAGCAGAGCTGAGGATGAGGGTCCCAGTCCACCTCCAGAGCATGGGGGGGTGCACAGCAGGCCAGGGCTGAGCCTGGGGAAAAGACCAAGGAGGCACAAAGGACTGAGGTGGGAAAGTAGAGGGGCAGAGGAGAGGCCGGGGCGCAGCTGCTCCTGCTTGGCCACCCAGGTAGATGCTCTCGCCTCAGCTTCCACAGGGGTCCTTAGGGGTGGGAGGACCTGCCCCAGGCTGCTGAGCGGGCAAGTGACAGAGTTGAGGCCGTCGTCCATCAACCCACCTGCCCGACCTCCAGCCTCATAGCTGCTGCAGCCCGACAGCCTCTGTGAGAGCCCTGGAGGGGACCAGGGTGGAATGGGGCAGGGTTCTTAGGAGACCCCCATCAGTGATGGGCACAGTGCTTGGTGTTCCCAAGGTGGCAACAAGGGCTGGGAAAGACCCTGAGGGATGAGAGGGGCCCCAAGGAGTGGGCTGGCTCTGGCACTGGTGCAGAAGATGGAAGCTGATGGCCTGGGGGCCAGTGGGAGATGGGTGCAGGGCAGGTGGGCCTAGGGGCCTCCGACACCCCCTCCCTCTGCAGCCTCTGCAGCCTCCCCAGACCCCTGGGGCTGCGGGAACATTTTCTTTCTGCCCCCCCACCCCACCATCCCCCCCCCCCCCACAACTGCTCCTTCCTTCCTCTTCTCCTGTTGGCAGGCTCTGTGCTGCTGCGTCCCTGTCCCTGGAACAAGCAGCCTGTTCGTTCCGGGCCCCCACACACCAGACCCTCCTCCTTCCTCCTTCCTCCTTCCTGCCTCCTGCCTCAGCGCCTCCCAGTCCAGCCTCCAAGGAAAGTTCTGTATTTTTCCAGCCAGTCTGGCCTAGCTGCACAGGCATCCCTTCAGGGCCGGTGGGGTCACGAGAGCCCAGGCCTCCACCGACCATGGGCAGACAAGGGACATGCGCTCCTCACCACCGCCACCCCAGCCATGCACGGAAGGGGAAATCGAGGTCCAGAGAGGGCCAGGGATTAGCCTGAGCCACACAGCAAGGAAGGCCAGAGCCACGGCAGGAAGTGTGTCTGGGGTCTCTGGGGTCTTGGGGAGACCTCCAACCTCCCAGAGGTGTCCCATGGACACTTCCATTTCCTGTGTGACTGTAGGTGAGTTCCCTAAGCCTCCACGCCCTCTCTGGCCTCAGTTTCCTCGCTGAGGCAGTGCTCCCAGGAAGCTCCAGCTCCGCCCTGCCCCGTCGGTGTGGTGATCAGTCATTCCGTCAACAAAAGTGCCCGAGACAGGCTTGGCAGGTACTAAGCCAGATGGAGGCATGACCCTGGGAGGGGGTGGAGTGCAAAGAGGTGCAGAGCACCCCATAAAATAAGGGGGTGGGCATCGCCATGCCCCCTGCAGGCTTTGCCACCCATCAGCACCAGCAAGTCGCCCCACCCAGAGCTCTGCAAAGGACACCCACAGCTCTTTCCTTCCGGGTGCTCTTGCTGGGGGGTCAGGCTGGTCCCCTCTGACTGGCACTGCCCACGCTGGGACATTGCAGGAGGGCCATCTGGGCACTGCGGGAGCAGATCCTGGGTGCACATGGGGAGACAGGTGTGCTGGCAGGAACAGCAGGCGGGGCTGAGCTCAGGAGGCGCCTCACAGCGGGTGCCTCCAGCCTGGTCTGTGCACGGGATGAAGAACCAGGCACCGCTCATCGTGCATCTCCACAAGGCACTGTGTGACTTCATGCAAGCCGCTCAACCTCTCTGGCCCCACGTCCTTGTCCACAGGGGCAGAGTGGACCGAATGGAGGCTGAGGTCCCTCTCAGCTTGGGTGGTGTGGCAGAGGGTGAGGAGGAGCCCATGGGCCCTGGATCACCAGCCTCCCTCCACCCAGAATGCCCCGTCCACTCCACTGCCCACCACCCTCTGTGCAATTGACAAACATCCTGGTGTTAACGCCTAAGCATAAAGAGTCGGCTTTGCTGTGTTGTCTGAACCTGGGCCCAACGTCACTGCCTCCAGGAAGCCTTCCTGACCTCCTCGTTCCATGTTGATTGAGTCTTCTGCGTGCCTTGGCCTCCCCTGTGTGTGCTACCAGAGGAGCCCCTGAGCACAAATGCAGTCTTCCTGCATGTCTCTGTGTGTGTGTGTGCATGTGTGTGAGTGTACGAGTGTGTGTGTGACTGTGTGTGTGAGTGTGTGTGAGTGTGAGTGGGTGGGCCAGGGTACCCGTCTCTTGCACACCTACTGGGGTGTGCCCTGAGCTTGCCCTGGGCACACGGAACCTGGTTCTGGCTCCATTGGAGATGCTCTGACCCCCGAGGTGTGGAGGCCAGCAGTGGGCAGGTGAGGAAGGGCATCTGTGAAGAGGGTGGTGTGGGGGGCCAAGGAGGAGCAGGGGGGCATCTGGGTTCTTTCCAAAGAGGGCAGAGCCTGGAGGCAGGGGAGATAGGGGAGGGATAGGTCCGGGGCCTGCCTCACCTTGGCCAGGATGCCAGCCTGGAGCTGGTGGGGAGGATGGAAAAGGGAGGACAGTGGGGGCAGAGAGGGACAGGCAGATGGGGAGTGGCTTTGCTGGGTTTAAGAGCTGTTTAGGGGTCCAGGGCTGAGGGGGAGCTGGGGTCCCCAGTGTCAGGTTGCCAGCACGGAGCTGGGGACGAGCATGAGGGGGACTTGTAAGGAGCCACTGGAGTCCGGCCTGGGGGGGCTGGAGCCTGGCGCTCCCCCACACTGGGTCCCCAGCCAGGCCGTGTGCCCACCCCACACCTCCCTGGACGCCCACCTGGCCCAGATTGTGCTGCAGGAACCCTGAGGGTGGCTGCCCCAAAATCAGGACGAAGGATTCACTGCCAGCTGGCCAGGCCAGACGCCCCCAGAGCTGGGGGTTCAGGATGCCCGTGCCAGGGAGGGGGTGGCGTCCAGGACTGTACGCTGCCCCCACCCTGATGGCTGCGCTTTCCTGCTGTTCTCTGCATCTCCATTTCAATCTCTCCCCAGTGCCAGCCAGGCTGCCAGCAACCCCAGCTCACTTCCGGAGCCATAAAAGGAGAGACGCTGAGAATAGCGCGGCTGTGACGCGGCCAGGAGCTCCTCACGCATGCAGACTCTGCACCACCCGCCCGCCCGCCCGCTCTCTGAGGTGCTGGCCTGAAGGGACCCCTGCCCAGCCCGAGCCCTACCAGGATTGGACAACCTGGGACCCCGGCTGGGAGGTCAGGAGCCAGGGGTCATGCAGCCCTGCCTTGGCTCCCGTATGACACTGCAGGCTGCCGTGCTCCTGGGATTTGGCATCACCATCCCCTGCTCCCAGGCCCTGGGCCCCACGAGGGCACAGCACCACGGGAGGGGCAGGCAGCAGAGGGCGGTGGGAGGCACCCCTGTCCCAAGAGGTCCCGGCCCTGCCTAGTGGCCCTTTAGGCTCCCACAAATTCCCAGGGACCCTTCCTGAGGCAGAGGGAGTTGGCTCTGCACTGGACATGGCTTGGGGCTCACAGATGGGGACAGTTGTTGCCTACTGAGGGCCAGCAGGTGCTGGGAGTTGGGTCATCTTCTCTCCAAGGTCTTGCCTTCCCTAGGAGATGAGGGAGATGCTGAGACCCAGAGGGCAGAGCCTCCTCCTCGCCAGGTCCCAGCACCACATCCCCAGACACCATGGGTGCCCGCATCTGCCCTGGGCACCCCCAGCTCACTCGTGAGGCTCAGCAGTGGGGAGTGTGATGGGACACAGGGCTGGTGGCTTGGGTGGTCACGCTGGTCCCTGAGCTCAGAGGGGCCGTGCTGGGTTTAGCACTGTGCGATTTGGATTCATTTTTGGACAAAGGGCCTCTGTTTTCATTTTGTGCTGGACCCCAGCCATTATGCCACTGGTCCCTCCTACCAGGGTCTCCTTCCTGGTCCTAGGGTGGGGGTGGGGAGCCCACTGTGCTGTGTGTTTCTGGAAAAGCAGGTGGCAGCACAGGTCCTGTGGTGAGACAAGGAGGGCCCTGCTGTGTGCCGGGCACCTTGCTGAGTCTCAGAACAGCCGGGAGGGTGATCAGTGTCACCCCACTTTACAGATGAGGAAACTGAGGCACAGAGATGGCAAGGGGTATGCCGGGGAACCCGGGCCATAGTGAATGACCGAGCTGCGATTTGTACTCAGGCTCTCCTGGCCCTGAGGCCGCCAGTCCTCAGCCTGCTGCCATCTGCTGCTCCCAAGAGCCGGGCCGGTGTCCTCAGGAAACCCACTGAGCTGACCGTGGGGCAGCCAGTTGGGGAGGCTCAACTGGTGAGAAGCCTGGGTGGTCTTCATGGGCAGGACCAGGGCCATGTGAGCCCATGTCCCTCTGTTGCATCTTGGTCCTAAGGTGCATCCGGTGGCAGATCTGGGGCTTGGGAGGGCATGGCAGGCTGAGGGGGCTGCAGAGCCCTGGGCAGGCCGGGGGAGCCCAGGGGTGGAGAGGCAGCTGGCAGAAGCGCATCCATCTCTCTGACACCGCCTGGTCACTGCACGCTGGCGCTGAGCCTCTGAGCAGCCTGGGTGGTGGGTGGGTCAGGGAAGGTCAGGGTGGGGTCAGCACCCGCCCTAGCCACTGGACTTCTCTCACTGTCCCTGGAAAGGGGACCAGGAGGGGCCTTCTCCTCTCCCTTTTTCCCTCTCCCAGGCCAGTGACCTCTGAGGCCCCAAAGGGTCAGGAATTGCTGAGATCACA
This sequence comes from Pan troglodytes, assembly GCF_028858775.2. Taxonomy (NCBI): domain Eukaryota; kingdom Metazoa; phylum Chordata; class Mammalia; order Primates; family Hominidae; genus Pan; species Pan troglodytes. Next base: position 152,958,774 of record NC_072405.2, read on the forward strand.
GAGGAGGGGGTGCACCAAGCTTGCCCTCTGCTCCCCACTCCAGGGACTATGAAACTCGAATGTCACAGAGTCCTCTAAAAATGCATTTGTTCCTTCCTGGGCCAAGTCAGACTGGGGATCAGATCCCCAGTGGAGAGGCAGCACCTGAGGGTGGGGCCCGCCCAAGAGAAGAGCAGGGTGCCTCAGGGGCAGCAGAGGAAACTGGGCTGCGAGTTCAGGCTGGGTCAGGGCACCGAGCCGGGCAGGGGCTGCTCTGCTCACAGCTGGCAAGCCTGGATCCACGTGCAGGTGTCTGAAGGAAGGGCTCTGGGACCCCCAGGCCGTCCTCAGGCTCCCCGGCCTTTGGCAGCTTGGGCTGTTCTCCTGGGCCTGGTCCTGCCAGCCCTCCCTCCATACTGGGTCCAGGGCTTAGCGGACACCTTGAGGCCTGCACGCCACCTGCTGGCCGCGCCCCGCCTCGCGCGGTCTCCAGCCGTCCCTGTCTCCCTGTTTCAGTGGTCCCTGTCTCTCCATCTCTCTACCTCTCCCCCCGCCCCGTCTCTCCCTGCCCCTGCCTCGTCTTTGTCCTGCCTCTCTGTCTCGCTCTGTCCCCCTCTGTCGGTCTCTAACCCTTTCTGTCCCTCTCTGGCTCCAGCCCTCGGCCCTCCCTAAGGACAGTGGCCGTTCTCCTCACCCCAGAAAGAGGAGGAGTGGAGAGGGGAGGCCAGGCCCTTTCAGGGCATCCAGATGGAGGCTGGGTCCACAGACTGGATCCCAAGAGGAGACGGGGAGCAGGTGAGGGCCACTTTGGGGGCAGTTGTCTCACCGCCACAGAGACCCTGTCCCCAGAGCTGGTGGTCAGGGAGAAGGCACAGGGCAGGAGGGGTGCATACCCCTCCAGCTTCACCCTTGGATCCGCACCCCACCCCACAAGCATGCCCCACTGAGCTCCAGAAATGTGGGCCTCTCCACACCCCTCAGCAGCCTCTGCAGGCCCCAGACCCACTCCTGGAGACTGAACCCCACCTGAATGTGCCCCTTTCCTTTCCAAAACCTCCAGGACTAAAGCCTCAGCCCTCCTCCTGCCCTCCCTGCCTGAGGGAGCTGAGAACAAGCACCTGAGTGGCTTGGCTTCCACCCAGGCCTCCCCTGCCCTAACAGCCCTGCCCCTCATCCCAGGGAGCTCCTCCTTCCTAGAGCCCTCAGTCTCTCCCCAGGGCCTGCCTGGCACCCACGGTCTCCCTCAGATCTGAGATGCCCCGTTCCAGGGTCTGCACAGGCCTGGGAGATCTGGGGACCCTCAGGGTGGAGGTCAGGCTCCCCCAGACACTGAGCTCGGCCCTGGGAAGTCAGGTTTTCCATATGCGGGACAGAGACCCAGAGACTGACAGAGAGAAGGAGGTGAGATGGGCAACCGGGGGCAGTCAAGCGGCTTCTCAGTGCCCAGGCGTTGCCTGTCCCCCAAAACAGAGGATGGAGACACGGAGACCCCAGGGCCCCCAGTTCAGCCTCAGGAGCCCTAGGAGCCCACCCTTGCCAGAGGCGGAAGGCTAAGGTGTGCACATAGCCACTGGTGAGTGCACTGTTGCCCAATTTTCATAAGCAGGAGCTGCTCCAGGAGCCATGAATCTCCCAGGAACCCTGCTACTGGCCGTGGGAGGGGTGGGCCAGATTCTAGATGCCATTCTCACCCAGAGGCGTGCTCACCAAGGTCTACTGCTCTCCCACAAGGGGCTCAGGCTCTGATCTGAATGCTGAATGTTCCCACATGAATTGCCATAATTATTGTCACAACCACTTCCTCCAACCCCACTGTCAGTCATCACCTCCATCACCACCATCAAAACCACCAACTCTCCCACCACCACAACTATCACCACTACCACCACCATCACCCCCTCAACTGCCATCAACAGCATGGCCTCCTCGCACTATCACCACCATTGTGATCACCACCACCACCACCATTATCATCTTAATTGCCATCAGCACCATCACCACCCATCTACCATCATCACCATGGCCTCCCATCACCACCACACCACCGCAGCCCCTTCCACCACAGCCATCATAACCACACTCTCCACACTACACCAAACCATGAGCAGCACCCCACCTTCATTCTTCACCAACATTTCCATCCAGGAACTCCGTTACACCCCCACCACACCCACCATCTTACTGGTAAACTTCCTATCATCATCTCCACCTCTACCAACCTCATTTTCTCCCCCACTACCCCAGGCAGTCCTACCACCACCAGCAAAACCACCACTTCAACTATTAATCAATGCAACTGTCATAGCCAGCACCACCAAAGATTTCCATCATCACTGTGTCCACTGCCATCAACCCATAACCGTGACCTCCCACTGTCACCACACCACAAACGTGACCTCCCACAGTCACCACCCCATAGCTATAGCCATGACCTCCCACTGTCACCTCCCCATAACCATGACCTCCCACTGTCACCACCTTCAAAACCATGACCTCCCACTGTCACCACCTTCATAACCATGACCTCCCACTGTCACCACCCCATAACCATGACCTCCCACTGTCAACACCCCATAACCATGACCTCCCACTGTCACCACACCATAAACATGACCTCCCACAGTCACCACCCCTATAACTGTGATCTCCCATTATCACCACACCATAACCATGACCTCCCACTGTCACCACTACTCATTGTTATTCCCATCATCAACATCTCAGTCACCATCACCACACCACAGTGCTTGCCACTTCCCCCTCACTACCACCACCTTCATTATGTGAGCACCCCAACTCCAGGTTGCTTTCTGGCTGACAATGGATTTTACTGATGAGGGTAAGGCTTTGAGTGTAAGGTATTGGGTTCAGATTCCGGTCATAGTCATTATTGGCTATGTGTCTGTGGGCAAGTTTTTCAATCCACTTTCCTAAGGCACAGAAAGGACAGGATATCCCAATTCAGACCTTGTTTCCTGTAATAGGGAATCCCTGAAAATCATATTGGCTGCCTAGCTTTCCAGAGGCAATGGATTAGGCTGTGAGTCCCTGCAGCCCCATCTCCTCACCCAGCCATGTGGAGGGTCTCCCAGAGTGCATGGCTCATGGGATGGCTTAGTTGAGCCAGCAATCAGAATGATGATGCTCTGTCACCAAGCCTCTGGAAGATTCCACTTCGTTTCAAAGATCAGATGAAACCCCAGCTGGTGAGCAGCTCCTGCACCCAGAGCTGGGTGTGGAAGACCCCGCCACACTGAAGGCTTTTCAAGCTTGGCCTTGGAGGAGACTTGCTTCTAGCCCATTTCTTCAAACAAGCTGTCACTAAAGAGAGAAGTTTCTCTTTCTGGGGCTACCAGTGCTGAGGGGTCTGATGAATTTCGAAGTGTTTGCTGAAATAGCCATTTTGTGTTCTGACATCTGACTCTCAATCCTCTCGGTGTGAAGTTGCTGAGCAACAATCAAGAACCTGCCTGTGCTGCAGTAATCATCGCAGTGGTGACAGCGCCCACCTGGCAGGCGGACAGCAAGGATTAGGTCAGGCAGAGCCTGGCACACAAAGCGCTTGCTCCACGTCACTCTTCGGCTGTTATTACAATGATTATCATTGGGTATGGGTTTGCACTGGCCCTGGGCTGGGTCTCCTATTGAGAAAACTCCACAGCCCTCAAGCCTCTCCCAGCCCAAGCAGGCATATGGCACAGGCAGACTGGCAGGAGGTTATGGGGGCAATGAGGAACACTTCAAGGGTGCTGCAGACCATGCCTGTTCCTGAGGCTCCTCCTGTGTCCGCCAAGGGCCAGCTCCAAGTTCCTGCATGGAGGATGCCCTCTGACTCAGACACATTTCCTGCCCTGGGCTCCCACAGACCTGGGGCACCCCTGAATGCTCATTGTGCCACCAGCCCGGGAGCACCTTGAGGGCATAGACCATGCCCTGCTCATGCCTGAATGACCAGCACCTGGCCCAGCCCCCACCGGGGATACTCAGTGAGCCTGCTGGGGGGCAGGTGCAGGTGTCATACCCATCTACCTCACCAGGGGCGAGAACAGCAGCTGCCCCACTCCCAGGCTGCTTTGCTGAGCCTCTTGCCAAGTTAGGGGGACCCAGAACCACCCAGCCTGAATCTGAGACTTAGCCCTGGCTGAGCTCTACTTCCAGGATGGTGAGGGAACCCAAGAGTCCAGGAGCAGTGGTGGGCAGCAGCAGCTCAGCCTCTGAAACCCACGCTTGTCAAGCTTCCCAAGGACAATGCTTTTTTGCCCTTGTTTCTAATTAAAAAGAATTAGTCAGCAGAGTGGCATGCTTATGGACAGTGCCAAGTGACATTACTGCATGGCTTTATTCATCAATGGGAGGGGCAGATGCCGTCCTGCTGGAGACTGGCACAGAATCTCGTTCTCTGCGACTAACTGCTTGGAAGCCCAAGCCACCTACCAGCTGAACCAATGACTCATTATACTTTTTTCTGACTCCTTCTCCCTCTCTCTCCTTCTCTCCCACCCTCCTTTCTTCAGGTTTGGCTGGATCCGCCAAGAAAAGGCATCGTGCAGAAGCACTGTACAGGTATTGGACCCCCTCCCCCTTACAGGTGAGCCTGCTGAGGCAGGGAGGGGCCCCCAGAGAGGAGGGGGCAGAAGTGGGCACAGAATCCAGGAGTGTGACTCCTCAATTAGGGAAGAGCCTGCCACACAAGGTGGGCTTGCCCCAGACAGAGAGGTCCCTGGGAAAGGGAGGTCTCAGGAGCAGGGACTCAGCTTTGAGCTCAACCTGGTCACTTTCCCTCTCTGGCCTCAGATTTCTTCAATGGACACTGGGAACATTAAGCCATGTCACCTGCCCAGGGTACAATCTGAGGACAAGTGGAACATCCAGGAATGGGGTTGTCATCTCCACTCCATCCTGACTCTGGAGAAAACAACACTCTCCCTCCCACAAATGCCTACAAGAGGCCGGAGAGATGAAAACTGCCTTGGCAATGGGTCATACCGGCCCTCAGCCCTGGTCTCTCTTTCTGGGCTGATAGGGAGGGGCCTGAGTCCATTTCACAGCCTCCATGGAAGGCAGCCTTTCAGAAACTAAAGGGAATGTCCCCTGCCAGCCCACAACAGGGATAGGGGCTTGAAGAAGGCATGGTCTAAATCTGTAGACAGTCAGCTAAGCCAGTTTTAGGAAGAGCTGTCAGTCCACTTGTGGCCTCAGAGCCTGACAGTCAATAGTCACTACCATCATTACCACCCATGACACCCACCTGGCCAACGCCCTCATTGCCTCCACCAAAACCAAATGTCACCACCACCACCAATTCCAACACTGACACAAATGCCCTCATTACCACCCCCAACCTATCACCTTTGACATCACCATGATGGTTATTACTGTCATTACTCTCACCATCATCATCACTATCCCAGATAATGATATCATCATTGTCTTCACCATCATAACTATTACCATCATATGAGCATCGGCATCGCCATTATCATAATCATTACTATCGTTATTATTGATAGTGATATCACCATCACCACCATCACCATCATCGTCATCACCATGACCATCATTATCTTCACCATCACTATCACCATCATCATCATCACCATCACCACCATCACCATCATCACCATTGCCATCATCACCATCACCATCATCTTCATCATCATCACTATCACCATCATCATCACCACCATCACCATCATCATCATCACCATCATCATCACCACCATCATCATCACCATGATGGATAATAATATAATCATTGTCTTCACCATCACAACCATCATCATCATCATCACTACCACCATCATTAACACTATGATGGATAATATCATCTTCACCATCATAACCATCACCATTACTATCATCACCATCACCATCAACACCACCACCACTATCATCATGATTGCCATCATCACCATCATCATCACTATCACTGTCATCATCACCATCATTACTATCACTATAATTGATAGTGATATCAACACCATTATTATTAGCAGCAGCAGCATCACCATCACAACCATCATCACCATCATCCTCATGAGTTCAACAACACTATCATGATTATCACCATTTTTACCACTGTCATTCTCATGACCTTCATTACAACACCACTGTCACCATCATTGCTACCATTAATATCACCTCCACCTCAACACGATCATCATCATTATCATCGTCAGCGCTAGCATGGTCATCTTTCCCATCATCATCTTCATTAACATAATCCTCATTGCCCTCACTTTTATCTTTATCATCACCCCATTACAATGAAACTACAACCCCCATCACTTTCAACACCAATACGCTCCAGGCCCAACTTCCCATTGTGGCCATACTCATCATCTGTGTAACTGTTAATGCCATGATCAGTGTAATCATTCTCCCATCTACCCATCTTACCTACCCCTAACCTTCCACTCTCCCATCTAGAAATTCATCCCCCACCCAGCTTCTGCCCCACCCACCCATCCACCCTCCTAAGGCCCAAGAATGGATAAGCCCAAACTGCAGTCCTCCTAGAATCTGACATGAGCAGATCTTTAGGGCACAGCCCTCCAGGGGCTCTAGAAGTGTGCACCAGAGACTCTGGAGCCCAGAAGGAGAGGTCACTGGTGCTGCTGGGGTCTCAGGACAAAACCTGAGCGACTCCTGAGGAGTGGATGGGGAGGTGATGGGCCAGTGGGCAGCTGTGCAAGCCTGGAAGACTCTGTTCCTTTCCTCTCTGTCCAGGCAAGGGTCAAGAGGCTCCGAAAGGAATACATCCCTGGGATCAGAGATGGGATGACTCTAAGGTGTGAGGTCACAGGGAGTCAAGCTCCTCTGCCAGACCCTCAGCTAGTGAGTCGGATTCCTTGCTCACTCCTAGTTTGCTTAGCAAGGAGCCCTCATGTTGATTTATCTTTTTTTGCTCAACAATGCTTTATTGGAGACTTCCTTTGGTGACAGGGGGCATTGGGGAAGTCCATAGGTGATTCATCACACCTTGATGTTGAGGAGTTCCTGGTTTGTTTGCAGGTGAACTTTGCCAGATATAGGAAGTGCTGAGAGCTGCAGGGGTCCAGGGATGGCTCAGCCTCAGGGAGGGGCAAACACCCTGAGAACTGGGACACCAGGGAGGGGGGAGTTGGGCAGGGACCTTCCAGCCACCTCACAGAGAAGAAGACTTGGGTCTAGGTGGGTGCCCCGAAGGAGCCCCATCAACAGTAGCCTCCTTCCAGTGTCTCTAGCACCCAGGACTCCCACCCTCTGCTGGCATTGGTGCTCCCAGCCTGGTGAGAGCAGGGACCCAGGTCCCTTGATTCCAGCTGTGATCCAAGTTGGGAAGCAAGTCCCCTTCTCCACCTGTCCCCACACTCTCTCTCTCAGCCTCCTCCCAAGGAAAGCCCACCTCTTGCTCTGGCAGAACAAGGGTGGAGGGCCTGGGTCTTCAACCACGTTGACCATGTTTATTCTGCTCAGGGCCTGGCTCGATGGCTCAATGCTACTCGCCCCCAACCCCTACCCCACTTCCATTTCTGTGAGGGGAGTGCTGGGTCCAGCCCTGAGCAGAACAAACTTGGCCATGTGCAGAAACATGAGAGACCCACGAGGAACCATCTCTTAGCACCATTTCAGAGGCAGACCCCAGAGGGAGACCACTCTCATCACCCAGGATCCTGCAGAGAGATGGTCAACCCTGCCAAGAACAGCCACTGTCTCAGGTCAGACTCCCTGGAAGGAGAGCATACAATGAGGCCTTTTGTTCAAGAGCTTTACTAAGGGAGTCTCTCAGGAGAAGCAGAACCGGGAGGGGGAAGAGCTCGGCAAGGCTTTGTTCTTAGCCAGAAGCCAGCTTCAGTTGGTCTCACTGGGGGCTCTGGGGCATGAAACCACTGAGTGAATGCCCCTGGAGGTGGAGGGCAGCCTACCCGATCCCATGCCAGTCAGTGCAACAAATTTCCCAGAACCAAGGAGTGCCAGACAGCAGGAACTGTTTGTACCCTCACTTGGTCTCTGTGATCAGGAACTCAGAAGGGGCTCAGCTCAGGGTGGCTCTGAGCTACAGTGGAGGTGCCAGCTGGGCTGGGTCATCTGAGGGTTCCACTGAGGAGGCGTCTGCTTCTAAGCTTATTCACACAGCATCTGGCAGAGGCCTCAGTTCCTCACTGGTTGTCGACTGGGACACACACACACACACACACACACAAACACACACCAGCTCCCCAGGGGGGCCCAGGGGCACTCTCAGACCCAAGTCGTTCCTGACCCTCCCTGGCCCTTGCGGGGGCATCAGTGAGCAGCAAAACAGCCGAGGGATCAGCGCCTCTCCTTCAGCACCTTGGACAGGGCTCGCCCAGGGCCGCGGGGGCGCTGGAGCTGCCAGGGGCGCAGGCGACAGCCCTGCCCCGTGTGGGCAAGGGGCAGGTGGCAGGGGCCCACCCCGCCAGGCGTTTCTGGACAGTCTGAGGGCCAGACCCCTCTCCCCTGGTGGCCCCAGGACAAATGCCCCTGAGAACCACGAGCGAAAGGGGAGTGCAGGGAGGGCGGGGAGACGCAGCCACCTAGCTCTGGGGTAAGGGTCGCCTCCGCCCCTTGCTCACTCAGGCTCCTCACGGAAAATGGGGAGGATGGGGGGGCCTCCCCTCAGAGGCTTGTCGGGGGGCCTCCCCTCAGAGGCTTTCGGGGGGCACTGCAGGGATGTGGTACAGTGGGGGCCACCGCTCTCTGGTGGTCTACCCACCCCCACCCCTTGCCAGGTTCATCCGGTGAAGCCCAGGATCCCTCTTCTCCGAGTGTGATGAAGGAGGCCCCACCCACACTCATAGCCAGTGAGGCAGTGGCCACTCTCTGGGGCCATGGCCCTACAGGCGAGGCTGTGGTACTGGTGAGGCAGAATTGTGATGCCAGAGGAGGTAGCACCATGGTGCCGGAGTCAGGGGACAGCATCGTAGAGGGCACTGGAAGGAGAAGGCTGCTGCTGTGGTTGCGGGGAGAGGGGCCACCCCATCCAGCACCATGGCCCCGCCTCATCCAGCATCATGGCCCCGCCCCCTCCAACACCAGGACTCTGCCCCATCCAGGACCATGGCCCAGCTCCAGTAACCCCGGAGAGGGAAGATCTGTGCCTCTTCTCTGCAAGGTCCCAGTCCCTGGGCTCAGCCAGTGTCTCCACAGGGCCCCTTGATGCAGGGGCTGTCTGAATGGGTACAGGGCAAGGCAGAAATTTGCTTCCCCTGAGGGCCACCGCCAGCAGGGCGTTCTGGGGCCATCCCACCCTGGGACCTCTCAACACCCTGCCAGTCCCTCTTGCCATGTCTCAGGACAGCCTCCTGACCCCTGCAGTAAAGAGGCCACTGGCACTAGCTGGTGACTGAGAAAGACCAAAGTCCAGGAACCCATGGCCTCTGAGGGTGGAGCCCACTGGAGTAAAGGGGTCTTTGTTCTGGTGCCCAGGGGACCTCCCCACTGCTGGGAAGTTGTAGCCCTGGGTGCTCTCCCAGGAGCTAACTGGACAGGCTGGGGGTCCAAACTCCGGGGACTTCAGCTGTGACACCTCTCCTCCCACTACAATGAGTCAGCTCCCCCGTCCACCCCCAGGACTGCTGCCTGTCACCCAGAGGACCTGCACCCTCAGTCAGTGTGGAGCTGTGGTGGGGGCGAGAGGAGAGGAGTGTGGCCAGGGACCGCACTGAGTCACCGTGGGGGAGGAGGCAAGAAGACAGCTCTTGGCTTCTCTGGGTTAGGAGCAAAGCTCACACCTGCAGACACCCATCCCATGGTCTCACCCTCCATACGGTCCACAGGGGACGGGGCCAGGGCTCAGTGCGTGCCTGGGGTTGGAGTAGATTTGGGGCCAGGACCGGGTCTGGTCCTCCTGTCCAAGCTGCCAGAAAGAAGCATCCGTTATCAGGCTTGAGCTCTGGTCTTTGAGCCTCTGTTGGCCCATACATGTCCACATTCCACACTTGCTGCCGGCACTCAGGTGTGCCCTCCCAGCATCCGTCCCTGCAGCCATGGCCTCCATTCATCCTGCCCATCATGTAGGAAACACACTGCCTGCCCTGTGCCTGGCACTCTGGCACCCCAGAGGAATTAGCCTGGCGTGAGCCCAGGAAGGAACAACTTTCCTGTTGACACTGAGGGGTCCGTGCTTGGGCACTGAGGTCTCCCTGGGGGCGGTGAGGAGCCAGAGGGAGAAGGGAAGATTTGAAGGTGGAGTGTTCTGGGAGATGACAAGGACCTGGGGTGGCCATGGGAGGGGACAGCAGAAGGTATGGGAGGGGGGCCATCGGAGGTATGGAAGGAGAGGCGAGCTTTTCTGAGCTGTCCCTGGGAACAAGGACAGAAAGGCGAAGAGGAAGAAAGCAGGCTGCACAGGCCCTCCTCCCTGTCCCCCATGAGGCCTCAGTGGGCCCCTGCCCAGCGCCGGGCCCCTGTCCACCCAGCCCGTCCTGTGGCGCAACCTCTAATGCCTGCCCTTCCCTGCATATCCTGGGCTCTCCCCAAGAACCCACCTCCCCAGGATTTGGACCCAGGCCCCTGCTCCAGTGAGACTGGGGCCTTTGGGAGCCCCAAGGAAATGCGGCTCCCCCAGCCCTGCTGGCCCCTTGCTGCCCCAACCCCACTCCAGCCCCTGCCAGGGGCACCAGGCCCCACCCCAGCCCTGCTGGCCCCTTGCTGCCCCAGGCCCCACCCTAGCCCCTGCCACAGAGGCCCCAGGCCCCACCCCAGCCCCTGCCAGGGGCTTCCTTGCTTCCTCCACTCCCCTCCTTTCCTCCGAAATTTGCATCTCACCTTCCTGCAGGGCCACTGCACCCAGCCTTCCAGAGGCCCTCTGGGATCCTCTGGCCCTGGCCCCGCTGCCATCCCACAGGTCACACAGTGTCTGTGGCTCACACACACCTTCACTGCCCAGATCCACGCCTGCCCGGCCCCTGGCTGCCCTGCTTCTGGGCTGATCCCGGAGGAACCTGCTTTCTGGGTCGGGGGCACCTGCAATCCCTGAAGAGTCCAGCAGAGGGCACTGTTTGCTCCCCGAGAGAAAACACAGCAAGCCCAGGTCTGTGTGGAAGGGGGTCTGTGCCACCCACCCCATCGGCAGGGTCCACACCCGGCAGCACAGCCCCTGCCTCCAGCTGAGAGGCTATCCTGGGAGGGGCTGTGACCAAGGAGGCGACAGCCCCACCTGGCCATCTGGCCTCTGCCTAAGGGGCAGCCAGTGATCTCGGACACCGGGAGCCACCATGGCCTCCCACCCTCTGGCCTCTGCCTCCCACCGGCCCACTGGCTGCCCGGGGCTGGTCCACAGCTAGAAGGTCAACTCCTGCCCACGGGCACATCCCCTACCCAGCTCCCGCCCAGCCCTGGGCAGTCTGGGCCACAGCTGCTCCCCCAGGGTGAATCCCTGGCTCTGCATCTGACACAGGGGGTCGAGGTGCGGAGCAGTGTGCCCAGGGCAGTGGGGCCAGAAGGGGACAGCCAGGCTGCCAGAGAGGGAGTGTGTGCAGAGGCTAGCATCCCCAGGCCCAGTTCCTGGCATCCCCTGGTAGTCCCAGGAGACACTGACGTGATGGGCATTTGCACCCACTGATGCTGTCAGAGACCTGTGGCAGCCCCAGGCTGGCTCCTCCCAGGCTCCGGAGCTCCAGTCTGCTCTTTGGCCAGGAAGAGCAGTCCAGGCTGAGGCCACTCCACAAGGGCGTCCGGAGTTGGAGGCCTGTGGCGATCCCTGAGCTCCAACCTACTGTGCCAGGTGTGGACTTTGGGGGCATGAAATTTCTCAGGCAGGGTAGGCACCAGCGAGATTCAAGGGCCAGGGCACTGCCCAGCAACCCCTCTGCCAAAGGGCCAGAGAGCGGGACACACCAGCACAGCATCACCCAGAGTGAAGCCAGGGGTCCCTGGAGTGTCCCGAGTCCCCTGCGAAAGGGGCTGTTGTGGGGACACCCCACAGCCCACCACCTGGCCTTGCCCTCTCCACATCTGCTATGGTGCAAATGTGGCCCCTCCAAAACCCAGGTGTTACCACCATGACAGGATTGAGAGTGATGAGTCCGTGAGGCTGCTCTCCTGTGGGACCAAGGCCCTTATGAGGCTCTACGCAGTGCCCCCACCCTGCCCTCTGCCTTCTGCCATGAGAGGGCGCAGCAGGAAGTCCCTCCCCAGACCAGACCCGGTGCCTAGACCTTGGACTTCCTGCCTCCAGAGCTTTGAGAAATATATCTCTGCTGTTTAGTAATTGCCCAGCCCCAGGAATTTGTCATCAGGGCACAAACGGACCAAGACACCCTCCCAACATCCCTGGCACCCCGCAGGCCGGAGGAGAGTGGGCAGGGAGGCAGCTCTGCCCTAGGCTTCGGCGGGTGTAGGAACCATGTGTTGGGAGGCCAGGACCGGCCACAAGCGTCAGCCTTGGTCTCCCCACCTAGGCAGTGGGGGACAGGACAGGACTCTGCTCCTCCACTTCAGGCAGGAGAGTCTGACTTTTTTTTTTTTTTTGAGATGGAGTCTCACTCTGTTGCCCAGGCTGGAGTGCAGTGGTGTGATCTTGGTTCACTGCAACCTCTGCCTCCCGGATTCAAGCAATTCTCCTGCCTCAGCCTCCTAAGTAGCTGGGATTACAGGCATCCGCCACCACGCCCGGCTAATTTTTGTATTTTTAGTAGAGACAGGGTTTCACCATGTCAGCCAGGCGGGTCTCGAATTCCTGACCTCAAGTCATCTGCCTGCCTTGGTCTCCCAAAGTGCTGGGATTACAGGTGTGAGCCACCATGCCCAACCGGGAGTCTGACTTTGTCCCCAGCAGAGACCCAGCATCCTAGAGGTAGGTGCTGTGTGACCTTGGGCAAGGCCCTGCTCCTCTCTGTTCCTGGGGTATAACTACCTGTCCCCCCTGCAGGGCGGTGGAGAGCGCTGACTGGGAGGAGGTGCTGGGGCTGCCAGTGCTCCAGAGGATTGGGGGGCCAATTAGGCAGGGACAGTGTGGAGGGGAAGGAGGCTGCGGGAGAACTGGGAACCCGTGGCCCAGCACCCAGCCCACAGCAGAGCCTCAAACCCTTCTCATCATCTTCCTGGCTCTGGGCCCCAGCTCCCTCTGTCTGAGGCCTGTGGGGTGCCAACACACACACACACGCACACACCAAATCGCCTGCTCACCAGGGCCCCAGCTGAGCACAATTCCTCCAGCTGGCTGCGCAGCAGAGAAGCCCCAGCTCAGCTCAGAGGGGCTGGGCTTGTTCCCTCCCTCCCCTCCCACGGCGGCTGTTCTGCAGGTGCGGCAGCTATCGAGGCATGACGCAGGCCACTGACTCACCACGCCAGGCTGACTCACCTCCCAGGTACCCCGGCCCTCCTCAGTGGAAGGAGGGCTTTGTGCTTGGGGCTGTACGTCAGCACAGAGCAGCACAGAGCCCCTGACGTGCCAACAACAGTGGGAGGACGTCCTGGGCTGAGCACCTTTGGGGAGCCCTTTCCAGGTGTGGGGGGCAACAGTGTGGGGGAGAGCCTCCCCCTGCTACCCTTCCCCCATGCGCCCTCGTGGGTGGTCGCTGTGAGCTGGAGGGAGACAGTGAGGGGCCTGGAGGCTGGCTTTTTTGTTTTGTTTTGTTTGTTTGTTTTTGAGACAGAGTCTCACCCTGATGCCCAGGCTGCAGTGCAGTGGTGCGATCTTGCGGCCTTCACCTGCTGGGCTCAAGTGATCCTCCCATCTCAGTCTCCCCATGGCCCAGCTGGGACCACAGGTGTGAGTGGCCACGCCTGGCTAATTTTTAAATTTTTTTGTAGATATGGAGTCTCATTATGTTGCCCAGGCTGGTCTTGAACTGCTGGGCTCAAGTGATCCACCCACCCCAGACTCCCAAAGTGCTGGGACTACAGGCATGAGCTTTCGCGCCCAGCCTGAGCCCTGGAGGCTTTTGGCGGGTGGAGCAGCCCCTCCAAAGCCTTACTGGAAGGTATTTTACTATGGGAAACTGAGCACAGGCGGAAGCAGGGCCTGGGCGAGGCTCCCTCCGCCGCCGAGTGTGATCGACGCTCCCTGCTTTCTGCTCCAGTGGCCTGTCTCCCCTGCAGCTTCGAGAGCGAACCCACCCCTCACATCATTCCCTGGCGAAGGCTGTTATGAATCTCTACAAAGTAAAGCCTTTGGAGGGCATGGTCCAGCACCACTGCTGCCCCAATCAAACTGGCGCAAAGCCCCTGTTAGGATTCTCGGTTTTTCCCAACAGACTAAGCCGTGCCCTTTTCCAGGGGTTTTGTTTCCGCATGGCCTTGGGCTGATTCCCGCTGTCCTCCCTCATTCCCCCACTTTCAGGGCACAGCCTGGGGACTGTGCGGGCCCAGCCGGCGGAGCCCCAACCTGGAGAAGCCCGCTCGCCCCAGGAGGCCTCCATTACCAGCGTCCGCCCCCACACCCCCAAAACCGGCTGTGTCTGCCCACGCTGCCACAGCCATCGCAGAATCACACGTGGATGGCTTCATTTCCCACCTGGGCCTGGGGGCCAAGGATGCCTAATTCCTGGAGCGGAGATGGGTTGAGCCTAGAGAGCCCACCTGGGCTGACGGCTCTGGAAACACATCAGTCATGCTGAGCTGTGGGGACCAAGGGGGAGCCTGGAGAGAACGTGGCGCCGGAAACGGAAACGTCTGTGCGGACCAATGGGGTGCCAGGAGAGAACGCTGACTCCGGAAACGTCCGTGCGGACCAAGGGGGTGCCGAGAGAGAACTCTGACACCGGAAACGTCCAGGCTGTCTGGGGAGGTGAGTTGCTTCACAGGAAGCGTCCCCCGGTGGCCATGACCCCAGTGACCATGTGGCTGAGGCCCTGGGCAGTGGCTTCGTGACCGAAAGGCCCCGAACCCACCCCGAGGCCCCACAGCTTTTTCTCCAGCTCAGACACTTTCTGGGGCTCAGTCTTGCTGCAGCGCTTGTGGCATTTGGCAGGCAGTGGGTGGACCATGAGTGAGTTAGGAGGCCGAACTGCCCACCTCTACAATGGGTTCCCAGGAGAGCGAACACGGGACCCGCTCCTCCAGGCCTCAGCCCCACTCTGGAATGAGGTGAGAAGACCCTCCGTCACAGGCTGCCCTGAAGAAGGGTGCAGGAGCCCTGGGCCCCAGGGAGCAGAGTCCGAATCCAGACAGCAGGAGAGGAGGGCTCCACACACTAGGGGAGGAACCAGGATCTCAGCTGGCCTGCTCCGAGGGTCATTCACACCTGCAGCCCCACCAATCTGCTCCCCCTCTCAGGGACCCTATCCTCTACCTCTAAAGTGGGGATGTCAGGCAAAGCGGGTATGAAGTCAGGGGGAGACTGACAAGGAGCACATTGTGAACTCTGGTACTGAGATCACCAGGAAGAGGCCTGGCCCCACTTCCTGTGGAGTGGGGAGACCTGGCCCAGTAGGTCCAGGAGGGAGCAGTCACAGCAGGCCAGCCAGTAAGGGCCAGAGTGCCAGATGGACAGGTGTATGGGTGCTGAACGGACAGGCAGATGGGTGGATGGACTGACAGGGGGATAGGTGGATGGACAGACAGGCAGATGGGTGGATGGACTGACAGGGGGATAGGTGGATGGACGGACAGGGGGATGGGTGACAGACAGACAGGCAGATGGGTGGACGGATGGACAGGCGGATGGGTGGACAGACAGACAGGGGAATGGGTGGATGGACAGACAGGCTTCTTCCACTCAGCACTGCTTGGTTTTCAATACTCAAACGGCCTATAGATTTATGTCTACACTTCAACACTGGCTCAGCCCAGCGCTCATGGTGGAGCAGCAGACTGGGGATGGAGGGCCAGCACCAGCAGAGAAAAGGAGGACAGTGCGGGCCACTTGGCCCCAAGAGACACACAGCAGCTGGAGCAGGTTTACAAACTAGATCTGGGTGACACAACCATCCTTTTTAAAGGTTTTAACGGAATCATAGTGACATTTTGATCCCATTTATGAACCGGGAAGCCAGGCTTACCAGCCCACTGCACCATTTAATGTCAGCAAATAAAATTCAGTCAGTAAGAAACCCCCATAAGCCCTTGTTGAGCTGCAATAAAGCAGTTCTTTCGACTTCTGTCCTTTGCAAGCCGTGGACACAGCCCTGCTCTTACATAAGCGACCCTCATTGGTGACCCTCTGTGAGGGGCAGGGACCCCACCACAAACAGAAAGCTTGTGTGTAGGCTGAAGGGGTCATGGGGCACGGGAGGGGCGCTGAAGTTTGAGGCTTTAGGGCCAGTGAGGAGCAGACTCTGGTTTTAGGAATAAACTGTGATGAGGCCACTGGCAAGGGTGGTGGGCAGAAGGCCTGAGACCACTTGCCAGAGGGAGACCCTGGCCCCAGGGTCCCACAGAGCGGGGGCTGGGCTGAGCCCTGGGGAGGCCAGAGCATTCAGCACCCATGAGGGGCCTCAGAGACCCCCGGTATGCCCCCTGTCACACAAGAATCCTCCAAGGCCTCCCAGCTGGGGCTCCTCCCTCTTAGAAGCTGCCCTGAACTCTGTCCTGCTCCCCTAATCTTGAGCCCTGGGGTGGGGGTTTTGAATAATGTCTGTCATTCAGTTCAACAGCAAGGTACGGTGAGAGCTGGCGGCTTCATTTTTGGAACCAGGGAGAGAGAGAGAGAGAGAGGTTTATGAGAGACCTCATGAGACAGCTCATGATGGAAGTGAGCCTGAGCTGCAGTGAACCCTGTCACTGAAGAGACAGCCTTCACTCTGTGTTTTGCAGGGGAAAATACAACTCTTTATTAAAATTTATTGCCCTGAAAAATGGGCAGTGTGACTTACTTATTCTGGGTAAAGTGGGTTGCAGGTGGCAGGGCTGAGCCTTGGGAGGGCAACCCTGTACACAGGCCAGAGGCCCCTCTGTGCAAAGGAGCAGGTGAGCCTGGGGACCTGCCACCTCCCCATGCCTGTCATGGTTGCCACCCTGCCCAGTTCAGGGTGTCTCCTCACCAAGAGTCAGGGTCACAGGAGGATGAACCCAGCTCCTGGTCCCACAGATTTGGGCTCAGTTCTAGCGTCCCCTCTCCCTAGCTGTGTGTCTTCAGCGGCACCTGCCTGCTGAGCTCAGCCACCACCTGCAATGAAGAGGTGACAGCAGCTGCCACCACCACCCCCAAGTCCAGGTTTCTCCCCATCCCCAGCCTGGCCAGGCCTTCCTGCCCTGCAGATGGCTATAAGGACGGCATGGCATCCAAGCCCAGGGCTTGGAGCCCACAGAGTCCCTGGCTTCCCTCAGGGACCCCAGGGGAACTGCAGCACCACATGGGCAAGATCCGGGCTTTGGCCACCCCCTTAAGAGAGAGGACCACCTGGCCCACTCGTGTCTGGGAGGAGGCTGCCAGCCAAGGGAGAGCCTGGGCAGTAGCCTTGGGGAAAGGTGGGCAGGTGGCTCTCCCACCCAGGGAAGGGCCGGCATCTGGGCCATCCTTATGGCCTGCAAAGCGCTGGACACCTCCCCTGCCTTCTGCAGGCAGCAAAGCCTTTGGCATCTGAGACCTGGGCAGGAGGAAGAGAAATGGGTGTGAGAAGAAGGGGAGGCTGGTGGAATGGGGGCATCTGCTCAAGGCTCATCCCAGGACCTCAGAAGGGAAGTGGGGAGAAAACAGTTCCTCGTGAGGCAGCCCCTTTCCACTGGCCCTGCAGCTGCACATCAGACCTAGCCTCTGCCTGCCCCTCCCTGTGTCCAGCAGAGCTGACCTCTGAGCCAAGCCTGCAGTCAGCTTGTCTAGGGTGACGATGAGGCTACGTGAGGGTGCCGGTGGCTCCTGTCAACCTTAAAAAGATCAGGAAATATGGAATATGGTTAAATGTAATTTATTTGTACACAATGCTTGAGAAAGGCCACCTGGGTACACAGATTCCAAAGAATGGAAGTTGGTGCTCCCAAGTGGAGAGGTTTAGGGGTCATTTATATAGATAACGTCTGGGAAGCTTAGTGGGGCTTCAACACTGTCCACACAGGCCCGCACATCCAATTAGGTGGGGCTGTGTTCCTTTCGGGAGAGGCATATTGAACACGGAGGGTAGAAGAGTCATGGGGTCTTCTGTGCCTTCTGGTCTGAGTTGGGTGCAAGATAATACAGAAAGGTCCACAACCGGGAGAGGAGGAGGGCTTCTCTCTCACGTCATTGACTATTAATTGTGAACCTCAAAAACCTGAGACAGGTCTCAGTTAATTTAGAAAGTTTATTTTGCCAAGGTTGAGGACACACACCCATGATACAGGCTCAGGAGGTCCTGACGACATGTGCCCAAGGTGGTCAGACCACAGTTTGGTTTTATACATTTTAGGGAGACATGAGACATCAATCAACATGTGCAAGATGAACATTGGTTCGGTCTGGAAAGGCGGGACAACTGGAAGCGGGGAGGGGACTTCCAGGTCTTAGGTAGATAACAGACAAATGGTTACATTCTTTTGAGTTTCTGATTAGCCTTTCCAAAGGAGGCAATCAGATATGCATCTATCTCAGTGAGCAGAGGGATGACTTTGAATAAAATGGGAGGCAGGTTTGCCCGAAGCAGTTCCCAGCTTGACTTTTCCTTTTAGCTTAGTGATTTTGGGGCCCCAAGATATGTTCCTTTCACATTTTCCCCCTTTTCTTTTTTAAAATCTTTTGGAGAAAGCATCTTAGAAGAAAATGAGTCTCTGGTCTCAGGTTTTTGTCTGGTCTTTCATGGCTAGGATGGTTTATTCCTGTACAGTTAGGTCCGGAATTATTAGAAAAGCTCATTTTTAGAAGGTTGTGAAATCTCGTCCTATGAAAAGAAAATAGGGGGAAGAAGGGAGAAAAACAACAACAAACAAAAGAACAATCTGGGAAAAATCAATATAGGCCACATTACTCTGAAGCCCATACATTAGTAGGCAGGTATGAAAGTGGCGTAAATAGTTGCTGTTGTTTTCTTCTGAAGTTTAAGTTGCCTGGCTTCAGTTCACAGGGCTTTATGAAAGCACAGCTTAGTTTTCAGTGACTCCAAATCAGGAAAAATGGGGGGAAAATACAGAAGAAAAAATCAAAAACATTATTTTGAAGCGTTGTAGCCAAGAAAAATTAGAATTCAGTCAAAACTGTAGAAAATAATAAAAATTGTAAAACATTAGGTAAGACTAGAGTCTAACAACAGGTGTACTATAGGTTTTGCCCATAATTTTTCTTTCTCCAGTTTCCCATTTTTAATAAACACAAATCATGGCAGGACTAGTTTGCTTTATTATACTTGGCCTAATTATTTGTATTCAGTGCAGCAAGAATAATTATTTTTTACATAGGCTTTTTTTTTTTTTTTGATGGCGTTTTCCTTTGCCACCCAGGCTGGAGTGCACTGACATGATCTCAGCTCACTGCAACTTCCGCCACCCAGGTTCAAGTGATTCTCCTGCCTCAGCCTCCTGAGTACCTGGGATTACAGGTGCATGCCACCACACATGGCTAATTTTTGTATTTTTAGTAGAGATGGGGTTTTACCATGTTGGCCAGGCTCATCTCCAACTCCTGACCTCAGGTGATCCACCCACTTCAGCCTCCCAAAGTGCTGGGATTACAGGCATGAGCCACCATGCCCAGCCTACATAGGCTTTTAAATTGGCTTTGATGGAACTTTGTCTCAAATAAGACTTTTTAAAAGCTGAGTGCAGCCATGGATTCATATCACCAAATATCTATGAGTTGGGGGATCCTCTTCTCTTGAGGTTCCAAGATAAAACTTGGGGCTGGTGGGCCTGTCAGAAAGTGACATTCTTTACTTACCACAGGTCAGGAACCCTGTACAGGGGCTGTGTAGACAAACATGAGGCCAGTTTTCCCAAGGGGCTTTTATTGGCTCTGTAAGTCAAGTTTGATTCCTCAAAGGAAAGCACACCATTCCAGTCAAAGCCTTGGTAAAATAACCAGTTTCTCCAAGTGTGTCCTCTTATACATAAAAAGAGATTCTTATTGTACTTATGTAAATAACTGTATTGCCACAAATAGCTTCCAAATTCTGGAGAAATCAGGTAGAGGAAAAAGAAATATGTTACAAATTTTGTTCATAGGAATATACTAAACTGTTAAATGCTGTTAATCACTCAAAAGAAAAGTTTCCCTGGTTCTGAAAAAGCAAAACAAATGATTAACAACATTTTAAGTGAAAAGTCAAAATGATTACTTCAGTCTTGTAATAGTTCAGTTGCTGTAGTTAATTCCTGTTCTGCTTGATATTCCTGAACATTTCAGTTCTCCATAGGTCCTGAAAGTTTTTCTTTTATTCTGATGTCACCATCTCCAAAGCTATTAAAAACTTGTATGCAAGAACAGCTGTTGCAGTTTTATAGCTTTTTTACAAAATCACCTTCTAAGAAGGACCAAAATAAGACAACAATTGTCTGTGAATGACAAAAGGTTTTAGGGCAGCCACAGTCAAAAGCACCATTGACAAGAAAATTTGTTACCTCTGTGGCACACGATAATTTAACATAATAATTATAATTATTACTGATAATGTACACTAAGTCATATCAGAATTATAGAAGTTTCCTATGATTTGGGAACACATACCAATAACATATTTATACAAACACAGCCCAAAGAAACCCAAACACCATTTCATATTTGACAACACTTCCTATATAATTTTTATACCAAATAAGACAAATTATGTCATTTTTGGACTGTATGGAACTTAATATATTAAAGGATTAATTAGGTCAGAAAAAGACATAATTTATAATTTGATTTTGGAAAGTTTGTCAAATGTCAAAGGTTTAAAACACTTGATATCACAGGTTATTGTACAATAAGTCATTCATTTAACCAAAGTGCTAACTCGAGGATTTCAAAAAAGGTGAAAACCTTCCTTCTTTCAGAGAAAACTTAATATTCCAAACAATAAACCCTAATAAAAACAGGAAGCCAATTACATTTGTTTTTCAAAATTTTATAAACAACTTATAAAATTTTAATCTTGACCATAAGATAGAATTTTCATAAGCCTTTTATAAACTTTATAGCCTTAATTTATTAAGGAGTTAGTTAATGCTTCCAGAAAACCTTGTTAATTTGACACAGGGGTCCATGTGCTGGTCTTGCATCAGTGTACTTTTGACATTAATGATTTATTTATAGAGAAACTGAACTTATTTTATCTCTCAAAATCAGCCCTTACAATCTCACACACCCACCTCTTCATGATAGTCCCTGGGCCTTGAGGAGTTGAATAGCTTTAATTTCTGGCCCTATGTCTCAGGAATGCAGTTTATTTTGAATGGCATCTTCTACTGGATCTGAAGATGGAGATTTAGTTCCTGTCAGTGTTTAAAATTTAGCAGGACTTGGTGTTCTTTTTAGATCCAGGAGTCAAAGCCCTGAAACTCAATGTCACAAGTACTTTAAATGCACACACAGAGCGATACATGGATGTAATAAATTTAATTTTAAAAAACATTAATCTCATTTTTTTCTAAGCAAACCAAAACAATAATAGTATGACAACTTGATTGCATAAAAGTTTTTGGTTTTTAAAAAAATACACCCTCTTAGGCTGGGCACGATGGCTCATGCCTGCAATCCTAGCACTTTGGGAGGCCGAGACGGGCGGATCACGAGGTCAGGAGATCGAGACCATCCTGGTTAACACAGTGAAACCCCGTCTCTACTAAAAATACAAAAAAATTAGCCGGGCATGGTGGTGGGTGCCTGTAGTCCCAGCTACTCGGGAGGCTGAGGTGGGAAAATGGCATGAACCCAGGAGGCGGAGCTTGCAGTGAGCCAAGATCGCGCCACTGCACTCCTGCCTGGGTGACAGAGCAAGACTCCATCTCAGAAAAAAATATATATATACATCCTCTTACTGTGACTTACACAGACCATTCATGACATGCTTGGACTTTTTGGGTTGACCTGAATATCCCTCTTTCATAAACAACCACTCATTTTACTGTAGGACTAAATTGATCATACAGGATTCTGTCTCACATAAAATTACTTCTCTTTAATCTTTCTTACCAAAGTAAAACCCTTTTATTTTTATAACTTTCTTTACATCTATTTCCTGGTTTCTTTTACCTTGTTTTATATATGACCTTTAAATAAGCTTTGAATGAGACAAAAATTGCTCACCTTTTTTTAAAAGCACACACTTTTTTTTTAGAAAGAATGTTTTCCTATAAATATATTTATTGGAAAATACCCTAATAATGAAATATCTATTATTTAATTTAACTTTAGATGAGTTTGCCTACAAGTATTTATCCCATTACATTTACCTAATTATTTTAATTGTTCACCTAAATTATTTATGAAAACTACAATAGTCATCATTTAAAGTTACAGAACTGCCACTGCAAAATTATTACTAACACAGTGAAAAAGATTTGACCTAACTGACTCCATCTTGCCTTGAACCTCCAAGCTGTCCTTATTCATTCCTGAGTGTAGGTCAAACTAACATTGGGAGGAACTTATAGTTTAGCTTTAAAACAAAGATGATAACAAACCCTACTGGCTGTGGACTAGACCACCTAAAACCACAAGATTAGAAGTTAATGGTAATCTTGCTAAATTCAAGATGTAGCTGTTTTTATTAAATCAATATTAATGTCTTATTAAAGATTACACAAGCAAAAAATCATTGTTTTGGGCTTGGTTTATAGTTTTGCAACCCCTATGCCAAATCTTGACACCTTACAGTATTTAGCAGGGAGAAGTATAAAATTGCTTTAAAAATGCAAACAAAAATGTATGCTGGCAATTCTCAAGACATTTCTAATATTACTTTACCAATAATTTTAAAGCTAGCTTATTTATTAAAGATTTTACTTAAGTTACATAAACTTCAAAAAGGGTTTGATTAGTATTTTCTTTTTTCCTGATAAAGTATTTGATTCAAGTGCTTTTATTTTCTTAAGCCAGTTAATCAGAGCTCTTTTATATATTTTCAGTAGTGAAACATTGTGTATACAACACATAAATAGTCATATTAGTCATACCAATAGAAGTACATCTTGTAGATTCCTAAGACCTCCTTTTTTTCCTTTATCTTAGACTTGCAAGCTCCTGATAACCTGTTTTATTACCCTGGCAGTTGTCAATTAAATAGCCCTAAGTCTGCATATTGAAGGAAATGACTCTTAGATGAAAAATCAGACAGCAGAATTTACATCTCAAGGTATAGGCAGGAAAAGCCTGGTGGTGCTAAGGGGAGATTAAAGATGCATGCCAAATCAAACATAAAATTTATAGAAATCTATCATATGATTGTGTAAGGAGACAACTTTTGTTTAAAGATTACCTATGTTCTTAACTGGATCTCTGAGCTCTAGACAGAGCCCACACTGAATCCTGGGTCTCCACAAAGGGAGAATTACTATGAGACTAAACCACATGATGCTTTTACAGTGCACTTAAAATTTTTTTTCTTAATGAAAAAAAATTTCCTCATTAAGAAAAAATGAAGGGGAGGCAGCGGGAGTTGTACAGCAAAATAAATGTTAAATCTCAACCAAATTTTGATAGGTTTGGCTATGTCCTCACCCAAATCTCATCTTGAATTGCAACTTCCACAATTCCCACGTTATGGGAGGAACCTGGTGGGAGGTAATTGAATCATGAGGCACGTCTTTCCCATGCTGTTCTTGTGATAGTAACTCTCATGAGATTTGATGGTTTTAAAAATGGGAGTTTCCCTGCACAAGCTCTCTCTCTTTGCCTGATGCCATCCATGTCACACATGACTTGCTCCTCCTTGTCTCCCACCATGATTGTGAGGCCTCCCCAGCCATGTGGAGCTGTAAGTCCATTAAACTTCTTCCATTTATAAATTGCCCAGTCTGGGGTATGTCTTTATCAGCAGCATGAAAATGGACTAATACAGTAAATTGGTACCAGTAGAGTGGGACACTGCTGAAAAGATACCTGAAAATGTGGAAGCAACTTTGGACTGGGTAAAAGGCAGGGGTTGGAACAGTTTGGAGGGCTCAGAAGAAGCCAGGGAAACGTGGGAAAGTTTGGAACTTCCTAGACACTTGCTGAATGGCTTTGCCCAAAATGCTGATAGTAATATGGACAATAAAGTCCAGGCTGAGGTGGTCTCAGATGAAAATGAGGAGCTAGTTGGGAACTGGAGCAAAGTGACTCTTGTTATATTTTAGCAGAGACTGGTGGCATTCTGCCCCTGCCCTGGAGATGTGACGAATTCTGAACTTGAGAGAGATGATTTAGGATATCTGGCAGAAGAAATTTCTAAGCAGCAAAGCATGCAAGAGGTGACTTGGGTGCTGTTAAAGGCGTTCAGTTTTATAAGGGAAAGAGAGCATAAAAGTTTGGAAAATTTGCAACCTGACAATGTGATAGAAAAGAAAATGCCATTTTCTGAGGATAAATTCAAGCCAGCTGCAGAAATTTGCATAAGTAACAAGGAGCTGAATGTTAATCCCCAAGACAATGGGGAAAATGTCTCCAGGGCATGTCAGAGGTCTTCACAGCAGCCCCTCCCATCACATGCCCAAAGGCCTAGGGGAAAAAGTGGTTTCATGGGCCAGGCCCAGGGTTGCCATACTGTGTGCAGCCTAGGGACTTGGTGCCCTGCATCCCAGCCACTCCAGCCATGGCTGAGAGGGGCCAACATAGAGCTCAGGTCATGGCTTCAGAGTGTGCAAGTCCCAAGCCTTGGCAGTTTTCACATGGTGTTGAGCCTGTGAGTCCACAGAAGTCAAGAATTGAAGTTTGGGAACCTCTGCCTACATTTCAGATGTATGGAAATGCCTTGATGCCCAGGCAGAAGTTTGCTGCAGGGGTGGGGCCCTCATGGAGACCCTCTGCTAGGGCAGTGTGGAAGGGAAATGTGGGGTCAGAGCCCCCATGCAGAGTCCCTACTGGGGCATCACCACTAGTGGACCTGTGAGAAGAGGGCCACCATCCTCCAGACCCCAGAATGGTAGATCCACTGACAGCTTGCACTGTGCACCTGGAAAAGCCACAGACACTCAACACCAGCCCATGAAGGCAGCTGGGAGGGAGGCTGTACCCTGCAAAGCCACAAGGGTGGAGCTGCCCAAGACCATGGGAACCTACCTCTTGCATCAGCATGACCTGGATGTGAGAAATGGAGTCAAAGGAGATCATTTTGGAGCTTTAAGATTTGACCACCCTGCTGGATTTCAAACTTGCACAGGGCCTGTTTCAGCCAATTTCTCCCATTTGAAATGGCTATATTTACCCAATGCATGTACCCCCATTGTATCTAGGAAGTAACTAACTTGCTTTTGATTTTACAGGCTCGTAGGTGGGAGGAACTTTCCTTGTCTCAGAAGAGACTGGACTGTTGACTTTTGAGTTAATGTTGAAATGAATTAAGACTGTGGGAGACTGTTAGGAAGGCATGATTGGTTTTGAAATGTAAGGACATGAGATTTGGGAGGGGCCAAGGGCAGAATGATAGGGTTTGGCTGTGTCCCCACCCAAAACTCATCGTGAATTCCCACGTGTTGTGGGAGGGACCCAGTGGGAGGTAATTGTATCATGGGGGAAAGTCTTTCCCATGCTTTTCTCCTGAGAGTAAATAAGTCTCACAAGACCTGATGGTTTTTTGAAGAGAAGTTCCCCTGCACATGTTATCTTTCTCTTTGCCTGCTGCTATCCATGTAAGACGTGACTTGCTCCTCCTTCCATTCCCCCATGATTGTGAGGCACTCCCAGCTACGTGGAACTGTAACCCCATTAAACCTCTTTCTTTTGTAAACTGCTTCAGAGGATGCAAGCCCCAAGCCTTGGCAGCTTCCACATGCTGTTGAGCCTGTGAGTGCACAGAAGTCCAGAATTGAAGTTTGGGAACCTCCACCTAGGTTTCAGAGGGTGTATGGAAATGACTGGATGTCCAGGAAGAAGTTTGCTGCAGGGGCAGGACCCTCATGGAGAACCTCTGCTAGCGCAGTGTGGAACGAAAATGTGGGGTGGGAGCCCCCACACACAGTCCCCACTGGGGCACTGCCTAGTGGAGCTGTGAGAAGATGGCCACTGACCTCTAGACCCCAGAATGTAGATCCACAAACAGCTTGCACCGTGTGCCTGGAAAAGACACAGACACTCAATACCAGTCTGTGAAAGCAGCCAGGAGGAAAGCTGTTCCCTGTAAAACCACAGGGGCGGAGCTGCCCAAGACCACAGGAAACCACCTCTTGCACCAGTGTGACCTGGATGTGAAACATGGAGTCAAAGGAGATCATTTTGGAGCTTTAAGATTTGACTGCATTGCTGGATTTCAGACTTGCATGGGGCCTGTGGCCCCTTTGTTTTGGCCAATTTCTCCCATTTGAAATGGCTGTATTTACCCAATGCATGTACCCCCATTGTATCTAGGAAGTAACCCACTTGCTTTTGATTTTACAGGCTCATAGGCAGAAGGGACTTGCTTTGTCTCAGATGAGACTTTGGACTGTGGAGTTCTGAGTTAATGCTGAAGTGAGTTAAGACTCTGGGAGACTGTTGGAAAGGCATGATTGGTTTCGAAATGTGAGGACATGAGATTTGGGAGGGGCCGGGGGTGGAATGATACGGTTTGGCTCTGTGTCCTACCAAAATCTCACCTTGAATTGTAACTCCCACAATTCCCACATGTCGTTGGAGGAACCCAGTGGGAGGTAATTGAATCATAAAGTCAGTCTTTCCTGTCTTGTTTTCATGATAGTGAATAAGTCTCCAGAGATCTGATGGTTTTAAAGATGGGAGTTTCTCTGCACAAACTCTCTTTGCCTGCTGCCATCCATGTAAGATGTGACTTGCTCCTCCTTGCCTTCCACCATCATCATGAGGGCTCCCCAGCGATGCCAAACTGTAAGTCCATGAAACCTCTTTCTTTTGTAAATTAGTTTCGGGCATGTCTTTATCAGGAGCGTGAAAATGGACTAATACAAACACATTTCTAAGTGTCTAAACTACAGTCTTCCTTAAAAAACAAGGGTAGTCTCTGTTGCAATAACTATTTTAGTTAAAAAAATCAGGTACGCAATACAAAATTAAGTGGTTTAAGGACTGAAACAAACTTGTCTGTTTAAATTCTTGGGGTTCCATAAGGAAAAACAGAGGTTTCTCCCCCAAAGGGAGTCTAGCACCTTCTCCATTTTCTTTAAGGAGTTTCTTTAAGGAACTCCACACTATTTATAAATAATATAAACTATTTTAGGTCCCCCGTGCAGCAGAGGGTGCAAGAGAAAGGAGAAACAGCAGAAGTAAATGAAGAAACTAGAATTGAGTCAACTGAGAAGAAAAAAACCTTTGTTCAAAAAAAAGACAAGGTTCTAAGAGAGGAAAAAAAACAAAAACAAAAACATGAAGGTCCTTTAAAAACAAACACATACACATATTTTGGATGTTAACTTTAATTTATCTGACTTTCAACCATTGAGCTCCTTTAAAAAAAAGTTTTAAAATCTCATTACCATATTGCAGCTAGGACAAATTGCTGCTATTTCAGAAGTACCAAGTATCAAACCAGAAAGGACTTGATTTAGGAACCAAACCCAGCTGTCATGCTGAAAAAAAAAAAAAAAAGGAAGGCAGAACCCTAGGCATTGAACTGCACTGTGGGGTAACAGCCATTGCTTTCAGTTTGGCCTGGCTAGCAAAAAGTGGTCTTGTTATGTAAATAAAGCCCCTTAAGTAATGAAAATCAAAAATCAATCTTTTTTTTTTTTTTGGTGGGAATTTAGCCACTTCAGAGGCCTTGTTCCCCATAATTTGAAACTTTCCTTCAGATTTGATCAAGTCAGATAGAATTGGTCAAACCCAATGGGAAAAAGACTGAAACAACAAAAACAGAAACAAACAACAAAACAACAAAGAGCAAAGCAAAACAAACAATTGCACAACTTATATCATTACTGAGTGCTCTAACAGTAAGCAGAAATTAAGACCAGCTGGCTGTTAATTTTAACTTTAGCCAAGACAAACCTCAATTCAGTTACTTACCTAGGGATGGATCTCAGGCTCAAGACTGCTCTCCACCATCCTAGAAGCAGGAAAAAAACCCTCATCTTCCCTGTTGGAAGTGAGCTCAAACTCCATAAAGGAGTTACCTGCCTCCCATCATCATAGAAGCAGGAAAAAACTTGCCTGTCTTGTGTTGGAAACAAGTAAAACTCCAAAAAAAGGGGGGGTGGTGGGAGTTGTACAGCATAAACATTAAATCTCAACCAAATTTTGGGAGATCAGGGATTTTTTGGAGGGGGTGCTTCCAGGCCTCAGTAAATTGCCCTATTGGTTTGAGCCATAAAGATAACTCAAGCTGGTACTAAGCACTCATAGGAGATTTTTTCAAAGGTCAGAGGCACTTCCACTCAGAATCCCTTTGTGATTACCAAAATATGAACCCAGAAAATCTGAGACAAGTTTCAGTTAATTTAGAAAGTTTATTTTGCCAAGGTTGAGGACACACGCCCATGACACAGCCTCAGGAGGTCCTGACAACATGTGCCCAAGGTGGTCAGACCACAGTTTGGTTTTCTACATTTTAGGGAGATATGATACATCAATCAACATATGTAAGATAAACATTGACTCAGTCTGGAAAGGCGGGACAACTCAAAGTGGGGCAGGGGCTTCCAGGTCATAGGTAGATAAGAGACAAATGGTTGCATTCTTTTGAGTTTCTGATTCGCCTCTCCAAAGAAGGGAATCAGATATGCATTTATCTCAATGAGCAGAGGGGTGACTTTGAAAAGAATGGGAGACAGGGAGGGGCTCATTCCATAGGCCCCTCCCCACCAAACTTGAAAAATCCTCACCTCTGAATTTTAGGGGAGGCTGATTTAAGTAATAACTGCTCTAAGCAGTTCTCAGCTTGACTTTTCCCTTTAGCTTAGTGATTTGGGAGCCCCAATGTATTTTCCTTTCACATAATCAATTTACAGAACAAGAAAAAAGAGAAAGAGAGGTGACCTATAGCTGGAGAAGTGGAAGCTGCAGCTGCATGCTGCACGGTTATGCCACACAGCCACATTTCCTTCTAGGCTCAACGTCATTTCTAGGGTTCCAAAAATTGATGATGTTCATTCATTTTTTACACCCCTCTGTGAAGGCCCCAGTACTGGCCCAGACTGGCCAGGTACCCCACGGTGCAGAGGGATATGCAGCGGCTCCCCACAGGCCTGGCTTGGGCCACATCCATCAGCAGGCAGACCATGGTGAAGAGACCTCTGCAAAAATTTTAAGTGCAAGAGATCTGACCTAACTGACTCCATCTTGCCTTCAACCTCCAAACTGCCCTTGATCACTTCTGGGAGTGGGCCAAGCTAACTTTGGGAGAAATTTAGTTTGTAATTTAAATGATAACAGCCCTTCCCACGACTAAGCCACCCTCGTAATACTAATGAAAGGCCACCAAGTTAAGAGGATGAGAGGGGCCTGGATTCTGCTAAGATGTAGGGATAAACAATTACTCTTGTCCCAGAGGTTACAAGATTTTCAACTTCCCCAATTACTCCTGCAGATAACATCACTATTGTAGAACCTAGGATTGGCCTTTTAAGATATATTTTCAGACAGGGTCTCATTCTGTCACCCAGGCTGGAGTACAGTGGCAGAATCATGGCACAGTGCAGCCTTGACCTCCTGGGCTCAAGCAGTCTTCCTGCCTCAGCCTCCCAAGTACCTGAGACTACAGGGACGTGCCACCACTCCTGGCTATTTTTTTTTTTTTAATGTTTTGTAGAGAAGAGGTCTCACTATGTTGCCCAGACTGGTCTCGAGCTCCTGGGCTCAAGCATTCCTCCTGCCTCAGCCTCCCAAAGTGCTAGGATTACAAGTGTGGACCACTGTGCCTGGCCACACTTTTGCATTCCTGACACCAGATGGCTCTACCGGGACCAGCAGACCAGCAGCTCCTTGGTAGCTCTCACCCAAAAGTGGACTCAGTGCACAAGGACCTTTTCTACACCCCTATGATTGCATCCCTAACCAATCAGCAGCATCCATTCCCTAGGCCCCTGCCCATCAAACTGTCCTTGAAAAATTCTCACCTCTGAATTTTAGGGGAGGCTGATTTAAGTAATAAGAAAACTCCAGTCTCCCATTTAGCTGGCTCTATGTATATTCAACTCTTTCTCTACTGCAATTCCCCTGTCTTGGTAAACTGGCTCTATCTTGGCAGTGGGCAAGAAGTACTCATTGGGCAGTTACAGTAGGGCTGACTGGCACATGAGAGTGGTGGGACTGAGAGGCCTGGGAGCCTCCACCCTGCAGGGTCTGCTGATTGGTATCAAACCAAATAAACCACAAGGTCGGGGGAAGCTGCAGGGGAGGAGCAGCAGGAAGGACACTGCTCTGTGGCCCAGCCCAGAGCACCCCCACATGGTGTCCATGGCCATTCTAGTGTACCCTGACCTCTCACACTACTCCAACCCTCACAGCACACCTGCTGCCCTCCTGGGGTGCTGGCCTCCCTTCAGGGAAGGGGAGATTCTGGGCTTACAAAGACCAGGACAATGGCCAGAGGAAAGATGTGACAGGCCCTGGCTCCCTCCCCGCTGATGTCTTCCCTCTGCAGCCAGACTCCAGCCACTCCTTGCTAAGGGTCCAGCCTGATTCTGCTGAGCAAGGAATGTTTGTGAGGCTCCCAGGCTGGAGGCCAATGTGGTCCCTGTGTCTTGGTGGGATCCTGTCACCCTACCCCCAGGCCTACCCCAGAACAGGCAATTCAAAGAAGAGGGCTGTACCCAGGGCTCAGGAGCACAGACTCCCACCAGCCCTCCTCAGCTGGCAGAGCCCACCTGACCTCCCTGGCTGGCTCAGCTCTCTCACTGGGCATCTGGAGTCCTCCCCACCCCAGAGTCAGGCACAGCCAGTGCAGGTGCCACCTGCTTAATGCTGTCCTGCCCAGGCGCCCTGCCCAAGCCCCCAGCCACCCCCCCAGCTCAAGGGTCAAGGGGCACAGCCTCCTGGGTGCTGATTTGCTGCAGCCAAGAGCCTTGAGCTGCCCCAGGCCCTCCTCAGTGAAGATGAGGCCAAGAGCAAGCAGAAGACCTAGGCCTCCCAACTAAGTGCCTCTCAGCAGAGAGCTGCACTTCTGGAGAAGGTCAGCTGTGGAAGCTCCTTGCCCTGCCAGCCTCGGGGTCCCTTCTGAGGCTCTGCCTGCCCCAAGGTGGCTTTGAGGAGGCCTCCCCTGCTCTCAGACTCCTATGGCGGCTTCAAGGGCTTCTCGAGCCACAGCTGGAACCATGGGGGCTGCCCTCAGGTGACCACCCCCAGGCTGGATCCCTCTCTGCCTTTGCATGCCCCTTGAGATGGGTCCTAGTAGTGCCAGTTCTCCTTCCCCAGCAAGGGCTGCTCCAGGTTACTGCCCACACAGAGACCCTGGGGACCAGCACTGACTTCAGAGGTGGCACCATTCAATGTCCTCTAGTGGTGACCTTGCTGTGACCGCTGGCCTGGGGCCCCTGAAGAGCTGACACCCCACAGACACCATGTGTTAGGCACTGTGTGAAGGTTGGGCCCTGCAGAGTGGCCCCACACGAATCAGACATTCTTGAGAGTGAAAGGGGTGTTATTAGCAATTGTTCCAGGACAACAGGTGCCACCAGGACTGCCCAGGGAAAGCAGGACACAGCAGCACCCCAGGCACATCCACCTCAGCACAGCAGGAGGCTGGCAGACACAGCCAAGGCAGATGTCTCCAGAGGCCAAGAAAAGCGGGGAATCACAGGCAACAGGCAGGGGAAAGGATGCAGTGAGATCCCAGGCTGTGGAGTAAAATGGCTCCAGACTCCAAACTCTGTGTCCCTGACTATCCCTGCTGCTCCTGAGCCTCAACTGCTCATCTGTACAATGGGGATGGCACTAGTGACCAGCCAGGTGTCAGGAAGATTAGATAAGTGCCACAGAATGTGGACAGCACAGGCCCCACTAAGCGCGTTCTGCCTCCTGTCGTCTTGGGTCCTCTCTTCCTCCTTTGCTGCTTTTACACTGGGTATTTTCCAATGTAGCGTTTTAATTTAATGATTTTTTCACTCTATTTTCTAAATTATTTCTTTAGTGGTTATTCTAGGGATCACCATTTACATTTTATCAGAATCTACTGTGGATCTGCGCTAATTCTACCTTCTTAATCTCCATTTGAGGCAATATTGGCTCACCCCTTCCTTTAGTTTTACCACCTTTAGTTCTTTAATCATGTCCTTTAGTTCTTAGACCATATTTATGATGGCCACTTTGAAACCTTTTTCTTTTAAATCCAGTATCTTACTCTACATAGGTAGTTTCTATTACCTGCCTTTTTCCCCAGTGTACAGGCCATACTTTCCTGTTTCTTTGCATGCCTCATAATTATCTGTTGAAGAGTGGACATCTTAGGTAACCTATTGTAGCAATTCTGGATACTAGCCAACCCAATCTCAGACTATTTTCCTACTTTCTTTGCTTAGTGACCAGCTAGACTATTTTAGTGGCATCTATTTCCCACCCCACATCCCAGAGCCTCTGACTGCATCTCAGTTTTTCTCCTCAGGAGCACAGCCTAGGTTATGCCCTCAGTCACCCTGGATGACAGTGGTTTGAAAGTGTTGCAAAGCTCTTTGTTGTTTTCCCTGACCACATCCAGCTGTTAAGCTCCACTAATGATCAGCTGATTGTTCTACTGTTTTAAATGCTGCCCTAGACATAAACTGCTTCACAGGTTAATCCAATCAAATTTGGGCTCCTTTGAAGGGATAGTTCCTGAAGTTAGTGTTTGTGATACTTTTACCAGCCAGACTATATTTTTGGCATATATCTCCAATAAATCTACTGATTTACCACAGTTGCCTTTCTCCATCACTTCCACTGTTTTTGAGAGCACCCTTAGGCTTGAACTTCACATCCTTACAAATGAAGTCAGTTCCTGTGGGGAGGAATGTGGAGCTCTCTGTTCTATGGCCTGCTTCTCCAGTGGCTCTGCCGTTTGGGGTGAGGACAACGCTGTATCTCCCCAACTTTGGGAGCTGAGCGTTTGGTGGGAGGGGAATCAGCAATACCAGGTGTTCTGGGCTTGCCTCTCAGTGTAGACTCCCCACTCTACAGGTGAAGCCCACTAAGAGTTGTTGCCTGCCTCCATCCCTCACACCCACAGCTCACCTCATAAATCTATCTTGTGCCCAGCACTGCCATGAGGCAGAAGTTCTCCAACATTGTGTCTCTGTGGAAGCCTCTGGGGAGGGCTTAGGAATTGCCAACTCCTCTAGTGAAGTCACTGCCACATCCGCGCAGCACACAGAACTTCACGGACCTGAAGCTGGCTGGAAACTCTGCTCTCTCCTTACAGAGACTGGGGGAGCTCAGACATAATTGCTGGAGAGGGCATGAAGGCACAAGGCCTGGGCTGACTTCCACTGCTAGATGAGTCCTATACTCACTCACCCATCCTCTACAATCATGCAACCCAGACCCCTTGTAACTAGTTGTACTCATATGACTGGGACCTGGCTCGAGGGACAGGAGCAGAAGTGGTGTGCTTTCTGGAGGCAGACACAGTGGTGGGGATTAGAGCAGGTGTCCTGTAACATCTTCAACCCTGTGGCTCCCTTCATGAAATACACATGGCATGTCTTGGTCTGTTTGCATGGTTATAAAGTAACACCTGAGGCTGAGTAATTTATAAAGAAAAGAGGTTTATTTGGCTCACAGTTCTGCAGGCTGTACAAGCAGCATGGTGCCAGCATTTGCTTCTGGTGGGGGCTTCAGGGAGCTTCCACTCATGACGGAAGGCAAAGGGCAGCAGCATCACATAGCAAGAGAAGGAGGAAGAAGGGAGGGAGGTGCCACCAGGCTCTTTTTAACAAACAGTTCTCACAGAAACTAATCAAGTGAGAACTCACTTGTTACCACAAAGATGGCACCAGGCTATTCATGAAGGATCCATCCCGATAACAGGAACATCTCCCACCAGGCCCCACCTTCAACACTGGGGATCAAATTTCCATATAAGATTAGAAAGGGACAAACATCCAAACTGTATCATGGCAGAAGGAGCCTGGCTCTGCCAGACAGTTGAGCTGTTTCATTAGCCCTGATTTCCCTTCTCAACTAGTATGTGTGCAAGCACTGAACTGCTATCTTGTGTACACAACTCCAGGGTCCCTCTGTTATTGGCGCTGGGTAGGGTATGGTGGGAATCCTCCAGGCCCTGGCCATGAGGTGCTCCGTATTTATCGCCTCTGTCCGGGTCATGGTGGGCAGGTGGGTCTGCCTCCCCTTCTGGACCAGGTGAACCTTAACAATAGGTGCATGTTTTACTCATTCCAAGTCCCCCAGGGGCCTGGCCCATGACTGGCACTGAGGAGTTGGGGGCAATGGCAGAACTGCCTGGACCTGAAGCAGGCTGGAACCTCTGTTCTCTCCTTACTGCCTGTCTCAGTCAGTTTGGATTGCGATAACAAAATACCACAGGCTAGGTGTCTTAAACAACATAAATTAATTTTTCACAGATCTGGGGACTGAAAGTCCAATATCAAAGGCACTGGCAGTCTGGTGTCAGCTGAAGGCTTTCTCATTTGCAGATGGCAATTTTCTATTTTATTTCCTTTTTTTTTTTTTTTTAGCAATAAGGTCTTATCATGCCTAGGCTGGTCTCGAACTCCTGGACTCAAGCAATCCTAATGCCCTGGCCTTCCAGTGCTGGGATTACAGGCGTGAGCCACTGCACCCAGCTTGAAGATGGCAGTTTTCTTGTATGCTCACACAGCACAAAGTGACCTCGCTCTAGTTCCTTCCTTTTCTTATAAGGACTCGATCTCATCGGCGAGCCCCACTCTCACGATCTCACCTAAGCCTAGTCACCTCCCAAAGGCCCCACCTCCTAATACCACCCTCCTGGGGGTCAGGGTTTCAACATATAAACTTTGGTGGGGGACACAAACATGCAGTCCTTAACACCATCGTCATGGAGATGGAGGCCACAGACCTACCAACACCCATAACCACAAGGGCACTGGTGGGGACAGAGGGGTCTTACCCAGCACTGCCATGTGGCAGAAGTTCTCCAACATTATGTCTCTGTAGAGGCCTCCAGGCAGCACTTAGGAATTGCCAACTCCTCTGGTGAGGTCACTACCACATCCTCAAGGCCCACAGTCTCCTGAAACAACAGAACTTTGCTGCTTCATGGAGGAGCGTCAGTATGTCCACACCATAGGGGTGTAGTCACTTCCCTCTGCCAGGGAGAATGGTGGAGGAAGAATGGATTCCTAGTGTATTTTTTCTCTTCAGAACTGACAGCCCATCAAGGTACAATGAAATAGAAAAAAGGCTGGCCAGGTGCCAAGTCCCAGCTCAAGCCTGGCAGCTCCTCCCACTGAGCCTCATGGTCACCCCAGAGGACAGGCCCTCCTTTCACACACATCAGAAATAGGGAACCCAAGACCTCAAGAGAGGAAATGGGCCCAGGGACATGCCTTGGCTTGGGGTGGCTTAAGACCAGGGCAAGACGCCTGACCCCAGAGCAGACCATGCTGACACTGGGCAACACATTCCCTGCTCTGAACCTCAGTTCCTTTGGCTACTAAGGAGGCCCAACGATCCTCGCCTGTGTGGGACGGGGCTACCTGTGGACATAGAGGGCCTTTGAGCACCTCGCAGCTCGCTTCCCAGCCAGCCTGGGTGTGGAAATGGCCGTGCTGACAGGCTCTCTGCGATAGGGCCCAGCCATGGCCAGTGGGCCTCCCACAATCTGCCCCTGGGTGCAGGGCCTTGAGCAGGGAGGCCATCACGCTGCCTAAGAGACCAGGACCCAGCAGGGGCCATACCCAGATTCAGAGGCTCAGGACCACCATGGAACTGAAAGGAGGTTCAAGGCCTCAAACAAGAGTGGCCCCTAAAACAGTTGGTAAAGGAGTGTTTTCACCTCTGTTTACAGTTGAGTGCACTGCTCAAGGTCATGCAGCTGGTGAATGGCAGGGAGTGAGCAGTGGAGAACGTGAGGCTGGTCATTAGGAGCAGGTAGCCCTGGGTCTCCCTCTGCCCTCAGTAACTTCACACCTGCCCCTCCCTGGGCCCTGGTCTCATCCCTAAACAGGAGTGACCCCACCTCATTTCATGTCATCATCACTGCCCTGCAAGGGAAACAACAGATGTGCAAGGTCTGAGGGTCCATGTGTGGAAGCGGAGGCCAGAGCTGACACCACATGGGCAAAGGAGTGGGCGTGTGGGGCTGGGAGCTGGGGCTCATGTGGGAGGCTGGTGGCTGCCATGGCTGCAGCTCCTGGCCCTGCGGACAGCCAGGCCTGGGGTCTACAGGAGCTGGGCAGGGAAGAGGACAAACAAGGTCTCACAGGTCCATTCTCCCCAGCCTCCCAGTAGGCAGCTGAGTCCAACGCAGTGCCCGAGAGCTCACCCCTTGTCAAGGAGAGTCCTCGAACCCAGAGGGGGCTGGGTAAGCAGCAGAAGTGCAGAAGCCCTGCCCAGGCCCTGCCTCCCAGGCCACCACCCACCCCTCACAGCTGCCACACCCACCAGCCCATGACTGTCCACATCCTGACCCCTACCTACCTCATGACCTCCCCGACCCTGATCTCCACACCTGATCCCAAAGCACATTTTGTTATTTTTTTTTTTTTTAGAGATTAGGTCTCTCACTCTGTCACCCAGGCTGGAGTGCAGAGGCCATAACTCACTGCAGCCTCAAACTCCTGGGCTTGGGGATCCTCCCACCTCGGCCTCCTGGGTAGCTGGGGTTACAGGCACATGCCACCACACCTGGCTCATTTTCTTTTACTTTCTGTAGAGATGGGGTCTCCCTATGTTGCCCAGGCTGGTTTCAAACTCCTGAACTAAAGTGATCCTCCTGCCGTGGCCTTCCAGAGTACTGGGATTTCAGGTGGGAGCCACCACACCCGGCCCCCCAATAAGCACATTTATGTGGGGCGTGAGGTGAGGTCCCTGAGGTGCAGTGTGGACGGGTCTTGATTTGTCCCAAGTTGTCGCTGCCTTGTGCCACAGCCTCCCAAGAATGGATGCAGTCTACACCTTCTGCAAACCCCTGCCTCAAACCGTGTCCCTCCAGAAGCACATCCAGCCACTGGGACCCTGAACCTCCTCCAAATGGACTTTAACTGGGGACAACTGATGACAGTCCTCCAACCCCAGCGAGCTGGGGAAGCCGTGGGCAGGGGCTGCGACTTCCTTTCTTCCAATCAACCCACCACTAGCAATCAATCACTTGGCCCACTGGATAAGAACAGTGGCCTGCGACGTCAGGGGCGGCCCAAGTGCTCTCCATCGCATGCTCAGCCATGGCTGAGCACGAATGAAGTGTATGGAAGTCACGCACAGACAGGCCCAGGGCAAGGTCTGCTCTAGACCCTCCTATGCAGGAGACAGACAACTTCCAGGACAGCGTGCCTGGGGTGCCCGCAGAAGGCCAGGCTGGCACAGGCAGGACAGGTGTTCTGTAAACCAACCCCAACATACAAGGGGCTGAAAGACCACCTACCCATCCTAACCCCTGAATTCACCATGCCACCCTGAAAGTATGGCCTCTCCTGGGCATCCCGAGGGATGGGAGCTCCCAGAGTGGAGGCTGCCTGTCCCGAGTGAGGACAAAGGAGCGCCCTCAGGCCTGAGCACTCAGGGGTGCCACCCCAAAGATGAAGGCAGTGGTGGAAAGAGGTTCTATTAGCAGGCTGGAAGCAGCCACAGAGGTCCCAAACCATATGATGCAGCACCTGCTGCCCCACTAGCCACTGGAGAACTGAGGCTGCAACTTGCAGGGGCACTGTGAGAAGACAGGGAGTGGTTCCAGCCTGGTGCTCACAGATAAAACGCGGAGGCATTTAAACAGGACCAGAGACTTTCTCGCTCTGCTCTGGCAAGCTCCAGGGCTTCCCAGGGGCCTCAGCAGCCCCAGAAACAGAGTGAAGAGACACAGCCTCACAGAGCTGTGCTGTGGTGTCTGGTACAGCGGGGCTCCACCTGAGAGGGCTTGGGGAAAAAGATTCTGAGGCTAAAACATTCAACCACTTGAGCTTCTGAGACTGGTCAGGAAGTGAAAACAAAGTGCTCGGAGGACACGGCAGTCTCCATAAAGCGTTCTGGGGGACAGGACGGAGGCAAGAGGTATGCGCCAGGCAGCTGGGCCCAGCAGCTCAGAGATGAGTACGCTCTGGGCTCCCTAAAAACCTCACTCCAGCAGCGAGCCCAGGTGAGGAGGGGCTGCAGGAGGAGCAGGGCCCGAGTCCCCTGGGTGGCACAAGGGATTCCAGCCACATGGGCTGCACCTAGAGTCAGGCTCCAGGCCTTGCTGCAGTTGGTCTGGAAGAGGGGCACCCTGAGGACACAGCCACTCACTGGGGATAAGCGCCTACCCATCAGCCCAGCACAGTCAGCACAAGAGCAGGTCAAGAACGGGAAGAGCTCAGGTCCTGAAGAGCTACAGTCTGACAGGGACAAGCCATGTCCAGAGGACTCAGGAGAGCCAGCCAGGAGCTCGGCCAGCTGGCCTGCCCATGCCCTCCCCAGCTCCACCCACCCAGGATGTCCTGCTGTTTCAGAGCCCTCGGGACATGTTCTAACCTCCTGTGTTGCCTCAAGCAGCTGCAATCCAGCAGTCTCAGTTAAGAGGCTCTGCTAGGAGTGACGCGTGAGCCCAGAAATGGCACAAAGTACACGGATGTGCAGTTGTTCCCCAGACAATGAAGCAAACAGTGCGGGTGACACCACAAAGACAATGGGACACAAATAGGAACTGGGACTGTCGTTCAGCACCGAGATCTTTAAAAACTATTTGGCTTTTATAATCTTCACACATGCATTCAAAGCAAGAAACACACACTTCCAGGACATAGATAGGGCTCTGTCAGCAATGACTTTTGCCCCTGTATCTACAGAGATGTGAAAGTACGAGAAACCACAGCGAGCCAAATCCTCTCCCTCATGAGAACAGAGGTTTCAGTGGAATCAACAGCAGACGCTGGAATGCAAACTACGTGCTGACTCGGCCAAATGATATGAATTTAAGAGAGGAAAAGAATTCAAGGGCAAAGCACTGAAAATAACATAGCAAGAAAAACCTATTTAGGCCGAGTGCTGTGGCTCACACCTGTAATCCCAGCACTTTAGAAGGATGAGGAAGGAGGATCGCTTGAGGCCAAGAGTTCAAGACCAGCCTGGGCAACACAGTGAGACCCTGTCTCTACAAAAAAAATAAAAAGGTAGGCGTGATGGTGCGCGCCTCTAGTCCCAGCTACTCAGGAGGCTGGGGCGGGAGGATCACTCAAGCCAGGGAGGTCGAGGCTGCAGTGAGATAGGATCACACCACTTCACTCCAGCCTGGTCAACAGAGTGAGACCCTGCCTCAAGAAAAGAAAAGGACAATGCACTTATTTTATGCTCGCTGAAAGACGAGG
This sequence comes from Pan troglodytes, assembly GCF_028858775.2. Lineage (NCBI taxonomy): Eukaryota > Metazoa > Chordata > Mammalia > Primates > Hominidae > Pan > Pan troglodytes. The sequence continues at coordinate 152,998,074 of NC_072405.2, forward strand.
CTAATCACTGTGGACACAGGGCGTTCTGGAATCTCAGCTGCAGGCAGTGAGTGTTGCCCGTGAAATGGAGATGCCGCAAAGCAACTACAGACATGGAGAAAATAACCACATCCTCTTACAACCGCCTCTGTGAAAACTGACCAGGACAGACAACTCCTCCCCAAAAGTATTACTAACATGCTAACAGCTGGGGATAAGAGCACACATACTGCTAGAAATCTAAGCAGCCTGTTTTACTGTTTTCAGTGACTTACGTGCAAACCTAAGACTAATCTCTGAATGTCTGATCAAAACGTATTCATGTAAAGGCCGTAAGTATGAAATTCTGGGCAACATGGTACATTGGACTCTGAGCCAAAATGCCAAAATACCACACAGGGTCCGTGTCCTCTATCCGGGTGATGAGCAGGGCCTGGTCAGCCACTCCTACTTTCTTCCCAGAAAGGAACTCTACCAAGTCAACTCTCCGTGGGGCCCCCCAACATCTTGGGGCCAGAGCCCATGGGACAGGATCTGCGGGTAACAGAGGATGGTTCCAGAGTCATTCTGCTGAATGAGGCCACAACTGAAGTGAGACGTGCGGCCTGTTCAGCCGCTAGCAGGCCAAGAACTGAGTCCCAGCTCTCGGGCCATCGGACCTCAGGCAACCGTGCTCGGGGTCCACCCAACACGGGGATGGCCGCCAGCCCAGCAGATAGAGCCTTCTGAGACGAAGCCTGTCCAGGGGCGGTGGGCATGGCCTCCTGTCGGCCTGGAGGGCAACTTCTCTCCACGTGGACAGACTGACATCTCCACCCTCTGATACTGCAATGATCAGCCAGCGAACATGAGGCCAGATCAGCTCAGCCTGGCCCCCATTCCAGCCAGGGTGCGGCTCTGGCTTGTTCTAGGCTAGGGTGGACCCTTCCAAAACATTTCCTCACTTTCGGATGACACGGCAAGTGATAAAATAAAACCTGTATTGACAGGAACCTCGGGCACAGACCGTCCTGGGCACCCGAGCCACACCCGTGGGCGACCCACTCCTGGAAGGGCTCTTGAGTGTCTGCACATGCCCTCCTGCCTCAGGTGGGGTCGGGGCACAGGACCATGCCACTCCAGGGTGTGGGGAGAAACAGGGCCAGTGGCCAGGGCAGGGCAGAGAAGCCATCAGTTGTCACCTGCTGTGGATGAGCAGGGCAAGGGAGACTGAGCTGTGGCCCCACAGCCACCAGGGCCCTCCTGGAGGGCTTCAACCTTGACCACAGCCCCGAGGGCACCACGCCGCCTCCTCACCTGCTGCTGGCTCCGGAACACGGCACGCAGCGCCCGCAGCTGCCCCACTTCCTGCGTACTGAAGCATGGCTGCCGCTCTGCAAAGCACAGGACTGCGTCAAAGGCCACGGCCGCCTGCTCCCAGGCCACCTCCTCGCCCTCACCAGGATCTCCTCCGCCGTCCTGGTCAGCTTTCGGAGTCTTTTCTGAACTCCACACAACCTCTGCTGGCGACGTGGCAGTAGGGGGCCGTCCCCCTTCTGCCTCCTTTCCCGCTACCCCCCAGCTGGCAGCCTGGCGCTGGCGAAGCTGTCCCGGGCAGGAGGAGCCTTCCTTCACAAGCTCCAGGATGTGTGCAAAGGACTTGTTGTGGGGCTTCACTGGGAAGCACTCTGCCTCCACCTCCTCCTCAGAGGAGGAGCCTTCGGCAAACGCAACCGACGGCCACAGCTTCCTCCAGGCCCGCCTGAAGACGTGGCTAGGGACTGCGTTCCAGGCACAGGCCACACTGAATATGGCATCGTTCATGTTGTAGCGGGCGTGGGGGCCCTGCAGGGGGGCTGGAGGGTTAATGAAGTTCCTCATGAAATCTCTCCGAATGCCCTGCTCCATGGGCTGCACCAATGAGGCCACGCTGGCAGGCAGGAAGATGGTGAAAACGTTACTGGACACCAGCTCGGCCTCCTGCGCGTGAGCCCGGGAGCTGTCCAGCAAGAGAACGGCTTTGCTGTCTTCCGGCAAACCTATGGTTCTGAAGTGCTCTCTCACCGAGGGCACAAAGATATGATGGAACCAATCGGAAAAAATCTCCTTGTCCACCCAGGCGTTCCCCTGGGCCTTATAGGCGACGGGCAGGTGCTGGATGCCTTTGAAAGCCCTGGGACCGCTGCACTTCCCGATGGCCAAGGGCTTGAGCCTGTGGGAGCCCGTGGCGTTGGCACACATCAGCACGGTCAGCCGGTCCTTGCCCTGCTTGGGGCCAGGCACAGCCCCGCCTTCCGGAGTGGGATTTGGCAGGCACCGCCAGAAAAGGCTGGTCTCGTCAGCGTTGTAAACCTGCTCGGCAGACAGCCCGTGCTCAGCAGCCAAGCTCCTGAAAAACGCACAGAACTGCTCCGCGGCCTGGTGGTCGGCTGACTGCTTTTCACTGGACGCATCTAGCTTTTTAATGCCGTGTCTGGCCTTAAAGCGCCAAAGCCACCCTCCGGAGAACACGCAGGGCTCAGTGAGCTGCATCTGCTCGTAGAAGTCCTTGGCCTTCTCGATGAGCATGGGGCCTGACACGGGGACGCCCTCGGAGCGCTTCCCCAGGAACCACTCGTACAGGACGCGGTCCAGGTGCTCCAGCTTGGGCGTGTGCAGCGTGCGCCGCTGCTCCAGCGCCTTGTTGGAGTCCGAGCTGGCAAAGAACCGGAGCAGCTGCGCCTTGTGGGCCCTGATGTCGTAGAGGGTGGACATGCCCACATTGTACTCCTGCATCAGTGCCTTCCGGCTCTCACCCTTCTCCAGGCGCGTGCAGATGTCAATCTTCTCCTTCAGTGTCAGCACCACCCTCTTCCGCTTCTCCCCTCTGCTCTTCCCGGCAGCCGGCTTGGAGGCCATGGGGAGGGGTGGCTGGTCCTAGCACTTGCAGGACACACGCCTGGCCTGGGCTGCTGCCACTACTTCCCTCTCCTCCTGCTCCCCTTCTGGGGCTCCGTCTCTCCCTCTCCACTCTGCCTGCCTGCTCTGCTGATCCTGAGCACAGGCCCCAGTCCCTCTCGGGTTTCTCACTCCACACGCTGCACCTCCTGCCTCAGGTTCCCTGGTCTTCCAGGCTCCACACACCTAGGCCTTGTCTCCTGGCAGTGCAGTCAGCTGCCAATTCTCTCTGTGGAGGAGGTGACCCTGTCAGACTCCCCTCTGCTGCTCCACACAGCTGGAACTCTGGCCTTCTCTGTGGATACTATGGCAGCGGCTCCCCTCAAACTGACGAGGTTTGGGGTGGTAGAGGCTTTACCGCATAAGCAGCAGGTGCCTCTCCAGGGTCCACAATGGTATCTCCAGGCACAGCACTTCAGGGGCTGGAAAGCAGAGGGAAGAGAGAGGAAAGTGACGGGGCGCGCCCAGGACACACATGGCGTCCTCACGACTCTCCTCACCGGGACACTCCAGCTGAAACTCAAGGGCTGTTGACAGGACCCATGCAAGTGCTGGCATGCACCGTGGGGAGAGGGTGGCCCCGGGAGCAGCCCAGCCTGCCCAGCCCCTGCACGTGCTGCTCAGGCGGACTCTGCCCAACTCCCACCAAGCAAACTGAAGCCATTCGCTAGGGCTGGAAACGAGACGTGGCTCTCATAGGAGCAGCCCGGCCTTTCCTGGGGAAGCGCTCAGGCAGAAGCCATCAGAGGAAGCCATCAGAGGATGCTGGGCGGACCCAAGAACAAACCTCCCACCCGCCCAGACTAAGCTCCTTGCTGTAACTGCTCGCTGGGCTGCCTGAGCTTCTCAAATCCCTTATTCCTCCCTGAGGAGCAGAGGCAGGGGTGGAGGGATGCAGGGAGGAGAAACTCCTCACTACCCTCCCCGCCAAAGATCTTACAAACCCCATCTGGAGCAGGTCTCTAAACTCCTCTCTCCGACACAGAGCCCCAAACTGCCTCTAGAAAATAAGGCATTAGAAGTTTCTCTAGAACAGCAGGCCTCAAGCTCCTCCAAGGGCTAGGAGGTGCTGCCAGTTTCTCAATCACCCTCTGACCTCCCTGACTCCACACACTCAGATGCGTCTACGAGGAGCCGCAGCAGACAGACAGCTGTGACCATTCCAGGCCTCTTCCAGAGGGGACCCCTCAAGCTCAGCTCAGGGTACCCTGCCCCAGGCAGCCACACTGAGCCGCTGGTATCTGAAACCCCAGGCTCTAGTGCTGCCCGCCCACCTGGCTCCACACCCACGGCAGGGCCGCAGAGCCTGCCAGACATGGACGGACACAGAGACACAGACACATACACACACACACACACACACACACACACACACACAGCCACCCAACCTCACTCACACATACACGCTCAGAGGACACAGGAACAAGCTAGCCCAGAGCAGGAACTTCTTTAGCATTTGCTAATTTGGGAGGCTCTATGAACAAATGACTAATTTACACCAGAAGCAAATGCCAGGACACCTGATAGCCCCCTGGGAGCAAGGGTTCTTCCTGGGCCAGCTGTGCACCCTACGAAAAGCTTGCTTTTAAGTTTCATACACACCTTTGACCAATAGGAAGAAAAATGACATAGAAATGTCACAGCTCTAACCAAACACATCTTTCTGTTGGAGTTTTGAACTAACTTCTCACCCTTCTCCTATATAAAGACAATGTGGGTCATTCTCATCCCTTCTAGGTGGACAATTCCACCCTCTCATAACAACTCTGCGAAACACCCCACAACCCTCCCTACACCCGAGCCGACTGGCAGGGCACAGAGGGCGCACCCCTGTGAGGCTAGGGCAGCCTATGGAGTCAGGGCCTGCAATGCACTTCACCCAGTTAAGACACTGCTGAGGGTGGTGAGGGCTGAAAAGCTGTTTGCCCCAACACCGGGCAGCTCAGCTGGCCGCCTCAGTGTGGCGTGCGTGCTATGGGCAGGGGTCTCCCTGCCCTCACTCCTCCGCAGGCCAGCAGTACTTGAGGATGGACTCCTGGAGTTCCCACCTCCCTCCCGCGTCCTTACCATAGCTGCTTCTGCCAACTCCATGCAGAGCGTGTGGCCAAAGGCCTACTTACATGTGGAGTGCAGAAACGCAGCCCTTTGAGGACAGAGCTCAAGGGAAATGAGGAGTGCAGTCAAATGCAGCAAAAGCTCCAAAGAAAAATTATAGGCTTGTTGGCTGCCACCTCTGGGTGAGTACTGTCCTCTTCCGGAGTCAGTTTCCTGGTCTGCAAAATGTGGGCTGGTCCCTTAAGGATCCTGCATTGTTCGCTGAGGGTGACGGTGTGACGTGTGTGCGGTCTGGCACAGCACAGTGAGCTATGTGCATCTCACCATGGGGAACAGGAGGGAAGGCAAGGCCACAAACCACCCTCCAGATTTTTAATATGAACCCGCTGTAGAAAAACTGGGGGAGACACGGAATCCCACAGTAGCTTATGAGGGACTAACTGGGGACTGGGATGCAGAGAAAAGCGTCCTGGAGGAGACTCAGCACCAGACACGGCTCCTCGTGGACACGTCTCCATGCCTGACATGCAGGTGTAGCAGGATGACACAAAGTGGCTGAACTTGTTTCATCAGGAATATCTGAATTTTATTTTTAAAGGAAGTTTTTGGTCTTGCAAGTGGGACAACAGTGTGTTCAGCCAGTTTGTGTCATCCTGCCACACCTGCACGTCAGGCATGGAGACGTGTCCACAAGGAGCCCGTGTCTGGTGCTGAGTCTCCTCCAGGACGCTTTTCCCGGCATCCCAGTCCCCAGTCAGCCCCTCACAAGCTGCTGTGGGATTCCCTGTCTCCCCGAAATTAGGGTGGTTTCTTGCCTTGCGACTGGAGAGGAAGCACTGATCACCGAGGCCACGTGAACACGGGATGAAACGTGCAATTCTCCTGTGCCCAAGGCACAGACAAGAAACGGGAGGCCTGAGGGGCCAGCGCTGGGGCTGACTCCGTCCTGTGTGAGGCTAAGAGGCCCTGAGAAACGCGGGGGGAAAGCGGGAAACAACCTTCGCAGGGGCATAGTGTGTGTGTGTGTGTGTGTGTGTGTGTGCGCGCGCGCGCGTGTGTTGGGGGGTATGGAGGATATGAAGGAGAAATACTCAAAAAACAAGTCGCATTCTGGAGCTGGGGGAAGAGGTGAGCTGGGGGTCAGAAGGAGAGTATGGGACAGAGAAGGAGGGGACAGAAAGCCTGGGGCCGTGCGCCCCGCAGAGAGCGCCCGAGAGCCGGCGCCGAGTTCCGCTAGGAGCCCTCCACGCTGGGGGATCCTGGCGCAGAGACAGCGCTGGGCTACTGGCGAGGCTCGCTTAAAAAGCGTCCGTACCCCAGGGTCCCCGTTTGTGGGTAGAAATTCAGTCTGGGACAAGAACAAGAACAAAAACAAAAATGGAGAAAAAAAAAGAAAAAAAAGTCTCGGTCTGGTTTTTTAAGGGCAAGCGGACCTCGTGACCAAGCCTCTCTGAAAGTGGAAGCGCAGGAAGGGTCCGGGCTGGGGCGTCAAGGCCAGGCCTGGCGGCAAGGGGTGGGTTCGGCTCGGGGGCCGCGCGCTCAGGCCGCGGGGGTCGCGCGGGAAGCACAGGGCTTCGGGTTCCGAGCGCGGCTCCCGGGAGGGGGCGCTGCCGCCCGCGGCTGGGTCCGGCCCCGCAGCCTCGCGACCAACCCCGCCCCGCCCCGCGCGCCCGCCTGCCCAGACTGCGGCTCCCGCCCGCGCCGCCCGCGCCCAGCAGGGACCGGAGAGCGCCCGCACCCACCCGGCCCGGCCCGGCCGCCCAGCGCCTCAGGCCAGGACCCTACTCACCCTGCTCACCCGGAGCAGCCGCCGCCGGCCGGAAGTGCCGGCCACTCGGTTCTCCTCCAGTCCGCGCCTCGTCGCCTTCCCCCAGCTACTTCCGGGACGCTCTAGACAGGCTGGAGGACTCAGCACTCGGTGGTGTCTGGGAGCCAGACGCAGGCTTTCAAAGAGCTGGGTGGCCACGGCGGGCGTGGGAGGAGAGGAGGCCTGGAGGAGAGGAGAGAGGCGAGGGGGGAGGAGAGGAGTGGGGGGGGGGTCCCAGGGTGGGGGGAGGCGTGGGAGGGGAGACGGCGCGGGCAGGGAGGGGAGAGGGGAAACGGGGCGAAGGCAGGGCGTGCGGCCTGGGCCCGGGGCTCCGCCCTGCTCTCTCCATCTGTAGAATGGGCGCAGGGCGTCACATTCCTTTCATGACAGTGAACCCTGCGCTGAAGGCGTTGGGGCTCCTGCAGTTTTGGGGCAGCCACAGGCGCCCAGGGTTTCGTGCCGCCCAGCCCAGGACAGTCTTCCCGGTGCAGTTTCTGATGCGGGGAGGGCAGTGCTGCCTTCCAGTCACCAGGACCAGTGCTCAGCCCGCCTGCTTGACCCCCTTACTTAGCTGGGGTCCAATCCATACCCAATTTAGATGATTCAGACGATGGGATTTGAAACTTTTGAACTGGGTGCGACTTAAGTGAGTATGGACCTGAGTTGGTGCTGTAATGAGTTGAGGCTGTGGAGGACCTTGAGATGGGTGCGTGGATTTTGCCCATGGGACCTATGCAAATTTTGGAAACTGGAGGGTGGACTGTGGTGGGCAGAATAATGGCCCTCCAAGGATGTCCACATCCTAACTTCCAGGTCTTGTGAATACATTACTTACATGGCAAAAGGGACTGCAAATGCAATGAAGTTAAGATTCTTTAGGTGCAGAGATTCTTATGTTTATCAGGGTGAGCCCGATGTGCAGTCGCCCCTGGGTATCCATAGAGGATTGGTTCCAGCACTTCTCAAGGATGCTAAAATCCTTGATGCTCAAACCCCTTACATAAAATGGCTTCGTATTTGCATATAACCTACACACATCTTCCCGTATACTTTAAGTCACTTCTAGATTACTTATAAGACCTAATACAATGTAAGCGCTATGTAGATAGCTGTTATACAGTATTGTTTAGGGAATAGTGACAAGAGAAAAATTTGTACGTGTTCAGTACAGACACAGGTTTTTTTCCGAATTGTTTGTATCCTCGGTTGGTTCCATCTGGATGCAGAGCCCACGGGTTCAGATAGGAGGGCAGGTGCCATATCAGGGGTTCTTGTGGGAGTTAGGAAGCCAAGTGAGAGGACAATGGGATGAAAGAGGAGAGAAAAGGAAATGTGACAACAGACACAGGGGTTGGAGTGATGTGCTTTGAAGATGGAGGAAGGGGCCACAAGCCAAGGACTATGAGCGGCTTCTAGTGGCTGGGAGAGACAAGGAAACAGGGCCTCTCCTGGAGCCAGCAGAAGGAATGCAGCCTGCTGACCCCTTGATCTTAGCCCATGACACTCATTGTGCCATTAGACTTCTGAACCCAGAGCTGTAAGATATAAATTTGTATTGTTTTGGATCACCACGTTTATGGTAATTTGTTAGGACAGCAATAATAAACAAATACAGATTTGGGTAGCTCACTCCTCCTTTTTCCTTTTTTGAGGCAGGGTCTCCCTCTGTTGTCCAGGCTGGAGTGCAGTGGTACATTCTCCTCACCGCAGCTTCAACCTCCTGGGCTCAAGGGATCCTCCTGCCTCAACCCCCAGAGTAGCTGGGACTACAAGCATGCACTGTCTCACCTATCTTTTTAATTTTTTGTGGAAACGAGGTCTAGCTGTGTTGCCTAGGCTGGTCTCGAGCTCGTGGACTCAAGCGATCCCAAAATGCTGGGATTCCAGGCACGAGCACGTGTGCCAGCTCACTCATCCTTAGGTCCGTTGTTACCTGGGCTCCCAGCACCCTCCCACCCTCTGGTTCTTCTCTTCCTCACCCTCCCTTGCTGGTTCCTTACTGACCAGGCCATTCTTTGGCTCTTTTTGTTCAACCAGTCCCCACTCCCTGGGTGATCTCCTCCAGTGTCATGCCGTTAAATACCATCCAACACTGGCAACGACCAAATTCATGTCTCCTGCCAGGGCCCCTCCCCCAGAAATCCAGCCTCCTATGTGCTAGCCAATGTCTCTGCTTAGCTTTGATCCTCCAGCCCAGCCTTGCTCCATCTGCATTGCCCCCACCTTCATGAATGGCAGCTCACCTTGCTATTCACTCAGGCTCAGCCTCAACAGTCTCCATCCCTCATATCCAGATCCTCTACCCTCAAAATCCAGCCAGTGTTTGGCCTCTTCTCACTCCCTCCAACTGCCCTCCCCCATCCACACCTCTGTGGTCTTGCCTCCTCCCCAGTCTCTGTTTCTGCCCTTACCCCCATACAGCTATCAACTGCTGCATCAAAAACCACCCAAAACTTAGTAGCTTGAAACCAGCTGTTTTTATTGCAGATGATTCTGTGGGGCAGGAATTTGGCCATGCTAGAGTCAGATGTGTTTTACAGAGGAGGAGGCTGAGTCACGGAGCATACCAGGCACATGGCAGGACTGGAACCCAAGGTCCCTGGACTGGGGCTCCCGTGGCAGGGTCTCCTGGGACAGCAAAGTCCTCCCTCCCCGGGAAGGCTGGCTCCATCCCTGGTGTGACTCTGCTGCTGAAGCAGCATCATTGTCTGGGGTAAATACCTGGGGTTCATTGTCTCACACCAAGAAGATTAAGGACATGGACTCATGTAGATGGGTTAAGGAGCAGAAAGTTTAATAGACAGAAGAAAGGAGAGAAGTGAGCAGCCCTCTCTTTCGAAAGAGGCGTCCAAAAGAGAAAAGCCAGCCTGCAGCAGACCCCAGCAGATTTTATAGGCAGGCTTGAGGAGGCGGTGTCTGATTTACAAAGGGCCCACAGATTGGTATGACCAAGGGTGATGTTTACATATGGCGTGGGGAAGGCTGGTCGCCCCACCCTAATCTTATTATGCAAATGGGCTTCTACTTGGCCAGCACCATCTTGTCTGCTCCTTGCTGTACACGTGGCTGGCAAAGAGAAGGGAAGATGGAGCTGCCATTTTGATCATGCCTAGTCTCAGGTAGCTTTTTCCCATTGGCACAACTGCTGGCATTCACCCGTGCAAGCTTCCAGCTTGCTTGTCTTATGTTTGCGGCTCGATTTTACAGGCTGCTCTTTGTTAGAAAAGAAAATGATTTGGAGCCTGCTTTTCATTAAAAGGAAAACCTTACTGAGGACTTCCTTACCCTCACTATCTGCCTAAATAATTTATTTTTAACTCCTATTTTTAAATGCCACCTCAGGGACATGGGATCACGTGGTCTCCCAGGACTTGGACGGTGCTGGTGGGCAGTGGGGATTGGCATGAAACTGGGGCCTGATCCCAAGATGCATGGGGCTCCTCCAGGTGCTCCTACGATTACTCACGGAACCTTGGGCCTCTTCTCGAGGACCAAGTCCATTCTGACACTGGGAGGGGTCAGAAAGAGAGGAAGAAAATACACTAGCGTGTAATCACCCAGTGGGTTCATTTTGACCCCTGGCAAGATAGAGCTGATTTAGCAAGACAGGGGAATTGCCATAGAGAAAGAGTTTAATTCATGCAGAGCCAGCTGAACGGGAGACCAGAGTTTTATTATCACTCAAATCAGCCTCTCAGAAAATTTGGACGCTAGGGTTTTTCAAGGAGAGTCTGGTGGGCCAGGGAATGGGTGCTGCTGGTTGGCTGGGGATGTGGAAAATGGTCCTCCTGTGCACTGAGTTTGCGTCCAGGTGGGGCCACAGGACCGGCTGTGGGGTTGGTGGGCCTCGCTAGAGCCATCCATCAGTCATTAGATGTGCAAAAACCTGAAACGACATCTCACAAGGCCAATCTTAGGATCACAATGGTGATGTTACTTGCAGGAGTAATTGGGGGAGTTGCAAATCTTGTGGTCCCTGGAATAACGGCTGGGAGTCGTTTCAGTCTAACCTCAGCAGAGCTCAGATCCCCCATCTTCCTAATGAATAACGGCTGGGAATCGTTTCAGTCTAACCTCAGCAGAGCTCAGATCCCCTCATCTTCCTAATGAATAACGGCTGGGAATCGTTTCAGTCTAACCTCAGCAGAGCTCAGACTCCCCTCATCTTCCTAATGAATAACGGCTGGGAATCGTTTCAGTCTAACCTCAGCAGAGCTCAGACTCCCCTCATCTTCCTAATGAATAACAGCTGGGAATCGTTTCAGTCTAACCTCAGCAGAGCGCAGATCCCCTCATCTTCCTCATGCAGTGGTGGCCTTTCGTTAGCTTTACAAAGATGGCTGAGTTTTGGAAAAGGGCTGTTATGCCCAGAAATGACTAAGGGCAGTTTGGAGATTAACTGGCTGTCGGTTAGATCAGATCTCCTTCACCATCACCATTTTCTCACTGTTAAAACTTTTACAAAGGCAGTTTCCAGTGTCTCCTGGGGGCTGGCCCTGAGGACTCCCTTCCCCCAGCCATGCCCCAAGTTCGCAGAGCAGAGCCCCCAGACCATGCCTGGGCCACTGCACCAGCCTCCTTCTGCACTGGCTTCCCCATCTCCACCCACAGTCAGAGTGGCCTTTGACAGGGCCAGTCACTCCCCCTGCCCAAATAAGCCTGTGCACTCTGAATACAGCTCAGGTCCTCGCTGGGCCACAAGGCCACGCCGGAGCTAACCCCTCACTGTCCTCTCCGAAGCCCATGGGTCGTCCCCCGTGCCTGCTATTCCCTCTGCCTGGAGGTGGGCTTGTACCCGGCAGTGTCCTTTGCTCAGGTGCCGGAGGCCTCAGGTTGGGGCAGTCCCAGCCAGCCCTCCTTCTGGAGGTCTCTGGCTGACAGGCCTCTCACAGCAGGGGTGGCTGGGGGTGCTGGTGAGGCTGTGCCCAGCTGGAAGGGAAGGGTGTGCCTTGGGTCTCCTCCCCAGTCTGAGTTCACTCCAGGAAGGGGGAGTGGCAGGAGCAGAGGGTGCAGAGTGGTGGGGGTGGTTCTGAGGGTCATTGGAGGCCAAGGGGCCTGGCTGGTGGGGCAGGGGCTGGGGCAGTGCCCATCTCCACCTTAGTGCCCAGGCAGGAGGGGAGCTGATTTGGGGCAGGGCTCTGATGACACCTTTGTGAGAGCCAGGAAAAGGCACCTCCTCTGGGAACACAGGGCCCTGGGGGAGTTAGAGATGGGGAGGGCCTGTGGGCCCCAGCTGGGTGGGCTTGGGGGAAAACGCCTCTGAGGGGCTCCAAGCTGCGCAGCCCTCAGGACTTGGTGGCCCCAACACACCCACATTTACACACATGCTTTTGCTCACACAACACACAACCCGTGCACACACCCACACTCACTTGCATTTACACACATGCCACACACTCGCACATTTGATCCACATGCACAGACAAGCATCCTCTCTCACACTCTCACACACACTATGTGGCACACTCCCATGCCCACATAGTTGGCACATACAAACCCTCACAGTCACATATCACACACACACAGCTTGCAAGTCATGGCCTTAATTTCCAGAACCCAAATGGGGGCTTGGCACTGAGTGCCCCCAGCCACCCCATGTGCATCAGTGGGTTTTCCTCCTGATCTGCAAGGGCGTTTTTCCAAAGAAAAGATGCTACAAACTGACACCAGTGTGGCTTTGCAAGTGACATGCTATCTTTATTTTTTAAATTAATGCTGCATGAAATAAAAAAAATTACACACAGGGATGTGTTCCAGCATGGGACTGTGTGGGGCCCCAGAAGGTGGTGGTGGGACTCCCTGCAAGGTGAGTCGGCTCTCAGAAGCCCCAGGGCCTGGTCCGGCTGTCCTGGCCCCGGCCTCATGCCCTGCACTAGGTGGAAGACAGGATCTCCAGGGAACCCGGCTGCTTTGGGCCCATGGCAGTGGGGTGGGTGGGCAGAAGGCCAAGAGCAAACAGGAAAATCTGGAGTCCCTGGAGGCAACTGGCAGAGAAGAGGAAGGAGGCCAAGGGTGAGTCACACTGAAACCACACTAACTGTTGTTATTGCACATGATTCTGTGGGGCAGGAATTTGAGCATGCTAGAGTCAGATGTTTCACAGCAGAGGACGCTTAGTCACGGGGCATACCAGGCACATGGTGGGACTGGAACCCAGGGCCGCTGGATGGGGGTTCCCAAGGCAGGGTCTCCTGGGACAGGAAGGCTCGCTCCATCCCTGGTGTGACTGCTTACCCCCTCAGGGACATGGGATCACGTGGTCTCCCAGGACTTGGGTGGTGCTGGTGGGGAGTGGAGATTGGCATGGAACTGGGGTCGGAACTGGGGCCTGATCCCCAAGATGCATGGGGCTCCCCCAGGTGCTCCTACCATTACTCAGGGAACCTTGGGCCTCTTCTCAAAGACCAAGTCCATTCTGGCACTGGGGAGGGATCAGAAAGAGAGGAAGAGAAGGAAGAAAATACACTAGTGTGTGATCACCCAGGGGGTTCATTTTGACCCCTGGCAAGATACAGCCGATTTATCAAGACAAGGGAATAGCAATAGAGAAAGAGTTTAATTCACACAGAGCCAGCTGACCGGGAGACTGGAGTTTTATTATCACTCACATCAGCCTCTCAGCCCCTGTCCACCAGATGAGGATCTGCAGGAAGCCATGCCCCTTGTGGCAGAACTTCCCAGAAAGGAGAACTGCCAGAAGATCCAGGCTCAGTTTAGGCTCAGAGGCTGCATTCAGTGTATGGCCAAAGTGTGAATGACAGGGGACAGGGATTCGCCTGTGACCAGGGTCAAAAATCAGAGGGTGACCACAGTCAGGGTTCATTCTGTGACCAGGATCAGGGCTCAGCCAGTGGCCAGGGCCAGGGCTCAGGGTGTGACTAGTCTTAGGACTCAGGGTGGGGCCGTAACCAGGGCTCGTTAGGTAACCAGGATTAGAGTTCAGACTGACCACAGTGAGGGCTCAGTTTTGGGGTGAGGTCAGAACCCAACCTGTGGTCAGGGGTGGGGCTCTAGGAATGTCACAGCCATGGTCTTCCGTATAGGAGCCGTGACCACGGGGCCATCCTCAGACCAGCCACACCCTCAGTGCGCGGATGTTGGGGCTGCGGATTCTGTGGTGGGGATCCTGTGTGTTGCCCCCTCCTTGGCCTGCACCCACTAGAGGCCAGCAGCACCCCTGAGCTGGAATAAGCAGAGATGCCTCCAGACATCACCAAACATTCCCTGGGGGTGCAGAGTCACCCACGTGAGAACCACTGCCTTACAGCAATCACTGTGTATCAAATCAGATCAACAAACAGTTACACACCTATAAATATTTGAGGACGGAAAGTTCCAGGCTGGCACCTTGAACACAGAGACAGATAAGAAAACGTCTTGTGCGGGAGTGGCCAGAGCCCCGGCGAGCTGGGGCGGGGGCGGAGGGAGGATGGGACAGGGGCTGTCAGCCACACACGGAAGCAGTTCATGACTGTATGAGGCCCCTTGTCCTGAGCTTACAGGACATGGGCTGGAGGGCGTGTCCAGAGGGAAAGTTCTGGGTGGGCAGAGTGGGCAAGCAAGGAGTCTGGGGGAGGCTGCAGTCACCCTGCATGGCCTCCAGTAAGTTCCTGTCCCTCTTGGGCTCAGGCTCCTCACTTGCCAGAGAAGAGACAATTTCCATGGAAAAGAGCCCAACCCAGTGGGTTCCAGGGAGGCAGGCAGGAGAGACCTCAGAAGGACAGGGGCTGACCTGGAGCCCCGGGGGAAGCCCAAAGGCAGATTCCTGGTGCCACTGAGTCCCAGGGAGGTCGGGTCTCGCATCGTCCCTGCCCCCATCAGTAGTGTCACCTTGATCCCAGACTCAAGGTGAGACAGTGGGAAGCTGATGTCCCCTGAACACCCCAGAAACATCTACCAGCCTTCCTGGACGGTGCAGGCCTTCCTGGACGGTGCAGGCCTTCCTGGATGGTGCAGGCCTGCTGGGAGAGGGGCCGATTCCCCAAGACTTTTCCTGACTGCAACATCCTCACCACCCCCTAAAATGTGCCAGAGCCTTTTCAGGGGCAAAATCGAGGAGAGGAGGTAACAATGAAGGCCGGACAACCATCAGCGGGGACGAGAGAGCGTCAGGGGAGAAGGGGCCGGTCTCCCTCCAGACACACACTCAGCAGCAGGCAGGGCCACGGACCACAGTGGACCTACCAGCTTCCGGCAGGAACAACAGCATACCCAAGAGGGTTGCCAGGCAGAGTTATCTAACTCAGGGTCCATGTACAAAGGCAGGGGTCAGGTTGAAGGAGACAGCAGCGGCCACAAGTCCCCCTCAAAGCCAGCCAGCAGCAGGAAGCCACCAGCCCCTCGGGCTTGCAGGGATGAGGGGGAGAGCACAGTGACCAGAGGCTGGCCAGAACCCGGGGGACGGGAGAAGCCTGGCTGACGGGACCTGGGCCTTCTCTAGAGGGCCATAGCCACTGCCACCACCGCCCAGCTGGCTGGCAGGAGAGCCTAGGCCTGTACTAGAGGACCATAGCTACTGCCACCAACACTTAGCTGGCTGGCAGGAGAGCCTGGGCCTTCTCTAGAGGGCCACAGTCACTTCCACCACCGCCCAGCTGGCTGGCATGAGAGCTGGCCTGAACTTGCCTCTTCCACTCTCTCATCTCCTGCCTGTGGGAGCTGGACCAGCCTCTCAGGACATGGAGCAGGACGGAGAGGGGATCTGGGGCAGACAGAGGCCATACAGCCCTGGGCCTAGCCCCTGCCTCCTGCTACTGCAGAGGCTGCTAAAAGCTGCACTTCCCCGACTCGTTTGCAGCTAAAGTTCCAAGCTGAGGGGTCACTCAAGGTCCTGAGGGTAAAGCACCTAGCCCAGGGCTCAGCCCACACTGAATGCCCCATAAATGAAGGCCCGTCCAACAGGGTCTCCTCCCCAGGGAGGCTGTCCCCTGTGTCAACAAAGAGCCAAACTCTGTAAAATATTTGAAGACATTTATTCTGAGCCAAATATGAGGGATCATGACCTGTGACACAGCCCCCAGGAGACCCTGAGAACATGTGCCCAAGGTGGTCAGTGCACAGCTTGATGTTACCCATTTTAGGGAGACATGAGACATCAATCAAATATATTGAAGATATACATGGGTTTAGTCCAGAAAGGTGGGCAACTGGAACTGGGGGCTTCCAGGTTATAGGTGAATTTAAACATCTTCTGGTTGGCAATCGGTTGCAAGAGTTATCAATAGAAAGGAATGTCTGGGTTATACGGGGTTGTGGAGACCAGGGCTTTATCATCAGATGAAGCCTCCAGGTAGCAGGCTTCCGAGACAATAGATGGTAAATGTTTCTCATCAGACTGAAGGCCTGTGTTGATGTTAACGCTGGCTGTTCCAGAGTTCTGAAGGGAGGAGGGATAATGAGGCTATCCAACCCTTTGCTGTCATGGCCTGAACTAGTTTTTCAGGTTAACTTCAGAAAGCCCTTGCCAAGAGGAGGGTTCCACTCAGATGGCTGGGGGGCCTTAGAATGTTACTTTTGGTTTACACCGGAACAGCGCCTGCCCCTGTCCTTTGCAGCACCTGCTAATGATCTGTCAGTGACGCTGTGACCAAGGCTCATCACCCTGCCGGCCGTGGGCCCCAGAGGGCGGCACAGCTTCTATAGGAGCACGGGGCCCAGGGAGGAGCCCTCATCCTTGGCTGGAAGGCCGAGGCCTGGAGGAGTCTGGAGAAAGGGTCTCCCTTGTCTGGCCTTGCACTGTGAGGTGGGGGAGGTGGGAGAGGCATAATCTGGGTCTTGAGGACGTTTCAGCCCTCAGCCCGGGGTGGCTGAGATATGGCCCTGGGTAGGCTCTGTCCTCCAGAGGTGGAAAGAAGGACAAAGGGAGAGGGAGGTGCAGGTCGCTCAGGGAGGAGACTCGGACCTGCCCAGCCCCGGGGCCCTCACTGGCTCCAGGAAACCCGCTGGTGTTGACTGTGGGCAGTCCAGCCTCTCCCCATTTGAGGCCATATAAAGTGACCTGAGGCCCTCTCCACCACAGCCCACCAGTGACCATGAAGGCTGTGCTGCTTGCCCTGTTGATGGCAGGCTTGGCCCTGCAGCCAGGTGAGGCCTTGGCTGGCCCCCAGCAGGGAAGGGAGCAGGGGTGAGCCGGGGGGGGCCAGAGTAATACCTGCAGGGCACACGGAGAGGAGGGGGAGGAAGGAGGAAGGGAGAGGAAGGGGGTGAGGCTCTCGCCCTAGCCTCCGCTCCTCCAGGGCAGCTCTTGGCACGACCAGGCAGCGACCTGTTCCCTGCCGTCCCCTGTGACCGGGGCTTGCAGGGGCAGCACGGAGTCACTCTCCTTCACCACCGTGGGGCAGGGCCTGGCTCCTAGGGGGCAGGTAGACAGACTGACAGAGGGATGGGTAGAGATGCTGATGAGGAGCTGGGAGACATGGGACAGGAAGCCTCAGGCTAAGAAGTGCTTTTGGGGGCACAAGGGGGAGGTGCTGGGGGTGTCCTGCGAGGACCCGGGGGTCTACATCCGGCCCAGTCCCAGCACTGCAGCTTCCGAGGGTCCCAGGGAGCTGCTCTGCTTGAGGTGGGACCCTCCCGACCCAGGGTCCCGGGGTCAGTCACCCCCACAGCCGCAGCTTCCTCTTCTGAAACACACGGTCACAAAAGCAGCCACCGAGGGACTAAACAGGGCAACATTTCGGAGGCACCGAGGAGGGGGCCGTGAAGATGGGGAGGAGACATTGAGGGTGACAAGAGGGCGCCGAGGACTTCCTCAGGCCACCGCCATGGAGGCCCACCTGCCCGGGAGCCCCCATTCCTGGGGAGAGCTATGAGGCAGCCTCTGAGGCCCCTCCCGCTCCACCCCACAGGCACTGCCCTGCTGTGCTACTCCTGCAAAGCCCAGGTGAGCAACGAGGACTGCCTGCAGGTGGAGAACTGCACCCAGCTGGGGGAGCAGTGCTGGACCGCGCGCATCCGTGAGTGGGGGGACGACAGCCGCCAGGCCTAGGTCTCTGCCACTGAACTATTCATCTTTCTGGCCATCTGTCTGCATCTATGTGCTGTTTTCCTTCCACCTGTCCCCGACCCGTCCCGCACCTGCACCCCCAACAATCACCCAGCATCTGTCCTTCCAGCCATCCTCCTCCATCTGCCGCTCCTCCACCCGTCTGTCCCTCTCCATCCTCCATCTTCCACTCCTCCACCCGTCTGTCCCTCCCCATCCTCCATCTTCCACTCCTCCACCCGTCTGTCCCTCCCCATCCCTGAGCTCGCTCACTCACTCACCCCATTTCTGATGCTCAGCGGGTGGTCCACCTGCCTTGGACATCTGGATAGGGCTGAGACCAGGGCCGAGACCAGGCCCTCGCACTGCTTGCAATCCTGAGGCCAGCCCAGGGGGACTCTAGAGCATTAGGCAGGGTGGGGACAGGAGGAGGCCTGGGGCAGGTCAGGCGGGTGAGCACACAGGGCAGCCCCATCCCCGGATCCCGCTGCTCCCCAGGCGCAGTTGGCCTCCTGACCGTCATCAGCAAAGGCTGCAGCTTGAACTGCGTGGATGACTCACAGGACTACTACGTGGGCAAGAAGAACATCACGTGCTGTGACACCGACTTGTGCAACGCCAGCGGGGCCCATGCCCTGCAGCCGGCTGCCGCCATCCTTGCGCTGCTCCCTGCACTCGGCCTGCTGCTCTGGGGATCCGGCCAGCTATAGGCTCTGGGGGGCCCCGCTGCAGCCCACACTGGGTGTGGTGCCCCAGGCCTCTGTGCCACTCCTCACACACCCGGCCCAGTGGGAGCCTGTCCTGTTTCCTGAGGCACATCCTAACACAAATCTGACCATGTATGTCTGCACCCCTGTCCCCCACCCTGACCCTCCCATGGCCCTCTCCAGGACTCCCACCCGGCAGATCGGCTCTAGTGACACAGATCTGCCTGCAGATGGCCCCTCCAACCCTCTCTGCTGCTGTTTCCATGGCCCAGCATTCTCCACCCTTAACCCTGTGCTCAGGCACCTCTTCCCCCAGGAAGCCTTCCCTGCCCACCCCATCTATGACTTGAGCCAGGTCTGGTCCATGGTGTCCCCCGCACCCAGCAGGGGACAGGCACTCAGGAGGGCCCAGTAAAGGCTGAGATGAAGTGGACTGAGTAGAACTGGAGGACAGGAGTCGACGTGAGTTCCTGGGAGTCTCCAGAGATGGGGCCTGGAGGCCTGGAGGAAGAGGCCAGGCCTCACATTCGTGGGGCTCCCTGAATGGCAGCCTCAGCACAGCGTAGGCCCTTAATAAACACCTGTTGGATAAGCCAGAGAGACCCTCTGTCCTTGCACACCCCAGGCGGGCACCGGATCCAGGGCTGTGTCTGGACCAGGGCCCTGGTCACGTGGGCTGCAGCCTCTGCCCTGACGGGAGCAAAGCTTGGCCCCTCAAAGGAGGACGCCCCTGCAGAGGGTGGGAGGGCAGTTCCCAGGACTTGCACTTGCTGTGCTGCCTGGAGCATGTGGCCAGACCTCTCTGAGCCTTGCGACTCATCTATGACCCCTCCTTGCTGGGAGGATGGACCCAGAAAGTTCACAGGAAGGAGAGCGTTCCGGGGGGAGGGACTGCTACCATTCAAGCTCCTACCCATCCCCTTGGCCTGATGTGAGCACCCCCATTTTTCAAAATTTGTTTTAGAGCTGCACACCCACCATACAGCATTCAAACACTACAGCAGGGTCCCCGGTGACAGGTGGCCTCCCCCAACCCTGAACCCCAGCGCCTTCCCTCTCTGGGGTGCCCATTACACCTCCAGAGGCTTCTTTCTGGGAGAATCTGTGCCCCGTGAGCATCCCCAGGCCCCTGAGTGGGAGGACACCATCCACACTTGCCTTCTGCGCTCAGGGGAAGCCTTTTGCACACAGCCTGCTTCCCGCCCTAGGGCTAGGGGTGCAGCCTGTGACCTGGGTGGGGACCTGCTCAGGGTGAGGCCTCCAAGGGTGATAGGGGTGGGGCTCGGGGGGCGGTTTCAGAGAAGAGGAGACAGAGGCTCAGGAAAGGGAACGGGTCTGTTGCCCACATCCCATACCGAGCCAGGATTGGAACCCTGGCCTGGAGCTCTGGGGGTGGGTCATGGAGCAAACAGTGGGCAGAGCTGTGCTGGAAAGAGCGAGGCCTCCCGTCTGACATGTGACTTCACGGGGAGACCTCCCTCCTGAACACTGGGGGCCCAGGGTGGCATTGTTAGCAGGGTGCTGCTCCCCAGGCCAGCATCTGAGTGACCCTGGGCACTGGTCACACCCTCCCCGCCTCGCCTACACTCAGCCCAGCCTGCCCGGCTTCCATGGTGAGCTCTGGGCTTCAGCCTGCCCAATACCTACCCACCCTCCCAGGCCCAAGGCACACTCAGACCTGCCTTGGCCCAGGGCCTGAGTCCAGAGTTGAGGGCTAGGCCGTTGTTTTCTGCGAGGGCCCTGCAGACCTGGGAGCCCGCACAGAACTCTGCACCCCTCAGGACTCAGGTGCAGGAACTGGGGCCTGAGGCTTAGGCAGGTGCTTCTGGCCACACTGTGTCTCCTGAAGCTGCCGGCCCGGGCTTGCTGACCTGCTTTGGGGAGCATCAAGGACGCTGGGTGAGGGAGGCTGGTGCCCTGCCCGGCTCCATCCACTTAGCACACAGTTATCAAACCCTTGGTATGGTATGTTCCACTGCTGTTTCAGTTGCTCCTGGTCACCCTGGTGATAAAAACTGGGAGAAAAAAAGTAAAGCAAGGAAAAAGGATCCAGAATGCTGAGATGGCCAGGGAGGGGCTCTGGAGGCCTGCAGTGCAGAGGCAGGTGCCTCAGTGATAAGAGCGGCTGTCCTCACTGAACAGGACTCAGCCCACTCCAGTGCCCACACAGCAGCCCCTACCCCCTGGTGGAAGGGGGTCCTTCTCCCTGGGGCTTAGGTTCAGAGACACAAGGCAGCGTGCTCCAGGGCTAGGGCCCATCCACATCAGGCTGGGGGTGTCCAGGACAGAGCAAGACAGGACCCTCACACCCTGTTCCCCAGACTTCCTCGCATTGGAATGCCTTGGACCAGGTGAGGAGAAGAAGGGCAAGGATGCAGGAGGCCTCTCTGGACTCTCGATGCCAGGGCCAGCCTGAAACCTGTGGCCCCCTTTGACCTCCTGAGCTGTCCCTCAGGTCACGGGGCCTCTGAGCTAAGGGCCTCTGAGGATGCCCCACCCTGCCCCTCCCTCACACCATGAGGATGGGGCAGGAGCCTCCTCTGGCCACATGGCACGTGGGGGACAGAGGTCCTCCCCGTCCTGCTGCCTCCTCAAAGGACAGACGGCTGACCTCTCCAAGGGCAAGGACCAGCCAGGGAGGGCCACCTGCACCAACAGTGCAGGTTGCAGCCCTGGTGCACTCAGGCTCCAGAGGTTGCCTATTCACTCAGGGCCCCATGGCTCCATCTGGACTAGAACCTGCACCTCCCTGTCTTCCCACTTCGCCTCATCTTTAGAAATGATAGAAAAGCAAAAAAGAAAAAAGTGCAGAACTCAAATCCCTAAACCCCAGCATAATATCTGCCAGCATTTCATAGCCGTTGGGATGTTTCCTATTGTAATCTAGAAGACACAAAGTTTACCAAGAAGATAAACAAGCAAGGACTAACAATTAGTAATAACAAGATAGCTAACAAAGGTCCTAGGAAGGGCAGAAGCAAGTGAGACTCAGGAGGGTGCTTCTAATGGTTGACCAGATATAATTGAGATCAGAGCCTTGGTTATATTTATGCAACCGGGCAGCTTGCTCATATATTTTACGCGCATTTTCTTCTATTTGACCTGAGGTGTTTACATAAATGCGACAGGTTTTATTGATTATAGTGCACATTTTCCTTTGTTCAAGCAATAATTAATCTCATGCTAATCTATCATCCATTATTATATCTGCAAAGGAATCAAGGGAGAGTTTTAATGTATCTAAAGTGTCTCCTGTTTTATGAGACAGTGGGTAGAATGAAGAAGTAAAGTTTTGAAGAGTTGCCTCATGATAGGAAAATTTTCCCCATGGGGTCGGTAAGCCAATGGCAGCCTCAACTCCAGCCAATATAAGGCGAATTGCCCGCTTAGCTCTCAGATAAGTGATGTTATATAATTGTATATTATAGGGCTTTGCCTGTCTTATTGTACATTGACCCCAAACCAAATGTTATTGATACACTGGTAACCATTGGGTTCATGATCCCAAATGAGAGACAAGTTATTTATACCTGATTGAATAGGTGACCACATGGCTATTGGGGGTGCAAACCTGTATGGGATGGGAGTTATTAAGGAGGCTGAGTAGGAGGCACTAAGGATGTTAGTTATCTGTTTATTTCTTTTTTTTTTTTTTTTTTGAGACGGAGTCTCACTCTGTCACCCAGGCTGGAGTGCAGTGGTGCTATCTTGGCTCGCTGTAAGCTCCGCCTCCTGGGTTCATGCCATTCTCCTGCCTCAGCCTCCCAAGTAGCTGGGACTACAGGTGCGCACCACTGCGCCCGGCTAATTTTTTGTATTTTTAGTAGAGACGGGGTTTCACCATGGTCTCAATCTCCTGAACTCGTGATCTGCCCACCTCGGTCTCCCAAAGTGCTGGGATTACAGGCGTGAGTCTGCGCCTGGCCCCATTATCTGTTTATTTCTAAAACAACAGCTTTAGGTATTATAAGGGCTCACAAGTGTAGGCCATGGTGTCCTTCTCAGGTGCCTGTGGGGACTCATAAGAAACGGGCTTAATCTTGGACAGGTGCACAAGAAGCCAAGTAAATTTGTTTTTCAAAATTTTATTTAAAAATTATAAAATTTTAATCTTGATCATAAGATACAACTTCCATAAGCCTTTCATAACCTTTACAATCTTTATATAGGAGACAGTTAATACTTCAAGAAAACCTTGTTAATTTGACTCAGGGGCCCATATGCTGGTCTTGCTTCAGTGTGCCTTCAACATTAATGATTAATTTATAGAGAAATTGAACTTATTTTATCTTTAAAATCAGCCCTTACAATCTCACGCACCCACCTCTACCGAGGTAGTCCATGGGCCTTGAGGAGTTGAATAGCTTTAATTTCTGTCCCTGTGTTTCAGGAATGCAGTTGATTTTGATTGGCATCTTCTACTGGGCCCAAAGATGGGGCTTTAATTGCTGTCAATGTTTAAAAATTGAGCAGGACTTGGTGTCCTTTTCAGACCCAGCAGTCAAAGCCCTGTAACTCAATGTCACAAGAACTTTAAAAGCACATACAGGAAGATACACAAATGTAATAACTTTAATTTAAAAAATTAAATATCGGCCTGGTGTGGTGGCTCATGCCTGTAATCCCAGTACTTTGGGAAGCCAAGGGGGGACGGATCATGAGGTCAGGAGTTCAAGGCCAGCCTGGCCAATATGGTGAAACCCCATCTCTACTAATAATACAAAAATTAGCTAGGCATGGTGGCGTGCACCTGTAGTCCCAGCTACTCAGGAGGCTGAGGCAAAAGAATCGCTTGAACCCAGGAGGTGGAGGTTGAAGTGAGCCGAGATTGCGCCACTGCCCTCTAGCCTGGGCAACAGAGTGAGGCTCTGTCTCAAAAAAAAAAATTATCCTTTTCCTAAGCAAACCAAATTTAACAATAATGGCATAGGAATTATTTCAATAAAATGTTAAATCTGTTAGGTCATTTACCAAAAGGCAAAAGAAAAGACCTTCTGCAGTGCACAGAATATTATGTTGGAAGAAAACATTTCCTTAGACCTTTAGGAAAACGTGCCTTTTAAAACGGGAGAAAAAGCCAAAAAATGGTGAGATGCAATAAAAGCTGAATTTTCAGTAAAAAAAATTAAAATCTGTTATAATTTATTAAGAGTAATCAACCCCTTAAGAGAATTTCATTGTTCTAACCAATAATTTAGTGCATAAGTGTTTTTTTTTTACATCAAGCCCAATCTCTAGGAAGAGCAATATAATTTCCCATTACTTATAAACAACTTGATCATATACAAATTTTTGTTTTTTTTTTTTTAAAAATCCTCTTACTATGACTTATACAGACCATTCATCACATGCCTGGACTTTGTCTTTTGTCCTGAACATGCTCTTTCTTAATCAGTCATTTTATTTTAGGACTAAACTTACCATACAAGATTCTTTCTCATACAAAATTATTTCTCTTTAAGCTTTCTTAACACAAAAAATACCTCTTTATTTTTACAACTTTCTTTACATCCCTCTTATTTTCTGGTTCTTTTACCTTGTTTTATATATAACCTTTAAATAAGCTTTAAATTAGATAAAACTTGTTCACCTTTTTTTAAAAAGGACACACCTTTTTTTTTTTTTTTAGCAAGAATGTTTTCCTACAATATACTTTCATTGGAAAATACCTAAATAGTGAAATATCTATTATTCAATATAACTTTCTATTCTAAATTATGACAAATTTGTCTACAAGTATGTATCACATTACATTTACCTAATTACCTTGTTTACCTAGATTGTTTATGAAAACTGTGATAGTCATGATTTAAAGTTATGAAACCATCATTGCAAAATTATAACTGAGATAAGGAAAAAAGATTTGACTAACTAACTCCAACTTGCTTCTAACCTCCAGGCTGTCCTTGTTCATTCCTGGACTTTGGGAGGAACTTAGTTTATAGTTTAGCTTTGAAACAAACACTATAACAGTCCTTTCCGAAAACAAACTTCCTTACTGCCTGTGCACTAGACTGCCTAAAGCCACAGAATTAGAAGTTATGATAATCTTACTAAATTCAAAATGCAACTATATTCATTAAATCAATATCAATGACTTATTTATTAAAGATTACACAAGCAAATATCATTATGTTTTGGGCCGGGTTTATAGTTTTGTAAACCCTCTGCCAAATTTTGACAACTTATACTATTTGGCAGGGGTAAGTATGAAATTGCTTGATTAATAATTGCAAACAAAAATGTATGCTGACATTTCTAATATTACTTTACCAATAATTTTAAAGCGAGCTCATTTATTAATAATTTTACTTAAGTTATGCAAACTTGAAAAAGCATTTGACTAGTCTTTCCTTTTTTCCTGATAAAGTATTTATGTATTAAGTATAAATCATTGATATTGATTTAATGAATATAGCTGCTTTTTGAATTATTTCACTTTGAGCCAATTAATTAGAGCTCTTTTATATATTTTTCATAGTGAAACATTGTGTACACAACACATAAATACAGACATATTAGGCATGCTGATAAAAGTACATCTTATAGATTCATAAAAACCTTTTTTTCATATCTTAGACTTTCAGATTCTTGATAACCTGTTTCAGAACCCTAGACAGTTGTCAGCTAAATAGCCTTAAATCTGCATATCAGGTGAAAGTCAAATAGCAAAATTTACATTATCAGGTACACAGAGAAAATGTCTGGTGGTGCTAGAGAAAGATTAAAGATGGATGCCAACTCAATAATAAAATTACAGAAATTTATTGTTGGATTATATAGGAAGACTGATTTTATTTAGATAGAGACTACCTGTCTTTCTTTTTTTAACCTGATATCTGAGCTCTGGGTAGAGCCCACACTGAATCCTGGGTCTCCAAAAAGGGTGAATTATTATGAGGCTAGACAACGTGATGCTTTTACAGTGCACTTAAAAAATAGTTTTAAACAAAGGCATTTTTAAGTGTCTAAACTACACTCTTCCTTAAAAACCCCAGAGTAGCCTCTGTGCAGTATCTATTTTAGTCAAACAATCAGGTAATAAGAGAATTCAGTCAACTGAGAAGAAAAACACTTTTGCTAAAAAAAAAAGGCAAGGTCCTAGAGGAGAAAAACAATGAAAAAACAAACACATGAAGACCTTTCAAAGACAAACATACACATATGCGTGCACGCACACACACACACACACACACACACACGTACATCTTGGATGTTAGCCTTTTAATTAAACTGACTTTTAACCATTGAGCTCTTTTTAAAATAATCCATTTAAATTTCATTACCGTATTTTAGTCAGAAAAAATTGCTGCTATTTCAGAGGTACCAAGTATCAAACCAGAAAGGGCTTGATTTAGGAACCAAACCCACCAAACCCAGGCTCTCATGGTGAAAAGAAAGCAGAGCCTTAGCTATGGAACTGCAGCATGGGGCAACCGCCATTGTTTCAGTTTGGCCTGGCTAGCAAAAAAGCGGCCTTGTTCTGTAAATAAAACCCCTTTAGTAGTCAAAATCAAAAATCTTTCCTTTTTTTCTCCTTTTGCTGGCTGTTTTTCTCCCCCAACCATACCACCTTTTGTGTGTGTGTGTGTGTGGAGGGGAGGCGGGGGGTGGAATTTAGTCACTTCAGAGGCCTTGTTCCCCATAATTTGGAACTTCCCTTCAGATTTGATCAAGTTGGATAGAGTTGATTAAACCCAATGGGCAAAAGACTGAAACAACAAGAGAAACAGTAGGAAAAACAGAAACAAACAAACACCAAAAAAAAAACCACTTAAGCAAAACAAACAGTGGCACAACTTATATGATCACTGAACACTCTAATGGTAAAAAGAAATTAAGACCAGCTGGTTGTTAACTTTAACTTTAGCCAAGACAAACCCCAATTCAGTTACTTACCCAGGGATGGGTCTCAGGCTGAAGACTGCTCCCCACCATCCTAGAAGCAGGAAAAATCTCATCTTCCCTGTTGGAAGTGAGCTCAAACTCCATAAAGGAGTTACCTGCCTTCCATTATCACGGAAGCAGGAAAACTTCCCTTCCTTGTTGGAAGAAAGTAAAACTCCAAAATAAAGGAGTTGTACACCAAAATAAACTTTAGATCTTGACCAAATTTTGGGAGAGCAGGGATTCTCTGGAGGGGCAGCTCGCAGACCTCAGCAAATTGTCCTATTGATTTGAGCAATAAATTAGTTCATGATGGTACCAAGCATCAATACAAGATTTGTCAAAGCTCAGGGGCACCTCCACTCAGAATCCCCCCGTGGTTACCAAATATGAACCCAGAAAATTTGAGACAGGTCCCAGTTAATTTAGAAAGTTTAATTTGTCAAGGTTGAGGACACACGCCCATGACACAGACTTAGGAGGTCCTGATGACATATGCCCAAGGTGGTCAGAGCACAGTTTGGTTTTCTGCATTTTAGGGAGTCATGCTGGTTCCGTCTGGAAAGGTGAGACAACTCAAAGCAGGGAGGGGGTTTCCGGGTCACAGGCAGGTGAGAGACAAACAGTGCATTCTTTTGAGTTTCTGATTAGCCTTTCCAAAGGAGGTAATCAGATATGCATTTATCTCAGTGAGCAGAGGGATGACTATGAATACAAGCAGAGGGATGACTATGAGGCAGGTTTGCCCTGAGAAGTTCCCAGCTTGAATTTTCCCTCTACCTTAGTGATTCTGGGGGCCCAAGATATTTTCCTTCCACATAGACATAGAACAAATTATATTATTTCAGATAAAGGCAAAATTCTGAAATGAATCATAATGTTTTGGAATACAGGCCTGTCCTTGTGTCTCATGAAAGCAGTTTACGTTGTCCCCTTTGCCCAGGTCTAAAGACGAGCCTTCAGTTAACTTGAGTTTTTGTCAGATACTGGTAGGAGTCAGTGCCATCTTTAGATATGTGTGTCCAGGAGTCAAAGCCCTACAACAGGTTATTAACTAAGCACAAGGATTGGTTAATAACTCCTGATAAGGACAGCTTCAAGGGGGCTGAAGGAATCCTTTAACTGATTTTCTTCCAATATATAATTATCAGGCTGGAGGTGGTGATACTGGACTTCATGGTCTGACAGAAAGTTCTAGAAAGAGTCTATGACCTTGCAGAGATTAATTTCTATAGGTTTAATAAGCCCCAGCAATAAGACTAAATCAGAGACTAAATTTAAGATTTTGATTTTGAGGATATTTCTCTAAGATGTTAAAAGGCTCAAAACATTTTATTAACATAAAATCACAGGTCATTGTAATGGTTATACACTTAACCAAGAGTAATAATCATAAAGACTTTAACAAGCAATAGAGAAAGTCACATGGAGGTAAAAACCTTAACCCTTTTAACTTTCAGTTTTTTTGCAATCATAAAGCTAATAAAGACAGTATAGGAATTATCTTGAAAAAAACATAAAATCTTGTTTTTTTTTTAAGCCAGCTAATAAAAAGGCAGGGAAAACCTTCTGCAGTGAGACTGCTTCTCCTTACGGGAAGCCCATTTAGATAACCTGGAAGACAAACTTGAGGAAAGAAGTGCTTGAATGCACAGGAACAGTGTTTAAGGTTATGAGCATATGTGACTCTTAGGAACAGCATGAGAAGTTTTCTGATTACACTGAAAATTTAGACACAGCAAGAAAAGCCAAGAATATAAAATCAAGTTATACTAGAAGAAAACATTGCTTTTCTAGACCTTCAAGATAAAACATTTTAGCATCAGGCCATTGCAACAGTTAAAACTGGAGGAAAAAAGGGGTGCAGGAGCTGACCAAAAATGCTGAAGGAGAGGGTCATCTTCTCAGGCCTGCTCAAGGGGGAAAAAGCTGAAAGCAGTGAGACAGAAAAAATGGAATGTCTAAAATATGGATCTGAGAAGTTTAGAAGAGAAACGGGGTATAAAATTGAAAGTAAAATTTCTTGTAACTTCATTCACAGCAAATCAGTACCTAAAGAAAACTTTGTTTTAACATAGGCGACCAATTTTTAGAAAGACTGTTATAAATGGCTTCCTTTCAATTATAACCAACTTAATCATATACAAAATTCCTTTCATAAATTCCCCTTCACGAACTTTATCCCAGTGTACACAGACCATCTTAGACGTGCTTGGACTTTCTGCCTTGCCCTAACCTTCTCTCTTTCCTAAATAATCATTTAGTCATTATTAATGACTAATAACTAATAATAATAGTCATATTAATGGCTAATGACTAATAATCATTAGTCATTTTACTTTAGGACAAAAATTTACCACACAAGATCCTTTTTCATACATTATTTGCTATTCTTTATAACCTTCCTTACCAAAAATACATCTTCATATCCATAACTTTCATTCACATCTCTCGCTCCCCTACTTACTGGCTCCTTTCTACCTTGCTTCATAAGTAACTATTTTCAAGTTCATCATTTGAATTGACCTTTAGATAACTTCTGAATTAGACAAAATTATTTTTCTTCTCAATAAGACTAGTTCCTGCGAGGCTTTTGGCCTCCAATGCTGCCCAGAGACATGCTGAATTAAATAACCCAAAGAAAGAAAATCACCAGGAGAAGGAAAATGGCAGGCGTAAACTTCAGAGCATGCAAGCTCAGGATGACGGGCATCACTAGTGAGGCACAGACAGCAAATATGCAGCCAATGAAGGGGACGCGGGAGACCCAGCAGGACATGCTGGCAAATATCCCTCTGAGTCTCAAATGGGCTCTCCATTGGGGTGGCACTGCAGCCCTGGGACCCAAAAGGCTGAAGAGCCCCATGCAACAGGATGGTGGCTGACCTGGAGGATCCCCGGCTCCAGGCTCCCCAGCAGACAGAACCCAAAGGATCCCACACCTCTGGGTGAGGTCCACTAACCCCTAGTCCCTAGGGGAACATAAAGGAGCATGAGCATCCCTGTGTGTCCCAAGGCTTGGAAGGCTGAGCACATTGCATACAGAAAACCAGAGCGGGAAGGGAAGGGAAGGGACAGCTAAGCGCACTTGCTCATCCGTGAGTGGGAAAACTGAGGAAGCAAGAGATCCTGCACTGTTTGCCAGATGTTAGCACTTTATAGATAAGACCCTTCCACAATTCTAGAAACATGTTTCCCACAGCATAAACTTTTCTTAATTGGAAATGACCCAGACATCCAACACGCAATCCAAGGAAAGCTGTGGACCAAAGTTTTGGTAAAGTAGTCTTTAAGGAAGTCTGGTTTTAAAAAAAAAAAAAAAACCTTTTCATCATTTTTTTCTTCAGTTTTAAATGAGTTTTTAATGTATACATTTTAGCCAGAACTGGCTGAACTGTACAAGAAAAGACAATCTCCAGGTAGCCTTGAATTAGTAATACCAAAAACAGTGAGTCTCACCTCAACACCGTGAGATAAGCAGAGTTGCCACTCGGCAGCAGCTTAGTAACAGCCGATCCAAAGCAGGCAGAAAAGAACAGAGAGAAACACATAAAGAACATTAGAATCCGCCACTGGAAGGTGGAAACCTCTGGACCAGCCATTTGGGGCTGCCCCAAGGCTGCAGTACAGCAAAGCAATGAGCTGGGAAATGATGAGAAGTAGAGCTTTCCCATCCCCAGCAGAGGGCACAAGGTGGATTAGTTCAGATCATGTACTGACAAACATCTTGCAAAGAGACTTCCATTGTTCCAGATATACCCCAGGGCATCTAACCTTGTGGGCCGAGCCTCTAACCTGAGTTTCTAGGCGAGCATCCTTGTCTAAGCATGACATAGGATGCCAAGAAGGACCCCATTTACCAGAGGTGGCCAACTGGTGCTGCAGACAAAACTTCCCCAGCACATAGTCTCATCTTATGGTCCCTTAGTGCATCGCCAGAAAGATGTTGCTGGAAGAGGGTTTTTCAGTCTTGCACAGGAAGGAATTCAGGTGAGTCACAGAGTGCAGTGAGAAGAGATCGTTTATTGAAAGCTACTCAGATGCAGAGTACGGCATCCTCAGAAAGCAAGAGGAGGAACGCATTGTCTTTGTTTTAAACTCCTCTCATGTAGGGGTCTTATCTATGTAAAAGCTAAGTTAAGTCTATGTGTGGGTGGGTTGACAGCGTGACAAAACTTATTACTTTGTTGATTTAAAGTAAACTATCCTTGGGATTTTAGTGAGTAAGTACATCAAAGCATGATTCTAATTATTTTAAAAGCACGTATTGTTATTAGATATTGGCGCATTTGGACATTTTGTTGCTGTAGGAGTTAGTCCTTGCAGGCATTACTAAACTCCCTCCTTAGCTGTCAACACCTGTGACCATGGGCTGTGACTGGCAAGGAATTGCCTTGCTCGTTTTAAAATGGAATTGGCTTTAAAATGGCGTCACTCTGGCTCTCCTACACTCCTGTTTCTCTAGTAATCCCATCAAAAGCAATGTACAAATTCAATGGGATCCCTATCAAAATTTCAGTGGTATTTCTCACAGAAATAGAAAAAAGATCTGGCTGGACACGTTTGCTCACCCCTGTAATCCCAACAATTTGGGACGCCGAGGTGGGTGGATCACCTGAGGTGAAGAGTTCAAGACCAGCCTGGCCAACATGGCAAAATCCCAACTCTACCAAATATACAAAAGTTAGCCGGGCATGGTAGCACACGCCTGTAGTCTCAAGCTACTCAGGAGGCTGAGGCGGTAGAATCCCTTGAACCCGGGAAGCAGAGGTTGCAGTAAGCCAAGATTGTGCCACTGCACTGCAGCCTGGGCAACAAAGTGAGACTCCATCCCTCCCCACCAAAAAAGAGAGAAAAGAAAAAAAATCCAAAATCGGCATGGAACCACAAAAAAAAAAAAAATAGCCAAGGCAATTTTGAAAAAGAAAAACAACGGTGGAGGCATCACACTTCTGGATTTGAAACAATGTTATAAAGGTGTATAATATGGTTTGCCCTGCCTTTCTCCGGCAAAGACAGACTGTGAGGTCTACTTGGCTAATTTCCAAGCAGCCACATGCCCTGCAGACATGAACTCCTAGCAGGGAGCTCAGAGGCCTGCTTGGCTTTGGCTGGGCTCCGAACACACAGCAGCCCTTGAAGGCTCCTCCCTCTGCTCTCCCTCTGCTCTCCTTCTGCTCCTCCCTCTCCTCTCCTTCTGCTATTGCCTCTGCTGCAGAAGCCACAGGCTCCCCTAACGTCCTCCTGCCCCCTGCTCTGGAATTTACTCTCACCGTTTGATGGACTTTGCTGGGCTGCTCCTCCTCTTGGTAGAATGGTTCTCTGACATCAAGATATGAGAGGCATTTCTGGTTTGAAGGCTATCTGATGCTGTTTCCTGGTAAGGAAGTCGTAAGTTGCTATTGTCTTCCAGAGGCATTTGAGGAGCAGCTGCAACACACCAGAGGTCCCTGCTGGGTGGCAGCGCTGGCTTCTGCCAAGGGTTCCCAGGCGGCAAGTGTCCTGATAGCAGACATTCCTAACCACATCTGGACGACTGGCTCAGGAGGCCTGCATGAAGCTGCATGCACCACCTCTTGAAAATACATTCATGCTTTTATTGGTTCAGGGACCCATTTGAATTCAGAATAGCAAGGGCGGTGTATTCCTCAATGGGGAATGTTGTGTCTCCAGATCTCTCATAGGTCCACATGGCTCTGCTTCTTGTTTAGCAAAGGGCTCAGTAAGAGATAATAATTTGCTTCTCTCTGTTTGAGGGACATTCCTGGTTATACTGGCACAGGCATTCCAGAGAAGTCCCCAGACCGGACTGGGCCTTGCATTTGGCCAGGCTCTGTTGGGTGTTTGGGCGAATACAGCCCAGTGCTTCTCTGAGCAGGCCATCAGCATGACGGCATCCACATCTCTACTAACTCACTCTCATGGTTAGCTAGTCCAAGTCCCGCCACTCCTCATGCCAGGAAATTCAAATATCCCTGTGCCAAATGGCACATGTTTACCTAACCACATTCTCCTAAAGTTATGCCTGGCTGGACTGCAACAGTGGGTGGAAAAGAAGGAAATGTGCCTTTAGACCAATGGGGTGTACTACGGCATCCCACCTGCAACCCTTACCTCCAGCTTGTTGAGTTACCTGGACAGTCTTTACAATATGAGGTATAGCTGAAGAAATGCAGCATACTGCACTGTTGAACCCTGCACATGTGCTGTCAGCCTCCACAAATAATCTCTCAGACAGGATGGTTAAAAATAAAATCAAGGTCAGGTGGAGTGGCTCACGCCTGTAATCCCTATACTTTGGGAGGCTGAGGCAGACGGATCGTTTGAGGTGAGGAGTTCGAGACCAGACTGGTCAACATGGTAAACCCTGTCTCTACTAAAAATACTAAAATTAGCCAGGCATGGTGGCTCATGCCTGTAATCCCAGCTACTCGGGAAGCTGAGGCAGGAGAACCACTTGGACCTGGGAGGCAGAGGTTGCAGTGAGCCGAGATCATGCCACTGCACTCCGGCTTTGGTGAAAGAACAAGACTCTGTCTCAAAAAAATTAAAAAAAAAAAAAATCAGTGGGAATCAATTCCTCCAC
The DNA here is from genome assembly GCF_028858775.2 of Pan troglodytes. Lineage (NCBI taxonomy): Eukaryota > Metazoa > Chordata > Mammalia > Primates > Hominidae > Pan > Pan troglodytes. The sequence goes on from NC_072405.2 coordinate 153,030,995, forward strand.
TTCAGCCTTTTCCTTGAGAGTAGGGAGGTCTGGCGGCCCTCCTGAAGTTGTGCAGGGCTCAGCGTCGACTACAGAGGAAAGTCTGGACCATCCAGAATATTCCAACATAGCATTCATGAATTAACCACACAGGGAAGACTTTGTTCATATTCCTTGAAAAATTACTCCCAAGATCCATTGTAATGAGCCTTTTTGGCATCATATATGAACCATATAACTTCTGGGTCATTGCCATGGCATTTGTAAATTGTCATGGTGCTGGTGTGGTGTCTTACAAGAATGTATTATAATTAGCATATAATGAGCAATGAGGGCAACTAGAAGTCACTTTTGTCACCATCTTGGTCCTAGCTGGTTTGGGCCAGTTTCTTTGTTATATCCTGTTTTGATCACAGGGTCATGATCAAGGCTCGGAAAACAAGTCCTGCTGATATCATACCTCACAACTATTTCGGGATTGGTCAGCAACTCAAATATTGTCTTCTGTTAAGCAATGTCTGTTAAACGGGAAAATGGACGAGAGACATAAATAGAGAGATCACAGAAAAATGCAAATATCCACTAGCCATATCAAACATATCAAACCATATCAAGTGCTCAAGCTCACTTATAATTTAAAAATGCAAATTAAAAATACACCCGTATACTATTTTCATTTTCATCTGTCAGATTGGTGAAAATCCAAAGAGTAAATAAGAGGACATTCTTTCTGACACCACCATGAAAACAAGCACTCACTCCTCAATGACAAAATTGTCCAAAGACCAGATAGAGCAACTGGGCAATACTCATATAAACTGCAAATATATTTAACTTTTGTCCCTTGATCTCATTTCTGGAAAGCTGTGGTATAATGGTATATGTAAGGAATGACATTAGGGACAATTGCAGCGTCATGTATATGAAAGTTGACTTCATAAATTGAGTTATTCTGGTCATACCCGACTAAGTCAAGGCAGAGGGCCAGAGGAAAACCACTCAGGCAGACAGCACCTGCTCCAAGAACCATCTGCAAGCCCAAGTGCTGAAACGCCTGCTGCAACTTTACAATCAGGTGCACCTAACAGCTGCTGGAACGACCTGCCGTGACTCAAAGACAACGTCTACCTACTGTGTCACTCACCCATCAGAGCCTGCCAGCTCCCCAAACCTCTACCAGGGCCCACAAGTTTTCTTTCTAAACAATAGGTAACATTTCTTAAATAAAACTTTCAACCTTCTCTTTGTTCGTCAGACACACCAAACACATTTCTGGTCTGTGTACGCCCAGAATTACAATTCTGTGATTCCTGAATAAAACGTTTAGAGATTCATCCTATAATGTATTTGACTTTGACATGTGAGATATAAGAACACTGTGAACAACACAAATGTTCATTCGAGGAGGCTATTTAAATTAACTATGGTACATCCAGGCCATGGAATATGATGCAACTTGTATTAGTCCTTTCTCCCATTGCTATAAAGAAATACCTGAGGCTGGGCAATTTATAAAGAGAAGAGGTTTAATTGTCTCACAGTTCCACAGGCTGTGCAGGAAGCATGGTGCTGGCTTCTGGGGAGGCCTCAGGAAACTTACAATCATGATGGAAGGCAAAGGGGAAGCGGGCACCTCTTACGTGGCCTGAGCAGGAGGAAGAAAGGGAGTTGCCTACACACTTTTTAAAAAACAGATCTCGTGAGAACTCCATCACAAGAACAGCACCAAAGGGATGGTGCTAAACCATTCATGAAGGACCACCCCATGATCCAATCACCTCACACCAGGCCCCACCCCCAACACTGGGGATTACAATTCAACATGAGATTTTGGTGGGGACACAGATCCAAACTATATCACAACTGTAAAAAAAAAAAAGACAAAGAAGAAAGCAAAGAAAGGAAAAGAGTGTGAAATTCCTGCTCCTGCCTGTGTTAACAGAGGGCCTCTATACAGACGGTTGAGAGGAGAAAGCAGGGTGGAGAACAACACCTGTGGATTGCCCTTTGGGGCCTACTCACACGGGCCCAATTTCTCGTAAAACTAGTATTTAGGGTTTGTTTTGAATAAACATAGAAATTGGCCCACCCTATGTTAAAACTTGGGAAAGTTACATTTGTCTTATCTGAGCTCCTTTCTCAGGAAACCAACCATCGGGCCTCCCAGACAGTATCAAGGCGCTGAAACTCAGTAGGTCCTTGAGGCCAGACCCCTCACCAGTCATGACTGCCTAGCTGCCTCCTCACTCTCCCTAATTCCTGTTTTCCCACACAGGGTGATATTTCTTCCCTGCTCTGGAAACTTCTAATTTTAGTGGGCTGAGGAGAGGGATTTGTGACTGAGCGCCCATCTCTGGGCTGTAGCACTTGAATGAGGCCTTCTTCCCTGGCACTGCTGGTGGTGATTGGCTTTCTGTGCAGGGCAGGGGGCGTAGATGACAACCCTGATGTTTGGGTAGCACTGTTACTGTGAGAGACATGGAAATCCTCCAGTTCTTAGTCTTCTTGGAGGAGGGAATTCAGACAAGAGATGCCTAGCAAGAGGTATAGGGTTAAGTAACCTATATTTAAAGAGTCAGGATCTCAGAGACACAAGACGGAACCTGCCACTCAGGAGATAGAGCCAAAAGCTAGTGACTTTCTTTTTTTTCTTTTTCATTTTTTTGAGACAGGAGTCTCGCTCTGTCGCCCAGGCTGGAGTGCAGTGGCGCGATCTCGGCTCACTGCAAGCTCCACCTTCCGGGTTCACGCCGTTCTCCTGCCTCGGCCTCCCGAGTAGCTGGGACCACAGGCGCCAGGAGGAATTCTTATTTGAGCTTTTAGTTAAGGAAATCAGTACAGCTTGAAAGAGGAACAGGGTGGGCTGCTCGAAAGAATGAGTCAGTCCCTACTCACGCTGGGGAGACCCTCTTGATGAGAGTTTTACAGGATTACTCACGAGCGGCCCAGGCAGGGGCCTCACTAGTAAGCACGTTTTGGGAAGTCCTCGGGGCACGCAGGCACCGTGACCTCACACACTAGTGCACTGGAGTGTGTCATTAGCATCTAGAATCTCTCCCCAGGGATGTGGTTTCTGTTTTTGTTTGTTTGTTTTTTGGTATTACAATGAGCTAAAAGCTATTCAGGGGCGAGTTCTCAGAGGTGCGCCCGCGCTCTTCAGCGGAGAAAATCCCCTACCTGGCCGCTGGCCGCTTTCTGTGGGCTGTGGGGTCCCCAAGGCGACGGCCGTTGGGCTCAGGGGCTGCGTTTCCACACGCGCCTTTCCCAGGGCTCCCGCGCCCGTTCCTGCCTGGCTGCCGGCCGCTCCAGCAGCAGCACAAGGCGGGACTCAGAACAGGCGTTCAGGGCCGCCAGTGGCCGCGAGGCCCTGAGATGGGGCTCCAAAGACCCCGACAGGCCCCGGCGGGTGGGAGGCGCGCGCCCCGGGGCAGGCGGGGCTCCCCCTACCGGCCAGACCCGGGGAGAGGCGCGCGGAGGCTGCGAAGGTTCCAGAAGGGCGGGGAGGGGGCGTCGCGCGCTGACCCTCACTGGGCATCGCTGGGGACGATGGCGCTGCTCGCCTTGCTGCTGGTCGTGGCCCTACCGCGGGTGTGGACAGACGCCAACCTGACTGCGAGACAACGAGATCCAGAGGACACGCAGCAGACGGGTGAGCCTGGCTCGCCCTCCACAGCCACGGGCCGAGAGGACGGGGCCGGGCGGCGTCTGCCCGGCACCGCGTGGCCACCGCCCCGACCAGGCCGTGAGAACGGAGAGTTCAGGGGGCCCGTGGCGCCTGGAAGCCTCTGGGGAGCCTCGCCTCGTGCGGCTTCCACCAGGGCGGCGGGGCAGCCTGAGCCCGGCCCTTCCCCAGCCCTTGCCCCCCTCCGGCCGCGCTTCCCCGGGAGCCCTCAGGCTGGAGGCTCCCGCCGGCCTGGCCTCCGGGGGCTTCACGGGCTGAGAACCGTTCCAGCTGCGGGAGGAGGGCCGGCTCCTCCTGCAGAGCTAGGCCAGGCCCAACCCAGACCCAAGGGAGGACTCCTTTGAGGGAGTCGGGGTGCAGGACCTGGGAGGTGGGTGGACCTGGAAGGTGGGCGGGAGGGCACGTGGGAGCAGACCCAAGCCCCAGGGTCACTTCCACAGCCGTCGGCCGGGAGATGCCAGGGCCCGTGGGTGCAGCGTGGCCGACCTGGGGTCAGGGTGCTGCGGCCGAGTGGGGGTGCGCTGTGCGCTCATGTTGTGTGCTTGGATGTGGGAGGATGGGGGAGCCCCCAGGAGAGAAGACAAATCACTCCGAATGTAAAGAAGTCCGGGGGCTGGGCAGTTTATAAAGAAGACAGGTGGGATTGGCTCACAGTTCCACAGGCTGTCCAGGAAGCCTGGTGCTGGCTTCTGGGGAGGCCTCAGGGCACTTACAATCATGGGGGAAGGCGAAGGGGAAGCGGGCAGCTCTTACGTGGCCGGAGACCCCTCCTGCTTTCTCCCCATGCGGCTCACTCGAGTCATGTGGCCCCAGCCACTGCTCAGGGGGAGAAGGATGGGGACCCGCCGAGTTTGTGCTGGTCGGATGCCGGCTGTGTTCATCAGATAGGCACGGAGAACTGGAACATTCTGCTTTCTTTTTTATTCCTCCTTTCAGACGAGGGTGACAATAGAGTGTGGTGTCATGTTTGTGAGAGAGAAAACACTTTCGAGTGCCAGAACCCAAGGAGGTGCAAATGGACAGAGCCATACTGCGTTATAGCGGCCGTGAGTGAGTATCTTCGCTCTTGTTGGGGACCCAAAGGCAGGTGAATAGAGGGCTTTCAGGAATCAGGGCTGTCTAGTTTTCCTCAATGGGGAATAACTAATAGAAAGTAGCCTTTTTTTTTTTTTTTTTTTTCTGAGACGGAGTCAGGCTGGAGTGCAGTGGTGTGATCTCGGCTCACTGCAACCTCGCCTTCCGGGTTCAAGTGATTCTCCTGCCTCAGCCTCCAGAGTAGCTGGTATTATGGATGCGCGCCACCACACTGGCTAATTTTTTATTTTTAGTAGAGGTGGGGTTTTACCATGTTGGTCAGGCTGGTCTCGAACTCCTGACCTCAGGTGACCCACCCGCCCTCGGCCCCCCAAAGTGCTGGGATTACAAGCGTAAGCCACCGCGCCCTGCCTTTTTTTCCCTTTAAAATGTGAAGAGCAAAGTTCTCAGAGGCCAGAGAGAGGTGAAGGGGGAGTGGGGTGGCACTCAGTCCATAGGAACTGTGCTAGTGTAAGGCAGTGCCTGCTACAGTGGGTCCAGATGAAATACTGGGAGGTAGGAAGAAAATCTGGATTTCATATCATCCATTTTTAAATGAAAAATTAAGCTTTAATAATGTTAAATGCGCCACAGAGAACAGTGTCTATGTCACTCTTACAAGAGATGCACAAAACCAAGGTGTACAGCCTTCAAGTGTGTTCTCAAAGGAGGGTGCATGCCTTAAAAATTGTGGAGACCACTGCTCTGTCATCTGTGATTCCCCTGAAAACCTCTGGGTACATGAAGCCCTCCCCAAGGGGAATCTGGACACCCAGCACATTCTGCCCACAGGGAGATCTTCAGGGCTCGTGAATTCTGATTCCGCCCAGCAGTCACTCTCCAGCCCTTCGGTATCCACGAAGTTGGTGGGGTGCTGAGGTGATGCTTCAGACTCAGTGTGGCCCACATCGACTTTATAACTTAATATGGCAAAATGATTTGTACAGTGATGTATAAGATGAAGTGTGGTCATGAGACAAGACCCCCAGCTCAGAGTTGAGCCAGGCCCACCAAGAGGCCAGCTCCACACCCTGGGTGATGGCCAGAATGGCTGGGAGTCATGTGTCTGTCTGTGGTCACAAAGGCCTGAGCCAACCCTGTGTTTGAGAAGTTGAGACCTGTTTGTTCCCAAACAGCAACCCCTAGACCCACATTCCCAGTGCATATGGACAGGCCATACCACGCAGAAGCCAGCCCTTCCCTGAAGCAGCATTCAACACACAGGCCTGGCCCTCGTCCTCCCGACTCCCCCTTGGTGCCCCAATTGAGTGTGTACCTTTGAGCAGGGCCGCCAGGGGTGAGGCTTTGACCCAGACAGAAGGGCCTCGGTGTCAGGCATTGGAATTGCGTGATTGCCTTCTCTCGGTCTTTATTTCCTATTAGAAATATTTCCACGTTTTTTCGTGATTTCGAAGCAGTGCTCCGCTGGTTGTGCAGCGACTGAGAGACCCAAGCCAGAGGAGAAGTGGTTTCTCCTGGAAGAGCCCATGCCCTTCTTTTACCTCAAGTGTTGTAAAATTCGCTACTGCAATTTAGAGGGGCCACCTATCAACTCATCAGTGTTCAAAGAATATGCTGGGAGCATGGGTGAGAGCTGTGGTGGGCTGTGGCTGGCCATCCTCCTGCTGCTGGCCTCCATTGCAGCCGGCCTCAGCCTGTCTTGAGCCACGGGACTGCCACGGACTGAGCCTTCTGGAGCATGGACTCGCTCCAGACCGTTGTCACCTGTTGCATTAAACTTGTTTTCTGTTGATTACCTCTTGGTTTGACTTCCCAGGGTCTTGGGATGGGAGAGTGGGGATCAGGTGCAGTTGGCTCTTAACCCTCAAGGGTTCTTTAACTCACATTCAGAGGAAGTCCAGATCTCCTGAGTAGTGATTTTGGTGACAAGTTTTTCTCTTTGAAATCCAACCTTGTAACTCATTTATTGCTGATGGCCACTCTTTTCCTTGACTCCCCTCTGCCTCTGAGGGCTTCAGTATTGATGGGGAGGGAGGCCTAAGTACCACTCATGGAGAGTATGTGCTGAGATGCTTCCGACCTTTCAGGTGACGCAGGAACACTGGGGGAGTCTGAATGATTGGGGTGAAGACATCCCTGGAGTGAAGGACTCCTCAGCATGGGGGGCAGTGGGGCACACGTTAGGGCTGCCCCCATTCCAGTGGTGGAGGCACTGTGGATGGCTGCTTTTCCTCAACCTTTCCTACCAGATTCCAGGAGGCAGAAGATAACTAATTGTGTTGAAGAAACTTAGACTTCACCCACCAGCTGGCACAGGTGCACAGATTCATAAATTCCCACACGTGTGTGTTCAACATCTGAAACTTAGGCCAAGTAGAGAGCATCAGGGTAAATGGCGTTCATTTCTCTATTAAGATGCAGCCATCCATGGGGAGCTGAGATATCAGACTCAAAGTTCCACCGAAAACAAATACAAGGGGACTTCAAAAGTTCACGAAAAAATTGAATTAAAAGATAAAAATTTAAAAATGTTTTATTTCTCAGCATGAGCTCCATCGAGGTCGAGACGCTTTTGCAAGTGATGGTACCAGCCATTCAGTTCATCCCTAAAGAATTGGGCACCCTGGGAATTTAACCATGCCACTTCAGTCTTTGTGACGTTATTAACTGAAGAAAAGTGGGTGCCCTTTAAAGATTTTTTAAAATTATAAAACAGAAGTAACCAAATCAGGCCTGGAAGGTGTATGCCTAGTGATTTCCCATTGAAACTCTCACAAAACTGGCCTTGTTTGATGAGAGGAATGAGCAGGAGCATTGTCATGGTGGAGAAGGGCTCTCTGGTGAAGCTTTCCGGGGTGACGATTTCCTGGGTGTTTTCCTGCTAAATCCTTGGCTGACTTTCTCTGTACACTCTCATAATAAGATGTTACTGTTCTTTGGCCCTCCAGAAAGTCAATAGGCAAGATGCCTTGAGCATCCACAAAACGGTTGCCACGACCTTTGCCCTTGACATGTCTGCTTTTACTCTGATGGGACCACGCCCACCTCTAGGTAGTCATTGCTTTGCTTGAGCTTTGCCTTCAGGAGTGTACTGGTTAAGCCACATTTCATCTCCGGCTATAATTATTTGAAGAAATGCTTCAGGATCTTGATTCCGCTTGTTTAAAATGGCCATAGAACGCTTTTCTCTTATCTGCAGCTGAGCTGGGAGAAAGTTTTGGCACCCACCGAGTGGACAGTTTACTCAACTTTAATTTCAGTCAGAATTGTGTAAGCTGAACACCTTGGGATACCTACAGCGTTGGCTATTGTTTCTGCTGCTATTAATCAGTCCTCTTAAATTAGGGCACGAACAAGATGAATTGTTTCCTCACAGACTGATGTGGCTGGTCTGCTGCTGTGGACTTCCTCTCCAACATCATCTCTTCTCTTCTTCCAATGAGTTATCCGCTTACTTAAATTGCTGATTTCTTCGAGGCATTGTCCCTATAAACTTTCAATAAATCATCAATGATTTCACCACGTTTCCAGCCAAGCTTCACCATCGATTGCATGTTTGTTCTGGTTTCAATTTTAGCAGAATTCATGTGTCTGATAGGAGCTCTGTTCAAACTGTTGCCTTCTACTTCTTAGGGCCTCAAACTAGATCCTCTTCAGACATGTTTTCACAAGTTAGTACAAGTTTATTTTGTTGCAAAATAATTCTAAATTCATGCATTCTTTTTCCCAATATGCATTTTCCATGAACGTTCTAAAGATCACTCATCCTTCCTCCCCATGTTGTCTATTCAATGTCAGGGAGGATGTGACCCCACCCACTGCTCACTTTTGTCTCCCTTCTGTCCCCACCATCCTGGCCAGCCACTGCCTGGTCTAATACCAGAGGCTGCTGGGTGGGGAACCCTGGGGAACCTTCCAGATAGAGTTTCTTTGCTATTCCTGAGGCATGGGGAAAAGGCTCATCTCAGTCACATCTGAACACTTCAAACCTGAGGCCAAAGTCCATTCTAGGGGCAGTGGGCAAGGAGGGTCCCAGCAACTCAGGACCAGATAGGACCACCAGCACCTGTCAGGCTCTGCCTGTGTGTCCATCTTTTTGCCCATCATAGGCTTGTGTTCACATCCTGCCATTCACACCAGCACCCAGAAACAATAGCCCCAGATGCTTCCAATTCGCAGCCCTGGGCTTGAGTTTGGGGAGCATTACTTTCATTAAGGCAGGCAAAAGTGGGAACTTCATTCAGAAAGAGCAAGTGAGGTAGGAGGTCAGCCACATGAGAGAGTTTCCATGGCAACCTTCCATTAGAGTCTCTTCAAATGAAGGATGTAATCTGTGATGTAAAATCATAGCAAGTCAAGAAATGTGAACACGGACAAGTTCGAAATTGGGAACTGTTGGGTCTCTGGTAACACTAGGAGCACTCCCAATTACTTGAGTAAGGGAGACAGAAAATTATTGCAGGGTTAGGAATTAGAATGGATCAAGGAGTTTGCTGTCTCCAGTGTGATAGATGCTCTTTCTAGAAAAGTCACCATGGATGGAAGACAGAACGGAGGGTAGTGTCTAGAAAAGAACAAGGTTCAACCCAGATGCTCCATTATGAATGTAAAAGCTCAAGTATTGTTGACCAAAGGTTAAGAGTCAGTCTAGAGTGAGGGATTGGAGAAGCAGGAGATGGTGGCCCAGCTGGTCAGGGAAGGTCCTTACACAGGCAGAATAGACTAGGGGACAGATCCAAGGCCGAGACACTGACAAGGAGAACAGACACTTCTATCAACATGGAAGAGCAATAGGCAAGAATACAGAGAAAGATCATGTATAGGAAGGGGCCAGGAAGTTGAAAGAATTATCCCCAGCAGTCACATTTTCTCTGTGAAACAGAATACGGTGGTGTCTGCTCAGAGAATGAAGGTACAAATAAGGTTGGACTTTGAGTGCCATGATGGAAGCTTAGGACTATCCCCAAAGGCAAGAGAGAAGGGATATCTTAGGGGACATAACATAGGATAGCCCAGCATTGTGGAGGTCATGGCTAAGACAGGGCATTAAACATTTGCAGAGACCTGCAAGAGTTCTGTAGTGGATTTTCCCCAGCAGCAGCCCATGTTTATGAGGGGGAAAGGCAGATAACAAAAGTATATCTGGGTGTGAGCTAGTTCAGAAGGTCACGATGGAAAGAGAGCAGTTGAGTGATGAACTATGGGAACTTCACTGAATGGAGAAGTCAAAGTAAGGTTAGAAATATCAGTTTTGAAGCAGTACCAAGGCCAGAGGCTATAGATGGCACAGAAACACAGAGCAGATGTTGGCAACCCCATGATTAAGAGAGTAGGAAAGGAGATTACAACCACTAAAAATAACCAGAACTTAGTGCACAATAAATGAAGGCTCAAAACTAATGGGGAAAGAATGGCTTATTGAATAAATGATATTGCTAAAACAGGCTACTGTGTTACTACTAGATCAGGTGTGTGAGTAATGCAAATCCCCACATCATAATGACTTAAACAACACAAGAATGTGTATTTCTTGCTCTTGTAAATGAAGTGAGCAAGTATGGAGCCCAGGGCTGTGGGCCACTGCTGGAAGGACCCCTTTTCACGTGCCACCACAGCTCGGAGCACACACGGGGAAAGGGGAATGGGTGGGTTCTGGAAGACCAGCATTGTTTTCAGAATTATGAATTCTCCAAAATATATATGCATGTATATATCATCACCTATGTGTAGGCTTTAAAAACAAAGAAAATTGAAAATTTGAGGTTCCACTTTGAGTCCGGAAAGCAGTCTTCTAAGAATAAGTATGTCAGGGTTTCCAAGAGCTGCTGGTAGCCTGATGGCTGGACTCAGAGGATCACATGAAGACACACTGGAAAGTATCTTGAACATGGATTTCATGTCTTGATCTCTGAAAACAGAAAATGACCCTCCTGTAATACACATGAAGTAATTCATAAATTTCCAAACAGCTAGACTTTCTGAAGGCTCTGCTTGGTCAAACAAACATGTCCAGGTCTCTGAAATGCCTTTCTATCTCAAGCACTAAAAAACTATTACTGACTAAATTCTTTTATGGTCAAACACAAAACTGATACTATAAAACAGAAACAGCACAAGAAAGGAAATTAGAAGCCATCATAATTGTGAACAAAAGATAAAATATTGGCTAATCAAATCCAAGTGTATGAAAATACTAATATATTATGATAAGTACAATTTATCCCAGAAATGCGAGAACAATAAAAATCTTAGGAAAAGATACCACTCACCATAGCAAGAGAATACGCAATAATAACCAAATGATAATCAACGTTCAGTTATAACATTTTAAAAATCCTGGATACCTAAGAATAGAAGGCAATTTCAATATTTTGAAAAAAGTTACTTACCAGAAACCTAAAGCAAACACCATACTTAGTGGTGAAGCATTAGAAGTGTTCTATCTAAGTGCAAAAACATGATAAGCCTATACATTGTTACCACTGCAATAAAACATTAAAGTGGAGAATTTAGTCATGTACTATAAGAAAAATAAAGAGTATAGAAACTTGTTCCCAACAATCTGCCCCATTAGATAGCCACCTATAACAGAAGACCTTAGACTAATTAATTTGTAAAGAACAGAAATTTATTGCTCACAGTTCTGGCGGTGGAGAAGTCAAAGATCAAGATGCCAACAGATTTGATGTCTGGTGAAGGCCTGTTCCTCATAGATGGCACCTTCTATGTGTCTCTGGAAAGACCTAAAGAGGCGAAGACATTCCCTTCAGTCTCTTTCATAAAGGCATGAATCACATTCATGAGGGGTGCCTCCCAAAGGGATGCACCTCTTTTTTTTTTTTTTGACATGAAGTCTCGCTCTTGTCACCCAGGCTGGAGTGCAGTGGCGACATCTCAGCCCACTGCAGCCTCCTCCTCCTCCTGGGTTCAAGCTATTCTCCTGCCTCAGCCTCCTGAGTAGCCAGAATTACAGGCACCTGCCACCACACCCACCTAATTTTTGTACTTTTAGTAGAGATGGGGTTTTGCCATATTGGCGAGGCTGGTCTCAAACTCCTGACCTAAGGTGATCCGCCTGCCTCGGCCTTCCAAAGTGCTGGGATTACAGGCGTGAGCCACCACGTCTGGCTGGGTTGCACCTCTTAATACCAACACAATGGTGATTAGGTTTCAATATGAATTTTGAAGGGACACAAACATTGTACCACACCATTCTGCCCCTGCCCGTCCCCAAACTCATGTCTTTCTGACATTTAAAATAAATTCATTCCATCTCAAAACTCTTAACTTCAGTTAAGTCTTAACGTAGTTCCAGCATCAAAATTCTAAAATCCAAAGTCTTATCTAAATATCACGTAAAACAGATATGGATGAAACTCAAGGTAAGATTTATTCTGAGGCAAATTTGTCTCCAGCCATGAACGTGCAAAATCAAACAAATGACATGCTTCCAAAATACAATGGTGGGACAGGCATAAGATAAACATGCTTATTTCAACATAGAGAAATAGGAAGGAAGGAATGACAGGCCCTGATCAAGTCCAAAACCCAACAGGGCAAACATTAAATCTTAAGTCTCCAAAATATTTTTTAATCCATGCCCCACATTCTGGACACACTGGGGTGGGGCTTGAACCCCCAAGGTTTTTGGCAGCCCTGCAGCCCTCCCTCCTGGCTTTGCTATATGCACCTCTCACAGGCTGGAGCTGCCTGCTGGTGGCTCTACTGGTCTGGGGTCTTCAGGGCAGCCCTGCTTTTATGATGCCACTGAGTAATGCTCTCTCCAGTGACCCCTGCCACACCTGTGGCTGTTTTCTGCCTCTGTCCTACGTCTGTCTGAGGTATCCTTTGAAATCTAGGTGGAGGCAACCATCCCTCCAAAGCCCGTGTGGAAATGATACCGTACAGATGCTGCCGAGGTTTACCGCATATGCCTTCCAGAGGGGCACTCTGAACTGGTCCTGGGCCTGCTTGAGCCACAGCTGTAACAGCCAATGCAGGCCCAAAACTGGAATCCTGAGAGCAAAGCCTTGAAATCATTCTGCTCCCAAGACCCTGGTGTTCTGGACCTGTGGTGGATGAGACATCCATGAATGTAGGGTCCAGCCCCACAGGGTCGGTGGGTTTTCTCTCCATGTGTGGAGATGAGAGAGTGTGGAAATAAAGACACAAGACAAAGAGATAAAAGACAGCTGGGCCCGGGGTACCACTACCACCAAGACGTGGAAACCAGTAGTGGCCCCGAATGCCAGGCTGCACTGATATTTATTGGATACAAGACAAAGCAGCAGGATAAGGAGTGTGAACCATCTCCAATGATAGGTAAGGTCACGTGGGTCACGTGTCCACTGGACAGGGGGCCCTTTCCTGCCTGGCAGCCGAGGCAGAGAAAGAGAGGAGAGAGAGAGAGAGAGACAGCTTATGCCATTATTTCTGCTTATCAGAGACTTTTAGTACTTTCACTAATTTGCTACTGCTATCTAAAAGGCAGAGCCAGGGGTACAGGACGGAACATGAAGGCGGACTAGGAGCATGACCACTGAAGCACAGCATCACAGGGAGATGGTTAGGCCTCCAGATAACTGCGGGCGAGCCTGACTGATGTCAGGCCCTCCACAAGAGGTGGAGGAGTAGAGTCTTCTCTAAACTCCCCTGGGGAAAGGGAGACTCCCTTTCCCGGTCTGCTAAGTGGCGGGTATTTTTCCTTGACACTGATGCTACCGCTAGACCAAGGTCCACTTGGCAGCAGGCGTCTTCCCAGACGCTGGCGTTACTGCTAGACCAAGGAGCCCTCTGGTGGCCCTGTCCGGGCATAACAGAAGGCTCGCACTCTTGTCTTCTGGTCACTTCTCACTATGCCCCCTCAGCTCGTATCTCTGTACGGCCTGGTTTTTCCTAGGTTATGATTGTAGAGCAAGGATTATTATAATATTGGAAAAAAGAGTAATTACCACAAACTAATGATTAATGATATTCATATATAATCATATCTATGATCTACATATAGTATAACTATTCTCATATATTGTATTATACTGGAACAGCTCGTGCCCTCGGTCTCTTGCCTTGGTACTTGGGTGGCTTGCTGCCCACACATGAAAGTCTCAGAAATGCCCTCAAGATCATTCCTCCATTGTCTTAATAAATAACACACAGTTTCCTTCTATCCATACTAATCTCGTTATCAAACATTTGCTTGACCACACCTTTGGTGTCTCTCCTGGACACACTTTCACATTCTTTACAATAGTGTCAGGCTCAGAATTTTCCAAATATTCAAGTTTTGCTTCCCTTTTGATGATAAATTCTGTCTTTAATTCATGACTCTCTTCTTGCATTTCACTAAAAGCAGTCAAGAGAAGCTGTGCCACACCCTGAACACTTTGCTAAGAGATTTCTTCTGCCAAATATTCTACCTTGTTGCTGATAAGTTATTCCTTCTACGAAAGGCTAGAACATGAACACAATTCAGCCAAGTTATTTGCCACTTAGTAACAAGGATTGCCTTTCCTTCAGTTTCTGATAATCTGTCCCTCATTTCTGTCTGGTACTTCATAAGAATGGGCTTTACTGTCCATGTTTCTACCCAGATTTTGATCATGACCACTTGGATAATCTCCAAGAAGACTGAGGATTTTCTCTATAGCTCTCCTCTTCTTCTGAGCCCTCACCAGATTAGCCAATGTTTGATTAGAGCCTGTTCCTCACAGATGACACCTTCTATGTGTACTCATGTGGCAGAAGGAGCTAGAATGCTCCTTTCAATCTCTTTTATAACAGCATTAATCCCATTTATGAGGATGGAACTTTCATGATCTAATTACTTCCCAAAGGGCCCCACCTCTTAATACCAACGCAATGGAGATTAGACTGCAACATTTTGGAGGGACATGACATTCAGACTATAGTAATAGCTTAAAACTCTTCTATTATAAAACACTTCATCTGATTCTCTGGCTGTTCAGGTTTTAAAAAAATTAAAATAAAAAAAAACACTTTTAAATCCTGAATGAAAAAATATCTTAAATCCTTTTCCACTCTATGCCAAGTTAACACGAACATTTCAGAGGCCAAAAATAAAATGGGAACTGGATCATGATTCAACATGGTAGTTAAGTCAGGAGGCTGAAAGCTTCCTTGAGAATGTTTGCTTTTGTCTAATTATCTTGTGCCACATGTAGGGGATAAGAGACAAGGCAACGGATGTCCATAAGATAGGAAGTTAAAATGAAAAAAACACATAAATTAGGAGCTTAGGAAGGGATATATCTTAAATTAAATACTGAACTAGGAAGAAAGACACACTCTGCACAACCCTGTCTGCCTCACTATTGGCTCTGCATGAAGGTACAAATAGGAAGAGAAGTTTCACCTCAGAATCCAGAAACTTCCAGAGTACAGGGTTTGTATTTATATTACTAGTTAAATACACTAAACTCTAAACCAAGAAACAAATGTAAGGTAATAATGGATTGGTTTCACTCTATAGATGCCTGGAAATCAAAGGAAAATTCTCTCTGAAGGGACAGACTCTGAGTCCAGAAATCATAGAATTCTCACAGATACTATCTCCATAAATCTGCTATAAATCAAAATTTACAAAAGAAAAATAAAAACAAGAAGCAATGAGTGAGTAGAATTAGAGCATAAAAGGTTTTAAACATTGGAAAAAATAGATACCAAATACAAAATAAGTTTCCTTAAAGAAATAAAAGATCAGCTGGGCATGGTGGCTCATACCTGTAATCCCAGCACTTTGGGAGGCCAAGTCGGGAAGATCGCTTGAGCCCAGGAGTTAGAGACAAGCCTGGGCAACATAGGAAGACCCCAACTTTGTTTTATAAAAATAAAATAACTTTAAAGAAAGAAAAAAATCATAAAAAGCATCAGGAAAGAATACAATACCATCAGAAAAATATTGGGCAGACTTGACCCCCCCAAAATTAAAAAAAAATCTAAAGAGAACATCCAGAAGTAAAAAAATATATAACCATCATATGTTAAAACTCAAGGGATAAATTAAATAACAGATTAGACACAGATGTAGAGAGAATAAGAAACTGGAACATGAGCTGAAGAAACTACTCAAATGTGACCTAGAGATAATAAGAGCTGGAAAATACAAAGAATAAACTAGAAGACAGGGAGAATAGAATTAGACAGTCTGATATAGAAATAAGCAAAATTTCAGAAGAAGAGAGTACAGACAATATTTGAAGAAATAACAATGAGTGGTTTTTCCAAAATTGATTAAAGACATGAATACTCAGATAAAGTAATCATATTGAGGCACATTCAGAGTATCACTTCAGGACTCCAAAGCCAAGAGGAAAATTTAAAACCTGCCAGAGAGAAAAGACATACATCTAAAAAATAAAACAATTACACTTGCACTGACTTCTCAATTTGATTATGGAAGTTAGAAGATGGTGTACTAGTGTCTCCGAAGTGTTGAAAGAAAATGACAAGAAATTAAGGTAGAATAGAATATTTGAATAAAGGCATTTTCTGATAAATACAAAACTGAAATTTTTTACCACTGCTCAGCCATTACTAAATGAACTCCCAAAATATTCTTTAAAAGGAGTGAAAATAATATCAGACAGGCAGATGGAATGAAAGAAGGAATCATAGAAAAAGATATACTAATGTGTGGTGCTATGGATTGAGTTGTGTTGTTTTTCCTACCCACCCCACAAATTCACATATTGAAGCCCTAATCTCCAAAATGGCCGCATTTGGAGTAAGTAATTAAGGTTGAATGAGGTCATAGGTGTTAGCCTCCGATCTGGTAAAATTAGTCTCCTAATATGAAGAGCCACCAGAGAGCTCCTTCTCTCTCCACCATGTGAGGACATCATGACAAGTTGCCATCTATGAACCAGAGAGTGAGCCTTCACCAGATACTGAATCTGCCTGCACCTAGATCTTGGACTTCCCAGCCTCCAGAACTGTGAGAAATAAATGTCTGTTGTTTAAGCCTCCCAGTTTGCGGTAATTTATTATGGCAGCTAAAGAAGACTAAGACATACGGAAAAATCAAAACTATCGCTGAATAGATAGCACAATAAGAATTTCCAATTTATGGGGGCTTAAAGAAAATAAGAGTGATAATACTAGACACATGTGGCATAAAAGGAAAGAGGGAGGTGATAGAGTTGTTCTGTAGTTTTTGCAGAGTTCACAAGGAGGTTCAGATATACTGAAAAAATTTGGCCGGGTGCAGTGGCTTATGCCTGTAATCCCAGCACTTTGGGAGGCAGAGGCAGGCAGATCACGAGGTCAGGAGATCGAGACCATTCTGGCTAACATGATGAAACCCCGTCTCTACAAAAATACAAAAATAGGAAAAATACAAAAAAACTAGCCAGGCGTGGTGACACACGCCTGTAGTGCCAGCTACTCAGGAAGCTGAGGCAGGAGAATCACTTGAGCCCGGGAGACAGAGGTTGCAGTGAGCCAAGATCGTGCCACTGCACTCCAGCCTGGGCAACAGAGCGAGTATCCATCTCAAAAAAAAAGAAAGAAAGAAAGAAAGAAAAAATTAGACATAAAGAGTAAATTCCAAAATGCAAAATGATAGAAATCCAGTTTTAAACTTCTATGTATGTGTAGAAAAATAAGAGATCAATATTGAATGGTGAAAAGCATAAAAGAAATAAAAAGAACTAAACAAGATGATAGAAATATATCCTTATTCCTTAGCAGTGACAACAAATAAAATCACCAGTTCTAGCCTGGGCAACATGGCAAAGCCTCCTCCCTACAAAAAAAAAAAATACAAAAGTTAACCAGGCATGGTGGTGTGTTCCTGTAGTCCCAGCTACTTGGGAGGCTGAGGTGGGAGGATGGGTTGAGCCTGGGAGTTTTAGGCTGCAGGGAGCCACAATCACACTACTACATTCAAGTCTGGGCAACAGTCAGACCTCATCTCAAAAAAGAAAACAAAAAATCACCAGTTTGAAGCTAATTATTATACTGATTTTTTGTTTTAATCCATAAAAAGATACACCCAAAACATAAGACCAGAGAAAAGTTAATCATACAAAAAATGGCAGAAGATATAGTGGACTTATACTATTAATATGAGATAAATAGACCTCAAGGCAAAAAGTATTAATAGACATAAATGACAAAATATTCAAGTCACTATAAAAATATGTTAACAATTTAAAATTATGTCTTCCAGAGGTGTTTCAATATAAGGAAGTAAAAGATGTTGTAAATACAGGGAAAAATTGATAAAACCGACAATATAATGAAATATTTTAACACACATTGTTCAATAATTGATAGATCTAGAATGCAAAGTATAGTGAAAACACTGAACAAGATAACTGACAAGACTGACTGAATATACATATGTGGGACCTTGCACCCAACAATTACAGATCAGGCCTTCTTCTCAAAGATGGAAAACTACCCAGAGCTTTGAGGGGCTGAGGCAGGAGTATTGCTTGAGCCAAGGAGTTTGAGACCAGCAAGGGCAAGATGACAATACCCCATCCCTACAAAAAATTTTAAGATAGCTGAGTGTGGTGTTGCATGCCTATGGTACTAGCTATTTGGGAGGCTGAGGCAGGAGGGTTGATTGAGCCCAGGAGTTCGAGTTACAGTGAGGTATGATTGGGCCACTGCACTCCAGCCTGGGTGACAGAGCAAGACCCTGTCTCTAAAACAATTGGAGGGGGGAACCAAACTGAAAATGTTAAAATACTTTAAATTGAACAGTTAAAAATCTATACCAAAATGAAAAAAAAAAAAACCTTCAGGGTAAAGCTAAAGCAGTACTCAAGGAGAAATTTATAAGCAGTTAGAAATTTAAATGTTTATAATAGGAGAGAAGAAAATTGGAAAAGTAATACATTAAACATTCGATTTTGCTAAGCGTGTGAGCTCATGCCTGTAATCCTAGCACTTTGGGAGGCCAAGTCTGGCGAATCGCTTGAGCCCAGGAGTTTGAGACCAGTCTGGGCAACAAAATGAGACCCCATCTCTACAAAAAAATGCAAAACATAGATGGGCATGATGGCGCACACCTGTAGTCCCAGCTATTCGGGAGGCTAAAATGGGAGGATGCCGTGAGCCCAGGAAGTCAAGGCTGCAGCAAGCCGTGATCGTGCCACTGCACTCCAGCCAGGCGACAAAGCGAGACCCTACTTCAAAAGCAAACAACAAAAAAATTCCGCTTTAAAAGTCAGAAAGTAGGTATGAAGAAAATAACAAAGTGGTAGAAGTTAATGAAATAGAAATCAAGGGTATGATAGAAAGGCCCAAGAGGTGAATTTAATAGCATATTAGACAATCAGAGAAAGGAAGAGTAAACAAGAAGAATGGTAGGTAGGAACCATCAGACTGAAGATCACAAAATTTAAAAAGAGAATGGAAAATACAGAAAAAGCCTTGGTATCGGGGACATGGAGACAAGGTCTGGCATAGTTGTATATAAGTCGATGTAATTATTGACTCTGTTTCTTCACCCTTTGCTATACATCAGCAGCAGTCCCCAACCTTTTTGGTACCAGGGGCCAGTTTCATGGAAGACAATTTTTCCATGGATGAGGCAGAAGGATGGTTTCGGGATGAAACTGTTCCACCTCAGATCATCAGATTCTCATAAGGAGCATGCAACCCAAATCCCTCACATGCACAGTTTACAATAGGGTTTGTGCTCCTATGAGAATCTGATGCCACTGCTCATCTGACAGGAGGCAGACCTCAGGCTGGAATCCTTGCTCGCCTGCCACTCACTTCCTGCTATGTGGCCTGGCTCCTCATAGGCCATGGACTGTGGAGTTGGGGACCCCTGCTATACAATACCCTCTGCCATGTAACTTTGCAGTTCCTCCAGCCAAAGACTTGGTTTAGTTCCCTGATATTCACGTTGGATATTGTCACATGACTTGCTTCAGGCAATGATATTAGCAGAAGTGACACAAGCAAAGACATGAGATGAGCTTGTGTGATTGGGATTTCTCTCGTGCCCCCACCATCATCCTGAGAAGAAAATGCTTCAGCTAGACCACTTGTACCAGGAGGATGAGAGACGTGGGTTGT
Organism: Pan troglodytes; assembly: GCF_028858775.2. Lineage (NCBI taxonomy): Eukaryota > Metazoa > Chordata > Mammalia > Primates > Hominidae > Pan > Pan troglodytes. Next base: position 153,050,748 of record NC_072405.2, read on the forward strand.
AGAACCATCCCAGTGGACTCAAGATCTGTAGTGAGAAGCGGAGCTACCCAGCTGAGCTGGGCCTACCCACAGATCCATGAGTGATAATACAAAAATGGATGTTTCACATCAGTGGGCTTTGGGGCGGCTAATTATGCAGCAGTAGCTAACTGATAGACCATGGATCCACTAAGAGAAAGGGACAGACACAATATCTGAAGATACAGGAGATCATTTTTGAAAACTGATAGAAAATAACCACAGATTTGAGAAACTCTGAGAAACTGAAGCAGAATTGATACAAGGAAAAATCATACCTGGATACATCATTGCAAAACTTCTGAAACCCAAGAATAAAGAGAAAGTCTTAAAAGCAGTCAGAGCAAACAGCCACAATACTTAAAGGAGCAACAATAAGAATAATACCCGAGTTCCAAAAAGAGAAAGTAAGCAATGAGAAAAGACAATGGAAGAACATTGTGAAACTGCTGGAAGAAAATCACTGCTAATTCTAGAGTGTTCTACAAAACAAAATACCCTTCAAAATGCAAAAGTAAAGACAAAGTGAAAGAAACACACTCTCATAGAATGTATCACCATCAGACCACACTAAAAGAAATCCAAAAGGTGGATGAAAAGTTATATCAAACATAAGCAATGGAAAGAATATTAGTTAATATAAATAAAAATCTATTGTATAAGACAATAATAACAAGGACTTTAGGGATATAATATATAGAAGTAAAAAATTATACAGCAGATTTAATATAATGAATATAAGTAGTGTGAATAATTGTATGTGACCACAGTAACACAGAAGGTGACAGAGGAATGAAAGGAGTTAAAAGTATTCCAAGGCTCAAGCATTGTGCTAAGAGGCAATAAATATGAAAATGAATTAAAACAGTGTGTCCCAATAAAATGTATTTGAATTTCATATATATCTATGGAAGATGCTTTAAGTAAAAAAAAAAAAAATTCACATTTAGATACTATAGTATAGTTTATTATTTATTTATTAATATTCTACTTAATAAATAACATTCTTAGCTCACAGGTTGTACGAACACAGGACTGCAGCTGGCTGTGGTCTCAGGTTTTGGTTTGCCAGCCCACGTATCAGGAAAATAGCAACCACACAAGGCAGCTACCACCACTCAGTCTGGGGTACAAAGGGGAGAATTAATAAAACTAATAAGCTGGAATTCATGAAAATGAGTCACTCCCCAGGTGCCCCAGGGCGGCTGCCACACTGGGATCTGGCCTCTGAAGAGGGATGGCAGCTGCTGCCAGGGTCTGAGCTGGAAGGGCCTACGGCCTGAAACCCAGACCCCCGAGATGAGGCGTCCCTGGCAGTGGTTTGAGGTCTCTAGCAGGGAGATCAAGCTGATTCTGCAGAGTCGGGAACCTGCAACCCAGTTTTAGCAGCTAGGTGGGGAAGTGCCACTGCCAGGTGAACCAGCAGCGTCCAGAGGACACGTGGCCCCAGTGGCAGGTAGACCGGAAGCCTGGGAAAGAAACCGGAAGCAAACTGAAAGGAGCACATTCCCCATCTTCCCCAGCCTTGCGTGCTTTCTCTGGTGCCCCTAGTGGGAGAATTTAGCACAGCACCAGCTGTCCCAGCAGAAATGAGTTTGCGGAGCTAGGGCCAGCCACAGAGGTGGAGTGGGGATGGTTGGTGTGGAGCTGAGTCAACACCAGGCAAACACTAAGTGAAAGAATCTGGCAGAGTTTCTACTGTCAGACAAAAGTGATGTTGATACAGGAAACATTACTATAATGGAGGGCTTTTCATAATTGCAAAAGGGTAAATCCAACAGGTGGATACAATAATTCTAAATGTGTATGCATCTGTTAACATAACCTCAAAATATATAAAGCAAACATTAACAGAAATAAAAGATGAAATGGTAAATTTCAACATACTTCTTTCAGTGTGTGACAGAACAATCCAGCAAATTAATAAAAATATGCAATATTTGAACATCATTAACAACCTTGGCCCACTAACATATACAGGGCACTGCACCGAACAACTAAAAAGTCACAATTTTTTCAAGTGTACATGGAATGTTCATCAAATTTTTGTCCATATGCTGGGGATAAAGCAAATCTCCACAACGTCAATGACTTGAAATCGTGTGGCATGTTTTTGACCATAATGCAATTAAATAAAAAACCAATATCAAAAAATAAAATATCCCCAAAGGTTTGGAAGATAAGAAATAAATTTATGCATATTCTAAGTCTCAGAAGACAGTCACAAAGGAAGTTGGAAAATATTTGTATTAAATTATACTGAGGCAAGGTACAGTGACTCATGCCAGTAATTCCAGCACTTTGGGAGGGTGAGGTGGGAAGGTTGCTTGAGCCCATGAGTTAGCAGCCTGGGCAACATAGTGAGAACCCGTCTCTACAAAAAATTTTAACAACTGGCAAGGTGTGGTAGTGCCCACCTGTAGTCCCAGCTGCTATGGAGGTGGAGGTGGGAGGATCACCTGAGCCCAGAAGGTTAAGGCTGCAGTGAGCCATGGTCATGCCACTGCACTCCAACCTGCATGACATAGTGTCCAAAAATAATTACACTGTTTCTCCAAAAAAGAATTATACTGTTTACATGACCTATTATTACTTGCGGTATAGTGACAAAGATATGCTTAAGAGAAACTTGTGGTCTAAAATAATCCATTCATGGGAAAAATTCTTAAAGACAGAGAACTGAGTATCTACTTCAAGAAATTAGAAAAAGAATAGCAAATATATCCACAGAAAGAAGAAATTCAAACTAATAGAAAATTCATCAAAAAATAAAAATAAAAGGTTGCTTATTTGAAAAAACTAATAAAACTTATAAATCCTTAGAAAGATTGATCATGAGTAAGAAGGCACAAATTATCAATATCGGGAATAAAAAGATGACATCTCTAGACTAAAAAACATAGAAAGATACCATCTAGGGCTAGGTAAAAAGTTCTTAAAATTGACACCAAAAGCTGAATCCATAGAAGGAACAATTGATAAACTGGACCTCACCAACATTAAGACCTTTGCTTTGCTATTGACTCTGTTATTAGGATGAAAAGACAAGCTTCAGACTAAGAGAAAATATTTACAAGCCACAATCTGACAAAGAGTTTTATCTAAAATATACAAAGAACTCTTAAAACTCAACAGTAAAAAAAAAAAAAAATCAATGAGAACATGGACAAGGCATATAAACAGACATTTTGTCAGCAAGCAGATGTGAGTGGCAAATAAGCACATTAAAAAATAATCAACATCCTTATCCTTTTTTTTTTTTTTTTTTTTGAGACAGAGTCTCACTCTGTCGCCCAGGCTGGAGTGCAGTGGCGCGATCTCAGCTCACTACAAGCTCCGCCTCCTGGGTTCACGCCATTCTCCTGCCTCAGCCTCCTGTGTAGCTGGGACTACAGGCGCCCGCCACTGCGCCTGGCTAATTTTTTTTGTATTTTTAGTAGAGATGGGGTTTCACCGTGGTATCAATCTCCTGACCTCATGATCCACCCGCCTCAGCCTCCCAAAGTGCTGGGATTACAGACGTGAGCCACTGCGCCCAGGCCATCCTTATCCTTTATAAAATGCAAATTTAAGCCACAATGAGATATCACCACATACCTATGAGAATGGCTAGAATAAAAAATAGTGACAACACCAAATCCTGAAAAGGATGCAGAGTAACTGGATCACTCATACACAGCTGGTGAAAATTTAAAATGGTACAGCCACTATGGAAAACAGTTTGACAGTTTCTTATAAAAATGAACATACAACTACCATGCATTTCATAACTCAAGTTCCACCAGACATTTGGAGAAAGGTTCAGAAACTGGAAGCTTACCCCAAGACACCTCAGGTGACGTGGATAGCGGAGGCCTTTAAGGTTTTTAACAATAAGGACCAGGCAGGGGAGGAAAAAAAGGATGAGAGAATGAAAAATCGGGCAAAAATTTTGGCTGCCATAATTACAGGTCTGCCTCAAGGTGACCCTAGGCAGGAGAAACACTCCAGACAAGGGGTGACCAGACCTCAACCAGCAGCAATAGGACTGAGGGACAACCAATGTTCTTATTATAAGAAAGAGGGGCACTGGAAAAGGGACTGTTCATTCCATCCTGTGAAGTCATGACAGCATGAATCTCCCCAACCCACTCCTCTTGATGCTAGTCTCTTGTATGAAAAGGCCACCCTCTCTGCTGGATGTAGCCCAAGTGCTCTCCCAGCTGCAGTCTTGAAGCGTTCTGTTGGCATCACCACCGCAAAGCCTCAGGTCACTCTCAATGTAGCAGGCAGGAAACCTGAATAACTATTGGATACTGGGACCAACTACTCTGTCCTGACCCAACCTGTGGGACCTCTGCAATGCCAACTGTATGGTGATGGGAATAGATGGCCAGGAGAAGGTAAAATGATTTGCCTTTCCTTTGACTTGTGAAATTGGATTTAAGGGTATTACTCATTCTTTCCTATATATCTCTGAGTGTCCCCTTCCTTTAATAGGTTATGATTTATTATCCAACCTGGGAGCCTCAGTTTCCCTCCAGGGGATGCAATATAAGTCTCAGTACCTCCGAGAAGAGAATCCATTTACTGGCCCTTTTGGCTCCCAAAGGTCAGAAGCTACCTCCTGTCCTGGAAGAGATAGTATGTCAAGTGGCAAAGTTTATATGGGATGCCAGTACTCTAAGACAAGCCATCATTGCAGAGCCTATTAAGATAAAACTTAAGCCAAGTGTACCCTACCCATGCAAGCCCCAATACCCTTTGAGGACAGAAGACCTACAGGGAATACAGCTCCTCCTGGAAAAATTCCTATAGCACAGGCCTATTCAGCCCTGCCAGTCACCTTGTAATACCCCAATCTTGCCTGTGGAGAAACCAAAAGGGGAGTACTGGTTTAGGGTACTCCTTTTAGGAGTGAATGGGTTAGGGCAGTGAATGACTCAGTTGTTCCCAGTCATCCTATAGTTCCCAATCTATCCACACTCCTCTCTCAGATCCCTAGGCGCACTCAGTTCTACATGGTGCTGGATCTAGAGGACACTTACTTTTGTATCCCATTGCATCCCAAATTCTCCTACATTTTTGCCTTTGAATGGAAGTATCCAGAGACCCAGGAAACTTCCCAATATACCTGGACAGTGCTACTCCAGGGGTTTCAGGATAGCTCCTACCTCTCTGGGAAGGCCCTGGCAAAAGACCTCAGAGATCTTAAACTTACAAGTGGAATCTTATTGCAATATGTGGATGATTTGCTTATTGCTAGTGAGGGCTTCCATAGTTTTCAAGAACATACTATTAAAACCTTACATTTCTTGGCTGAATGGGAATATAAGGTCTTCCCCTTAAAGGCCCAGATCTCCCAGACACAGGTTCGATGACTAGGGTTCATACTTACCCCAGAAGCCAGGATGCTTGCCCCAGACTGAAAGCAGGCCATTGCTTCACTACTAGTCCCTGGTAGTAGAAGAGAGCTGCACGGATTTCTGCAGATGGCTGGCTTCTGCTGGGTTTAGATCCTAAACTTTGGCCTCATACTTAAACCCACTCAAGAGTGGAGAAAACCAATTATCCCACTGGGTAGAAGCCTGTCAGCAAGCATATGAAACCCTAAAATCTGAGTTAGGAAGGCCCCTGACCTAGGACTCCCACATTTGTAGAAGCCTTTCTTCCTATATGTATATGAGAGGTTCAGGCCAGCCCTGGATGTCCTAATTCAGAATCTGGAGTCCATCCAATGGCCAGTGGTTACTTTCAAAGCAATGAGACCCAGTAGCCCAGGGAAGGCCAAGCTGACTTAGGGCAGTGGTGGCCACCAGCCTCCTGGTCAGAGAGGCCTCCCAACTCACATGAGGCCAACCCCTTCAGGTTGACACTCCTCACCAGGTCTGGAATGTGTTAGAAATAAAAGAGCACCACTGGCTGGGGAAGCCTAACTTTATAGCAGGCCCTGCTGCTAGACACCTTCCACTGAACCTTAAAGGTGTGTTAGACCTTGAATCCTGCTGCCCTGGTTCCCTCGCCCACTTCAGAGACACAAACACACTTGTGTGGAGACTTTAGAGCAGACCTATTCTAGACAAATGGACCTGCAGGACTCCCCCTTAGAAAATACAGATAAAGAATTATTTACATCTGGGAACAGCTTTGTAGAAAATGGCATCCAAAAGACAAGCTATGCTGCTGTTGGCTTGAACCACATTGTAGAAGCAAAAGCCCTTGCCCCAAGCACTTCCACTCAGGAAGCAGAGCTCAAAGCCCTAGTCATGGCTCTTTAACTAAGGGAAGGAAAATACTTAATGTATATCCTGCCTCTAAGTATGCATTCCTAGTGCTCCATGCTCATGCAGCTGTCTGGAAAGAGAGGAGATTGTGGACTCCTAGGAGCTCCCCCATAAAACATAAAAAAGTGATTCTGTCCCTTCTTGAGGCAGTTCAGCTCCCTTCCCAGATAGCTGTCATGCACCATGAAGGGCCCCAGCGGGCAGTTCTTTAACCAGCCGAGGAGACAGCTGAGCTGGTGAAGCTGCCAAACAGGTGGCCCAGACAGAGCGGCTTGGCCCCTTGGCTCCTGTAACCCATGTTCCTACCATAGGAAGGAGGGGCACTGGGAAAGGGACTGCTCATTCCATCCTAGGAAGCTGGGACAGAATGAATCTGCCCAACCCACTCCTCCTGTTGCTAGCCTCTTCCTAGCCACTTTCTTCTAGACGAAGAGTTAAATCAGGCTGTAAAAGACATCATTAACTTGGGACAAGTTCAGCAGGCCATCTTCCAATATGATAATAAGATGTGACCTCAGCCGGGTCATGGAGTTTCAGATCATTTCCCTGCTAGCCCAGGTGCACAGGTCCTACTCAAGACATGGCGAAAAGGAAGCCCAGAGGCTCAGTTCACTGAGAAATGAAAGGGTCCATACCAGGTTTCCTTGGCCACTCCATCAGCTGTACAGTTGGAAGGACTTGTCTCTAGAATAAAACCTTTTGCTTCTCCTGATGGACGACAGGCCTGCTTGGAGAAAACAGTTTACTCCCGTAAACCTATATAGGACCTCAAGTATTTGTTCAAGAAGCTGCCTCTGGAAGACAGCAATAGTTAAGTAACATCCTTATATAAATGATATATACCAGGGGATATGCAGACTATCTTCAGGACCCTGGCTTGATACCCCCAACTGCACAATTCATAACCTGAACCTCTCCATTCTCAATGACACCAGGGGATATGCAGACTATCTTCAGGACCCTGGCTTGCTACCCACCAACTGCACAATTCATAACCTAAATCTCTCCATTCTCAATGACACCAGGGGACATTCGAATTTGGGCTCCTCTTGGAATTGTTTTCCCTCGAGGCCACGCTAATGACCTCCTCAACCACCCTGCTTGCCTAGCTCTTTCCCCCTGCATGGCTCTGTGGGCTTGGACACCCCAAGCCCAGGCCAAGGAAGGGCCAGGTCTGGCACCCAGAAGTCCCCCACTTGACCTTGACTCCTTCAAGTCCCCCAATAAACTGCCAGTGAACCACCACAAGCTGCCCAAATCCATTGCGTTAGACTGATGCAACTGAGTGATGGGGAAGGTGTGGGTCCCTCCAGCTTTCGTGGGTGCTAAGACTGCTGGGTGTCTGGCACTGCTCTGGCCCTGGGACACAGCAGTTAGGAGGCCAACCAGGCCCTGGCCTTCTGGCTTCAGAGTCCAAGAGGGACAGAAGTATTCCTTGCTTATGTATTCCCTGTGTAAGATTGCAGCAAGGCTATGCACCCTGGGAGAGGTTCCCTGTGCAAGGAGAGCCCTGGGGATCTTGCCCAGTCTCTGGGCCCAGGAAGCGGAAGATGGAAGAGGAGGGAACAGCATGTGGGTGGGAGGGGAGCTGGGAGAGCAGAAGTTGGGAATGAAAGGGCAGGGGCAGGAGCAGAGGAGGTCTGGAGGGTGGGTAGAGACCTTGGAAGCTCCAACTGGTTTCTCATTCATCCATCTTCACCGGTATCTCCAGGGCTAAGCCTCCAGCTCTGGGTCCCTCCCCTGGCAGGAGAGGACACAGTGGTGTAAACCAAAAATGAAATTCTAAGCACCCCCACCATCTGAATGGACCCCTGCTCTTGACCAAGGGCAGTCCAGGGTTAACCTGAAACACTAGTTCAGACCACGACAGGAAATGGGTGTTGGATATGCCTCACTGTACCCTCCTCCCTTTGGATTTCAGGCCCAGCTGACCAGCAGTAACATCAACACACCCCTTAAAGACTGAGAGAACAGACTCTTTAAGTCTGATGAGAAACATTTACAATCTATTCTCTCTGAAGCCTGCTACCTGGAGGCTTCATCTGATGATGAAACACTGGTCTCCATGACCCCTTATCTTAACCAGACATTCCTTTCTATTAATGCTAGGTCTTTAAAAAATAACTCTTTTTTTTTTTTTTTTTTTTTGGTAGAAGTGAGGTCTCTCTATGTTGCCCAAGCTGGTATCTAACTCCTGGGCTCAAATGGTCCTCAGCCTCCCCATGGCAAGGATTACAGAAATGGGCCACCATGCCCGGTCAACTTAACTCTTTCAACCAATTGCCAATCAGAAAATCTTTGAATCTGCCTATGACCTAGAAGTCCCTCTGTCACTTCCAGTTGTCCCCACCTTTCTGGACCAAACCAATGTCCATCCTGCAAGTATTGATTGATGTCTTATGTCTCCCTAAAATTTGTAAAACCCAGCTGCAGCCTGACCACTCTGGGTACAAGTTCTCAGGATCAGGATCTTCTGAGGCCGTGTGACGGGCCACAGTCACTTAGATTTGGCTCAGAATAAATCTCTTCAAACATTGCACAGTGTTTCACTCTTTTTGTTGGCAAGGGGACAACATGGGTGACCAGGAGGCTGCATTCTTTGAGCAATGGCCAACAGGCTCAACGGCTATGTCCTCAGTCCCTTCAGCCCAAAAGGCCACCCCTCCCTGGGGCAGAGGGCTCAGAGCCCAGCTACGACAAGGTGACACTTCAGGGACAAGTGTGAGCAATGCTAGGGTGTTGGGAATAGGCCCCCAAAATCTGGCCATAAACTGGCCTCAAAACTGGCCATAAATAAAATCTCTGCAGCACTGTAACATGTTCGTGATGGCCATGATGCCCACGCTGGGAGGTTGTGGGTTTACCGGAATAAGGGCAAGGAACACCTGGCCCACCCAGGGCAGAAAACCGCTTAAAGGCGTTCTTAAACCACAAACAATAGCTTGAGCCATCTGTGATTTAAGGACATGCTCCTGCTGTAGATAACTAGCCAAACCCACCCCTTTATTTCGGCCCATCCCTTTGTTTCCCTAAGGGGTACTTTTAATCTATAATCTGTAGAAGCTGTGCTTATCACTGGCTTGCTGTGAATAAATACGTGGGTAAATCTCTGTTGGAGGCTCTCAGCTCTGAAGGCTGTGAGACCCCTGATTTCCCACTCCACACCTCTATATTTCTGTGTGTATCTTTAACTCCTCTAGCACCGCTGGGTTAGGGTCTCCCGGACCGAGCTGGTCTCGGCACTGGGGGAGCTGCCCTGATAGGTAGTGAGCTCCCTGTCCCTGGGGCTATCAAGCAGAGCCAGGTGCCGCCCCAGGGAGCTCCTTCTTTGAGGGCGGTCCAGAACCCTGGAACCCCAGCCCAGGCCCAGGCCTGAATCCGGACCTTGTTTAACCCAGCAATTCCGGGACCCCATCCCCGGTCGCTGGCATCCGCTGTCATTCGAGAGCCTGGAGCTGACGGGGAGAGCTGGTCCGGCCTTCTCTGGGCCGCCTTTCCTCCCCAGCCTCGTCAGGAAGGGGCACAGGACAGCCGAGCTGCGCGACAGCCCGCTGGGCCTGCGCCCCAGGGCCTCCGGCGACACTTGGAGTCCGCAGCTGAGTCACTGACTCTCACCCGGGCTCCCCCGCTTCCGCCCGGCCCTGATTTGTTTCAAAAGGGAGGAAGGGCGGGAATGCTCGGGAAGGCCTGGGGTTGGCAGGACCTTTAGGGGGTGGAATGAATGTCGTGAGGGCGAGTAAGGAGGTACCGGCTGGGGCTGAAAATGCGCACGGGGACCATGAGCGTGATTCGCCCTGAGCCGCTGCGAACGCCCTGCGAGCTGGGGTGGCCCTGGAGGTCCTGGAGCAGAAGCTAGGTTCCCGGAGAACCTGCAGCGCCGCTGGCGATCGGGCTGGGTCCCATTTTCCACGAAAAGTCCCGCGGCTTCGGCCGCGGAGGTGCTGGAGCCTTTGCGCTCAGACGAAGGGCCGAACGGCCAGGGCCAGGCCGCGTCTTCAGAGCCTGGCGAGGGTCTCGCGCTGCTGGGAAGGCGGAGACGCCGGGGCGCGCGTGCACCCGCGCGCGTGCACCCTCGCGCCTGCAGCGCCGCGCACGGCCGCCAGGTGCCGCTGTGGCGCTCAGCGCGCCGCCCGCCCCGCCCCAGGGAACGCGAAAGTGGCGCGGGCCTGGACGGCGGGACGGACCACGTAGGGCGCTGAGAAGGTCGCGCCACCGTGGGCGGGGCTCCGGGCACCTCCCCCTCGGCCGGCCTCGCGCTGTGGTTCGCTCCGGGCGCGCTGCGCTCGCGAGTTCCCAGGAGGCCTGGCGGGCACCGTAACCAGCGCCGCGGACACCGGCACCGGCGCCACGGACTCCGCAGGACCCCGCGCCCGCCGCCGCCGCTATGCTGGGGCTGCTGGTGGCGTTGCTGGCCCTGGGGCTCGCTGTCTTTGCGCTGCTGGACGTCTGGTACCTGGTGCGCCTTCCGTGCGCCGTGCTGCGCGCGCGCCTGCTGCAGCCGCGCGTCCGTGACCTGCTAGCTGAGCAGCGCTTCCCGGGCCGCGTGCTGCCCTCGGACTTGGACCTGCTGCTGCACATGAACAACGCGCGCTACCTGCGCGAGGCCGACTTTGCGCGCGTCGCGCACCTGACCCGCTGCGGGGTGCTCGGGGCGCTGAGGGAGTTGCGGGCGCACACGGTGCTGGCGGCCTCGTGCGCGCGCCACCGCCGCTCGCTGCGCCTGCTGGAGCCCTTCGAGGTGCGCACCCGCCTGCTGGGCTGGGACGACCGCGCGTTCTACCTGGAGGCGCGCTTTGTCAGCCTGCGGGACGGCTTCGTGTGCGCGCTGCTGCGCTTCCGGCAGCACCTGCTGGGCACCTCACCCGAGCGCGTCGTGCAGCACCTGTGCCAGCGCAGGGTGAGCGGCCCCCGCCCCTGGCCCCGGAGCACGGCCTTTGTGGGACCTCCGGGGGCTCCTCCTAGTCCCTGGCCCCCTCCCCTAGGGAAGGCCCGCTGCCTGCACCTCTTTCGGATACTGCTGGAGTCCTGCCTCTTACCGCTCCCGCCCCTCCCTCTCTACCGGGGGCATTCCTCACTGATGCCTTTGTTCGTGGGGGTTCCTAGGGTCCCCGAATCAACTCTTCATAGTCGGGCTTAGCGTGCTTCCCTCCTGCCGTTTCTTAACCTGGTCCCTCACGGTTTCGTGTTCACCCCTCTCCTCTCTCCTGGTACTCTGTTCTGTGGCTGGAGTGCTGACCTCTCTGGTCCTTGGTCCTGAATATAGGCTGGAGAGGTGATCAGTTAGAAGAGGTTCCTAGGAGTTCCTGAGGACCTGAGCCCCCCTTTCAGACAGCTTAGAGCTGAAGGGCTGGGTTCTGGTCACCTGGGTTTGAGGTTGAGGTACTGAGCCGAGTAGCTGAAAGCCTTCTGGCCTTTCTGCAGTTGGAGAGAGGAGGGCCATGCACCTCCCCAGGGCTCGCTCCTTCCAGCAGGGCAGAACCGCCCCTGCAGCATGGCACCTGGGGCCCTGGGGACGGCCACCAGGCCGATGTGGCCAGAGCAGTTGCCTGAAAAGTTGCCTGGAGCGTCCGTGCAGGAAGCCAGGGCCTGCGCACCCCTGGTGTGCCCTTAGGGCACTGCCCTCTCCGGTCTCGGACAGGTGCCTCCCGAGCAGACGAGGGTCAACGTCTCATCTCAGTCCTGATGTTACAGGAAAGGGATTCAGATCCAGACCTCATGGGAGGGTTCTTGGATCTTGTGTAAGAAAGAACTCAGGGCGAGTCTGCAGTGCACAGTGAAAGCAAGTTTATTAAGGTAAAGCGGTGAAAGAATAGCTGGTCGGTAGACCCAGTAGCATGTTCCTGTAAGAGGAGGAACGCGTCCACCCTAGGTGCAATGCTTGTATATATGGGGAGATGTGTTCTGCTACAAGGGTTTGTGATAAAGGAGTAATTTTCTTAATTACTATATTTTGCAAGAATCAATATTACTATCTTCTTTTTTTTTTTTTTTTTTTTCAGACGGAGTCTCACTCTGTCGCCCAGGCTGGAGTGCAGTGGCGTGATCTCGGCTCACTGCAACCTCCGCCTTCCGGGTTCACGCCGTTCTCCTGCTTCAGCCTCCCCACTAGCTGGGACTACGGCGCCAGCCACCACGCCCGGCTAATTTTTTGTATTTTTAGTAGAGACGGGGTTTCAAAATCAGGAATGCCTTTGTTCTCCAGACATCGGGATATCTGGACACTCCCAAGTCTGGGTCTCTTTAGTAAACATTATTAATTTGTTCCCTTGAATGTGTTTGAAACGCGTGTTCCCCGGTGCCGTAAAGAAATAGCAGGTGAACATAAATTTAATTTACTCAGCAAGGCCATTTTTACTTCCTGCAGAAAGGGTACACTCGCCAGCAGCTTTGCCATGAGAGTACACCGAACAAAGGAGACAGGCTCATTTACAACCTGATGCGTAACAATCGCTTTTATTTAAAGTGCGAACGGAATATTTAATCCATTTCAGCCAGGGATTTGCATCTTGATACTCTCTCGATGGCTAAGGTCTGTTTTAGAGCTCTTATTTTTACAATAGACACCCTAGTTTTATTATTAGATGTAGAAGCAACCGGTGTGAGATCTAGAACTGAGGCTACTGAAGAAGGGGGAGATGGGGGAATAATGCGTATTTAAAAAATACCTAGGGGGTCTTTTCCATTTATGTCAATCCCCATACCACAGAAGCGACTGAGGGCAGGTCTAGAGTTAGTTAAGGTGGAGGTGGTGATAGAGAAGGACAGGGTTACACTGATAAGGCTGACAGTTCGAAAGGGTAGTCCTTTCAGTGAAATAGGTGAGGGGTTTTAGATCTGCACAGACCTTTTTCGTGGAAGTTTAACTTTGCTCCTGAGCAGTTGAATGTGTATAGTCCCGTTTACTACAAAGTTGGCAGGCTATAGGAGCAGAACATTGGCATCTTGGCTACAGGTCATTACAATAATGACAGCTAGGGGTAACCGTGTCCATCAGAGGGCTGGGACGTAAGCATTTGTGTGAAAAGGCTAGCTGTTGTTGATCTTTTACATTTCCGCAAGGTATGACAGAACAAGCATTCAAGGCAGTGGTCTGAGGTGAGTTAGTTACAATAATGACAAAGGCGCTAGTAACAATAAGGAAAGGAAGCAATATAGAAGGTACATGAAAATTAAGCTTTCTTTAACTTTAACTTAGTAGGATTGGTCCTAGTACAGTCATCCATGATTCTGAGAGAAAGATGTTTTCTTGACTGGAGTGTGGTCATTTTTTTCTTGGCTCTGCGGATGGCAGTCTCAGTGGTTAACAGCATAAAATAGGGTTCTTCCCAGGCTGGCTCAAGTTTTCTCTTTCTGTCTTTTGATGAGGACGTGGTTTTCAGGCTGGTGCTGGTGTACTGGAAATTCTAGGGGTGGTACCTAGAACTGAAAGACTTTTAGTTCTGAGGGAAGGGAAACTGGAAGATAAATTAAGTATATAATTTTTGCTGCATATCCTGGGGCTTGAGGCCCCATGGTGATGCCTCCCACTCCATTCCTGCTCAGCACCGCCCAGGGGACACTGCAGCCCTGCCTCCTCTTAAGCTCTTGGCCTTCTTGGGGCCTTCACTGCCCCTGTGCACTGTGGCCTTGGACATGAGGGGCCTTGTGACTTACCTGGCCACCTTCAGGCCTTAAGAAAGCTAAACACTGTTTTATATTTGACAATGCTTTTTGTATGATTTTATACCAGATAAGTTAAATTTTACCTTTATACTAATGTGCTATTAATGTTAAACTTAATAAAATCTTTTTTTTTTTTTTTTTTTAGACAGAGTCTTGCTCTGTCGCCCACGCTGGAGGTGCAGTGGCGCAATCTCAGCTCACCGCAAGCTCCGCCTCCCGGGTTCACGCCATTCTCCTGCCTCAGCCTCCCGAGTAGCTGGGATTACAGGCGCCTGCCACCATGCCCAGCTAATTTTTTGTATTTTTTAGTGGAGACGGGGTTTCACCGTGTTAGCCAGGATAGTCTCGATCTCCTGACCTCGTGATCTGCCCGCCTCAGCCTTCCAAAGTGCTGGGATTACAGGCGTGAGCCACCATGCCCGGCCAAACTTAATAAAATCTTGTAGACATTATTTATTCAATTTTAATGTCTGACTATAGGGTAAGATTTTTATAGACTATTTTTAAGCTTTTATAATTTTTGTTAAAGAGCGGGTTAGTGCTTTAAGAAAAATCTATTGTGCTTTTAACATCCAGTTCACAGAAAAACTGCATGATACCCCTTTAACTTTAGCCAATATGTTTACACACAGAATTTCCTTTACAATTAACATTTTAAAACTTGCTTAAACCTTTAAAACAAAATATATTTTTTAACCTTTTAATGTAGGTAAAAATCCATATTGTGTCTCCTTATAATCCTGTTATTAAAAGTATTATTTTATTTTTCTGACATACCTTGTATATAAACTGTTTTTTAAAAAATAATTTTACATTCAGGAGGCCTAATTACTTTTAAATTATACTCTATTTCTTGCATAAATTCCCTTTTATAGCTTTTCTTACGACTTTCACAATCTTCAACATGTCTTAACTTTCTGCCTGCCTTTTACGCTATTTCTTTTTCTCAGTTTCACCCTCTATGTCTTCTTTGATTTCTGTCTCTTCCAGTTTCTCTCTTATTCTTTCCCTCTGTATTTTAATCTCTTTCTGTCTCTTCTCTCTCTTCACTCTTCATCCCCTGCTTCCTTCTTCCCTCCTGAGTTCTCCCGCTCCTACAGCAGCAGGGCCGGGCAATGGCACCAGCCCCTGGGCATGCACTGCCGTCAGTTTCTCTATCCACCCCCGCCATTCCCCTTTTTACTTTTTTTCCCCTTTCTTCCTACACTTAGTTTCTTGGGCTGGGTGGGATTTGCATGGCTGCAGTCCGGCCCGGGCAGCCCAGAGGCTTGGCAGATGCCTGCCACAAATTGCAAGAATTATGCCCTCTCACCTCCTCTGCTCTCTTCCTGGCGCCGCTGTGCTTGCTGTTTTTGCTTTCTTTTTTTCTGACTTCCTCTCCTAGTTCTTTTTCCTGTCTGCTGGTCTTTCCTTTGTCTCTGCCAGCCACCTATGCTGCTGTTTTCCCCCCTCTCCTTCCCCTTCCCCTGGGGGACCAACCGGCGAGAGTGAAGCTTAGCCTTTTTCTTTCCCTGTGAAGAGGGGAAAAGGGAGTTTTGAACATATATATATATATATATATATATATATATATATATATATATTTTTTTTTTTTTTTTTTTTACTACTGGAGGTTTGTGTGAGGTTCAACCCCCTGAAATTAATGGAAGACTTAACCCCTCAAACCAGGGGTGTCTTGCCTTGCCTGCCCTGGAAGGCACAACCCCTCAAACCAGGGGTGTCTTGCCTTGCCTGCCCTGGGAGGTTGACCTGTTTCCTCCTTTCCCCCCAGAGGTCCCTTGCATACTTCCCACTTGTGTTGTCCTCTCTGGTCGCTCCCCCAAGGGAGAATTAGGCCCCTCTTAGTGTAGGCGTGCTGGTATAAATCCCATGGCAGGACCTGCCCTAAGCCATATGAGGTCACTACAGAACCGGAACCATGGAGAGGACCCACTCACTGTCCAGCAGGAGGACTTGTCACCATCCACACAAACCACACTGCAAGCAGGGTTGTCTGTGATCATTCACGCATACACACATTCAGCCCTCCAGAATTTCACCACCAAGGAAGTACTTTACCAGCTCCTGTGGCTTCTCCTTCCTTGGTCTGTGCACAGAGTTGCAGCCCTGGTATGTGAGCATCCTTTACCTTAGGTTGCTGGCCAGTTTCTTTTTTTTTTTTTTTTTTCTGCATTGCTGAGAGTCCGGGTTTATTCGTCACACCAGGTGGGTCTCGATTTCTCATCCCTGAGGCCACTGCAGTGAGGCAGAGGAGCGTGCTCCCTCATGAGAGAGGAACAGAGACCGCCCCCACAGGAGAATGTAGCCCTGCGGGGCTTGCCACCAAATTGTTTGAAATGCTTGTTCCCCAGTGCCATAAAGAAACAGCAGTTGAACATAAATTTAATTTACTCAGCAAGGACATTTTTACTTCCTGCAGAAAGGACACACTTGCCATCAGCTTTGCCACAAGAGTTCACCCAACAAAGGAAACAGGGTCATTTATAACCTGACGCGTCCACCCTATTGCCGTCTCTGGTTTCCATTGACTGGGATGGGACCTCACATTCTGTATCTGTCCCGATTGGCCAGCAATGTACAACTTTTTAAAAGAGGCAAAGGCAGAGGAGAACAAAGGAAGGAAGTAATTTGTGGAATGCTGAGAAAGGTAAAAACACCTTCAAATAAGGAAGAGGAACAGGCTATGACCTAATGCCCGCTTGGACCAGTATAAGCATGCCAGGGCAAATATTTAGGCTAAATTGTGGGAGCTAAGAACATAAAGTAGTACATTGCTTTCTTTATTACTGCTAGCAGATATTTAATAATGTTAGCACAGGTCTTTGAATAAATTTTGCTTCTAAGAGAAGTTACTATTTATTCCTAATTAGATCGGTAGGAAAGTCTTTGAAGAGGAACCTCTACTTTACTTTTTACAACTGTAAACATCTAGAGGCTCGGAATGCCTCTTTCTGGGGATGCAGCCCAGCAGGCCCCAGCCTCATTTCCCAGCCCTCACTCAAAATGGAGTCGCTCTGGTTCCAGCGCCTCTGACACTGAGAGGTCATGTCAGGAGTGGGGAAACTGAGGCTCAGAGGAGCTATGGCACTGCACAAAGCTACACGGCTCCCTGGTCTTCTGTTTCTGTTGAGTCATGTGAACCAAAAAGTATCCGAGATGTGTCTCAGTCAATTTAGAAAGTTTACTTTGCCAAGGATAAGGACTCACCAGTCCTGACAACACGTGCCCAAGGTAGTCGGGGCACAGCTTGCTTTTATACATCTCAGGGAGGCACAATACATCTGTCAGTACATGTAAGATTCACATTGATGCCATCTGGAAGGGGGGGCTTCCAGGTCATGGTAGATGTAAAAGTTTTCTGATTGGCAGTTGGTTGAAAGAGCTATTATCAGTAGAAAGGCATGTCTGGGTTAAGATACCGGTTGCCGAGACCTAGGTTTTATTATGCAGATGAAGCCTCCAGGCTGCAGGCTTCGGAGGGAATAGATCATAAATGTTTCTTGTCGGACTTAAGGTCTGTGTTGTTAATGCTGGAGGGCATAACAGGCCTGTCCCACACCCTCTTCCATCATGGCCTGGGCTAGTCTTTCTGGTTAAATGTGGAGGGCCCTGGCCTATTGGAGGAAGTTCATTCAGATGGTTGGGGGTACCTTCCGATGGTATTTTTGGTTTACAGTCAGGAACCCCCTAAAAGGCCTAGATCTCTCTCTGTCCCCAGGTGCTGGACTCTGTATGTCTTTCATGCATCTAGAGTCCAGAGGCAAAGGCCACCAAGGCTGAGAGCCGGGCACGGAGGCCGAGGAGATGGGGAGCCAGGGTTGCTTTTCTGGGAAAGAGGGCGTGATAAAATCAGGCATGGGCTGGTTGGTGAGGTCCCTGTGGGAGGTGAAGGCTGGGACCCAGAACAGCAGAGACTCTGTCGATGACGTGGAAAGACCGCGGGTGCAGTTTGGGCAGGCTGAGCCAGGGTTGGGTCTTGCATGTTGAGAGGCTGGCCTGCGGTGATGTGGCCAAAGAGGAAGAGCTGGGCTGGGGTGAGTGTTGGTCACATGGTTGAAACTAGGTGGGGAGGGGAGTGGTCCAGGGGAGAGTCCAGGCCCAGCTCTGCTGGGACTTGCCATGGGGGTCACGACTCATCTGCAGGGAAGGTCTGGGCTTTATCTCTGAGCACCTCTGTGTGCTGCTCACCCTGAAGTGGGGGTGGGCCTATGCCTGGCCTGTCCCCTCATCCTGGGAGCTCCCAATGCCCATCTGCAAGGCTGTGGACCCCTCAGGAGTGGCCTGGAGCCTGGCTCCCATTGCCACATGGTGGCTGTGTGTGTGGAGAGGGTTGATAGTGGAGTGGTCAGGCCCAGGCTGCCCTGGGGGATGAAGTGCCATCCTCTGGGTGCCCTGGAGAAAGAAGAGAACTCAGTGAGCCCTGTCTGGTACCTTCCTGGAGGAGGGCTCCCATGCTGGCCCTCCACCCCTCTGTCCCCTGTCACCCTGAGGCCTCTGGATTTCCTCTCTGCCCTTCCCAACCTGCCAACTTCATGGGTTTCTGGCTGGGTCCTGGGGATGGCCCCTAGGGGAGACGGGCCGGGCACAAGCGGGGCTGTGTCAAGGTGTGTATGCGGGGGTAGCACAAGTATGCAGAGCCTGGGGAGGCATGGGCAAAGCATGGCAGGCGGCGGGGCAGGGGATCTTGGAAGGTCACGGGCTGGGGAGCAGTGTGGGCAGCGGCCCAGAGGTGGGAAGGCCGTAGCTTAGCTGGGTGTCCCCTTTCTGTCCTCTGCAGGTGGAGCCCCCCGAGCTGCCCGCTGACCTGCAGCACTGGATCTCCTACAACGAGGCCAGCAGCCAGCTGCTCCGCATGGAGAGTGGGCTCAGTGATGTCACCAAGGACCAGTGACCGCCACCTTCACACCGTCTGCCCTGGCCACCATCCTGGGCCTGGGGGCTGCCCACAGATGGGCAGTCTCAGCCATACTCTGTTCCAGCTGGAGTAGCCTCCTGACCAGCCTGGCCCACCCTGCTCCACCCACTGGGCCCCCCCAGTTATTGATACCCCTCTGTGCTGGGCTCCACGCTAGGCAGAAGGAGGAGTGGCATTGGCATCCTGACCCAGCTCTGCCCTCAAGGTGGGGATGGATGGGCAAAGGAGAGTCCTGCCTGGCCCTACGATGAGGCCACTCGTGTGGGCCTAGGTAGGGGAGGATGGTGCCTGGAGCAGAGGGACCCACAAGTGCCTCCCGAGCCTAGATCCTGGCTCGGACCACTGCAAGGGCCGAGGCAGGGCCAGACCAGAGCATCCTGGGTACAGGCCTGGGCTCTCCAGGGCCTGGGCCTGATTCAGGTGCAGTGGGCACTCCTGAAGGGTCAGAGCGGCATCTGCCAGGCAGCCCCTCTGGCGTCCGCTGAGGTAGATGCAGGCCTGGGGCAGAGCCTGGGTGGTCAGAGGCCGGGGCTAGAGGCAGATGGAAGGGAGGCATTTGCCGGCAGAGGACGGGGCACCTGGGCTCCCCGCTGCAGTCGGCCTTGCCTCCTCCTCCTCCTCCACCTCCAGTCAGGCTGGACGGGAGGGTAGCCTTGTGGCTGAGAGGGGTCAGACTAGGTGGCACAGGGGCTCCTGGAAAGACAGCAGGCTTCCTGCTGGGCGTTCCCTTGTTGGAGGGAATAGAGTGGGTGTGGGACTCTGCAGGGGTGTCCTTGTCCACTCGCACCCCTCGCCGCCCACCAGGGCCATGCTCTGTGACTTGGGCTGATCCCCACCCTTTCTGGGCCTACAGCACCACAGGCCGCTGTACCCCCTTAGAGCTGCCTGTCTCTGGCCTGGCCGGCAGGCGTCTTCTTAACTCCTCTGTCCTCTATATTCAGCATGTTCCTTGTCAGCTGCTGGGCCGGCCCTGCCTTGCGCTAGCAGAGCCTCTCCTGGCAGCTTCTCAGGTCTCCCTAATGGAGACACCAGGCTACTAGGACACTGGCTGGGGCCACCCCCTCCTGCCTAATGCCTCACCTTACAGCTGGGGAAACTGAGGCCTGGAATGGCCCAGAGTCACCAAGGCAAAGTTGGGGCTGGTCCCAGCCTGAGGCTCCAGCTGATGCCCTCAGCTCCCAGAGAGGGGGTGCCCCATCTAGCTGGGTGCAGGGGTCACTGCTTGTCAGCTCAGGGCCCTGTGCCCGCTTGCCTGTTCCCCTACATCTGTGCCTGCACATCCAGAACTGCCTCCTTGCCGCTGCCTCCAGGAAGCCCACCTTGAGCCAGAGTCAAGGGCTGCAGCGCTGCCCCTGATAGAACACGCCCGCCCCCACTGCTGTTCTTGCCTTACAGCCACCATGGGAAATCTGCAACCTTTCTGTTTTATTTAAAGAAAGCCCAGCATTAAAGGGTTTTCATTGCAAGCGTGCTGGGGAGGGCCTTGTTTCTGAGCTACCACCACCACCATCCATGCAGGAGCAGAGGTGGGACCAGGGAAGCTGGGGCACATTCCCAAGATGGGTGTCTGGCATGGGGGGCTATCCAGGTTTGTTGGGCTCCCGTGAACTTAGGGATCAGGCTGGCAGGGCAGGGCTTGTCCTCATCCCATGGGGCATAGGACTGAGGCCAAGAAGGTGCTGTCCAAAGCCCCCTGGGGAGCCCTTCCTGCTCCAGCCCTCCTGGTTCCCAGCTCTCGAGGCTTGCAGCCCCATCTACAGATGCCAGCTCCGGGTTCCCGGTTTCCCTCCTTCAGGGATTACCCTGGCGGTCATGCCTCAGACTCTGGGTCTGGCCCTCCAGGCTCCCAGAGCCTCAGGCAGGGTGCTGGTAGCCATTGGGGGCAGAGGTCAATGGACTGGTGGGTGGACAGGAGGCAGAGAAAGCATGGGGGCTGTTCTGCAGGCCCTTCAAAAGGGGTGGGGAGAAGTGGGACCCTCCGGGACATAAAGTTGAGTGAGGTGGGGTGTGGCCACATCCATGCTGTGACCACCTTCCTGGGAGGGTCCAGAAGGCTCTGAGGGCCAGGGAAGGAGTGGGCAGTTGGAAACAGCTATGAAACCGGCATTTAGTGATGGGGCAGTAGGGCTGGGGAGGGGAAGCAAACTTGCTCAGCAAATCTGGGGTCTGCAGCCAGACTGGTTGGCCAGAAGCCTCTGTGCTTTCTCTGGGGTCCTTGGGGGAGGTGGCTCGTGGGGTCGCCACGGGTGTGTGAGCTGAGTGTTGCCAGACAAACTTCCCAGTGGGGCTGCAGACGAAGCTGTAGGGATGCCGTCCAGCTGATGGTCCTGACCATCTGCCTGAGCCCTGGGGCAGGGCGGGGGCCACAGGACAGGGTGCCTGGGCCTTGGGAGGGCACCATGTGATGATGCCACTGCGGTCCCTGGCTCAGCAGCTGCCTCCGGGTCGTGGAAGGCACATTGGCCTGGATAGGGAGTAGGGCTCAGTGACTGGACTAGGGATGAGTGTATCCAGTGTGCATATGGATGTGCGTGCCTGTGTGCATTTGTGTGTGTGTGCGCGCGCGCGCGCACGCACGCAGGCAACGGGCGAGCTTCAAGGTGGTTGAATGGGCAGCACCCGCAGGCCTCTGGGGCTTCTCTCTCCATGCAGAAGCTGAACACCCTGGGCTGTCATAGGCTGGCTCAGAGGAAGGTTTGAGCCAGCAGGGCCCTCTCTTGGTCTTGTTTTTGGAGGACGGGCTGACGACAGGACTGGCCCGGGTCACGGAATGGGCGGCTGGGATTGGAAGTGAACCAGTGCCTTGTCCTGGCGGAGCCACTGGAGCCCATTCTGCTCCTGTGAGCCTGCCACCTCGGAGAAGTTAGAGGGCAGCAACTGCTTCGGCCCGCGTCCTTCCCCCAAGGCCAACAGCTGCAGAATTTCTGCCCCAGCCGCCCTCACCCCCGGAGGTGTCTGCACAGTGTCCAGTGTCGGGCCCAGGAAGCCCTTGGTGGATGCTGGTGAAGAAGGGACAGGTACAGGTTATGGGAGTGTGTCCGGAGGTCCTGGGGTGGTGGCTGTGCATGGGTCCGTCGTCCTGGGGGAGGAGGCACTGTGCCCTCTGATGGCCAGGTGGACAGAGTCACGACTGCTTTGGTGGGTGTCCCCGGGGCTCACTCTAGGTCAGTTGCCTGCTCAGTCTCAGCATCCAGCCACCGCCTCTGGGCTCAGTCAGCTGACTGGCCACTGTTGTGTCCCCTCAGGGCCCAGGGACACAGATCCCCACATCTGAGGCCTTGCTGAGTGGAGTTCTACTGTGCCTGGCGTCCGGAATTCTGGGACAGCAGGACCATCGCCCACCTCATGGATTGGGAAACAGACTAGGGCAGGGAATTCCCAGTATGGCCGCCAGGGGCACAACGAGGCAGGCCAAAGGGGCTGATTCGTCCCAGGCCCAGGCCGCCGCTCCCCGCATGACTTCCCCTCTGGACACCTGCAAGTTGGGGGCACCCTTGGGGAGGTGGAGGGTCTTGCTCCTGAGGGCGGGGAGTGACGCCCTGCGGTCTGCACACCCCTCTCCTTTAGAGATTTCTTAAAGCTGCGGAAGACTAGCGCTGGCTGGTCTGACCTCTCCGCGGTAGTGGGGTTCAGAAGGGCCTCTGCTTCCCCTCCGCGCAGTAGGGCCTAGCGGCACGGGTGGGCGCCCTTCTCCCTCCCCTCCACCGCCACCTCTTGCGGCTGGCTGCTTCCCCGCCAGCTTTACCCACGTCCTGCGACGGTCACGGATGCGACGCCCACTCACCTCCCTAGACCCCGCGCGCCCGGGTGGTGAGCGCCTGGCCTCCGCGAGCCCCACCCCGTGGGCGCGTCCTCCCGAGGTGCCTCCCTGGCCGTGGCCTCCCCACGCATTTCCTGGGAGGGTCGCGGCGACAGGCAGGGCAGGTGGGCGTCCTCCAGGCCGGCCGAGAGGGCCAGGGCTCTCTGAACTCTGTGCTGCGGGCCCCTACGGGCCAGGCGGCCCAGCTGCGCGCGCAGTGCAGGTTCCGGGCAGAGCGCACAGGGTCGCCGCGTGCTCGCGGTGCGCGCTCTGGGAGGAGTCTTCGGGGCGCGGGTTCCGGGACTCGGGCGCGCGCCCTCTGCTGGCCGTGCGGGTTCAGCATCGGGGGCCCCTCGCAGGTGCCCTCCCAGGGATGGGGGCACCTGCTGAGCCTTCACCACTGCGCTCCCAAAGAGCCTGGAGGCCTGATCCCCATTGTGCCGCTGGGGACGCTGCCAGAGATGCGGCGACTTCTTGCTCCGTCCCCCTGGTGAGGCCAAGGCCCTGGCCCCTTGGCTCCAATCGAGGCCCGGGTGAGGCCCTTGCAGGTCCGGCCCTGACCCAGGGGACGGGCCCTAACCGGAAGCCACGCCGCCGGCCCGGTGCTGGCCAACGGGGAGGCCCGGGGTAGCCCTTCAATGGGGCCTCTCTGGCAGCTTTCTCTGGTCGGGGCTGCTCGCCAGGGAGAGCATTTAATTCCTGGTATTTCTGGGAGGGCGTAGAGGTAGGGGGTGGGTTCTGACATCTGGGCCCTTCATAGACAGAGGTGGGCTCTCACAGGGGTCCTAGGCGACCCCCGCCACTGCCCTGGTTACTCCCGCATGCTCCTCGGGTATGCCCAGCTGGTCTGACCACAGCCTGCTGCATACCGCTCCCACCCCAGCAGGCACAGGTGCCCACAAGACCCCACGGACGTGGCCCAGCTGATGTGTGGGGCCTTAGAACCCAAGACCTAGCTGGGCAGCGCTTAGAAGGTGTGCAGCCCAGGAGACACCAGGGGACTGGGGCCTGGAGAGGGGCAGTGTCCAGGGGTGGCTCAGGCCCACAGCAGCCCATGCTCCCCGTTGGCTCTGCCCACCTGCCGACAGGGGTGACAGTGGCACAGAGCACTGTGACTGTGATGGGACAGCCAGGGCCAGGAAGAGGGGGAAGCGAGCCTGGAAGTCAGGTCTCCTGGGTCCTGAGAACCCGGGGCTCCTCCACTAATCTCAGCTGTCCCAAGGGGACAGTGGGCAGTTGTCAGAGGAGGTGACTGAAACCGTGGAGCTGTGTGGTACCAGCAGGCCCAGGTGCACACACCCAGGAAGACCCCTTGGGCTGGGCAGGCAGAGCCAGATGTATCCACCCTTGGAGGAAAGTGGATTCCAACTCTGAGCTTCCTTCCCACTCTAGGGTGGGAGCGATGTCTCCAGGGTTTACAGGGGAGATTCTTAGCGGGAGATGTTCCCTGGGCTAGGGTGCAGGTCCTGGTCTGAGATGCCAGGCTAGTTTGCATCAGGAAAGGGGCCCAGGAGGCATTTCTCCCCCTAAGGCTCTGTTTTCCTATCTGTGAAGTGGGTCACAGAGGCTCTGGGTGAGAGGGAGGAGCAGGTGCCTAGAATGTGCTGTCCTTCCGCCTGGCTCTCCTGAAGGCCAGTTCTGCAGGGTGTCAGTGCCCAGGAAGGACAAAAGTCATCTCCACTCTTGGCTTAGTTATGTTTTATAAGCATGGGGTATGGAAGGCAGAGGGCGCCCCTGGTGTGCTTCTCTCCCCTCAGACCCCATGAGTGAGCTGTGCCACAGCAGCAGGAAGCAGGGGGAGGTGATCACAGGTGGAGCCAGGCCCCGTCAGAGAGGAGGTGCCTGAGGAGCACCTTCCGCCCTGCCGCCCTGGGTTCAGAGTTCCGAGTTGCAGAGGTCTCGGAAGCAGCAGAAAATCAGGTGGGCAGCCCCGATGCTGTCGGGGTCGGTGGCCACACAGGAGCTGGAGCAGGAGCGGGTCACCACGGGGCTCTGGTTGAAGGGGTACTCTGCAGGGTGGGCCAGTGTCAGAACCCTCACTCCCCTGCAGCGCCTGCATGCTGCTGCACTGCTCCCAACCGCCGTCGCCTGACCTCACCCTCCCTGTGATCCCTGTTCCCAATAGTCCACATCTGTGAAGCCACCCGGGGCCCAGCCCTCCTCTGACTGTGACCTGTTCATGAATTATTAGGCCCTGTCAGACCTCTGAAGTACCGCGCTGAGAAGGGACCCCGAGCCCAGAGGCTGTGGCAACACCACCCAGTGGGTCTGTGTCAGAGCTGGGGTTTGAACCCCCCAGGGTACCCCGGCCATTAAGCCCCACCCACCTCCAGCGCCTGGTGCCCCAGGACTGGGTCTCTGAGGGGGCTGTGCCACCCTCGTGGAAGGCACCCCTGCCAAGGTGTGGCAGCCTGTTCTGCCCATCCCACCTGCTGCCTTTTGGGCCGGGAGGAGCACCAGCAAAGGAGGGAGGCACTTGGGGGAGGTGGCCCTGACTCCAGTGCACCCAGGGCTGCCGTGGGGCCTGGCCTCACCTGCCTCCACCGTCACCAGCGTGGTCATGCAGGCTGTGTCCTCTGGCTTGCAGCGGGTAATGGTCCTGCAGGAAGCACTGGTCATGGGCTCCTTGCAGGTGTAGCACTTGAGGGCCTCACCTGGGTGAGGGATGGGGGCAGAACCTCATCACCTGACCTCGGTGGCCTCATCCTGGAACCAGGAGGCAGGGGCTGAAGGAGTCTCACTGACATCTTTCAAGGCCCCGGGGAGCCCTTCAAGGGGCCTCTCTGGCAGCTTTCTCTAACTGAGCTGAGCCACAGACTTGAATGCTGCATCCCTCCACCAAGCCTCAGTCTCCCTTCCTGCAGAGTGGAGCCGTGACCCCTGTCCCAGGGTGAAGCTGGGCTCTGGGACCCAGGAGGCTCACTGAGAATGAGGAGGGTGAGCCTCATGGGGGCCTAAGGAGGCTCTCAGCCACAAAGCACCCCCAACAGCCCCATCCCCCTAGGAGGTGGGCAGACAAGCTCAGAGGCAGGGTCCCCACCAGCCTGCGGCCCACTCACCACAGCCCATGCTCCAGGCTGCCACGAGCAGCAGCTGCACAGCCCAGCGAGAGGCCATTGCTCCGTGCTCAGAAGTGATGAGAGGTAGCCAGCCTCACATCAAGGATTTATACCCAGCCCCTTGGGCACCGGCTTCTGGGCGGTGGCAGAACCGGCTGTGTGAGTCAGGAAGGTGGTAAAGGGCCCAGTGGGGAGGCAGCTGGCAGGAACATAGCAGACGGGCAGGGAGCTGGATCTGGGAGCTCTGTCTGAGGACGATGGCCAGGCCTCTGCTTGCACACCTCCAACACTGGGGAACTCACTGTTCCTCAGCCATGTCCAGTGGTCCTGGGACAGCTCTGACGGAGAAGGCCTTTCCCGCTGAGCTCAGACTGCCCCTCTGATGAGCCCCCATGTCCTGGCTGTGCCTCTGGGGTTCACATAGGCCACCCAGCCCCAGCCTGGGGGACCCTTAAGACCCAGGTTCAGTGTAGCCTCTGCCCTTGTTGCTCTAGCCCCGCCTGGCACCCCCTCCCTGCAGCCTGGCCTGCAGCCCTCTCCACAGATCTCTACCTGGTCTGTGTACACCTGATACACACCTGCAAAGTAGAAACCAGAGGTAGGAAACAGGTGTCAGGTGAGGGTAGCATGGGCCAGCTAGAGCACTCTCAGGCTGACAAGGTTGGGCCCAGGAGTGGCCCCTCATCACTGCCAGCCCCTTCCCACTAATGGCCTTTAGACCAAACCTGAGTTTCTTGGTTTTAGGCACCTGACAATAAGGTTCTGCTCACCCTCCAGCCTCCTGGCCTGACTGTGTTGTCTGCTCTTTACTGCGTGCCCCCCACGACACCCTGTTCCACACGCATGCCTGCCTATGCCATACCGCTCAATGACCACATTGCCTGGTCTCCCATCTGATGTCCCACATCTTCCCCATGCTGTGAGGCCCACTAAGGTGCCCCTCTCCACAGTCCTTCCAGGTATACCAGCCTCTCTGGTTTCTCTGTCCTGTGATGTCCTAATGGGTGGTTGTATAGATGGATGAGTTGATGGATGGATGGATGGGGGATGGATGAATGGGGGATGAATAGGCGATGGATAGGGGATGGATGGATAGATGGGTGGGGGGATGGATGGGTAAGTGAATGGGAGATGGATGGGTGGATGCATGAGTGGATGGGTGGATGGATGGGTGGATGGATTAGTGGGGGATGAATATGGGATGGATGGATGGATGGTGAGAGATGGATAGGAAATGGGTGAAGGATGTATGGGTGGATAAGTTGGGGATGAATGGAGGATGGGTGGGGGATGGATGGATAGATGGATGGATAGGTGGATGGATGGATGGATGGGTGGATGGATGGGTAGATGGATGAGTGGGGGATGAATATGGGATGGATGAGGGATGGATGGTTGGATGGATGGGGGATGGATGGGAAATGGGTGGAGGATGGATGGGTGGATGGGTGGGGGATGAATGGAGGATGGGTTGGGGATGGATGGGTGGATGGATGGATGGGTGGATGGATGGGTAGCTGATGAGTGGGGGATGAATATGGGATGGATGGGTGGATGGTGGGAGATGGATGGGAAATGGGTGGAGGATGTATGGGTGGATGGGTCAGGGATGAATGAAGGATGGGTGGGGGATGGATGGATAGATGGATGGATGGGTGGATGGATGGGTGGATGGATGAGTGGGGGATGAATATGGAATGGATGAGGGATGGATGGGGAATGGGTGGAGGATGTATGGGTGGATGGGTGGGGGATGAGTGGAGGATGAGTGGGGGATGGATAGATGGCTGGATGGGTAGATGGATAGATGGATGTATGGGTGGATGGATGGATGGATGGGTGGATGGATGGGTAGATGGATGGATGGATAGATGGATGGATGGGTAGATGGATGAGTGGGGGATGAATATGGAATGGATGGGGGATGGATTGGATGGATGGATGGGGGATGAATGGGAAATGGGTGAAGGATATATGGGTGGATGGGTGGGGGATGAGTGGAGGATGGGTGGATGGATGGGTGGATGGATGAGTGGGGGATGAATATGGGATGGATAGATGGATGGATGGGTGGATAGATGGGGGATGGATGGGAAATGGGTGGAGGATGTATGGGTGGATGGGTGGGGGATGAATGGAGGATGAGTGGGGGAGGGATAGGTGGCTGGATGGGTAGATGGATGGATGGGTGGATGGATGGATGGGTGGATGGATAAGTGGAGGATGAATATGGGATGGATGGGGGATGGATGGGGAATGGGTGGAGGATGTATGGGTGGACGGGTGGGGGATGAGTGGAGGATGGGTGGGGGATGGATAGATGGATGGATGGGTGGATGGATGGATGGGTGGATGGATGGGTAGATGGATGAGTGAGGGATGAATATGGGATGGATGGGGGATGGATGGGGAATGGGTGGAGGATATATGGGTGGATGGGTGGGGGATGAATGGAGGATGGGTGGGGGATGGATGGATGGATGGGTGGATGGATGGGTAGATGGATAAGTGGGGGATGGATGGGTGGATGGGTGGGGGATGGATGGGGAATGGGTGGAGGATGGATGGGTGGATGCGTGGGGGATGAGGGGAGGATGAGTGGATGGATGGGGGACAGATGGGTGGATGGGCAGAGGATGGGTGGGTGGATGCATGGATGGATGTTGGATAGATGTGTGGATGGGTGGATTTCAGAAGGATGGATGGATGGAGGATGGGTGGATAGGTGGGTGGAGGATGGATGGATGAATGGGGGCAAGATGGGTGGATGGATTATTGAATGAATGACATTTGAGAGAGTTGATGTGTGAAAAAATGAATGAATGGATGGGAGAATTCAGGGATGGAGGGATAGGTGGCTATAAAAGTGGCGGCAGACAAATGTGTAGTGAGTGGGCCCTTCCGAGGCAGAATTCGATGCTGGAAGGAGCTCTGGGCTGGCACCAGGAGTCCTGGGTTCTGGTCTTGGCCTACTGCTCTCTCCATTTGTGGCCTTGGTGTGGCCCCTTTTTCCTTCCAGTCTTTGGTTTTCTGTTTGTAGTTGTGAAAGCTGAAGTGACCTGCCCTTGTGGGCTGAGGTGAGTTGTGTGAGGCTGTGGGATGGTTGCAAGAAAGCCAAGGGAGGGCGTAGTTACTGCAAATTAAACAAAGGGGCTGACATGGGTTGGTGCACAGATGGCAACCAAGAGCAGCCTCTCCCCAGGGCTTGGTCCACAGACACACCCAGGTGTTTCGAGAGGAGTCAGAGACTGTCCGGTTCTGGAGCCTGAGCTCCACCCGGCCTCCCGTGAAGCCCATGTCTACTCACAAGGACTCTCACCCCACGTTCTTTCATCTATAAACTGGTCAGGGGAACATCTGCCAGAGGGTGGTTGTGAAAACTAGCAAGTATCTGGCAAAGGATGGGCCTCCATCAAGCTTTCAACTCAGCTCTGTGCTGATCACAGTGCAGGTGTACTTGGGGCAGAGGTGGGCGGATGCTGAGGACAGGGGTACTGCTCTCAGCTGCTGCTCTCATTGGCTTTGAAAGGGAGGGAAGTCCTCAGAGGGTGCTCTGGGTGGGAGTAGCAGCCAGCAGAGGGGCACAGGCAGCCTTTCCGCTGTGTGGGAAGAGTGGGCACTAACTTGGCCCATCCCTGAGCCCAGCACTCTATTGGCAGGTGGAAAAGCAGCACTGTGTCAGACACAACTCAAGCAGGGAGAATTTATGCCCTAGTTAGGCGACTGCCCTCCCCTCCTCCTGCCTCTCCATGAATCCACACCTTTTCCCAACATGTGGAACCAGGAGACCAGGTTTTTTGAAGGCAGCTCAATCCCCCAAACCCCAGAGTTCTCATCCATGATAGGCCTGCAGCACTGAGCCAGTTCACACCAAGCCCCAGCTATCTGCCATGTCAGCCCGTTCTCTTTCCCAGAGGCCTGGCCCTTTCTCCTTGGCTACACTCTCCACCCTCCACTCAGAGAGACCAGCTAAAATGCAAACTGGCTTATGGCACTGCTCTTCCCAGAAACGCTCCCTGGCTCTCCACTGCCTTCAGCATGCAGTCAAAAAGCCCCACCACCACCGCTGGTGTTTGATGCTTGCCCAGTCTGGGCTGGCCTGAGGGACTACTGGACTATCATCTCCTCAAGTAGAACATGTTTCCATTCATCTAAGAATCCTTCTCCCACAGCCTGGGTCTGACCATGCTGACTGTTGAGCAGCATTTGCTGGAGGATGGATGGATGGATGGATGGGTAGATAGATAGATGGGGGATGGATGGAGGATGGATGGATGGATGGATGGGTAGATGGAAGGGGGATAGAGGGATGAATGGGTAGGTGCATGGGTGGATGGATGGGGGATGGATGGATGAATGTGTGGGTGGATGCGTGGATGGATGGGTGAGTGGATGGATGGGTGGGTGGATGGATGGATGGATAGATGGATGGGGAATGGATGGAGGATGGATGGATGGATGGATTGGTGGATGGATAGATGGGGGATGGATGGAGGATGGATGGATGGATGGATGGGTGGATAGATAGATGGGGAATGGATGGAGGATGGATGGATGGATGGGTGGATAGATGGGGGATGGATGGAGGATGGATGGATGGATGGGTAGATGGAAGGGGGATAGATGGATGAATGGGTAGGTGCATGGGTGGATGGATGGGGGATGGATGGATGAATGGGTGGGTGCATGCATGGATGGATGGGTGAGTGGATGGATGGGTGGGTGGATGGATGGGGGACAGAAGAGGGATAGATGCAGGGGTGGGTGGATGGGTCGATGGATGGGGGATGAATGGATGAGTGAATGAATGGAGACTGGACAGAAGACAGATGGATGGGTGGATGGATGAGTGGATGGATGGATGGATGGATGAGTGAATGGATGGATGGATAGATAAATGGATAGGGGATGGGTGGATGGATGGAGAGAGTGATGGATGGGTGGGTGGGCATATGGGTAGAAGGATGGATAGGTGAATAATGTATGGCTAAAAGGGGAGATGGATGGATGAGTGGGTGGGTGGAGGAGGGATGGATGGATGGATGAATGGATGGATGAATGGATGGATGGATGAGTAGTTAAAGACAGGCTTAATGTTGTTTCTTCCAAGGTGACCCAGGATGGGTATTTGTGGGCATTCAGGTTGACTTCTCCCCAGGGTACAAATGCTCTTGCAGCCTCTCTGACAAAACTTAGCACAGGTTTGGACACCCCTGGGAATGGGAATCTTACTCCTTCTCAGGGAAGTACCTGCCCCACTGGGACAGACCTGTTTCAGGCCTTCTTCCATGGGAGCTTGGACTTGCCAGTCTGACACCCACAGCCTTGGTTCTGACCCTGTATCCAGGCTTCAGAGCCAATTACATCTCACAGGCGAGTCTGATAGCTAGTCAAGTTCCTTGGAGGATTGAGGTTTTTTGCATAGACAGGCACTGAGTGAGCTCTCAGGTTTGGCTGCTGATTTAACAATGGGCTAGGGTAGAGAGGGGGAGGCAAGGAGCTGGAGGTGGCTGTGATAGCTACCCAGGGACATTGGCTGGTGGCTTAGATGGCATGATGACAGTGGGCACAGGGCTGAGGCCGAGGAAGATGTCCTGGCAGTGGGGTGGGGGGATTGCTAATGCTGAGATATGGGAGGTGGTGGCTGAGGTCCTGAGGGTGCTTTGTCCTCTTGAAGGTTAGTGCTGGGCTCCAGCCTTGTCCTGACTGTATTGTCTGCATTTGAGATCCAGACATCCCTGCCCTGGGGTGGGCTGGGCCCTGCTCCCTGAGGAAGTGTGGCAGGTGTTCATCCTGTTCTGGAAGGTCGCAGCAGGTGGCCTTGGGGAAGTCAGGAGTAGAAGAGAAAAAGAGGACGGCTGGCAAGGTGGTCTCATCATTCCTCTGATTTCAGGGCCAGATGTAATGGGGCCAGGGCAGAGGGTGCTAGAGCTGGCAGGTCCTAGAGAGGAGCAGAGCCCACTCCATCAGCCCGCCAGGGGTGGGAGTGGCCTGCACCACCAGACACTGAGTTCAACTGCTCCCCTCGCCTGCCTGCTCCTGGCTCCTCTTCTAACCAAAATCTGGAACCACTGGCTCTTCCTTTTCCCATCAAGCCATGTCCTGCCCTGCCCATTTCTACAGGCTGTGAAACTGCCCAGGGCACTGCACTGGTGGGGCCCTGGGTCCCTGCCCTGGCACCTCACTATAAGCCTCTCCTACCCCACTGGCAAGCTGAGGAGTAAGCCTGGATGAAGGACTTGGGTCATAGGGAATCTCAGGGACAGGTACCCAAAAGGTGGCATCATGGATGGTGAGGTTAAGGTCAAAGATAGGGCTCTAAGGCTTGGATTGGGCCTCACTCATAGCCTGTGCTTGGGCCTGAGCTGAGCCCCTTTCCCTATCATTGACTGAAGCCTTTTCCTGATCACACAATCACACACTGAGCCTGGACCCTAGTTACAGATTGAATCCTGATCCTTGGCCCTTGACTGAGTCATACTCCGTGGCTGAGCCACAGGCTCACACATGGAGCCAGGACATCAATCATAGATCAAGGCCTGGCACTGGTTACAGACTGAGCCCTGATCCTGTTTCCAGGCTGAGTCCTGATCTCTGGTCACAGATAGGCCTTGCTCCCAGTCTCTGTGAGGGGTTGTGAAATGCATGTGTGTTTGTAGGGGGTGTGTGTGTATGTGTAAATAGAGTCTCAGCCTAGGCTTTGAGGCCACTTTGTGGGAGTCTTGAGAAAAGCCAGCTGAGAGCTGTGACGTTTGATGGCTGAGAGCATGTCTCCCTCTTGACAAAATCAGAGCTCAGGGTCACAGCCTGGATGGGGCATCCAAGACAGCACTAGAATGTTCCCAGCCTCCCAGGCCCCTTCCTCTCCAGGAGGCTGCCCTCATTTTACCACCAAGGCGTCTCTGACAGATGGTGGCTGTGCTCCGGGTGGTGGGGCCCCTGGGAGCAGGCCCTGGACCATAGCGCCCACTGTGGACTACAGGTCTAGCCCCAGGAGGGTGACACCCAGGGGCCCAGAAACAGCTGCTGGAGCAGGGAGGGTGAGGTGGGTAGGCTCAGTGGGGGTCTGCAGGGCCCAGGAGGAGTGGCAGGTTCCAGGGTGAACATTCTCCTCTCCTAGCCAGGCTGGGGCCCATCTCCTGCCACGACCTCCCTTGGGCAGCCCTTGGGAGGAGCCGGCGCTGGGTAGGAGGGCCACTGGGTCCTGTCCTTCCTCATGTCCTTGAGTTCCTTGTGTGTTTCTAGGACCACGTGCATATGTGTGCATGCATGTCCATGCCTGTGATCATGGGGAGTCTCAGCCTGGAGGCTTCTGGGGCAGAGGACTCCCTGGAGAGTTGCCTGGAGGACTGGGGCGCTGGCCTAGGGCCAAGGTGAAATGAAGGCCCCTTCTGCACCAGAACTTGTGGCTGCCCTGGGCATCTGACCCCCTGGGCACCAGACCCCTGGGAGCAGAGCTGAGTGAGGGCAGGGATGTTAGGTGGACATGTGGGGTGAGCCTGGAGAGGCAGGCAGCGGACACACTGGGATCCAGCCTATGGTCTCCTCCTCAAAGCAGCCTCCGCCATCAGCCTTGGGGCAAGGCCCTGCTCAGGCTGGGGAGGTGGGTAGTGGGGTGCTCCAGAGGACAACCCCAGCTCCTGGTCACTGCCTTGACCTTCCTTCCACCTGACATGCCTTGCCCTCCTCAAGGCCTGCCAGATCTCTCCATCATTCAAGGCTTGGCCCTAATGCCCCCTCCTCCAAGGAGCTGGCCCTGACTTCACCCTGGTAGATGTGGTGCTCCCTTGCCGATGGGTCTCAGCTGCTGCCCCACCCTGGTCAGGCCCCCACATCCCCTGAGGGCAGAAATCTGCATGGTTTGTGTGGGGGTCCCAGGCCCATGGCTGTTCTCACGATGGGATAGAGCTTAACATCACAGGAAGGCAGGAAGAGAGACAGATAAACAGGAACGGGGACATAGACGGGGTCAGAGATGCAGCTGGGGGCCCCTCTCTCTGCCCTGGAAGGCAGGTCTGTGCCCAGAAAGGAGACTCAGGAGTCCTGGTGCAGGGGGCACTTCTTCAAGGAATTCGGGGCTGGGCCGCATAGGGCCAGCTGCGGCAGGGCCATGGGGGTGGGCGAGGACTCTACAGTCGGAGGCTCAGGAGTGGGAGGAGCGTGAGGACCCCGCAGTGGAGGCTGTTCAGAGCGGGCGCCCCGTCTACATTGCACAGCTCAGTATTGCAGCAGGACACGGGCCGGGTCTGGCCGATGCCATCCACATCCGAGGGCTCACACTTGCTGGCACAGGACTTGGTCACCGTGGAGTCCCCCTGGAAGGGGTACACTGTGGGGTGTGGGAAGAGTCAGCCGTCAGGGCTGGTCACTGCCTCCAAGCCCTGGTCCCTGCCAGTACCACCTCATGCAGGCCTCACTCTGGGGTCACCCACCCGGGTCTCCGTCCCTCCTGGCCCAGTGCCCTCCTCTTCCTCTCTCCTCCCACCGACGTTGTCCGGGTGTCTACCATGTGCCAGGCACCCGGCCTGATGGGGCAGTTCCCTCCCCGAGGTGACCGTTGAAACCAAAGCCTGTAAGTGTGCCCAGCTTCTCCAGTCCCCCCAAAACGAGGTTGCAGATATGTTCCCACTGAAGGACATGAGGGAGAGAGGAAGGAAGGGGAGGGCAGAGGGAGGCCTAGCTCGGGCAGAAAGCCATTTCTGGAGATGGGTGAGGTGGTGGCTGTGCACTGGGGCCAAGCTGGCTGGTGGTGACTGGGCTGGAGGTGGCTCTGACCGGGAACCCAGCCCTGCCCGCCTTCCGTGCTCACTGCCCTATCTCCCGGGAGTAGAGTGTGACTGGGCTGGAGGTGGCTCTGACCGGGAACCCGGCCCTGCTCGCCTTCTGTGCCCACTGACCTATCTCCCGGGAGTAGAGTGTAGTCTTGCACATGGTTTCGTTGGTGGTGCAGGTGGCGATGGTGACACAGTCGGACACTCCTGTGGGCTCCGGACAGACGTAGCAGTGCAGGGCCGGCGCTGGGGAGAAGGGACAAGGGCGGTCAGGCAGGCTCCACCCCTCCCAAGCCCAGAGACAGTCTGTCCTGGAAGCCCACGTCTGAAGAGGACAGTGACACTGGCCAGGGTCGGGATGCCTACCAGCCAAAACTCAGGAGCAATGCCAGGAGCCTGCGGCTGGGGACAGGTCGGGCTCAGCCTCGGAACCCTGCATCCCAGAGGCAGAGTCGGCTGCTGGGGGTGGGGATCCAGCCTGCAAGGCCTGGGCGGAGCCAAGCCAAGCCCCTTTGGAAGTGTTTGGGAGACTCAGGGGGACCAAGGCCCTGGCATCTTCATAGCAAGAGGCACCTCGGGCAGGAAGCCTTGGGTGGGGGCGTGGCTGGGGGCAGGTTACCCCCTCAGTTTCCCCATCAGGGAAGTGCTGCTGTGGAGATTAAGGGATCAGGCCAGGAGGCCCATGGAATGCAGGGTGTGCCAGGCTGCATCCGGGCTGTGTCTGGGTGCCCACTCCTCTCCCACAGGGACTTGCAGACCGGCAGGGACGGGGACCGGAGAGGCTCCAATTCCCTCCTGCTCCAGTGACCTCGGCCCCAGCCGCAGCAGCCCAGGTGGGTCTGGCTGGCTCCGGCTGGCCGGGGCAGCCAGCTGCACAGCTAGGCCCGACTCCTCTGTCCCCACTGTGGGGATGCAGCGGGGCCTCTGCCCCTCTCTGGTGCACCTGTTTCTGGGAAATGGGCAAAGCCATCTGCCAGGGGCCTCTGGGCCAAGCTGCTTCTGGTTGAGTCCAGGACATTGCCCCTGATGGTTGTTTCAGGCTCCACATCAGGGAGTCACCCCACCCCATGTGTCTGGTTTCCCCACTCCTCTCCATCCCTACTGCCACCCCAGCCTCAGAGCCTCCCTGGGGTTGCCTTCCCTCCCCTGCTCAAGGCCCTTCTGGGTGCCCATAGCCCCCCATAAAGTGTGACACCCAGGCTGGTGCTCAGGGGTGTGGCTGGCTGGGCCCCCACCCACCTCGAAGGCCACCCTCTGCTCACCCTCATTAGGCGCCCCCCTCACCGCCAGCCCCTCTCTCCGTCTCCACCCTCCCCTCCTTATGGCGGGGGGGCCACACCCCCGGCCCCGCAGCTCTGGCTTCTCCTGCCTCTGAACCCCCTTCCTGGGGCGCCCTCCCGGGAACAGTGTGAATGTCAGTGGGTGGCATCTCCCTCCGTCCCAGCTCCCCTGTGGGTCCCACACCTTACCCAGCTCTCCGCAGGCAGCCAGCACCAGCGCCAGGAGCGCCAGCCGTGTCCCCCGCATGGTCCCGGCCCACTCCTCTGTGCTCTCACCCCAGGCTTGCCTGGCGGGGACAGCAGACACCAAGTGAGGTGGTGACAGACCGGTCTGCTGAGCGGATTAGTGGGGTAGAGTTTCCCCAGGGTGGAGGTGTGAAGATCCCGCCCCTCCAGGGGCTCCCCAGCCTTCCAGGCTGCTCCTCCCACTCCCAGCCTGGCCCTCTAGGCCCACCCCACCCACCTGGGACCCTCCCTGTCCCTTCCTCATTCCTCCAGTATCAGGCCGGTCCCCTCCCTGCCCTTTCCTGACCCCTCCAGCTCCCTGCCTCCGCCACCATGGCCTGGGGCCGCCCCTTCTTCCCTTTGTGGGGACCCTCCTTGACTCCTACACACCCTGTGCCTCGGCTCTTCTCCCCACCCCCCTCATCCAGGAGAGCCCCCACTGGCTCACCCCAGGCAGCCCAGGGACCCCCCAGACTGCCTGGAAGGGGGCAGGGGAGTGTTACAGGCCACTCTCTGCTGCTGGCTCCTCAGGGATCCCTCCTGCCTCTGGTCATCTGTGTTCCAAGGCAGATCCGTGTGCTGGATCTTCCAAGATTCTGGGCTGGAATCTTTCCAGGAGGACCTTGGTCCCACCTCCGAGCTCCTTTGAGTGGTCAGGCTGGGTGTTGGGGGCCTGGGAGTGAACTGCCACCTGGACAGCCAGCTACAGGGTGTGCTCAGAGGCTTAAGGAGACAAATGCCAAAAACTACTGGGTCAGCAGAGAAGGTCCTGGATAGAGAGTGGGGTGGGGAGGAGCTGGGGTCTCTTGGGGGTGCTAATCACATGCCCCCAGCCACCTGCCAGCTGGGTACCTTCATCTCTAACCTTCTGATAAAGCTGCCCTCAGGCAGGGCTTACCACCTCCTTGCAGGTAAGGAAATTGAGGGAAAGTTCCTTATCCAGGGCTCAGACAGGGGACAGTGACTTTGGGTTGGGATGCCTCAGACCATCTCCTGCTCAGCTCCCAGCTCTCCCCACGGACATCCCCGCAGACTGCCTGCTCCAGCCTCCCCAGGCTGTGTCTGGTCTGTGATCCTGCCACCCCCTGCTCCCAGTCCTGCAGCTGCCAGTGTGTAGGGTGTGGGGGTGGGGGGAGGGATGCGTGACAAGCAGCCTGTGTCTTCCTGGGCCCTGGCGGTCAAGGCCATGATCTCAGCTAAGCCCAGACTGAAACTGGAGCTCTTCAGCCTGAGCACCCAAATCCCACCTCATCCTGGTCTTTGCTCCTGCTGTTCCCACTGCCAGGAATGCCCTTCCCTCTTCTGTCCCAGTGTTTGAAATTCTGTCTTTGGTCGACCGCACTCTCCTGCCCGCACCCCCTCCCTGCCATGGCCCTTTTGGTGTCCCCACGCTTTCCTGCTGCATCAGCTCTGTTTGGGATCTGGTCTTCGCCCCAGCGGCTGGGAGAGCCTGTGTCTCTCTGAGACTAGGTGGGGGTGGAGTGTGCAGGGGTGGTGAGTGGGGCACCAAGGATTCCCTAGCGCCCCACTTGTGTCAGAGACTTAGCCTAGAGGATCTCACTTTTCCTCACTGCAGCTTCAGAGGTGCACAGTGCTAATGAATTTATTTTGCATAAGGGAACTGTGGCTCTGAGAAGTAATTGACTTAGGCAAGGCCGCCCAGCCAGGCCTGGGTGAAGGCTGAACAGCAGCAAGCCTGTCTGGTTTTTCATGGTGCCACTCAGCCACGCTGCAACTGGCCATTGATGCTGGGTGCAGCTAACTGGATTAGACACCCCACCCTACACACCCTGGGTTCCTCTTGAGGCCTGACCCAATTCCTCTGCCATGGCATGGCCCAGCTCCTTCCTGTCCTCAGACCCAGGGGCCCCACCTGTGCCTTCTACCCAGAATACACGCCTGGCCCCCAGGCATTCACCTCCTCCTAGAATATCTGCCTGACCCCCATTGGAGAGATCCAGGCTAAGCCTTTCTGCAAAGTTGCAGCTGCCTGATTGGGGTGCGGAAAAATGTGGCCTAGCCAGGGTCTGGGCTGGCTTTGTTTGGGAGGACTGTGTTCCAGGAAGACCACACCCTTCCCTCCTCAGTTCCACCAGGAAATTCTGGGTCAGAGCTCAGTGTGTGACCAGAATCTGGGATCAGTCTATTATCAAGATCAGGGCTCAGCATATTACAAATGTCAGAGCTCAGCACGTGACCAGGATCAGAGTCAATGTGTGATCAGGAGCAAGGCTCACCTTGTGACCAGGATCAGGGCTCAGTGTGTGATCAGGAGCAGGGCTCAGCATGTAACAAATGTCAGAGCTCAGCTTGTGACTAGGATCAGGGCTCAGTGTGTGATTAGGAGCAGGGGTCAGCATGTAACAAATGTCAGAGCTCAGCTTGTAATCAGGATCAGGGCTCAGTGTGTGATCAGGAGCAGGGCTCAGCTTGGGACCAAGATCAAGGCTCAGTGTGTGATCAAGAGCAGGGCTCAGCATGTAACAAATGTCAGGGCTCAGCTTGTAATCAGGATCAGGGCTCAATGTGTGATCAGGAACAGGGCTCAGCACATAGAAAATGTCAGGGCTCACCTTGTAATCAGGATCAGGGCTCAGTGTGTGATCAGGAGCAGGGCTCAGCATGTAACAAATGTCAGAGCTCAGCTTGTAATCAGGATCAGGGCTCAGTGTGTGATCAGGAACAGGGCTCAGCATGTAACAAATGTCAGGGCTCAGCTTGTAATCAGGATCAGGGCTCAGTGTGTGATCAGGAACAGGGCTCAGCATGTAACAAATGGCAGGGCTCAGCTTGTAATCAGGATCAGGGCTCAGTGTGTGATCAGGAACAGGGCTCAGCATGTAACAAATGTCAGGGCTCAGCTTGTAATCAGGATCACGGCTCAGTGTGCGATCAGGAGCAGGGCTCAGCATGTAACAAATGTCAGAGCTCAGCTTGTAATCAGGATCAGGGCTCAGTGTGTGATCAGGAGCAGGGCTCAGCATGTAACAAATGTCAGGGCTCAGCTTGTAATCAGGATCAGGGCTCAGTATGTGATTAGGAGCAGGGCTCAGCATGTAACAAATATCAGGGCTCAGCTTGTAATCAGGATCAGGGCTCAATGTGTGATCAGGAACAGGGCTCAGCACATAGAAAATGTCAGGGCTCACCTTGTAATCAGGATCAGGGTTCGGTGTGTGATCAGGAGGAGGGCTCAGCATGTAACAAATATCAGGGCTCACCTTGTAATCAGGATCAGGGCTCAGTGTGTGATCAGGAACAGGGCTCAGCATGTTACAAATGTCAGGGCTCAGCTTGTAATCAGGATCAGGGCTCAGTGTGTGATCAGGAGCAGGGCTCAGCATGTAACAAATATCAGAGCTCAGCTTGTGACTAGGATCAGGGCTCAGTGTGTGATCAGGAGCAGGGCTCGGCATGTAACAAATTTCAGAGTTCAGCTTGTGACTTGTATTGGGATCAATGTGTAACTAGGATCAGGGCTCAGCGTGAGACCAGAGACAGCCTCTAGGGATGACCTCCAACCACAGTAATGCTGCTGCTAAACTGAGGAATTGTCAGGCTGCCACTGGAGCTACTGACTTCAAGAAATTACCCCTGAACTGTGATCCAGGGATCAGATGGGGCCCTCACACCAGCTCCCACACCACTGCCTCTTTTCTGGGCACACTGGACCCCTGCTGTGAAGCCCTTCTCCAGGACCTTCCCCAGATCCCTCTCCATAGGCCAGGGTGAAGATTCAAGTCTGTCACCTAGAGGCACTCTGGTGGGGTAGGGCAGCAGGGAAGAGAGGCCACACCCTGGTCCCTGGCAGTTTCTGCTGACAGGTCAGTGGTTGGGATGGTACCCAGGGTGGGATGGGAGCTCAGGTTCCATGGTCTGCCATGTCCCTTGCTACCAGGGTCTGTCCGTGGTCATCTGGTGTCCCATCATCACCCAGTGTTCTGTGTCTGCTCAGGCCCTGTGGTCAGTCAGTATCCTGTGGCCGCCCACACTTACTGTGTCACTGTTTCTGTTTCGGAGTCTGGGCACGGCTTCATGTTGCTGCCGGGTCACTCTCAGGCTACAATGCAGGCTTTGGCTGAGCCATAATCATCTCAAGGCTCAGCTTGGGGAGGACCTGCTTTTAAACTGGTGTGGAGTTGGCCAAATTCTGTTCCTCACTGTCTGTTGTTAGAGGCCGCCCTCAGCTCCCGGCCATGTGGGCCTGTTCAACGCGGCCACCAGCTTCGTCAGAGCCTCAGGCTGCACTAGTGTCTATGGCTGGGTAGCAAATCACCCTACACTTAGGGGTTTAAAACCACACCCATTTTTAGCTCCGGCCTTTCTTGCCTTGTGGGTTCGGCTGGGCTCTCTGCTCAGGGTCCCACAAGCCACAGTCGAGGTGTGGTGGGGCTGGACTCCACCTGAAGGCTCCAGAAGGAATCTTCAGCCTCACTCAGGCACCAGCAGAATCCGGGTCCTTGAGGTTGCAGGGCTGACATCCCTGTTTCCTTGCTGGCATCTGCGGAGGCTGCTCTCTGCTCCAGGGCCCCCATTCCTCCTTGGGTGACCCCTCCACCTGCCAGTCAGCCACGCGCACTGCATCCTCCTCCAGCTTCAGTCTCTGTCTTCCTTTTCTGCCACTGGCAGACATGTTCCATCCCTGGCTGCACCTTGCACCAAACAGTAAAACCCCCGACTTTGTCATTCTCTCCACAAGTGCTGAGGTTCACCGGAGGTGGCTTCTGGCGTCTGCTCTTGCCTTCCCCCTTCCCACCCTTATGATGAAGTGCAGCCACATGCCGTCCCCAAAGCCTCACCTTCCGTGGCCACCTCATCCCAGGGGAGGGATCTGGAAGCTGATTTGTTGCCGCCCATCTTCTCGGCTGATGGGGCCCTCAGAGGTCAGATGACCAGCTCCAGAATCTGACCCTCAAGGGTCACTTGTAGATAATGCCTTCTGATGGCCTCAATGGGTCTTGAGGAAAGACTCCTGGAATGAGACCCCACACCCACTGCTTATCAGGGAGGCGGTGGGCGGGGCCTATGCAGGAGCCACTGCCTTCACATGTATACCTTTGCAAGGTGGCCTGCGGCCCAGAAGCCCCGCGAGCCAGGACCCCACGCAGCCAGCAGAGAAGTAGGTGCCTTGCCTGGATTCCTGCCTTCCCTATTCAGGAAATAGAAGTCGCCCCTAGGCTCCAGGGCCCCTGGGAAAGGGAGCTGTGGTTTTCCAGCCCCTGCAGCACCAGGTGGTGCCCTGGCAAGGTTGTGGGTGGAGGCCTGGGCCTTCCACCAACACAGGCTGGGCTCCCCGCTGGCTCCAAGCCACAGTGAGGTGCCACAGGGGCAGCACTGGGGGCCTCTCCCCTGCACCCAGGTGCACAGCCCCGCCTGCTCTGCTCTTGGTGGCTTCTCTTCCGTCCTCTCACCCTGTTCATGTTTTGTGCTGTGAGCACCTCAGCTTCGGGGCAGGGGTCCCCAGGCCCCATGTGGGAGGCTGTGGCCAAGCCCGGGGCAGGGCAGTTTCTGATCACACTCGTATGGGATGGCCTCATTTGTTTTTTTGCCTCCAAAAGAGGAACTCCTCTATTCGGGCAGCTTCCTGGGTGGACGGGGAAAAGGAAGTGTCAAAAGTTCAGGCCTGGGGCACCCTTCCAGGCTAGATGCCAGCAAGGCTCAGGGAGGGCTGGCAGCGTCCAGCGAGGCCTGGGGGCTGGCTGGAAGGAGTCAGGCTTAGAGGTGCTGAGTGGGCAGGAGACACAATCCTGAGTCTGACACGCAGAGCCCTGTAGGAGCTGGCACTGTTCCCCTCTGTGGCCTTGTCCCCTACTCAGTCCCTCCCAATTTATGTTGGCAATACCCACCCTCGCCCAGAACCCAGAGGAGCTCTCTCTGCCACTGCAGCTCCAGGGCCCAGCGAGCCTTCCTGCGCAGCCTGCCTCAGGGTGGTCTCCCGGGAGTCTCAAGGGCTGCCCCACCTGGGCTCCGGCTCTCCTGGTCATCCAGTAGGGCAGGCCAATGGCTCCTAAACCAGTGTTCCTATGTTGAAAAGGAAGTGGAGGCACAAACAGCGCCAAAGGTTGTACGTTGGAAAGAGGTCTCCTGTGTCCTTCCAGAAGGGATGTGTCCTCCAGTGCCACCCTCTGCACCCACGCAGGTTAGCTCACCTGCAGCTTCATGATGGGAAAACTGCAGGGAACATGTGTCTGTGCATGTTCTTTGCCCCCTACCCTGTTAGGAGCAGCGGGTAGGAGCAGGGCTTGTTCACACTGAGAACTGGAGCCAACTCCACCCACAGGGCTCACTGTTCATGGGACCACGATCCCCTCCCCTCCCCTTCCCCTTTTTTTTTTTTTTTTGACAGAGTCTCCTTCTATCAAAGGCTGGAGTGCAACGGTGCTATCTCAGCTCACTGCAACCTCTGCTTCCTGGGTTCAAATGACTCTCCTGCCTCAGCCTCCTGAGCAGCTGGGATTATAGGTGCATGCCACCACGCCCAGCTAATTTTCATATTTTTAGTAGAGACGGGGCTCACTGCAACCTCTGCCTCCCGGATTCAAGTGATTCTCCTGCCTCAGCCTCCTGAGTAGATGGGATTAGAGGCTCATGCCAGCATGCCCGGCTAATTTTCCTATTTTCAGTAGAGATGGAGTTTCACCATGTTGGCCAGGCTGGTCTTGAACTCCTGACCTCAAGTGATCCACCCACCTCAGCCTCCCAAAGTGCTGGGATTACAGGGGTGAGACACTGTGCCTGGCCTAGACCATGACTTTCCACCGTGCATCTTCATTCCTGAGCTTCACGCTTCCAGGAAGATAAAGCAGCAAATGGCTATCATTTATTGAGGATCTTCCCGAAAGGCCTATTGACTCTTCAATAGAAACTGTTAGGGAACACCTCAAGACTCAGAACCCATGGCCTCAAAATTCTAAACTACTTTTTCCGAGTCCTGGCTCAACACTAATGGAGCCCCCTCATTGGAAGACCTACCTCAAATCAGACTCAAATCCCAGGAGTGCTGGAGGGAGCTGGGGTGACCTGTCCTTGGGTTTTCGGTGACATTTTAGGGAGCCAGCATTCAACGAAATGCTAGTGGCATTTTGAAGTTTCCTGGACAGGGGTGATTTGTCCTGCGAGGGCTGCATCTGGGACAGCACCGAGGTTGGTCCGTGTCCTTTCTCGCCGCGTGGCCTGGTCGCTCTCCTGCTTGGGGGTTTGCAATTCTGCTTGGCACCTCTGTGATTCCCAGGACGGTTGAATTTCCTCTCCTCGGCTTGGCCACTTGAATGGCTTTTTCTGGAAACCTGCTGCTCATATCTGCTGCTCTTTGGGAATCTCAAAGGATTATTTACTGTAAACCAAAACTAAAATTCTAAGGCCCTCCACAACCATCTGAATGGACCCTCTTCTTGACTAGGGCATTCCAAAGTGAACCTGAAAAACCGGTTCGGATCATGCCGGGAAAGGGTTGCACACCCTCATCATCCCTCCTCCCTCCTGGAATTCAGGAAAAGCTGACCACCGTTAACATCAACACAGACCTTCAGTCTGAGGAGAAGCATTTACCATCTATTGTCTCGGAAGCCTGCTACCTGGAGGCTTCATCTGATGATAAAACCCTGGTCTCCACCCCCCTTGTAATCCACACATTCCTTTCCATTGATTCCAGCTCTTTAGATAATCTTAACTCTTTCAACCAATTGCCAATCAGAAAATTTTTAAATCTACCTAAAACCTGGAATCCGGCCCCCCCCAACCCCGCCCCCACCTCGTCCGCTGGAGTTGTCCTGCCTTTCCGGATGGAGCCAATGTACATCTTCCATGTATTTGATTGATGTCTTCAGTCTCCCTAAAACCAGACTGTGCCCCAGCCACCTTGGGCACATGTTCTCAGGGTCTCCTGAGGGCTGTGTCGTGAGCTATGGCCCCTTATATTTGGCTCAGAATAAATGTCTTCAAATATTTTACAGAGTTTGAGTCTTTTTGTGGACGTTATGTGTGGAGGGAATCATCGTGTGTTACATGCGTGGCAAATATTTCCTTGTTTGTCTCGTCCTTCAGTTTGTTTATTCTTTTTTTCTTTTCTTTTCTTTTAGATTTTTAGGTAGTATTTATGAATCCCAATCCTGGTTTTGTGTCTTTTCTTTTAAAAAAATTTTTAACAGCTTTATTGAATATACTTCACGCACCATACAATCCACCCGTTTACAGTGGGTAACTCAGTGGTTTCTCACGCACCATACAATCCACCCGTTTACAGTGGGTAACTCAGTGGTTTCTCACGCACCATACAATCCACCCGTTTACAGTGGGTAATTCAGTGGTTTCTCACGCACCATACAATCCACCCGTTTACAGTGGGTAACTCAGTGGTTTCTCACGCACCATACAATCCACCCGTTTACAGTGGGTAACTCAGTGGTTTCTCACACAGCATACAATCCACCCGTTTACAGTGGGTAATTCAGTGGTTTCTCACGCACCATACAATCCACCCGTTTACAGTGGGTAACTCGGTGGTTTCTCACGCACCATACAATCCACCCGTTTACAGTGGGTAACTCAGTGGTTTCTCACGCACCATACCATCCACCCGTTTACAGTGGGTAACTCGGTGGTTTCTCACGCACCATA
Organism: Pan troglodytes; assembly: GCF_028858775.2. Lineage (NCBI taxonomy): Eukaryota > Metazoa > Chordata > Mammalia > Primates > Hominidae > Pan > Pan troglodytes. The sequence continues at coordinate 153,095,356 of NC_072405.2, forward strand.
CAATCCACCCGTTTACAGTGGGTAACTCGGTGGTTTCTCACGCACCATACAATCCACCCGTTTACAGTGGGTAACTCGGTGGTTTTTCACCTACCATACAATCCACCCGTTTACAGTGGGTAACTCGGTGGTTTCTCACGCACCATACAATCCACCCGTTTACGGTGGGTAACTCGGTGGTTTCTCACGCACCATACAATCCACCCGTTTACGGTGGGTAACTCGGTGGTTTCTCACACACCATACAATCCACCCGTTTACAGTGGGTAACTCAGTGGTTTTTAGCATATTCGCAGTTTTAGCCCATTTTCATCATCTTGAAAAGAAACCTTGAATGCTTCAGCGCTTTCTTTGCTCCATTCACTGTGAGAACGTGAAGTGGTTATTTTGTGAGATCGTGAGATGGATATTTTGGTTTCTTGACATTGCTTATTTTGTGAGATCGTGAGATGGATATTTTGGTTTCCTGACATTGCTTATTTTGTGAGATTGTGAGATGGATATTTTGGTTTCCTGACATTGCTTATTTTGTGAGATCGTGAGATGGATATTTTGGTTTCCTGACATACAGCTCTTAAAACCCTTGGAATCTCTGGAGTGGCAAGGGCATCTTTTGTATGCTAATGAGAGGACTGGTGACTGGGGGTCCCCAGGGAGCTTCAGGATGAGGGACAACGGGATTAGAGAGCTGGGACTTCAGCCCCACCCCCAGCCTTCAGGGGAGGGGAGCGGCTGCAGGTTGGGTTGGTCAGTGGCCAGTAGTTTAATCCATCATGCCTACGTAATGAAGCCTCTGTAAATTTCCCAAAAGGACAGGGCTCAGGGAGCTTCCAATAGCAGAACACATGCAGGTGCATGGAGGTGGCGCTGGGAGGGGCTGGGAGCTCCGCGCCCCTCCCCATGCCTGCCCCGCGCGTCTCCTCCACCTGCTGTGCGTCCACACCTTCGTCACAGCCTGTGTCATAAATGGGTAAACGCGGCTCAGCGTGTCCCTGAGTTCTGTGAGCCGCTCCAGCAAGTCATCAAACCCGAGGAGAGGGTTGTGGGAACCCTGATTCATGGCAGGTCGGTCAGAAGCACGGGCCACACCTGGGGCTTGTGACTGGCATTGGAAGTGGGGCTCACTGCGTGGCACTGAGCCCTCCACCTGCGGGATCTGACGTGACCTCCACTGGAATGGTGTCGGAATTGAATTGAGGACACCCAGTTGGTGTCCACTGCAGTGTGGCTTGGTTGCTGGTGGAGAGAAATACACACACTTTGGTGATGGGGTGAAGTACTGTATTGTGTGAGAGCAGGAAAAGTACTCTGGCTTTTCCCTATTTCTTTTTGTTTGTTTGTTTGTTTGTTTGTTTGTTTGCTTTTTAAGATGGAGTCTCGCTCCTTTGCCCAGGCTGGAGTGCAGTGGCACCATCTTAGCTCACTGCAACCTCCGCCTCCCTGGTTCAAGTGATTCTCGTGCCTCAGCCTCCCAAGTGGCTGGGATTACGGGCTTGCGCCACCACACCTGGCTAATTTTTGTATTTTTAGTAGAAACGGAGTCTCACCATGTTGCTCAGGCTGGTCTCAAACTCCTGACCTCAGGTGATCCACCCTCCTCGGCCTCCCAGTGTGCTGGGAATGCAGGCGTGAGCCGCCACACCCAGCCTTTCCGTATTTCTTAATAATCCCTGCCACCCCCTAGCAACCACTCATCTCCTTTCCCTCCCTATAGAGCTGCCTATTCCGGCCACTTCTGAGAAATAGAATTGTACACTGCTTGGCCTGTTGTGCGCAGCTTCTGTCTCACTTAGCGTCGTGTTTTCAAGTACCCCCCCGCCCGTGTTTTCAAGGCTCCCCCGTGTTTTGGTGTGGGTCGGGGCTTCATTCCTTTATGTGGCTGAATAACATTCCGTGGTGTGGGTCTGTCATCTCTGTCGATCCCTCCATCAGTTGATGGGCATTTGGGTTTTTCCCGCCTTTTGTCTGCTATGAATAATGCCACTGTGAATGTTTGTGCACAGGCTTTTGTGTGGACTTGTGTTTACTCTTCTTGGGCCATGCCTGGGGGTGGAATTTGGCCTGGGGGTGGAATTTGGCCTGGGGGTGGAATTTGGACCAGGTGGGGGGGCGGGGGTGGAATTGCTGTGTTTACAGCAACTCTGTCCAATCCTTTCAGGAACGTGTCTTGCTTTTCTATTCTGAATTATCTAGCATTTTAAAACCTCCTCTTTTTACATCGAAACCTCTCATTCAGTTGGCATGCCTTTGGCTGTAGCGAGAGAGGTGAGGATCCAGCCTTATCCTGTTCTCTCCGCAGTGCTCCACGGCGGCTGCCAGTGAGCCCTGTCCCTCTCCTGCAGATCTGAGAAGCGCTCCATTGTTACCTCAATTCTTGAGCTTATCTGGGTATCTCCAGCGCACCCCGTTTATGTCTTCTTCTGTGCCCGGGGCTACTCTGAAAGTTGTCCTGCACCTGAGTGTCCGGAGGCCCTGCCTGAGACACCCCCTCCTTGTGGAGCAGCTTAACAATTGCATCAGCTTTCTCCTGTGCTGATTCTTCATGAGAACGTTGCCAAGGTGAGAACAAGAAAGGCCAAGGAAAGGGCCTGGCGGTGTGTTTCTTGGCAGGTGCTAACTCAGTGGGGGGGATCTGGGTGCTGCAGGTATTGACTCACCTCGGCCTCTCCGAGGGGAGTGCCAGGCTTATGTGGGGGTCTCATTCAACCCTGCAGCCCGAAGCTCGGCCATGACGCAATGTTTGCCTAGTGAGTGATCAACTTCCACAAACATCACTTACCTAGTTTCCATGTCCACCCTGAGATGGGCGGCCACAGCTGCCCATCACCTCAGTCTGATTCATCCCACTCCCAGCATCTCTCCCCAGCACCCTGCCTTGTGTGCTGGGTACCCAGTGGCCCAGAGGAGCTGGAGGTAGTGTTCCCTGCCAGAACTGGGGGTTTCCTAGAGAGGGGCAGGCCGGGCCACTGGCCCAGGGGCATGTATGAGGGCGAGGGTGAGGATGCCGCCTCACTCTTCTCCCTATTCCAGAAGGCCTGCTGCAGCCGTCTTTGCCAATGGCACCTCCTCCCTTCCTCCACCCCGCACAGCCTCCACGTCTCAGCCGGGGTGTCCTTTTTCTGAGGTTTCCCAACTCACGCTCTGGGGTGGAGGGCTCCTCATGTGCCCCAGCCCCAACTCCCACTCTAGCTGCTTCAGGAGAAGCAGCTGCCCGGGGTGCCTGGGCCCCCGTGCCCTTCAGGCCTGACAGTTGGCTGGAGGTGGGAGGGCCTGTTCCGTGATAAGGGCAAGTGGGGGTGGGGTAGTAGGGTTTAGCCTGGGGTGAGGGAGCGAGGCACCCCCAAATCTACTCCACTCTACCCCCAAGCCCAGGATGGCAGGACTCCACTCTCACTGCATAGCTTGTACCACACGATCCAATCACATTTTATTGAGGGGAGGTCGGGACCTGAAGGGGCGGCAGGCACGATGGGCCCCAGGCTTGGACGGCAGCAGATTGAGGCAAGACTCCACGCAGGACTTCCCTAGGACAAGTGGTGCTGGACGGTGGCTGCAGAGGCCGGGAGAGGTGGGCTGGCCAGTCTCGAGGGAGGGGCGGCCGTGAGCCCTGGCGCCAGGCTGTGGGGTCCGTGGGGGCTGAGCATCCGGGGGCCTGGAGGAGGGCAGCCGTCAGTCATGGTTGCAGAGGCTGGTCTGGCAGCAAGCGATGGATACGTAGGGGCCCAGGCCCAGGCTGGGGATATCGGGGCAGCCTATGTGGCACATCTTGGTGACCAGAGGCAAATCCTCGGTGTTGCTGAGGACCCCTGAGTGGGCAGGAGAGAAACCATGGAGCTCCCTGAGGCTCTGGTTTGCCCAGACCCTGCTGCCCCATCTGCCACTGAGCTGAGGGTCAGACGCCCCAGGTACATGAAGCATACGGGCCCTCCTGGGGCAGACGTGGCCCTTTGCTCATACCCTTCCCTGGGCATCACTGGCGGACACTCCCCACTATGCTTCTGACTTACTGGGTGCCTGGATCTGGCTCTGTCACCCTCTGAGCCCACATCTTCCCACCTGGGCAAGAAGGACGTGGCCAGCCCACCGCTGTTTCCACTTACGGGTGGCAGTGGTGACGCAGTGGGTGGAGTCCCTCAGGCATCTGGACCCATGGGAGCACCCTCCGAAGCCCGTGCACTGGTGACACCATATGGCTTCGGCTGCAGCTGCGGACATGGGGACAGACAGGACACAAACGGACGGGAGGCAGGTGTGGGCCACCTTCTGCAGTGATGGCACGCACTCATCTCCACCCAGCAGCTCATGCTCCTTCTCAGCTGCCAGTGTCCCGACCCTGTGATCCAGCCCTCTCAGGAGCTGGGCCCCTGTCCCTCACCTTGGGGTGCCTGGCAGCCCTGCAGCTGGAGCCAGCTGGTTGCATCCTTGCCCAGGAAGCAGCCTTGGGCAAGGGTGGGGCCGGGCAGCCCTGGCTCACAGTGTGATGTCCCAGGGCAGTGGGGGTGCAGCAGCCTGGGCTATTTGGGGTCCCAGGGTGGGAGGTGTGGGGGAGGTGGAGGGGCTCTGAGACACGCTTTCTGGCCATGCCCACTTTTGCCTCTGGGTACTGAGTGGGACCCGTTAGACCCCCGGGACTGGATTCTGGTGGCTGCGATGATGGGGCCGTTCCTGCCTCCACAGGGAGCCCAGGGCAAGGGCGATCAGGATGTGGTGGAACAGGAATTAAAAGAAATTAAAGAATTTGTAGGCCGGGCGCGGTGGCTCACGCCTGTAATCCCAGCACTTTGGGAGGCCGAGGTGGGTGGATCACTTGAGGTCAGAAGTTCAAGAACAGCCTGGCCAATATGGTGAAACCCTATCTCTACTAAAAATACAAAAACATTAGCTGGGCATGGTGGCGTGTGCCTGTAATCCCAGCTACTCAGGAGGCTGAGGCAGGAGAATTGCTTGAACCTGGGAGGCAGAGGTTGCAGTGAGCCGAGATTGCACCACTGCACTCGAGCCTGGGCGACAGAGCAAGACTCCACCTCAAAACAAAAACAAAAACAAAAACAAAAACAAAAAACGAAAAAAGGCTGTGTAAACAGAAACTCAGTTGTATGTAAGAAAACCCAATTCCCTCTGAGAAAGAGAAAGAACTAGAGTCCTTTAAAAATTCACTGCCTGTTCCTCTGTGGCTAGTGAGCCTTCTCTCTCCTCCTTTCCCAGGCGCTGTGGAGACACCGTTTCTCTAGTTGTGCAGCCGCAAGGTCACAGACAGAGAAACTCAAGTCGTAAAACATGTTTTTCCTTCAAAAGGAAGAAATGATGTAAGGAATGTCTCAATTAATTGAATCACTGTCTTTGTTTCTCGCTTCTGTAACATGCTTCCCCCTGCACCGATCTCCCCCGGCCCCGCGAAATGCTTAAAAGGTAACTTAACTCTTTGTTCAGAGCTCAGTCCTTTGGATGTTAACCCGACTGGGCCGGTGCACCTAAATAATAAATATCCTCCTCAACCCCTTGGTCTCTCTGATTCCTTAAAATATCCCGCTACAGTGGCGGCACCCAGGCAGCTGCAGGGAGCGGTGAGCTCTGCCTCACTTTACCCAGGAGGACGGCCCGTGCTCGGGAGACACTGCTCTTCCGCGGGCGCTGCTGTGGGTCTGCCCAGCAGTCCTGCTCTCTGCTTTGGGCACTGCCCCACTCCCGAGGCCTGCTAGCCCTCCTGGGCACCCCCCAAGGGCTTCCCTGCCTGCTCTCTGCCCCTCTTCATCCCTGTCTCTGTCCTCTCCTCCCTGGCCGCCTCCATCCATTTCTCAGCCTCCAACTCCCTCCCTCCCTGTCCTCACCCTTGGTTCACACACCCAGGACTGGGTAAGCAGAGTCCCTAACACCTGCTGGCCCCGGGCCTGCTCTCTCTGCATAGGAGCCTGCAGGGTGACAAGGCCAATGGTGTGGCCATAAGGATGTGAGGGCTGCTCTGTCACAGGCACCAGGCGCAGGCCCTGGCTTCCTCTTGAGCTGTGCCCCAGGCAGCCCAGCCTCAGGACACCGGATCCCACGCCTGCCCTATCCCATCTCTGCTGGGCTGCCCCCGCCTCACCGTTGCCAAAGGTGGAGAAGGGCTGGAGTCAGCCCCGGTCAGTGCCAGCTCCAAACCCGGGTTCCTGACAGCATGGCTCTGTATGCACCAGCACTGAGCTGACCTCAGACCTCAGTGGGCACCAGGCCCCTGCCACGGGCCAGAGTCCTCTGGTCACCCCTGGGTCCTGTGGGCGGAATCCTCCATCGAGGCACCACGGAGAAGGTGACACAGATGGGAAGTTCCGGCCAGGGCAGGCCCCTGCCATCAGCTTTGGCCCCTCTACCAGCCCCGGAAAGCAAGCTGAGACCCCACCTTCGAGAAAGAAAGGTGGTGACAGCTGCCTCCAAGCCCCTCTCTGCCTTCCCACCAAAGTGGCTTGAAGCTCCCCTTGGCTGTCACATCCAACCTAGTGACAGCCAATAAGTCGGACACGCCTCTACTCAACACTGGCAGCCACAGGCCACAGCTGGCTGGGGTGGGGGGTAGCAGGGAAGATGGGCAGGAGGCTGGGGCACCAGAAGGAAGAGGTAAGGATATGGGTGCCCAAGGGTGCCATGGAGAGAACCAGCTCCAGCCTGTCCACTACACATGCCCACGCTCCCAAGGCCTCCCTGGCTTTGAACTTGCTGTTCCTCCTGCCCTCTGGGCAAAACAAGCCCTGGTGCAAATGCCACCCCCTCCAGGAAGGCCTCCTTGGTTTCCAGGGCAGAGTGAATGGTTCCAACTCTGACACACCCACCGTGAACTGCAGCATCCTGCCCCAGCTGGCATCAGTGTCCCTGCTCCAAGTGATTGTGCTCAGGGCTCCCTCCTCACCCCCACCCAAGCATGAGGGCCTCTGAGGCTGGGCAGGGCGTTCTACCCATTCCTCAGTGCTCCCTCCCCTGCACTTAATGAGGCCCAGGAGAGGCTTGCAGAATGAATGAATAAATGAATGAATGAATGAATGAATGAATTCCGGGGGTGGTTGCAGGTTGGGTTATCAAGAAAAATAATAATTCTGTCCCTTATCAGAGGGTTTTTTATTTTCAGCAATGAGATCCTGAGGGAAGCAGATAAAATGTTAGCTCCAAACTGGAAAGGCTGCTCGATGGTGACTGTGAGGACACAGGGACAGTGTTCAGACTGGCGCCTGACACACGGGAGGGAGGGGAGATCAGGGGGAGCAGAGGAGAGAGGAAGAGAGGGAGGAGGAGAGGAAGGAAGGAAGGGAAGGAGGGAGGAGGAAAAGAGAGGAGGAGGGAGGTGGGGTGGGGGGGAGGGGGCAGGAATAATGGAGTGACAAACAGGATGGTGGGATGGGCTCTAGGTGTAGATGCATGGCTGGGGGCAGGTCTCTCCCACTGGGGACCCCCGTGCTGGCTCTGAAGCAGGCTGGCCCCTCGGGAAATTGTGCTGTCCATGCATGGCAGAGAGCAGACACCAAGAAATGACAGGGGATGCAGGTGCCCCTGAGAGAGGCTCGCCAGTCCTCCAACCGGAAGAGCGGTGAGGCAGCTTGGGGCTTGTTCCTCGAGGGGCAGGTGGGATTTCAGCAGAAGAAAGGGCTCCAGGAGCCCTGGTGCAGGGAAGGGCCTCTGGGTCAGAGGGGAGTCCGTGGGCACCGGGCACCCAGGCAGAGGCTCCTGTGATGTGCCGCCCCCGGCCTGGATGGCCACCTGACTGCCTGTCCAGTCCTGATGGTTATAAAGGCCTTCTCCAGGTTAAGTCAAGTCCCCAGGCCCCTGTGTGTCTCGGACCTTCAGCACAGAGCTGGTCTGCCCTCATGACCCTGGGGCAGTCCTCAGGGTCAGCAGCTCAGCCTCTCATAAGCCAGGAGGGTGCCCCTGGGGATGGAGACTGGAGGGGTGTAAGAGACACCTGAGCCAGCGCCAGGGACTCACCGACGCTCCACCCCCTGCTCATTCAGGACCTGGGAGGCAGGGGCTGCCCAGGTCGTTCAACCCACAGCCAGGGACGCAGAGGCTTGGCCCCTGGGGGGCTGGGCTGCTTGGGCTTGGAGGTGTAGGCCACCGGCAGATCAAGGGGCCAGCTGGTTTTGTTGAGGCCTCAGGGTGGGGGTGGAGACGCCCTGCCAAGAGAAGACGTTCAGGCTCTGCTGGGGGATGCCAAGGCCAGGTGTGCACAGCTGTGCTTGAGGGGTCATCCCCTTGGAGCCCTCAGGAAGGCCCTGGGCCAAGGGATCTGAAGCTGGGGGGGACAGGGCCAGCCGTAGCAGACGTGGGCACTGCGGGGGTCGAGGGTTGGGGGATGGGGATGGGGTAAAATCACCCAGGAAAGCAGGGAGCAGAGGAGAGGACCCGGGAGCAGGAACTGGGGATGGGAGAGCAGAGGGACTTGGTTTTCCCAGGCAAGAGGGAAGAGGGAGTCCCGGGAGGGTGGCCCCAGGAGACAAACCAGCTGGGAGGCCAGGCCCAAGAGGGCTGGAGGGGGGCAAATTCAGAGTGTGTGTGTGGGCGTGCACGAAGGTGCGTGTGTGAGGGGTGTCGAGGTGGACTGGAGAGGTCTGGGGGCTGGGCAGAGGAAGAGGGGGGTTTGAGCCAAGGGCTGTGCATCCTGAGAAGTGTGGGGGCCAGTGTGGGGGGCTGGGGCTGAGCTGGATGGACCTGCAGGATCGCAGGAGGCTTTCGGAGGAAAGCTGCACCTGGTAGATGGTGGGGGGACAGGAATGGGTTCTCCCGAGGTGGGCAGTCACAGCCCAGGGCTGGAGGGACGGTGGTTGGGCTAGAGTGATGGGGGCCTTGAGCAGGAGGTGGCCCCAGCCCCTGGACTCACCCAGCTGCAGGCTCAGGACGGCGGCCAGCAGGAGCCCAGTGCCGAGCTGCATGTTCTCCTGGTGAGGTCGGGCTGTCGGCGCCCTGGCCGGCTGCCTTATACCTGCTGGCACCCCGCCCTGGCCCTCGCCCGCTCAGCAGACTCTGCGGGTCTGAGTCACCAGGCAGCCGGGATCAGTCAAGGAGCCGGGCTGGGGTCCGGGTGGTAGGGGCCAACCTGGCCCCAAAGCTCGCTGGTTAGGCCTCTGAGCGGGCCGGTGTCATCTCATGAGCCATCTCTCCTTGTCCATAAAGTAGGGATAGCCCTGGCTGACAGGATTGAGGATCTGATAAAATGGCCTGGCACCAGGCAAGCAATGGCCACAGGCCACTCTCCCTCAGTGGCTGGGAAGGAAGGCCTGGCACCAGGCAGGTGACGGCCACAGGCCGGTCTCCCTCAGAGGCTGGGAAGGAAGGTCTGGTGGGAAGGAGGGTCTTGGGCACCAGCCACCAGCCCACCCCTTACGCCTCAAAATGCACACGAAGCTCAGGGCTGGGTGGAAGCCACAGGCCTTCATCTGCACTCCCACCCTAGAACGAGTTGGATGACAAGACCTCCTCCAAATAAGCCAGAGCTTTCCCATCCTGACCCCCCCAGGGCTGGGAGAACACAGAGGGAGCATGGTTGTGAGCCACCTCTCTGTCATCCGTACAGGGAATCGTGGCCATTGTCACACTGTGACTAACGCCCCAGGATCTGTGCAGAGGAGTAGGGGGGACAGAAAGGCCCTTGGTACTAAAAGGGACCCCAAGGATAAGGTAAGAGCCCAGAAGGGACACCCTGGAGAGCGGGAGCCATCAGCTGTTCCTCCAAAGGCTGGCCAGGGGCTGGGGCCCCAAAGGGCCTGTCCGTAGCCAGTCATCCATGCCAACCCGGGGACCCCTGTGTGTCTCTCGGGCTGCCCACATGGCTTCTGTCTACCCCTCCGTTTCGGGGGCTCCTTATGGCTGGGAGGTGGGCCCAGGAGGAGGGAGATCCTGAGAGAGGGGCTGGCATCCAGGCCCTCCTTCCTGGGGCAGTCGAGAAGCTGGGGTCAGGAACCAGGTAGGCAGAGAGGTCAGAGATGGCGGGATGGGGTCCTGGGGGTGTTCCCGCCTCCCTTACCCTGCACGCCCAGACTTCCTCAGGGGTTTGTATGCCCCTCAGGGGTGCTGGGTGGGGGGTGGCCTCTCTCCCACGGAACTGGGAGCAATTCTCAGCAAGCCCCAGGAGCCCTGCCTGTCTCCCTCCCTGTGCCTGGCTCCGAGGACAGGTCAGGCCTAGAGGCCAGAAAAGTCCAGGACCTGGACTGGGTAGGGTAGACAGGAAAGTGGCTGCATGGAGCCTGGAATGCCAGCCCAGCCAGGCTGGAAGGGTGAGGCCCGAGCTCAGGCCGAGGCAGTGGGGCTGGAGAGAAGCGCAGACAATGCGAATCTGTTGATTTATTCACGGCTCAGTGAGACGACGCTGGACGCTGGTTAGGGTAAGGGTTAGGGCAAGCATTAGCAGCAGGGGCATGGCCCTGGGAAGCACCTGGACCCCAGAACATAAGACAGGAGGGAGAGATGCCATCCATTCAGCAGGCACTTATGCCCACGACCAGCTGAGCCAGACCAGCATTCCCATTTCACCACCCCTTACTCCTCAGGATGCAAATGAAGCTCAGGGCTGGGCGGAAGCTGGCAGGGCTGTCCACAGGGAGGACCCCCGTGTGTCTCTCGGGCTGCCCAGGTGGCTCTGTCCACCCTTCTGTCTGGGAGGCTCCTTAAGGCTGGGGAGGGCCCAGAGGGAAGGAGATCCTGAGGGGCTGGCAGATTCAGGCCCTCCCTACGAGCTGAGGTTTGAAGAGGAGAGCAGACCACCCACAGTAGTGGGAGAAAGCACCGGCAGAAAAGCTGGCATATCCACCCAGGGCCTCTCTGCTTCTTTTGACCTTTTTCAGAGTTTCAGAGTTATGAACCAAATCGCCTTCATGAGAGATGACGAATCAGATGCTACATAGTGGGGGAGGCGGCAGCTGGCCTGGCTCCCCCACTTCCCCAGGACCTCCGCCTGGAGGAAGCCTGCCCAGGGCCGCAGCCCTGCCCCCAAAGACCCCAGGACAGACCAGAGCTCCTGCTGGAGCCGGGTGTCCCCATGCTGACCTGGCCATGTCCCCAGGTCCCACCCCAGGGTCACTTCCTGTAGCTCCGACTTCTCTAGTGGCTGATTGCAGTTCCCAGAATGTATAACATCCCAGGGTGCCAGAGCCCACCCAAGCAGCCACTCCTGTCCAGTTCCCAGAATGTATAACATCCTAGGGTGACAGAGCCCGCCCAAGCAGCCACTCCTGTCCAGTTCCCAGAATGTATAACATCCTAGGGTGACAGAGCCCGCCCAAGCAGCCACTCCTGAGTCACTCGGGCATGTCCAGGACTCAGGTCCACACAGACAGTGGCAACAGCTAGCCCTGGGCATCTACCCCCATGAAGGGGACCCTCGGTTCTGCGAGAGAGATCCCTGAAGTGGGAACTGGGCCCCCATGGTGCCCAGTGCCTCTCCCCCTCTCCTCTGCCACTCTGCCCTGCACCCAGAGGCAGCGCTGGAGGCCTTACTCTACCACTCAGGGCTTCTCAAACCTCTGGTTCCACTTTTCTCCTTTTAAGCTTTCCATTTTGTAAACTCACCTCCCCCTTCCCAGGCTTGGGGGTTCAAAGAACCCCAGCTGGTGGGAGAAGCGGCTGCACTGTGGTGCAGGGGGTGGTGAGTGAGCGAGGAGGCACTAGTGTGGGGCAGCTACTTCACCTCCCTGTGCCTCTGTGTCCTCTGTCAAAGAGGCAAGATAATGGCTCCCATTGCCGGGCTGCTATACAGTGCTCAGGGCCACAGTGCAGTGGGGGGACCCACGTCCATCGCCACCTTGATGCATACAACCCGGACAAGTTTACTGCTGTGATTTCTGCCGGCGCTGCTGTGCCGGTTCCCTGGTGCCGCACAGCCACGCACTCCCCATGAGTGGGCCTGCCCAGCATTAGCTGAGTGCCTTCTGTGTGCTCTACGCCAGGTGCCAAGGGCAGGCCAGCCAGGCAGAACCATGTGTGGGGCTGGGACAGGTCAGGGTGGTGGAAAGGTGGACAGATGGAGGCAGGAGGCAGGTGTGAGAAGCTGCCCACCCCACCCCTCAACACCACGGCACTTCCAGCTCCAGCAGGTCCTTGTTCTCGGCTGCCCCTGAGCCATGGGTGGCCAGGTCTCCTCCCCATCACCCCACTGAGACTCGAGACAGGGAGGACCTGATCCTGGAGTCCCTCCCAGCCCTGGCTGAGGAAGCCACCCAACCCGACAACGGGCTTGCGCAAGCCGCGCAGTGACTGCTCCCAGCCTCTCCCAAGGACTTAGGAGCCCAAAGCCGCCTCCCTCCCAGTGAGCATCCCAAGGCATCGCTGGCTGCAGCTGAGAGGGCCTCATTTGGGCACTGCCCTGAGGCTGGCACTTGCAGGTGGGGGCCCTTGGGAGCTCTGGGAGGCACCTGGCAGCCTCCCAGCCACCCCGGGCCGGTCCTGCTCTCCAGGCTTAGGGCTACAGCCACAACCACTGGGGGTAGGGGCGAGGGGAGTCCAGGCCCACCCTGTGCCGGCAGCAACTCCTTCCCAGCTCTGGGCCCAGTATGATGCCCATCTTCCCTCTGGGGAGTCATGTTCCTCCCGCTCCGGGCCCGTTCCCACCCAAGGCCCCTTTGCAGGAGACTGGCACTGTCCTCCTCCAGTGGGAACTGGGTGTGCCCTCAGCAAGACTCTGCCCCCTCCCGTCCTCATGTTCTCAGGAGACTGAGGCTGGGCACTCAGAACCAGCCCCAGGAGCAGAAGGCAGGCCTGCATATAGACTCACTGCAAGGAGACCCCTGGGGTGGAGACCCTCATTCCCTGATCCCCCAGGGGTCCTGCATCAAAGCTCTGGAGATGCAATTTCCAGCAGGGGCTCCCCTGACCAGGGCCATACTTTGGGGCCGGGACAATCCTACCACATGGATATGTCACCATCCTGCCCATGCGGGATGGCTTGAAGGGTTTCCCAGGACACCAGAGCTGGGAGCACTGGTCAGGTGGGGGCCTCAGGTGCAGCGTGACCGCTGGCACCAAAAGGTCTCACGCCCCCGAATGCCCCATTCACAGCAGGTGCAGGTGCTCCCTGGGCTACCTGCATCGGGGATGGATTGGTGCGTGTTGGGCTGACTCCTGCTTCCCAGGCCTGGGGTGGGGTCCCTGGGAGTCTGCACACCCAGCTGGGGCTTCCACCCTGCCCTCCCAGTGGGTGCAGCCCCAGGTGGAAGGTGATGGAGGGACCCACTCACTGCGCATCCCGCTGCGGGGGAGGGGCTGGGTCTCTGCCCTCCCCACCCCACCCTCCCCACTCCCGCCCCCGCACGGCCACGAGAGGGTGGCATGCTCCGCCTTCCCACGCCCAGGCCCGCGCCAGCCCCAGGCTGCTCCCAACCCCCAGCCTGTGCGCGCATCCCCCAGTCCTGCGTCTTTTGCCTTGCTCGGCTGGGTCCTGCTGTGGTTGGGGACCAGGCCTCGGCGGACCACCTGCTCTGCCCCTTTCCCTCCCTGCCCAGAATAGCGCTGGCCGGGTCAGTGTCCAGGACCCACCAAATATAGCATGGCCCTAGCTCCTGCCAGCTTCAGGCCTGGTGCCCTCCCCGTGAGGGGGTGGGAAACGTCAAGGGGTTTGACTGAAAGGACACACACCCCTTGCTGGACCCGAAAAAGCTTCTGTGACTTCGGGGGCCCTGGGGCCTGCTGAGGCAGAGCCGCCCCCTCCCCTGCAGGGGGTGGCTCCAACTCGGGCCTGGCAGACTTCCTAGCACAGGGGCCGGTGCCAAAGGCCCTCCTCCCACAGCCCTGATCCCGTACCGGTCCTGGCAGCTCCTGGCCTCAGTAGGAAGCGTGACTAGGCCTGGAGGAGCCTTTCCTCCTAAGAGTCTCCCCACCACCCCACCTGCGGGCATTCCTCATCTTCCCCCTGCCCCAGCACACCCGGGGCAGACTGAGGCAGGGGCCTCTCCTAGGGCTTCCCAGAAGGTGGGCTTGGCCACAGCTCCCATCTGCTCAGTGCTCCCTGCCTGACTGGGCCCCTCCCCATAAATAGCCCTGGACAGGCGAGGGGCTGATCAGCCCATCAAAGCCGGACACTTTTGGGATCCCACACAGCATCGAAAGGTCAAGGCCTCGAAGTGAGGTCGTGTGGTGGTTGGGGGAGGTCGGGTGTCTTCTTGCCCACAGTCCTGACCCTGGGCATGGCTGAGGAGGTCGCAGGGAGTGTGGAGGGTGAGGCAGGGTGAGCTGGGTGCGAGGGTGTAGCAGTGTGTCTCGAGAGCTTTGTTCTTGAGTGGGTCTGCCTCGGGGGCTTTAGAGCAGACCCCAGAGGGTGGCCAGGAGGATGGGGGCCAGGGCCAGGGTGGCCGGGGTGGCAAGGCCGGCGCCGTTGCAGAGATCGTACTGGCAGCAGGAGGTGGTGGACGCGTGCTTGGAGTAGCCATCGTACACAGTCTCGAAGCAGCGGGGCACGCAGGACTTACTGACCTTCATCCTGGTGGGGGTGTAGTCTGCAGAGGGGCGGGGCGGTGAGCCAGCTCCGCTAAGAGGGGCAGGAGACCCAGCTGGCCCCACACCAACATCCATGGCCATCAGGGCAGGGCCCCTCACCCTGGAGCTCCCAGACAGGATCCGGGGACAGGAGAGCCTCTTTCCTCAGGACCCCCACATGCTCAGGGGCAGGGCAGAACCTCCCCTTCGTGCTCCCCAGGCAGGGCCACACAGGGCCCCCAGACTCACAGGTGCGCGTGGTCATGCAGTAGGCAACCATAGCTGGGCAGCGCATGGGGTTGAAGCAGTTGTCTCCGTTGTAGGCACACACGTGGCAGTCCAAGGCCTGGGCTGGGGTTGGCAGATGGGCGGGAAGGGAACGGGGGTCACAGAACATGAGAGGCCCCTCCTCCAGCCCATCAGGTCCCCAGCCCGTCACCTTCTCCAGGGCAGGGGGCTAGAAGGAGGGGTTGTCGCTGGGAATTCTAGCCTCCTTCCCTACTTTCAGCCCATCTGCCCTCAAAGTGGGTCTGCCCATCCCTCTGTCCTTTGTCCATCTTACCCAGAGGTAAGCCCATGAGGACCACCAGGATCAGGGTGAGCAGGGGCGTCATGGCTGCAGGCAGGAGGGCAGCGTGGGAGTGGGGAGGTGAACAGCAGCTAGCCCTGGATCCAACTCAGGGGTGGCGCACAGAGGATCCAACTCAGGGTGGTGCGCAGAGGACGTGGGGCCGGCCCTGCCTCCCGGAGCTCCTGGTCTACTGGGAGTGCTGCAACCCTGCACAGCAGGTGGCAAAGACAGGTGGTCAGTACTAGGCCTGAAGGACCCATGGGGGCCTGGGCAGGGATGATGGTGGGCAGAGGGGCCACCTAACTCAGTGGGTGTCAGGGAAGGTTTCCTGGAGGAGGAGACACTTGGGATGGGACAAGAAGGGAGAAGAGATCAGGACATTTAAATCAGAGACCAGCACCTGCAAAAGCTCAAAACAGCCTGTAGCGCTGGATGGAGGAGAGATGGGGGGAGGATGAGGGGCAGTGCTAGAGAAGGAGTAGGGATGGGCAGAGGGGCCTTAAATACCAGGCCTCAACAAGGATTTTACCCAGGGGATGGTTGGTGCAGAGGTCCCATGGGAGGTGCTCTGCAGCCCCATCCCAAGCAGGGCCCTGGGGGCCGGATGGCTGGCCATGGCAGGACTGGGCCCAAGGGCTGGGTCTCTTCTCGCTGTTCCCCTCCCCTCTGCTCCTGGGGTGTCCCTACTTGGGGTTCCTTCTTCCAGAAGACCTCCAGAGCCCTGGTTAGGGTTGTCTGAGTCCTCGGCCACTGCAGAAGCTCCCCAGCAGGGATGAGCTGTGCCCAGCTTGGGGGGAATGCATTTTGAGCCCCTCCCAGGAGGGCACTTGGGCCAGACAAGAAGAAGCATTTCCCCGGCTGGGTCTGGTGTTTGGAACGGGAATGCCCCCTCTGGAAAGAGGTTTACAGTGGGGAGGTGGGGGTTGGATTACGGCTCTCCCACCCCCGCGGGGATACTCGGCCCTCGGTCTCCGTCCTGGAGGACTAAATTAAACTTACGCCTTCCCGAGAACAACAAATCCGTCTCTCAGGACACATTTGCCCAGGCCAACCCCAGGATGCCAAAGGCCAGAGTCAGGCCTGCGGCTTCGAGCTTCCCAACCCCCTCACGGAGAGCCCCGCCCCAAACACTGCGGTCCCAGGTCGAGGGGAGGGCTCTCGGCGCGAGCGGGACTATCAGGGTGACCTCACCTGTGACCTTCACCACCGTGAGGTACCGCCGCGCCTGGGAGTCACCCGCGGCCGCTCGCCGGTAGGTGCCTGCCTGAGTCTAATCGTAGGCGTGTCTGTGTCCCGCAGCACCGGTGCCGCATCGCCTGATGCTCACCGCAGGCCCAGCCCAGTCCCGCCTCCGGAACAGCCCGCCCAGAGCGAGCTCACCGCAGGCCCCGCCCCAGGCCTGCCCCGGCCCCACCTCCTGAGCAACCCACCGAGCCGAGCTCACCGCAGGCCCCGCCCCTGCCCCGCCTCCTGGGCACCCGCCGAGCCGAGTTCACCGCAGGCCACGCCCCTGCCCCGCCTCCTGGGCACCCGCCGAGCCGAGTTCACCGCAGGCCCCGCCCCGGACCCGCCTCCTGGGCACCCGCCGAGCCGAGTTCACCGCAGGCCCCGCCCCGGACCCGTCCCCGGACCGCCGGCTCGCCGGGCAAGCGCTGGGACGCCGAGGCCAGTCCAGGCATCTGGATCTCCGACACAGAGGCAGCCACGCAGTGATTCCCTGGCGACCCTCAGACTCACGTGTTCCGCCCGGACACTCCGCAGGCTATCTTCACCGCGTCCCGCGGCAGCCCAGCCTTCCCCGCAGCCGCCTCCGCCCACTCGCCCGCGCCGCGTCGTTTGTCGGCCGGCACCAGCCTTGCGGCCCCAGCTCCGCGCTCCTCCAGCCCAGGCCCAGCAGCTCCGGAACTGGCGCCCTTTGGCGCACCCGCCTCGCTGCCCATGGCCTCCGCCTGCCTCCCCTGCGCTCAGCCTCCGCTTCTGGTCCCTGTAGCAAAGCTGGAAGGCAGGCCTGCAAGGCAGCCCCTTGCTCCGTGGTCCCTCTCACCATCATAATGTTAATATTAAATAATTATCTTTACATAACTTTGAATACTTACGTTATTGGTTCTGTTTTTGGCAAAATGTAATAAAATTTCATGGGTCCGAAAGTTTTCATTTTTTCCAATGTGAGAAAGAAAAATAAAACCTTTTCTTCTACCCTAAAGCTCATTTTTTTCTTTAAAACATTTTTGCGGGCCTGAGGTACAGAATACACCATGCCTGCTGGGCAAGCGGGCTCCGGTTCCAGGAAATCCTCCGGTCCCCAGCAAACTAGGCCAGTTGGTTGTTCTGTTTGCCGAGAGGTAATGCGCACCCTCCTGTGCCAGGTCCTAGTTGGGGAGAAGGCAAAGAATAAAACCAGCAGACGTTCCAGAATATTCCCACCCCATGGAGCTCACACTCTGGTGGGATAAGAGGCGTGAAAGGAACGCATAGGTCAGAACCAGAGTATGTCGCGGTCTTCAGCCTCAGACCACGATGAATTAATACGGATGAAACTTCCCTTGCCCGCCCGCCAGCCGCTCGCCTCCTGCTGTGTGGCGTGGTTCCTACCCGGTCTGTGACCCAGGGGTTGGGGACCTTTATGTTAAAGGAAGTTCTTCAGGCAGAAATACGGATCTACACAAAGGAATAAATGACACCAGAAATAGGAAATAGAAGGTAATTTTTTTCTTATTTTTGAATCAAGTTAAAAGATAGTTGATTACCTAAAGCAAAAATAATAACAATGTATTAAGGAATTTATAGCAAATGTAGAAGTAAATTGTATGATAATAGTAGTGCAGGCTGGGCACCGCGGCTCACGCCTGTAATCCCAGCACTTTGGGAGGCTGAGGCGAGTGGATCGCTTGAGCCCAGGAGTTCAAGACCAGGCTTGGCTGGGCAACGTAGAGAGACCTCATCTCTAAAAAAAAAAAAAATACCAAAAAATTAGCTGGGTGTGGTGGTGCACACCTGAGGTTGCACCCAGGAGGCTGAGGTGGGAGAATCACTTGAACCCAGGAGGTGGAGGTTGCAGTGAGCTGTGATCACACTACTGCACTGAAGCCTGGGTGATAGAGCAAGACCCTGTGTCAAATAAATTTTTTAAAAAATAGTAATACAAATAGACCAGGAGAGGGACAATGGAAGTTCGCTGTTGTAGATTTATTCTACTCTATGTGAAGTGGCCTAATATTTCTTGGAGGTAGACTAGTAAGTCAAAGGTGTATGCTAAGACACTAAAGTGTCACTAAAAAAAGACAAAGAAAAAAGCAAAAGTCAAAGCACTGTAGTTAATAAATCAACAAAGGTGATGATACAGAATTATTTATTTATAAAAGCACATGTTACAGAGACTGCAGAAGAGGAGAAAGGAAAAAACAATGAGACAAATAGAAAACAAATAGCAAGATGACATATATTTAAACCCAGCCACAGCAATAATGACACTATGTCATCTAAACACTTCAATCAGGCTGAGCACGGTGGCTCACACCTGTAATCCTAACCTGTAATCCCAACACTTTGAAAGGCTGAGGCAGGTGGATCACTTGAAGTCAGGAGTTCCAGACCAGCCTGGCCAACATGGTGAAACTCCCTCTCTACTAAAAAATACAAAAATTAGCTGGGCATGGCGGTGGGTGCCTGTAATCCCAGCTAC
The DNA here is from genome assembly GCF_028858775.2 of Pan troglodytes. Lineage (NCBI taxonomy): Eukaryota > Metazoa > Chordata > Mammalia > Primates > Hominidae > Pan > Pan troglodytes. The sequence goes on from NC_072405.2 coordinate 153,114,030, forward strand.
TTGGGAGGCTGAGGCAGGAGAATTGCTTGAACCTGGGAGGCAGAGGTTGCAGTGAGCTGAGATGGTGCCACTGCACTCCAGCCTGGGCGACAGAGTGAGTGAGACTCTGCCTCAAAAACAAACAAAAACATCTCAATTAAAAACAGAGGTTGTCAGATTGGATAAAAATAGAAACAGCCAAGTATATGTTGTCAGTGGGAAACTCACCAGACATGTAAAAACACAAATAAGATAAAAGTAAAAAGATGGAGAGAGATATACTATGCTAACACCAATTAAAAGAACACAGGCATGACTACGTCAATATCAAAGTAGGTTTAAAGCAAAGACTATAATCAGAAATAAAGAGGAGCATTACTGGCCAGGTGTAGTGGCTCTCATCTGCAATCCCAGCACTTTGGGAGGCTGAGGTGGGAGGATTGCTTGAGGCCAGGAGTTTGAGACCAGCCAGGGCAAAACAGCAAAACACTATCTGTACTAGAAAGAAAGAAAAAAAATTTAAAAAGAGGGACATTACCAAATGATAAATTGATCAGTTCATGAAGAGGACTCAGCAGTTCTAAATATGTGTGCACCTAACAATTAAGCTTCAAAATACACAAAGCAAAACAAACAACATCTGATAGAACTGAAAGGAGAAAAAGAAAATCCACAATAACAGAGATTTCAACACTCCTCTTTTGAGAACTGATAAAAAATAGACAAAAAGTCTGTAAGGATGAAGACGTGGATCACATTACCAGTCAACATGACCAACTTGATGTTTATAGGACACTCCACCTCACAGAAGGGGAACACACCTTTATTTACCAATAATGTCCTCCAAGGCAGACTGTATTCTGGGCCATAGAACAAATCTCAGTAAATTTATACGGATTAAAATCATGCAGATTATTTGCTTGGACTACAATGGAGCTAAATTAGAAATCAATAACAGAAATATATCTAAAAGATCATCAAATATTTAGAAACTGAGTAATAACATATTTCTAAACAACTTATAGGTCAAAGGAGAAACCAAAAAGGAAATCAGAAAATATTTCCAACTGAATGAAAATGCAAACACAATTCATCAAAGTCAAAGGATGCAGCTGAAGTGGGCCCTGGAGGGAAATTTTGCACTAATGCTTCTTTTAGAAAAAAAAGAACTAAAACTTCTTTTGGAAGAGAAAGTTCTCCAAAAAAAACCACCTAAACTTTCACCCTCAGAAACCAGAACAAAAAGAGCAAATCAAACCCAAGGTAACCAAAATGAAGAAAATAGCAAAAATAAAAGCAAAAAAAAAAAAAAAAGAGAGAGAGGTAGAAAAAGAAGATAGAGAAAAATCAGTGAGAGCAATGTTTGAGAATGCCCCTCCAGGAGGAGGACCTCAACAACCCACCCAGTCCGGCTTGTCCATGGCAGGACCAGAGAAAGGACCTCTTGCAAACCAAAGCTAGCTGCTTCTGAGTTGGGGGCTGGCCAGTGGAGTGGGCGGCTGGGGCTGCCCCTCCAGCCCTCCGTGGGATCTGGCTGTCGAGACTGGGCGTTAAGGGAGGCTCTTGGGCCCCCCTGATCTGACTGAATAATGCTCCTTTCTTTCTCCCACCTGGCCTTTCAGCCAAGATGCTGTCAGGCGTCATCAGCCCCACACAGGGCCTGCAACCTTGTAGGTGGGGACAGCGCAGCTGGCCAGAGGGGGCCGGGTGGGAGCTCAGGCCCGACTGGACGGTGAGGAGAGCAGAAGTTCAGAGCAGGTGGAGGGAGGATCCCTTTTCAGAGGACCTGGTCAGTTGCTTTTGCACAGTCTCCCTGACAGCTGCCCTCTGTCTGGACATTGTGCTTTGGCTGCTTTTAGCATTTCCATTTTTAAGGCATAGAGAAAATTGCATCCGGTGATGGGCCAGGAGAGTCAGCCATGCACCCCATGACAGGGACAGTGCCCCACCCCTGGGTGCTGGCCGAACCTCAGTGGCTGTGCCTTGGGGCCCCACCACTCAGTCCTATGCCTAAGACATCTCCCTGCAAGTTCTGAGCTTGGGCTCTGGCAGAGGGAGCTCCTCCTTCAGGGGCACTTGGGACATGGGGGCAGGGCTGTCGGCCCCCTCTGGCCAGCTGCGCTGTCCACACCTACAAGGTTGCAGGCCCTGTGTGGGACTGATGATGCCTGACAGAGTCTTGGCTGGGACTGGGGCTGGGGTCAGGTTGTGTCCAGGACAGTTGAGGAGCTGTCCAGCAGGGTCACAGAGAAGCAGCCTGGAGGCTGGGAGACTGAGCTAGGGACCCTTGGAGGCACAGGGCAGAGGGCAGTGATGGGCTATGAGCTGTGACTGTCCTTGGGCTTGGTCTGGAGTCCTGCCAGCTCCCAGGCCCCATTGCAGCCACATGGGCAGCCTAGCCCTCTCTGGATCCTGCAGGTTCGCTTCCACTCCTGGGCCTTTGCCCAGGGCCCGCACGCAGCCTCATCCATGCTGCCTTCGTTGTCCCTGTACCTGCTGCTGCTTTGCAGTCTTCCCTGACCCACCAGCAGAACTCCCTCTTCCTTCATTCCTGGAGTTTGGTGGCCACAGCCCCCGTTTCCTGACTTTCAGGGGTGGGAGTGGTGGGGGAGGTGGCATTCCCGCCTGCCTCCAGGCTGCACTGGACACAGAGCACTCCCGTTCCCTGGGCCCTGGATGAGGATTCCTGCAGCCAGCCTGCCGTGAAGTGGCAGGAGTCACTTTCCCTTGCCCAGCCTTAGTTTCCCCATACGGAAGTGGGGATGGGTGGGTCTGCGGCCTAGGCACTCCTACCCCTCTGCTCTCTGCCCGACTCCCATGCCCAGGTGCCTTCGCACACCCTGCCCTGGGCGCTTGGCAGGCCTCAGGCCACCTGTCCAGAGTGGAGTGGAAAAGGGCACAGATGGGGCCATGAGCGGCACTGGCCTGGGCGAAGGCGGATTTTCCCTGTGCAGGAGCCCCAGCACCTGGCTCTCCGGTGGCCACCAGGGGGCGCTCATACTTAGACCTCCAGGAGCACTTGCAGGCCCCTCCCACATGCCAGCACACAGGGGAGAAGGGGCGCCCTCACCCCTTCACCCTGGGTCATGTCCCTGAGACTGGGGTTCAAGAGCCTCCAGAGAGGCCGGCTTGGAACACCCCAGGCCCAACCCCAGCCTCGGAGCCATGTGGACACTGACTACCCACAGCCACCACCCAGGGCAAGTCCAGCTGCCTGGGCCCACCCCCATCCATGGGAACCCAGCAGCCCCTTGGCCAGACATCACCAGGGTGAAGCTGGACTGGAGGGGGCGGGGAGCATGACGCAGGGAATATGGGCCAGGTGAGGTCGCCCAGAGGCAGGGAGGGTTCTGCACCCACTGCGTGGGTTCTGGTATTTCGGGGATGAGGCTGTGACGTGGAGTGAGATGAGGCCCCTGGCAGATGCCCCAGCAAAGGGCCCTTCCCCTTCTGGAGAGGGCCAGAGGCTCCCGCAGGCTGACCCCACGCCCCCGGCATGGGAAGTCTCAGGCCTCACCAGGGTCAGAGCAGAGTTCTGCCTTCCCCCAGGCCAGCTCCCTCGCAGGTCTGGCCTGGAAAACTTATGGTGACCGAGCCCCCTCCGGCCCCGGCCAGCAGACAGTGGTGTAGCATGGGTGGCAGCTGGTGAGGGGTCAGTGGTGCTCCCTGGCCCTGGGTCCAGGCACTCAGCTCTTTGTCCCACGCACCATGAGACCAGCACCATTACCACCCCCAGTTCCAGCCAAGGGCAGGAGCACTAGGTGGGGTCTGGGGCCCCAGGAGCGCACGGAAATGCCTGCAGCCCTGCAGTGGCTGGGAGGGGCGCTGAGGGCCAGGGCCACCATTTAGTCACAGGCAGCATGTGGGGTGCTGGCTGCACCAGGTGGGTGGCCAGTGGAGGAAAATGGAGGCTCCCGGAGGTGGAGTGCTTTGCCTAAGGTCTCTCAGTCAGGGCAAGGAGTGACCCACCTTGGCCGCCCTGGGGAGATGGGCCTTGGGTGTGGAGAAGGGTGATCCCAAGGTGGAGACAGTGAAGCTCACCCAGACCCAGTCCTGCGGTGCCTTGGCTGGGCAGGCAGCCCTCCAGGAGGGGGTTGCACAGTGGCCCTGGGTCCCAGGGGAGGCAGGATGGACAGGTGGTAAGAGCAGGCCTTCCCAAATCACGCTTCACCTCCAGTAACCATCCAGCACCCCACTCGCCCCCAGGCCCTCAGCTGGAACTGGGGGTGGTGATGGTGCTGGTCTCATGGTGCGTGGGACAAAGAGCTGAGTGCCTGGACCCAGGGCCAGGGAGCACCACTGACACCTCACCAGCTGCCACCCACGCTATGCCACCGTCTGCTGGCCGCGGCCGGAGGGGGCTCTGCCACCATGGAATTTCCAGGCCAGGCCTACGAGGGAGCTGGCCTGGGGGAAGGCAGAGCTCTGCTCTGACCCTGGTGAGGCCTGAGACTTCCCATGCCGGGGACATGTGGTCAGCCTGCGGGAGCCTCTGGCCCTCTCCAGAAGGGGAAGGGCCCCTTGCTGGGGCATCTGCTGGGGGCCTCATCTCACTGCACGTCCCAACCTCATACCGAAATACAGCCAGAACCCACGCAGTGGTCATGGAACCCTCCCTGCCTCTGGGCGACCTCATCTGGCCCATATTCCCTGCGTCATACTCCCCACCCAGTCTAGCTTCACCCTGGTGAGGTCTGGCCAAGGGGCTGCTGGGTTCCCATAGATAGGGTCCATGGGACTTTTCCTGGATGGTGGCTGAACTTTCCCTGGGCAGCTGGACTTGCCTTGGCGATGGCTGTAGGTAGTCAGTGCCTACTTGGCTCCAAATCTGAGGTTGGGCCTGGGGTGTCCCAAGCCGGCCTCTCTGGAGGCTCCTGAACCCCGGTCTCAGAGACATGACCCGGGGTGAAAGGCTGAGGGGTTCCTTCTCCCCTAGGTGCTATGTGTGGGAGGGGCCTGCGAGCCCTCTTACCCTGTGCTCCTACTCAGGCCTCACCCCAGGAGTGCCCTCCACCTCTGGGGCGGTGGGAGGCATCTGAGCAGCCTGCCCCTTCCAGGGTGAGGACGGACGGTGCCACCTCAGGCATCACCCCACGACTGGCCCCAGGGGACATGTGCTGGAGGCTCAGGGTACCTGTGTGGCCTGATATCCGCCCCTCAGCTCCTCCGTCCCAGAATAGCACAGCCACAGCCACACTGGTTTAAATCATTTATCTCCATGTAGAGATTTGAGTACAAAAATAAACGGCAACAAAACAGAAGGAGTGTGAAATCCAGGGATCCACAGGGCTTCTGTCCTCCACCTTCCATGCAGCTGGGGGCTGCATCCTCTGTGGGGTGGCTTCATCCTCTGTGGGGTCTGCGGGGCCTGCTCCAAGTCATCAGCATTCCATGCCCACCTGGACCTGGTCCCAGACTTTTGGGGAAGCCCTCAGCCTGGGGCTCCTGGCACCCCCGTTGCGGCTGGGGAAGAGAGGTGTGGAATCCCCAGAGAAAGGGAAGGAAAGGCATGAGGGGCCTTCCCTGGGGGGAAGGTCACAGGCTGGGGGCTAAGATGACGGCCAGGAGGCTCAGGGCCAGCCCCAGGCTGAGGGCACTGTGGGCGAGGGCGGTGCGGGTGGGTGCAGAGTTGTGCAGCTTCTCATTGCACAGGTCCTCCTGGCAGCACTCGGTGGAGCTGGTGCCGCTGCTGACCTGGCCTTGCAGGGTGTAGCTGGGTGTGCACGACTCCGCACAGTCCTTCTTCACCAGATTCCCCCTCAGAGGCTCCACTGGGCACAGGTGAGTGTGGTCAGGCCAGGCAGCCACCTCTGCCCCCCACCTCCCCACAACCTTCCAGCCAGCAACCACAACAGCCAGGGATGTCCCCCAGCCCGAGGGACACCTGGACAGATGCTACTCACCTGTGTTCATGGTCTTGCAGAAGCGAGAGCTGGCCGGGCAGACCACAGAATGCTTGCAGTTGCTGGAGCTGGTGCACACGTGGCAGCGCAGGGTAAGGGCTGGCGGGGAGGGAGTCGGGCTCAGCGGGCCCAACAGAGGCCTCCCGGTGACTCAGCAGGGCCTGCTCCCCCACCCGCAGAGACCCCTCCTGGACAGAGGCCCTGCTGCCCTTGCCCTAGGCCCCCAACCCCGGGCTCTGGGTCCTGGCAGGGCATGAGCCCTGAGTGCAGCCTCAGGGGACATGTGTTCCAGCCTGGGCCGGCTTGGAAAAGGTGTCCTGCCCTGCCCCTGTTTAGGGTGTGTTGCAAGCCTTTCCTCCAAGGTCTCAGGGAGCTCTGCGACTGCCAAGAGGACACTGGCTCTTGTCCCCACCCCAGGGGCTGTCCCTGGAGGAGATGGCTATGTTTCTGAGGGCCTGACTGAGCTAAGGCCCCAGGGGCAGCCAGCTTGGCTGCTCTGAGCCTGTGACAGGAAGGGCTTGGTGGCCTTTGGGCTGTCCTGGGCTGTGCTGGGGGAGACCTGGGGACCGGGAGGGGCTGGTGGCAGGGACTAGATGGCCGCTCTCCCAGTGAGAAGCATCTCAAGACAACCCCCTGCTCCACTCTCTCAGGGTCCGTGACTCCAGGAGTCAGTTCTAAGATCCTCAGATTCTGAAACATTGTAAATCTGACACTCGTTAAGATTCGGGCTCCATGTTGTTTTAAATTTGAAGAGCCTAGCACCCACAGTGTCGGGCTTCTCTGTGCCTAGATGTCGTCAGCTCCAGGCTCCTAGTATTTGGTGACCACACAGGCCAGAGCCGCCCACCCGCCCATCCCCTTGGCCCAGCCCCTCACCTGGCCCTGTAGCCACAGCCAGGGCTGCAAGGAGCAGCAATGCTGTCCTCATCTCTGATGTCGTCTGGGAGCAGTGCGGGCCCCTGCATTGCCAAGGCCTTATAGGCATGGGCTGGGCGGGGGTGGGCAGTCCGCCAGCCAGCGGCATTCTGCAGGGCTCTGTGCAAGCGTCAGCCCAGGACCGGCACCTGCCCCACCCTGCCTGGCCCACGCCCACCAGCCTGGCTGTCGCTGGGCGCTGCCCCTGCTGCCCCCCGCCAGGCAGAAGTCTGCCCTCCGCAACGGGGCCCAGTGGCTTCCTGGCCCTGCTGTTCCTGCTGCTGCGCCTCCATCTCTCCCACTTTCACTTCTCTGTCTCTGTGGGTCTTGTTCTCTCGCTGCCGTCCGTTCCTGGGTCACTTTGTCTCTGACCTGCCACCCGCTACCCCCCGCCCCCCACCCCCCACCATCCATCACCATCCTGTGTCTTTGTCCCTGCATTCCCCCCATAGTTCCCTCAATAGAGTTGCAGCCTGTGCCCGGTGCCCTGTGGGTGCCCGTGGGTGTCCAGGGCAGGGGAGGTAGGAAGAGCAGGTGCTGGTCCTACTCTCCTGGCTCTGGGCTCAGGGTTGCTGCCTGGGATGCAGAAGGTCCTTGAGCTGCAAGGGCTCGGGGTGGCTGTGGGCTGATGGGGTGTGTGAGGCAGAGGCAGAGGCCACTCCGAGGCAGGGAGGGCAGCTGGGGCAGCAGTGAGGTGAGCACTGGACAGAGTGAGGACTGTGAGGACCCGGCCCTCGAAGTTGCCTGGGGAGCCCTGTGGGCAGAAGGCCCGGGCTGTGGAGGCAGCAACTCCACCCTGCGTTGTGCAGGGAGAGACTGAGCCCTCCTGGTCTCCACCAGCCCTGCCTCCCGCCCTCCAGGGCCCCAGAAGCCCTCCCCGTGGGATTCCTTCCCCCACTCTCCAGGCCCCTCCTGCTACGTTGGGGGCAGCGCCATCCCGGCCACTTTGTAACTATTGCTCTAGGTGTCCCGGCTCCAGTCTCCCCAAAATCGTGAACTCTTTGGGGCTGGGCCCCAGCACCCAGGGCCTCAAAGCAGGTTCTTGGTCTGCTGCCCGTTGAGTGGAGGCCAGTCCCCGCCTTCACCCTCTTTATACTCACAGGAGGGACTTTCTTTCCCTGGAGACGGGGTCTCTGAGCACCCACCGCCTCACGCAGGAGCCCACCTCTTGGGGCCCCCATCCACCTGCTCAGCCCAGCACGCTCTGCCGCTCGCCTGTGCTGGGCAGCACCCACCTGAGTGGTGTGGAGGGGCCCACAGACTTGCTTTGCCCCTGCCCTGGCTAGGCTGAAGGTGAGTGGGAGCCGGGGCACAGATGGAGGTCAGCCCTGGGCCCAGCCTCCTGCCGCCGCTGCCACGTGGCTAATGAACAGACAACAACAGGCCCAGGGCAGGGCAGGGCCGGTTCCGGGGAGGGTGGTCCTGGGCTGGGCTGAGGCTTTTGGGAGCACCGTGGGTACTGGGGCCAGTCAGGCCTGGGCTTGAGACAGACCCTCTGGCCCTTCCTCCCGGCATCTCTCCCTTGCTGAGCCCCACGTCTCAGATGCTGGAGATCCCAGCAAATGTCTCCTGAGAATGCTCCTGGCCGGGCTCTCCCTGACACAGTGCCGGGGCCTGGAGGATCCACCTACAGGAGGGGTTGCCTGGTGGTGCCTTTAGAAACCAGGGTGCAGGCAGGAGCCCCCTGGGGCAGCCCCACATTTGCATCTGGTGCCTGGCCCTGGCTGGAGCTTGGTGGGGACGTGTGGAGTCTCACTTGCCAAGGCAGGTGACCCAAAGGTCCATGCCCCCACCCAGAGAGAGGAGGTTTCCTCCAGCTCCAAGGCCCTGTGTCCATGGGTCACAGTGAGAGGCATGGGCAGCTTGGGAGAAGGTGCTTCCAGGGGCCTTGGGAAGCAGAGCTCAGGGCTTGGTGACAGGGTGGTGACTCGGTGGGCATGGCAGGTGGGGAGGGTGACTCACTGTGGCCAGGGGCATGAGAGCTGCTGGAAAAACAGGTTTGGAATTCCTGCTGGGTCTGGTGGAGCTGGAGGGTCCCGGATGTCAGGTGGCCTGAGAGTGGGTTCTGAGTGTGGGGCCATGGGGGAGTGTGCTCCCCACACCTGGGGCTGGAGGAGGGCCCTGCACACCTGGCTCACCCCCATGGGACACCTCAGGCATCACTGTGGCTGCGTCCCTGCCAGGCATGGGAGCCGGAGTGGGGTTCCAGTTTCGTGGGATGAGGGCCTCTGACCTGGCAGGGCTGCCCACGAGGATGAGCTGCCCATCCCGGGCGGTCCTAGCAAAAGTATGAACAGCAGCCCTACACAGTTCACTTTCAGGAGAAAGTGGGTGCTTCTGATGCCACGAGCCCTTGGACAGCTGAGCTTATGGGGACAGTGCAGTCAGGGAGGGTTTCTTGTAGGCAGTGACCTGACTAGAGCCTCAGAGCCAGGGATTGGAATGTGGAGAGGAGACACTGTGGCCCCTCATGTCAGTCCCTGCCCAGTGCTTGCTCACTGGTGAGGAAGTGAGGGCCAGAGAGCTCCAGGCACGTTCTGGGGCAGAACCTGGTGGGGTCTCAAGCACTTCTCACTATCACTGCCAGCCTTTTCCCCCTCCTCCCTCCTCTGTTCTCTAGAGCCTGGGCCCTCCCCTACTCCACCCCTCCCACTCAGCCCCTGGAGCTGGGGCCCTGGGCCTGGTTGGTACCATCAGGGTATTGGCAGCAGAAATGACACCTGGGAGAGGCGACGAAGGGGCCTGGGGCAGGGAAAACCACCGCCCCACCCCGTTAGCCTTGCCCGCTGCTCCCTGAACCAGGAAACCCGGCACGGGGACAAGCCCAGGCTTCTGTCTGGAGCAGAAGTTCCTTGCTCATGCCCCTTCCCCCACCTTCTGTCCCCTCTACCTTATGCTGGGCCCCTAGGAACACACAAGGGTGTGGTGGCTCAGAGAGGGAAGCGCCTGGCTTAGGGCGGCACAGCACCGTACTCCAGGCTTCCACCAGCCCAGCCCTGGGCCCTGTCCTGGCTGAATGGGTGCCTGGTGGACAAGGCGGGGCCCTGGGCTGGAGGAGCTGGCTGAGTAGGTGCCTGGTGGACAAGGCAGGGCCCTGGCCTGGAGGAGCTGACTGAGTGGGTGCCCGGTGGACAAGGCGGGGCCGCGGGCTGGAGGAGCTGGCTGAGTGGGTGCCCGGTGGACAAGGCGGGGCCCTGGGCTGGAGGAGCTGGCTGAGTGGGTGCCTGGTGGACAAGGCGGGGCAGCGGGCTGGAGGAGCTGCCTGGGCTGGAGGAGCTGCCTGGGCTGGAGGAGCTGGGAAGCCCCAGGGCACAGGGAAGGGCTTCTTCACCCTCAGGCTGTTACCTGGGCAAGCCAGAATCCCAGCCACACCCCAGGGGTTCCAAAATGCATCCATCTGCCTTGAGGCACTCCATTCATTCATTCATTCACTCACTCATTCATTCATTCATTCTTCAACATTTTATAAGGACCAACCATATGCAAGGCACTTTGGATATAATGGAGACCAAGAGAGAAGAGAGACAGGGCCCAGGTCCCAGGGCCTGCAGACCAGTGGGGAGCGGGAACAGACAATTGCTGCCTCTGTGGGACCCACAGCAGGGGTGTGATGATGTGGAGGGTGAGGATCTGGGGCTGAGAAGCCAAGGGAAGACCAACCTTGTTGGAGCTGTCTAAGCAGGGAAGGGTGTGTGGCCATTACCTGGTAAGCAGGTGGGTGTCGGGCAAGGGCATTGGGGCCCAGGTGCCAGGCCCCTTTTCTGTCTCTTTCCCCTGCAGGGGCAGGTGGCTGCCCCGAGCTGAGCGGCTGAGTGTGTGGTGTCTTTCTAGAGGCTGCCCTGATCCTCTCAGCCCCCTCACCTGCACAGATGGGGCCTCAGATGGACAGCAAGGGCCCGGCCTTGCCCGGCATCACCCAGCAAGCGGGAGCCACAGCTGGGCTGGGCCTCTGGGCCTGGGCCCTTCCCTCACACCCAGGCCTCCCCACTCCTCTTTCTAGTGCCGGAGTCACCTTTACACATAGCACCACAATCTCAGGCAAAGTCTCTTTCACCTGCTTCCCAGGGCCAAGCCTGGCCCTGCCCCAGTCTTAGGTCACCCCCTGGGACCCTGGCTACCAGCCACCCCTCCCAGGGTACACCTAGTGTCCATGGGCCGGGACGGGACAGGGGCCGGGGCTGGAGGCCAGCTCTGCCCCTCCACACAGGCCCCTCATCCTTGCCAGGTCTCTCTTTCCTGCACTGCCAGGGGGGCAATCTAGGGAGCAGTTTCGTGGATGGAGAAACCCTTCTACCTTGGGGCACAGCTTGTTCCCAGCAAAGGCTGGACTGGGGCTCTAGGTTCCTAAGGCCCAAGAGAAACAAACCTGTTCCCAGGCCTGGCTGGTGGTGCCCACAGGCGGGGCTGGCACCTTCCCTGGGAGAGGCACCATTTCAGCACCTAGGACCGGCATGGTCCCTGCGAGGCGCTGGCGTTCAGGGGGCTAGTCAAGGGTGCCCAGTGCCAAAGTCTGGGCGATGAGGGAGAATCCCTCAGGGTGTGAACTGTGTCCAGCCTGTGGTAGGGGGAGAGAGGTTGCAGCGGAGTGCAGCCCTGGAGCCACGGAACCATAGCGCAAACAACTGTGGGGACCTCAGAGTCCCAAGACTGCAGGCTGTTAGCATGGGCTTGCAGAACACAGAACCCCAGAATTGCAAGACCCAAGGAACCTGGATGAGAATCAGGTGCCCTGGACGGGGGTTATTTTCACACATTAGGACATGCTCCCACCAGCATTCTAGGGAAGGTCAGAGGGTTTGTGTTAATGCTGAACTCCTGGGTTCTCCCCTCTGCTAGGCCACAGCTCAGTCTACTTCCTGTTGTGGCCTGGAACTTGTGGCTGCCAACCCTTAGCTTCATGAGGTAGGTTCAAGGCTGGTGAGCACAGGGCCCACCTCACTTTCCTCCCCCACTCCCCTGCCTTCATTTGCTCCCAATACATACCTGCTCATCCATCCTCTATCCTCCATCCATCCATGCATCCATCCATCTACCATCTGCCCACTCATTCTCCACTCATCCACCCACCCATCTATCCATCCACTCATCTGTCTATTCTCCATCCATCTATTCATCCCTCATCCAGCAATCAATCTACCATCTGTCTACCCATCCATTCATTCACTTATCCATCCATCCATCGACTCATCCATCCATTCTCCATCCACTCATCATCCATCCTCCATCCATCCAGTCATCCATCAATCAATCTACCATTTGTCCACCCATCCATCCATCCATCCATCCACTCATCTGCCCACCTTCCATCCATCCAGCCTCCATCCATCCATCCTCCATCTTCCATCCATCCAGCCTCCATCCATCCATCTTCTCATCCATTCATCTTCCATTCACTGATCATCCATCCTCCATCCATCCACCCACTCACCCATCTGTCCTCCATCCATTCATCATGCATCCATCCATCTATCTACTCATCCATCCATTCTCCATCCACTCATCATCCATCCTCCATCCATCCAGTCATCCATCAATCAATCTACCATTTGACATATACACCATGGAATACTATGCAGCCATAAAAAATGATGAGTTCCTGTCCTTTGTAGGGACATGGATGAAGCTGGAAACATCATTCTCAGCAAACTATCGCAAGGACAAAAAACCAAACACCACATATTCTCACTCATAGGTGGGAATGGAACAATGAGAACACATGGACACAGGAAGGGGAACATCACACACCGGGGACTATTGTGGGGTGGGGAGAGGGGGGAGGGATAGCATTAGGAGATATACCTAATGCTAAATGACGAGTTAATGGGTGCAGCACACCAACATGGCACATGTATACGTATGTAACAAACCTGCACGTTGTGCACATGTACCCTAAAACTTAAAGTATAATAATAATAAAAAAATCTACCATTTGTCCACCCATCCATCCATCCACTCATCTACCCATCCATCATCCATCCATCCATCCACTCATCCGTTCACCTTCCATCCATCCATCCTCCTTCCATCTACACTTCATCCATCCGTTCTCCATCTTCCATCCATCCATCTACTCATCTATCCATCTTCCATTCACCCATCATCCATCCTCCATCCATCCACCCACTCACCCATCTGTCCTCCATCCATTCATCATTCATCCATCCATCTACTCATCCATCCATCATCCATCCAGCCATCATTCATCCTCCATTGATCCATTCACTCATCCATTCATTCTCCATCCATCCATCCTGTATCCATCCTCCATTTATCCATTCACCCACTCATCCATCCATGCTCCATCCATCCATCCTCCATTCAGCGATCCATTCATTCAACCTCCATCCATCCTGCCCCCTCTGGGCAAGTGAGTCAGACATTTTGGCCACCTTGGGAGACATGGGATGAATTTAGTGCTGATGGCGCAGTGTGACCTTTCCCTTAGTCGTAAGGAAAATCCCCAAGATATTGAGTGCATCCTTCCAGAGGGTCTCCTGATAGGTGGGCTGTTTCACTCCTGCTCTCCTGTCCTCAGGACAGGCATTCTTCTTCTTACTCTGCCTGTGGTCCTCCCTTGCCCTGTAGGAGTTCCTGTCCCACCAAAGGACTCCCCACCATGAGTCAGTGCAGACCAGCTCCCTCACGGGAATTCCTAGCAAGACCTCGGACCAGCCTTCCGCGCTTCTCAGGCAAGGGTTATTTGGTGGTCTGCAGTGGCTTTGTCCCTCCAGGGCCTGTCCCCAACTCAGTGTTCCCACCAGTGGGCACTGCCCTTATGCCACTTATGTGTCCTCTAGGAGTTAGTTAGAATGATGTCTCTCTGTCTCTCTCCCCGCTCTTCCTTTTCTATTCACCCACACCTGCCCCTGACAAAACAGTAATTCTCAAAGGCCAAGGAGTCCACCCTGGCAAGGGTTCCGAGACCCTTGGGTCTGCAGTAGGTCATAGCAGCTTTGGGGCTGGCAACACCCAGACCATAGACACATGCTTTTTAAAGGTTACAGGATAACTTGGGGGGACATCAAGGATCCTAGCCCTTAGGAATGAAAGAACTATCTTCCACGCACTGCATGCCCTGTCTTCAGTCTGTTGCTGGCACCAGCACCTCCACAGGGCCATGTGAGTTGTCACCACATGACTTGGGTGGAGGAGGCCTGTCTTTGCTCCTCCTGGGATCAGGTGACTGCTGAGCTTTGAGGCTGGAGCGTCCCAGCATGGCTGCTCCCTGCTCAGCTTGGGGGCCCTGAGGACCCCACTTGGCTATTGGGTCCTGGGCAGGGCCTGGGGTGGGCTGTCCCTGCAGGAGGTGTGCGTGTTGCTGCAGTCCTCACTGGGTACCGGGCCAGGCCTCCAGGGGAGGGAAGAGAGGCCCATGCTGGGCCCTGCCAGGGAACTCACCAGGACCCCAGGGGCTTAAGGGATCAAGAGGGTGTTACATAAGAAGGGAAGCGAGTGGGTCCTTGGGGAGCAGGAGATGCCGAATGGAAGGAGCATGGAGGCCCAGGAGCCCCTGAGCCCATGCAGCTGTGCCCGGGACAGAGGAGCAACTCTGACGGGCAGCCCAGGTCACAAGAAGCCAGGTTGGCACTGAAGGGACCTGAGAAAGCCCCACCCACCTTCATTTCAGAGCTGGCACTGCTGACAGCAGGGTCTAACCACAATGCTGGCTCTGGGTTCCACTGTCCCGCACATCTCAGCCTGAGCCCTGCTGAGCCTGGTGGCCTCTCCTCCCTGGACCCAGACCTCCCTCGGGCATTTCAGGGGTAACTCATTCCAACCCATTCAGCCCCACCTCTCCCCCAAACTGCTCCTCCTCAAACCCGCAGAGGCCATGCAAGGGCCCCCAGAGGCCTACATCTCAACCCTCCCTCTGCCTCTCCCTTGGCCCCAGTCTGGCCCTGCCTCCTCCTGGCTGGGGGCTGTGCCTGCCTCTGCCTGCACCGCCCCGCCCTGCAGTCCTCACTCCTTACCCTGCACTTGGGTTGGATGCAGTCCCTCCCCTGGACCCCCTCAGTGCTCTCCCACACTCTCAGCCTCCCTGTCCTGCCTCTGGGCCCTGACTGGGCGGTCTGTGTGCTCTGTCCATCTCGGGGGGCTGGGTACCCCCTTCCGTCTCGGTGCCCGGGTCTCCTCTCAGGCCATCAAGCCCTGTCCTACCTCTGGGCCTTTGCACATTGACCTCATTGTCAGACACACTGGCGCCTTCCAGAGGGCCCCAGCCACGGCCCCTGAGGCCTGTCCCTCCTACCCTCCTGCCTCCCTCACACCTTGGCCAGGCGCTGCAGCCCACATGAGCTTGTCACTTTGCCTGCTGTGCCCACTCTTACCTGCCCACTCGAGGGCAGGGACAGTCTGTCACTGTGGCATCTGAGAGCCATGATGCCTGGTGTGCAGGAGGTGCCCTCCAGAGCTGCTGACTTAGTGATGTGGAAGCCGGAGGGCCCAGGGGTGCAGCTGAGCACTCACCAACCCAGGAGTGGGGCTCCCTGTGCCCCAGCTCTTCCCCTGTGGCGAGGGGCTGTGGTCAGCTTCGTGCGGAAACAGCCTCCTTGCCATGCCTGGCTTCTGGACACAGAGGCTCCTGCAGGCAGAGGCTGTGGGCTGCTGGGTGGCACCAGATGCGGTTTCTGTTGGGACTTGCAAGGGTGGGGCCTGCCCTGAAGGGTGAGCCCCTCCTGAGTCAGCCTGCCTGGGAAAGCTCCTCAGGCAGGAGTCAGGATTCCCACCTTCCTTGAGAAAAGAAAACTCCAACTTTACTCTCAGGATGGCTGAGAGCACCTGACCCCACACCAACCTCCCCGTGGATCCCTAGAGCCCAGCAGGCTGGGGCCGGCGGAAAGCTGTGCTGGGGAGCCCGTGGGAATCCTGACAGCCTGGCTCCCAGGGGTTTCACTCAGGTCCCTTCAACCCACTCGGCCCTCTACTGGCTTCCAGACAGCTCAAGGTGCAATAACGGGGGAGAAGCCCGCTGAGGCAGCAGGAGCCTCTGGAGCTTCTCCCGCTGACCTGAGCTCCCTGCTCCTGGGTGCTTGGGAGCACAGCGCTCCCTGCAGAGTGCTTCTTTAGCACGGGCACGGGCTCGGGAGACCAGCGGCAGGCTGGGTGGGGGCAGCGGCCCCGGGAGGCTGAGAGGAAGCACTGGGCAGGCCGAGGACGCTGCTGGGAGGCCTTCTTCCTTCTGGAGCAGGAGTCCAGCGGCAGGCAGCAGCCCCGGGCCAGGGCGGCTGTGGGAACACCCTGCCTGGCTCACTGCCTGGAGGCCTGGCAGGTGCGGAAGGTTGAGGCCGAGGGCCACAGGGGAGGCTGGGCATCTGGCCTGCACACCTGCCTGCTCAGATTCCCAGAAAGGAGGCAAACACCTGCCTAGGGAGGCTCCCAGCCAGCACAATGGCTCCTGGCTTAGGCGCCTGGGCCGTGGGAACCAGCTCTGCCAGGCAGGAGGCCCACCGTCACTCATCTGGCCTGGAAGTTTGTGCCCATCACCTGGGGAAGGGAGGCCAGGGATAAAGGAGTCAAGGAAGGGAAAGGACATCTCTTCCTGGCTTCCAAGCTTGAAAGGGCAGAACAGCAGGGCGAGGACTCAAGACCTGGATGGAGGAGGCCTCTGGGCCAGGGAAGGGCCCCTGCAGGCCACAGAAGCAGAGAAACCCTGAGAGCACTGTGGGCACCAGGACCTGGCTGGCTTCCTGAGGAAGGGCCCTGCGTCTGTCCCTGTAGCCAAGCCCTGGGCAGGGGGTGGCTCTGGCCTTGCCACCCTGGAATAGCCCCGGGAGGAGACGTGGCCCTCAGAGGCCTGTCCAGGGTGGTCGAAGCAGTCCCGTGCCCCCACCAGAGACGTAGGGCTGCGGGGGTGTGGGGGCACCCTGCAGGACTGAGGACCAAGGACACAGGATGTGGGCCTGTGGTGGGGCTGCATAGACAAGGGACACCAAGGCTCAGAAGGGCTTCCCAGAGGACCCCAGGTAACCCGTCCACCTGGGACTGACTGCATGTGTGTTTCTGCCTTGAAGGTCAAGCAGTGCTCAGTGTGGACTCAAGATTCCCAGGTAATAAGGCACGAGTATTTCTCCCACACCTGAACCTCGACACCAAGAATTCCACGCTCTCCTCTGTAAAGCGCCCCCTGCCCACCTCTAATTGCAGGGGCCCTTCCCTTTTTCCAGGGCGCAGTTGACTAGGGACAAGAAATACCCCTTGGACCCGGCATCTCTGAGAATGAGGACAGGCAGAGCTCGCCACTTTATTCTGGGGTGGGGTGGCAGGTGTCACTGCCTGGAGAGCCAGGACGATCCCCCACACAGTGAGAATGGAGACCACCCCCCAATTCCAGTGCCTGACACTCAGCCTCAAGGTGACTTGCCCCACCCCGACAGTGCGCAGCCAGGGGACCATTTAAAAGGCCGGTGTTCACCTGGATGGGGCTGGCAAGGGTCCCTGGGCTGGGGACACTGACCAACAGACTGAACCCCCAGTGAGAGCCCTGGGGACAGGCCCCTCCTCAGGGTATCTGCTGCAAGGATACCCTGGGCAGGTTTGTGATGGATGGAGGGAGGAAGGAAGGGAGGAAAGGAGGGATGGAGTGAGAACTGGGTGGCTGGCGGAGAGGATAGAGTCAAAGGGGTGCAATGCCTGAACCCCTGAGCCATGTCCTTTCTTTGAGGGCCGCTGTGGGCAGAAGAGGAGGCCCAAAGGGCCTGATGGCTGCATGCACGGGAGTTCTGTCAGGCTGGGCATGGGAGAGGGGGAGAAATCCCCAGCTCCAGTCCCTCAACCCCTAGCCTCTGAAATAGTGATAGAGGGTGCTGGAGAGAACTGGAGGGCTCTTCCCACTCGCAGCTGGCCAGGGGTCCCAGGACCCCAGCAAAGGGTCCTGCAGGTATTGATCTTGAAGCAGGCGTCCCCTCTGAGGCATCCCATCAGCAATTCCCTGGGGTGGGGATAGAGCTCCCTCACCAGGGCAGGAGCCCAAGGGGGTGGGGTCCTTCCTCTCTCTCCAGGACCCGGGGTGGGGTGCTGGGTGTGGCCTGGGCAAAGGAGGGAGGAGGGCGTGGCAGCTGAGACTAGGACCCTGCTGCCCCGGGTGGGGTGTGTGGGAGCTGGTCAGGCTGAGGGGACCCACGCTGAGAGCTCCAGGTGCAGGGCCTCAGCGGGCTGCCTGCAGCAGGGCCCACAGCTGGCTGGCTGCGATGCTGGCCCACAGGGTCCCGGGGCTGCCCACCAGGCCTGCGGCTGCACTGTCGTTGCACTGGCTACCCTGGCAGCAGGACACAGAGAGGGCGCGGCTGTCGGAGGACACAGTGCTGTTGGGGCACGTCGGGGAGCAGGACTTCATGACCAGGATGCCACCGGGGCTGGCTGTGGAGAGAGGAGGAGGCTCTGTGGGTACCCTGTGTTGTGTGCCAGCTGCCCGGCCCCGGGAAGGCCCGAAGCCTGGGACCCATCAATCGGCACCACGGGCACAGCCTGTGCGTGCTGGGAGACCCTGGGGAGGCCCCTGCCTGCGGGGCTTGGGGTGGCGGCTTGGAGGAGTGGGTTTCAGAGAGACCTTCTGCTGCGGGCCAAGTCCTTCCTCTGGCATAAGGGGACCTGTCTCTCCTCAGACCAGGCTCCTCCATGACATCTGGGGCCAGGAGCAACTGAGTGGCTCCTCCCTCCCCAGTCTCACTGCAGAGTTTCAGGGAGCAGAGGAAAAGCCCAGGTCCCACGCTCGACCAAGTCGGGAAATGGCGGGGGGTGAGGACGGGGCAGGCTGCTCAGCTGCAGAAGCTCATGTCCCGTAGGGAAAGGGAGGCAGGGTCGGCCAGGGGCCCCGGGGAGCGGGTGAGAAGGAGCGGGCTTGCGGCCTCAGGCAGCACTGCTGTCTGTGTGAGACTCTGCCAGCTTCTGCACCAGCGCTGTGGGGGCCACTCAGAGCCCAGCAGCCTTGGGTAAAGGGGAGCTGCTTCCCTGAACCTGCACTGCTCAGAACATTCTGGAAGCTGTGGCCCTGACCCAAGGGTCCTCGTGTTGAAAGCTGGGTGTGGGGATGGGGGCTTCTGTCTCAAGATGCTCGCTAGGTCTATGCCTCTGTTTTCGCATCGCCACTGTTTTCGGTGAAAGGAATGAATTCCTGGCGAGTGTTCAGGGCAGCGGCGCTGCACGGCCGAGGCCGACCGCACAGCAGTCATAGCTGCATGTAGCTAGTAGCAGGGTTTAGCGCCACGTTCTGTCCGGCCCTTTCCCGGCCCTGGCAAAGCAGAGAGACAGAGCTGCTGCCAGGTCTGGCGGAAAGCAAGCTGCCCCTGGATGAAGAGAGCACCGCGGAGGGACCCCTTACCTCTTGCCCAGTGTGCAGTCTTTGCATAAGTCCCATGGTTAGTGAACCTACACTCCGTTCTTAAGTAAGGAGCTTCGTTTTTATGGGTAAAATGGAGTAGAGGCAGCATTAGCTGGCCCCGTCTCTGAGTAATCCCTGGGGAGACCTGGGACGGGCCCAGGCACCAGTCATTGGCCAGATGGTTTGGAGAGAGAAGGCCCTGGGCTCCAGGGAGAGTGAGGCCGCGTCAGAGCGTGGGCCATAGGCTCTTGTTTCCTCGCTTGTGAAATGGGGACATTCAGCTGGCCTGCTAGGGAGCAAGTAGAAGTCAGACAGAACCGCTCGAGGCCTGGCGCTCTGCGGGGTTGGTAGTGGCACCCGTTGGTGTTGAACCCAGGGGCCCTTCCCCCTTTGCTCCCAAACCCTCAGGGGGCCAGGCAGCCCTTGCCCCTCCACCCACATGGAGTGACTCCAGCAGATCAAGGGCCTGGAGTCACTGGCTGAAGTCACTGCCGGTGGGTACAAGGGCACCTGGTAGATTTCCTCTGCCCACCCATGCCTGGATGTGCGCCTGCCAGAGGCTTTCGGCCCCTGGTGCATGCTCAGGACGCCTTCTGTCCACGCTGTCCTCCCGGCTACCCACCCCATCTGTCAGTTCTGCCACCCCATTACCCCATGTCAGGCTTGGCTGTAACCTCTGAGGCCCCTGGAGGATGGGTCCTGGGGATCTCTCTCAGGAAACGCTGCCTGGCCAGACGGACAGATGGACAGACAGAAGCAGGCACAGTGAGGGGCCAGCTGGAAGAGGGGCAGGGTAGGGACAGCAGCCCTGGGGGTATGGGAGGAGCGCCGAGGCTTCCAGCGAGGGGCGCCCGGGGAGGAGAGTGCCCCTGGCCCCTCTCTAGCTGGCTTTGCCTGTGGCTTGGGGGTTGTTTTCTGACACCACCCACAGCAGGCCCTCCACGGGGCAGGGCTTCGGGCTTCCCTGTTCCTGCCCAGTGCCCACTGCAGTGTGGGGCCCACGTTAGGCGCTCGACGGGCAGCTGTTGGGGGATGGAGGCAAGAGCAGCTTCTCGCCATGCCGTCCCCTGCGTCAGGTGTGGCCAGAGTGGGGAGGGAGCGTCCCCTAGCCCTTGAGAGCAACAGCTGGTGTCTCTGGGCAGGGCCAGGCACCTTGGCACGCTGGGAGGGACGCTGTGTCTCCCCGTAAAATGGGGTGGCTCTGAGTCCAAGCTGGAGGGGACTTTGTGGTCATTGGGATTTGTAGAAAACCGGCCCAGAGGATGGGTCCTCAGGACCACACAGGGAGGCTGCCCTAACACCCCTGCCCCTGCACAGAACAGGGAGTCCGGGAGAGCTGCGCGAGAACCACAACTGCTGTGATTTATGGGGGCTAGAGGCCCCCACAGACATGATCCCAATGGTGACAGAGACCCACCAGGAGAGAGATCTCTCATCCCCTTCCCAGACATGGACACTGAGGCTCAGGGGTGACTCTGCCTCCAGGGTCTCACAGGGCATATGTGGCCGTCCTGGGTGTGAGCCCATCAGTCTGCCCCCTCCAACCATATCCCTGGCCTCTTTCCTTCTCAGGGGCAGGACCTTCCTCAGATCAGGGTCCCCCCTGTCTCCGGCCCCACTGCCCTTTCTCAGGCTTCACACTCTCAGGGTCTCCACTGCCTCTGCAGACAGCCTCCTCCCTCCCACCCCCCTCAGGTCCTCAGGATTCAGATATGACCCCCAGGCTCCTCCAGCCTTTGAATGCCGACCCTGCCTGTCACTGCCACTGCCCTACATGTGAGCTCTGGGACCCCGCTCAGCCTGCAGCTCAGAAGAACCAGACCTAAATGAAGAAGGGTCCACAGGAGGCCAGAGGAAAGAAAGGGTGTGTCGTCAGGAGGGCAGAGCTCCAGGCTCAGCTAGAGGCACCCAAGGCAGAGGCTGGCGGAGAGGGACATGGGGGCACCTCCCAGGAGGGCTGCGTTTTCCAGGCTTCCGCATACACGCCACCTGCTCTCTCCTGCTATTTTAAATGGGCATCCTTTGGTTTAAGCTGTAAAGCCCCTTCTTGGCCCTATTTTGGCAATACTGCTGGAGGCTGCGGGGCTTCCTCTATCACTCGCAGAAAGATGCGATGATGAACGTAGGTGCATTAGCCACTGCCACTGACAGCCTGCAGGGTGTGGATGCTGCAGGATCCTTTTGGGAGGGCAGTGGTGTCCTGGGGTCTGGACCAGGGCAGGGCAGGGGCACCCAGGTGGGGAGGTGCCCAGTGGGGCAGGGCTAGGTGGGCGGGCCTGGCCCGGGTACTCACTGGCCCGTGTGATCACACAGTATTTGTCAGTCGGGGCACACTCCACCAGGGACTCGCAGTGCTCGTGGCCACAGCACACATGGCAGTGCAGGGCCTGAGCTGGGGGAGGAAACACAGGCCCCTCAGTCTGAGCCTGGGGCTGGCGCCGAGCGCCAGGCTCCCAGCCCACCCAGCTTTGCCCCTCTGAGCCACCTCCTCCGCCCTCCCTCCAGGGGAGCCTCTGGGTCCCCTGGGATGGGCCAAAGGGCTAGGGACTTCGTGGTGGTGACCACTCCCTCTGTCCCTTCTTGTCCTGTGTGTGTGAATGTCAGGCTGTCAGCATGAGGGAGGGATATGTGTGGGACAGGTGTAGGCTGCCCCAGGTCTCACGAAGGGTCTTCCCAGCCACTTTTCTTCCCACGGCTTCCCTCGCACCTGTAAACTCATGCACACATCTGCCTCCCTGCCCTCTGAAACTGCCACTGGGTAGAGGACTGGGGATGCTAGAGAATGTAGTGGAGCCACATCAGCTAAATCAGGAGAAAGATGGATGGATGAAGGGGTGGTTGTTAGGTGGGTGGATGGGTGGGTGGGTGGAGGGATGGATGGGTGGGTGGGTGGAGGGATGGAAGGGTGGATGGGTGGATGGATGGATGGAAGGCTGGATGTGTGGGTGGATGGATGGAAGGCTGGGTGGGTGGGTGGATGGAAGGTTGGATGGCTGGAAGTGGGTGGATGAGTGGGTGGATGGGTGGGTGGGTGGAGGGATGGAAAGGTGGATGGGTGGATGGATGGAAGGGTGGATGGGTGGATGGATGGATGGAAGGCTGGATGGGTGGGTGGGTGGATGGAAGGGTGGATGGCTGGAAGTGGGTGGATGAGTGGGTGGATGGGTGGGTGGATGGGTAGGTGGATGGGTAGGTGAACGAGTGGAAAGGTGGATGGGTGGGTGGGTGGATGGATGGAAGGGTGAACGGGTGGGTGGTGGGTGGGTGAGTGGATAAAAGGGTGGGTGGGTGGATGGATGGATGGATGGGTGGTCGGAAGCATGGGTGGGTGGATAAGTGGAAGAGTGGATAGTGGGTGGATGAATGGAAGGGTGAATGGGTGGGTGAGTGGATGGAAGGGTGGATGGGTGAGTGAGTGGATGGAAAGGTGGATGGGTGAAAGGGTGGATGGATGGGCAGGTGAATGGGTGAAAGGGTGGGTGGATGGGTGGGTGGGTGTAAGAGTGAATGGGTGGGTGGATGGGTGGGTGCGTGGATGGATGAAAGAGCAAATGGATGGATGGAAGGGTGGATAGGTGGGTGGATGGCTGAGTGGGTGGATGGGCAGGTGGATGAGTAGAAGGGAGGAGGGGTGGGTGGATGGCTGAGTGGGTGGATGGGCAGGTGGATGAGTAGAAGGGAGGAGGGGTGGGTGGATGGATGGATGGGTGGATGGGAGGGTAGATGGGTGGGTGGATGGTGGATGAATGGGTGGGTGGATGGATGGAAGGGTGAATGGGTGGGTGGGTGGATGGGTGAGTGGGTGGATGGATAGAAGGATGGATGGGTGGGTGCGTGGATGGTTGGATGGATGGATGGAAGGGTGGTTGGGTGGGTGGGTGGATGGGCGAGTGGGTGGATGGAAGGATGCATGGGTAGAGTGGCAAATGGTGGAGAGAAGGGATGGGGCAGCATGACGCATACAAGGAGGGGTAACTTCAAGGTGACCTGTGTTATACTTCTTACTGTCCCCATCTTCTGTCTGAATCAAAGTGTCCTCACCTACCAGATGGGAGTAATAACAGCCCATGCTGTGGTCTTTTGGGAGGATGAAATGATGAAATGCACAAAACATTGGCCCCTGCCCCACCCTTCTTTACTGGAAAAGGATTGCAGGAAGCTCCAGGCAGGGAAGCCAGAGGCAGCTGGGTTGCCTTTCCTAGGGCAGGTGTGGCTCTGGGGACTTCACATACAGAAGGTGCTTAAGGGCTGTTGAGAGGGCTATCTGCCTGAAGCCTGCTGGTGATGCCCATACCCCAGCCATGTAGGGATCTGCAGCCAGGCCCTGGTCCAGGCTGCAAGTGGGAGGAACATGGGTGGGCTGTGTTCCTGGCTGGCACCTGTGTGCTGTGTGGTTGCCCCCAGCTTCCAATGACATTGAGGACTGGGTCCACAGGCTCCATGGACAAGGCTGAGATGTACAGTCATGGGGACCTATGGAAGAAGGGCAAGGTACAATGGATGCCCTGGGGAGACACTTGGCCAAGAGGGAACACAGTTTTGATAGAGGGCAGGGAGATCTGGGAAGGCTTCCTGGAGTGGGTGGCCCTGTAGGGACATGGGTGGTGGATTTCTATTTGTAGTTGGAGGAGAGACATTTGGACAGAAGGTGCAGCAAGGAAGAGGGAAGGCCAGATTGTTCAGGGTGTGAGGCCCCAGGAGCTGTGACAGGGCGCGACAGTGGGTGGAGAAGCCAGAAACACCACATCCTGGTGTGGAGGCTGTGCTGCCTGGAAAGGCATCTTTGAGCCTTTTGTACCAGGACTTAGGGGTGGAGGTAGTGAGAAAGGTGCCCTATAGGGGGTATCCTGTAGGTGGTGTCCTGTAGGGGTGTCCTGTAGGGGTGTCCTGTAGGGGTGTCCTGTAGGGGGTGTCTTGTAGGGAGTGTCCTGTAAGGGTGTCCTGTAGGGGGTGTCCTGCAGGGAGTGTTTTGTAGGGGCGTCCTGCAGAGTGTCCTGTAGGGAGTGTCCTGTAGGGGATATCCTGTACAGGTGTCCTATAGGGATTGTCCTGTAGGGGTGTCCTGTAGGGGGTGTCCTGTAGGGAGTGTCCCGTAGGGGGTTTCCTGTAGGGAGTGTCCTGTAGAGGTTTCCTGTAGGTGTGTCTTATAGGGGTTTCCTGTAGGGAGTGTCCTGTAGGGGGTGTCCTGTACAGTGTCCTATAGGGGTGTCCAGTAGGGGTGTCCTGTAGGGGTGTCCTGTAGGGGGTGTCCTGTAGGAGCGTCTTGTAGGGGTTTCCTGTAAGGTGGGTCCTGTAGGGGTTTCCTGTAGGGAGCCTGTAGGGAGTGTCCTGTAGAGGTTTCCTGTAAGAGTGTCTTGTAGGGAGTGTCCTGTAGGGAGTGTCCTGTAGGGGGTGTCCTGTTCAGGTGTCCTATAGGAGGTGTCCTGTAGGGGTGTCATATAGGGGTATCCTGTAGGGGTTTCCTGTAGGTGGTGTCCTGTAGGGGGTGTCCTGTAGGGGGTTTCCTGTAGGGAGTGTCCTTTAGGGAGTGTCCTGTAGAGGTTTTCTGTAGGAGTATCTTGTAGGGTTTTCCTGTAGGGAGTATCCTGTAGAGAATGTCCTGTAGGGAGTGTCCTGTAGAGGGTTTCCTGTAGGGAGTATCCTGTAGGGAGTGTCCTGTAGGAGGTTTCCTGTAGGGGTTTTCTGTAGGGAGTGTCCTGTAGTGGTGTCCTGTAGAGAGTGTCCTGTAGGGAGTATCCTGTAGGGAGTATCCTGTAGGGAGTATCCTGTAGGGGGGTCCTGTAGGAGGTGTCCTGTAGGGGTGTCATATAGGGGTATCCTGTAGGGGTTTCCTGTAGGTGGTGTCCTGTAGGGGGTGTCCTGTAGGGGGTTTCCTGTAGGGAGTGTCCTGTAGGGAGTATCCTGTAGAGGTTTTCTGTAGGAGTATCTTGTAGGGTTTTCCTGTAGGGAGTATCCTGTAGAGAATGTCCTGTAGGGAGTGTCCTGTAGAGGGTTTCCTGTAGGGAGTATCCTGTAGGGAGTGTCCTGTAGGAGGTTTCCTGTAGGGGTTTTCTGTAGGGAGTGTCCTGTAGAGAGTGTCCTGTAGGGAGTATCCTGTAGGGAGTATCCTGTAGGGAGTATCCTGTAGGGGGGTCCTGTAGGAGGTGTTCTGTAAGGGTGTCCTGTAGGAGGTGTTTTCTAGGGGTGTCCTTTAGGGGTTTCCCGTAAGGGGGGTTTGTGGGGGTTTCCTGTAAGGGGTGTCCTGTAGGGAGTGTCCTGAAGCAGTGCCCCTGTACGGGGGTCCTGTAGGGGTGTCCTGAAGGGGTTTCCTGTAGGGGGTGTTCTGTAGGGGCGTCCTGTAGAGATGTTCTGTAGGGGTGTCCTCTAGGGGTGTTCTGCAGGGGTGTCCTGTAGGGGTTTCCTGTAAGGGTGTCCTGTAGGGAGTGTCCCATAGCAGTGCCCCTGTACGGGGGTCCTGTAAGGGTGTACTGCAGGGGGTGCTCTGTAGGGAATGTCCTGTAGATGTGTCTTTTATGGGGTATTCTGTAGGGGATGTTGTTTAGGGGGTGTTCTGTAGGGGTGTCTTTTAGGTATGTTCTGTAGGGGTTTTCTGTAACGGGTGCCCTGTAGGCTTCCTGTAGGGTGGTCTTGATGGGGGTGTCCTGTAGCAGTTCCCTGGGCAAAGCACACCTGCTCTGACTTCAGAGCGAGTGCCTGCTGCGTGGGGTGATGGCATCTTCCGCACCTGTGCAGCTGATACCCATGTTCTTGGGGTCTGACCCTGACCATTCTTGCTCTCCCTGCCTACAGCTGGGTTCCTGGTGCTGGTGGGGCCGGGAAACACTCCTAGGTTCCTCTGAACAAGGACCTTACATTACCGCCACTTCTCTGTAGGGATCCTGGTAGTCCCTAAGCCCTCGGGCTGTGATGGGAATGAAGGGGTCACCCTCATTAGATCCTGGGAGCAGTGACCAGCTCCCAGCAGGTGCTGTCTGACCGTCAGCATCATATGGGCCAACTTTCCAGAAAAGCAAAGTAAGCCCCAGAGAGCACAGGTGTCCCAGGCCAGTGTCCCCATGTCCTGACTCAGCACCCTTGGCCCCTTCTCTCCCATGGTTGTGCCCTGATATATGGAAGGGTTGTGCCCTTCCGTGTAGGGGCTGGAGGGATCTGATCAGCTTGGGCAGCCTGACCTTGACTCCCGCCCTTTCCTGATGCCCCCTCCATCTGTCTTTCCAGCCTTCCCACTGCAGGCCCCTCCTCAAGCTGGGGCTGCTCTCCAAAGTCTCCAGCCCTCCCCACTTCCCCCCTACCCTCACCCCACGCTCAGGAGAAGCTGATGGGGCTAATTATTGCTAGATGATAATTATTCAGCTGATAATCACATGCTCTGTCCCTCCCACCCACACCCCCTGCCTCCTGGCCCCTTTTCAGGCCCCAAAGCCAGGTCATCAAGGTCAGGGTAGAGTGGGGCTAGGGCGGTGACCAACTAGCCCTGGTTTTCTTAGGACTTTCTTTTTTAGCACTGAGAGTCCAACATCCCAAGAATTCCCCTCTGTCTTGGGAAAAGGGGGATGGAACCCAGGCTGGAACCCAGGACCAGCATCGGGGCTTTCCCCACACAAGCCACAAAGACACCAGAAGCTGTGCCCATAGGAAGAGGCCTCCCCCAACTCCCTGCAGCCCCCAGTCCAGGCTGGTGATCCTTGGCAAAGCCTGCCCTGCCAGCGCCCGGCCCCGGGGTGCCCAGCCCAGGAGCCGCCTGCCCCTGTCCCTCCCCTGGTGTGGCCAGCATCTTACCCAGGGCAGCACACACAGCAGCCAGAAGCAGCAGCACCAGGAGAAGCCTCATCGCGGGGTTTTCCGCCAGGGACTGGGAGCCACAGTGCAAAGGCGCCTTTATATGGTGGCCGGCGACTGAGCCAGACCTGGTAATTTAGCCAGAAGATGCGCTGGGGAGAGCAGGGCCGTCCTGACTCATGCCACTAGGCCTCACTGTGCCCCACCTCCAGGACTCTCAGAAGGCTCCTGTGCCCCCCTCTCTGCTGTCCCTTGGTCCTGAGCCTCTGGGCCCCTACTCCCTGCAGCTTGGGCCCTGTCCTGGGTGTTCTCAGAGGGTCATGGCTCCACCTCTGCAGCCTGAGGGCACCGCCCAGCGCGCTTCTGAGTATGTGTAGCCCCCTCCCCACTGCTTCTGAGTACGTGCAGCCCCCTCCCCGCTGCTTCTGAGTACGTACAGCCCCCTCCCCGATGCTTCTGAGTACGTGCAGCCCCTCCCTGCTGCTTCTGAGTACGTACAGCCCCCTCCCCGATGCTTCTGAGTACGTACAGCCCCCTCCCCGCTGCTTCTGAGTATGTACAGCCCCCTCCC
The DNA here is from genome assembly GCF_028858775.2 of Pan troglodytes. NCBI lineage: Eukaryota > Metazoa > Chordata > Mammalia > Primates > Hominidae > Pan > Pan troglodytes. The sequence goes on from NC_072405.2 coordinate 153,141,493, forward strand.
CGCTGCTTCTGAGTAGGTACAGCCTCATCCCTGGTGCTTCTGAATATGTACGGCCCCCTCCCCTCTGCACTCTCCCTTGCACCAGGGTAGGCAGGGGTCGCCAAACCCATTCTAATGGGGAAACTGAGGCACTGGAGGCTGGAAGCTTTGAGCCAGTGCTTCTTAATCTTCAGTGTGCACAAAAATCACCTAGGATCCGGTCGAAATGCTGGCTGTGGAGGCCTGGGCGGGGCCTGGAATGGCGCATTCCTGGCAGGCTTCTTGGGGTGGTGTTGCCTGTCTAGGGTAGGCTTAGCTTGGGCCAGTGGCAGAGCCAGGGTGCACAGGGCAGCCTGGCCATGTCTGAATCACTACCCATCCAACCCCAGGCCAGGCCTGGGGGACTGTGGGGTGACAGGGATATTCTAGGGTCACGGGACATGGCCTGTTTACAGTGGGGCTGGCCCCATTTCTATCCTCAGGGTCTCTCTGGGGTTCTGGAGGCTGAGGGGCAGCAGCTCACAAGCTCAAATCCCCTGGGAGTCTCTCCTCCAACCCCCAATGTCTCCCTGCTTCAGGATGGCTCCCCTTCTGGTCTCCTTCCACCTCCCCCTCCTCACCCTGTCTGCCCTCCCCACTGGGATTGGCTCCAGTCCTCTCTACCCCTTGCATGAGACACTTACACTCACCTTCAGCCTTTCCCAGGCCTTCCCTTGTACCCTGAACACGCTTCTCCCCTGCTGCCCCATCAGCAAGATTGCCTTGTCTGGAGCACTCTGTATCCCCTCTGTCTGTCTGGACCTGTGCCCTAGAGGTGCCCCTGAGGGCCTGAATCCCATTCCCGACCTCTGCACAGACCCAAGAGCCCAAGGGCCCTCTTCTCCATCCACCCTCGGAAGCTAGGCCAAGCTGCTGGGCACCCACCCCAAGGCTGGAAGGTGGGGCTGGATGCCCAGGTGGGGGCCATGCAGGATGCAGGGGGGGGTGGGCAGGCAAGCTCCAGGGCTGGGACTGGCTCTCTCTGCAGCCATCTCCCAGCATGAAGGCCAAGGAGTCTGGAATTTGAATGAACACCAGGCTTTCCCTGTGGCGTTGATGGTATACTTGTCAACAGTATTTTATTTTAACTGTTTTTTAGCTCCTTTGAAAACTTACATATCTGGGGACACACATGGCATGTGGGCTCCCATTGCCTTGACCCCCAGTGGAAAGGAAGGATCATTTCCTTTCAGCTCCTCTTGCTCCGCTCACTCCAGGTCACCTCTGGGCTTAGCGGCTTCCTGGCCATGGGTCATGGCAGCGTGTGAGCTGCAAAGCTGCCGTGGGACAGGGACTGGACTCTGGGGCGGGCACCTTTGCAGACACAACCTCAGTCCTCAGCCCAGGCCTGGGAAGGTTTCCTCATCCACCCCTTGGTGGGGTTGAGGGTCAGGGCCGGTGGGAGGAACCGAGACCCGTGGTGTAACAGGACGGCTGGGCGTTGCAGGCCCTGACACAGCCTCTGAGGGAGGGGGAGAGGGGCTCCATGCACACCTGCCAGGAGGCCCCTTATGGGTACTTTGAGGCAGGGAGCATTTCTCCAGCTTCCCTGCAGGGCCCTGCCCCAGGAAGAAAGGCATGGTGAGCTGCCAGTGCCACCGTGGATGGCACAGACTCTGATGTGCCCTTCCTCCCCCCATCCCAGTGCCACAGGGCTCTGAGTCTGTGAAAGAGAAGAAGGGGCAGGGTCGCAGCAGCAGCAGTGAGCTGGGGAGAGATCCCCGGTGCTGGGCTCCACCTGCCCTGAGTAGTAACCAATCCACACAAGGCTGGGCCCCTTCCGCTGCAGAGGCAGAAAAGGGGCTGGGGTGGATGGGTGCATGTGTGAGTGTGACTGTGTGTGAGGCTGTGTGTGAGTGTAAGACTGTGAGAGTGTGAGTGTATGAGAGTGTGAGACTGTGTTAGTGTATGAGCATGTGTGTGTGTATGAGTGTGAGTGTATGAGTGTGAATGACAGTGAGTGTATGAGTGTGAGTGTGTGAGAAGTGTGTGAATATGAGTGTGTGTTAGTATAGTGTGAGTGCATGTGTATAAGTATGTGAATGAATGTGAGTGTGTGTTAGAGTGTTAGTGTATGAGCTTGAGTGTGTGTGAGTGTATGGGGATGTGTGAGTGTATGAATGTGCAAATGACAATAAGTGTATAAGTGTGTGTGAATGTATGGGGATGTGTGAGTATGAATGTGCGAATGACAATAAGTGTATAAGTGTGTGTGAGTGTGTGAGTGTAAGGTGTGTGGATGTAAGAGTGTGTTAGTATAGTGTATGTGTGTGTGTGCATGTGTATAACTGTGTGTTTGTGAGTGAATGTGTGTGAGTGAGACTGTAAGACTGTGTGACGCTATGTGTGAGTGTATGTTTGTGCACGAATATGTGTGTGAATGACAGTGTATGAGTGTGAGTGTGTATGTGTAAGTGCATGAGAGTTGAGTGTGTTAGTGTGAGTGTATGAGTGCATGTGTGAGTGTGAGAGTGTATGTGTGAAAGTGTGTGTGCAGTATGTGTGAAAGTGAGTGTCAGTGTATGCATGAGAATGTGAATGAGTGTGAATGAGTGTGTGAGTGTGTGAGTGAGCATAGTGTATGAATGTGAGTGTGCAAGTGTGAGTGTGAGGATGTGAGTGTGGTGCATGTGTGTGTATGTGAGTGAATGTGAGTGTGTATATAAGTGTGAGTGTGAGAATGTGTGTGTTAGTATAGCGTGAGAGTATGAGTGTGAAAGTGTGTCAGTGAGTGTATGAGTGTGTGTTAGTATGAGGATGTGAGTGTGAGACTGAATGTGTGTGTGACAGTGTGTGACTAAGTGTGAGAGTATGTGTGAGTGTGTGCATAAGTGTGTGTGTGAGAAACAGTGTGAGTGTGAGAGGGTGTATAAGTGTGTGTGAGTGTGTGCGAGCGTATGAGTCTGAGTGTGTGTGTGGTGGGACACACATTAGCATAAATCATCACAGCCAGATGACACCAGTGGGATGGCAGTTTGCAGTCGCTGTGCAGGGCCAGCCGCCGCTTCCTGGAGAAGGCCAGCTGGGCTGGGCTGCATTTTGAAGTACAAGCACAGAGAGGCGGGATCTTGAGAGAGAGGACTAGCTTGTGTAGATGGCACACCAGGGCACAGTGAATCCCAGAAACTCAGTATGGGCATCAGCTGGATTTTACCCCGTGCACACCACGTGCACCCGTGCACAGTTCTCAAACTGTCGTCTATATTCTTGGGAGTGAAAGCTGTTTTTCCTTCAGCAGAAGGCTGAATCAATGAGTTGAGAAATGCTCAACTCAATGATTTCTCAAAAGGCCTTTTAGGAGCCAAGATTCTGCAGCCCCCACAAGGTGGGCGTGTGGGAGAGGGGCCATCCTTCTGGGCTCTCAGGGAAGGCTCCGAGGGAAGAGCTGAGGGCAGGGGCTGCCCTGGGCTGGGCTGGGGGTGGGTGTTGGAATGAAGCCTTGCCACCCACTGCCAGCTGCCCTACTGCCAGCTGCCCTGGCTTCCTCTGCCTGGGGGAAGGCTTGGGCCATTCCTCTTTAAGCTAATCAGGCATTTTACAAGCCGAGTCCGAGTCTTTTATAAGCTAGGTGTTCTCCAAATACAGCCCAGGCTTTCTCTCAGGGCCATAATTAATGGGGCCTCCCCAGCCTGGCATTAGACTCAACTCCCTAGGGTGGCTGAGAGGGGACTCAGGGATGAGCAGGGCAGGTGAAGGAACAGGGGCACGGGTGAGGTTCCGCAGGAGCTACATCCCAGCAAGGAACCTGCCAGCCCGGAGGAGCTCGATCCCGCCTACAGGAAGGGACCTGGGACCCCGGTTAGGAGCCCTAGACCTCTGAGTGAACCAGTGGATGAGTCCTGCTCCCGCTCCCTCCCTCTGAAAGCCCTTCCCTCCCTCCAGCCCTCCCTCCACCCCTCTCTCTTTCCCACCCTCCAGTTTTCTCTCCATCCCTCCCTCCTTCCCTCCATCCACCCTTCCTTCTTTCCCACCCTCCAGTTTTCTGTGTCCTCCTTCCTCCTTCCCTTCCTCCACCCCCTCCCTATTCCCTCCCTTCACCCCTCCAACTACTCATTTTTCTTTCCTTCCCTTCACCCCTCCCTCCACCCCTCCCTCTTTCTCTCTCTCTTTCCCTCTCTCCACCCCTCCCTCTTTTCCTCCCTCTTTCTTTCCCTCCACCCCTCCCTTTTTCCCTCCTTCCATCCTTCCCTTTCTCTCAGCCTTGCCTCTCTCTAGCCAGTGCAGGGGGCAGGGGCTGGATGGAGGGGCATTAGACCCAGGCCCCAGAATTGCAGTGGGCACATGCCAGCCACACTGAGTCTCTAGAGATTTTCAGGACCTTGGTCTCTTCATGCCCAGTTCGGTAGCTGGAAACCTGCATTCACCTCATAGCAGCCTCTAGCCAATGGGTGGAGGGCATCCCTGTCCTGTCCTCTAGCCAATGGGCGGAGGGCATCCCTGTCCTGGCCTCACAGTGAGGAAGCACTTCATAGATCACAGCTCAAGGCCCACTCGGGCCACTCCTCCTCCACCTGATGACTGCAGAGCCCCACAACACCTCCTTGAGGCTGCCCAGGGCCCCTTACGCCCTCTGGGGCCCCCCAGTCACTGGCCCAGAGTGGGTGAGGCCCAAGTGGTGCCCTAGTGGCATGAGCTTGTCCGAGTAGAGGAGGATCCTGGGAGTGTAGCCAGTGCCACCTCCCTGCCCAATTCACACAGGGAAAACTGAGTCCGGGTGCAGGTGGAGGAGTCAGGATTTCAACTAAGGCCCCTAAGCCGGCAGCAAGTGCAGGAAAGGAGCTGTGCTGGGGACTCAGATGCTTGCGTGGGGCTCCCGTGCCCATGTGCCCCATGAGGGCCCCTGTGCCAGGGGAATGCGGGGTCACTCAGGAGTTCATGGCCTGGGCTCGAACCAGAGAGAGGACACAAGGAATCCCAGTTCCTTCCGCAGGGAGAGATGGGGCCACCTTGAAAGGTATCTACACCCACCAGCCCTGGTTCAGGTCTCAGCCCCACTCATGCCCATGCTGTGGGGTGTTGGGCCAGCTCCTCAATCTCTCCAAGCCTGCAATTGGTTGTCTGAAGAAAAAGACTGACAGCAATGCTGACCAGCACAGCAGGCTGCTCTGGGGTGGGCTTAGCAGTGGATGGGGAGGCCCCAAACCCAGCCAGCAACCAGCAGTACCCACCCAGCACCCGTATCTTGACTCCTGACATCCTTCTCCACTCACAGGAATGAGCACTACTTGGAAAAAGGGCTGATTCTAGGGATGGAATGGGGGAACACAAGATGAGCCTGAAGTAGTTTTTTTTTTTTTTTTTTTTGAGACAGAGTCATGCTCTGTCACCCAGGCTGGAGTGCAGTGGCGTGATCTCAGCTCACTACAAGCTCTGCCTCCCGGGTTCACGCCATTCTCCTGCCTCAGCCTCCCGAGTAGCTGGGACTACAGGCGCCCACCACCACGCCCAGATAATTTTTTGTATTTTTAGTAGAGACGGGGTTTCACCGTGTTAGCCAGGATGGTCTCGATCTCCTGACCTCGTGATCCACCCGCCTTGGCCTCCCAAATTGCTGGGATTACAAGCGCGAGCCACTGCGCCCAGCCAAAGTACCTTTAAAAACAAGACAAAACCAAAACCAAACTTCTTTATTGAGATATAATTCATTTCATGAAACTCACCCATTTAAAGTGAACAGTTCAGTGGTTTCAGTACTGCATAGTCGCAGGGTTGTGCAACCATCACCACAATCTAATTTTGGGATGTTTTTACTCCAAAAAGAAACCTGTGCCCATCAGCCGTCAGTGCCAGCTTCCCTGCTCCCAGCCCCTGGCAACCCCTGGTTCACTTTGCCTCCGTGTGAATTTGTCTGTTCTGCACTTTTCATGCAAAGGGGATCATACACTATGTGGCCTCTGTGTCTGGCTTCTGTCCCTGAGCACCAAGTTCTCAAGGCTCACTGCCTTGTTGCCTATGTCAGTGCTTGATTCCACAGAATGTACTCCATGTGGATAGAGCACATTTGTCTATCGGTTCATCAGTTGAAGGACATTTGGGTTGTGGAAGACCATGTGGGGCCAGAAAAGAAGAAAATCCTAAAAAAAAAGACCCAAAATGGTGCGGACTGTGAAAGGAATAGATCAGGCAGCTGAAAACCCTTCCAATGGCCAGAGCTGGAACAATTTGAGCAGCAAAATAAATAACAGTATTGGATTATACTCCTGTGCATAAAATAAATGTTTACAAGTCCATAATGATATCAATAAGTGATTGAAGAAAGAAGGATATTGGAGAGAAAAGACCAATCTTCTGCATAAGAATTCCAAATAATTTACACAGATACTTTGCTTGAAAAGGTGGAGCTTTAATTGCCACTCCTCAGATGTGGCTGCACTTAGTGACTTCCTTCCAACCATGACAGCATGGAAATAGGGTGGGGGAATGTATGAGTGTGTTTTTACGATGCTTAGAAGACATACCAGAGACTGGGCAATTTACAAAAGAAAGAAGTTTAATGGACTTACAGTTCCACGTGGCTGGGAAGGGCTCACAATCATGGCAGAAGGCAAGGAGGAGCAAGTCATGTCTTACAGGGATGGCAGCAGGCAAAGAGAAAGACCTTGCGCAGGGAAACTCCCATTTTTAAAACCACCAGATTTCATGAGACTTATTCACTATCATGAGAGCAGCATGGGAAAGACCTGCCCCCATGATTCAATCACCTCCCTCCAGGCACCTCCCACAACATGTGGGAATTCAAGATGTGATTTGGGTGGGGACACAGTGAAACCGTATTGGGGAAGAAACATTACCAGGAGAGAAGCCTGGCAGATACAACACCATGGAAGTGGTCAAGGTCAGCATCAACAGTGGTGAATCCCAGTGTCAGTGCCTACTGTTGATGTGGTGACAGAAACAGTGATTCACTTCTGCTTCAGTCTTCTCAAAACGACCATCCCAGTCTAACCACCAGGAAAACACCAGGCAAATTGAGAGACACGCCACAAAATATTCAACCAGTACCTCTGAACACTGTCGAGGTCACGAAAAACAAGGCAAGTCTGAGAAACTGTCACCGCCCAGAGGAGCCTCTGTAAACATGAGTATGTACCACACAGCCTCTTGGAGGGTAATGGATGAGAAAAAGACATTAGGGGAGAATGAAGCCTGTCTGAATCAAGTGTGGATTCAGCTCATAATAATGGGTCAATATTGGTTCATTAATTGTAACAAATGGACCACAGGAATATAAGATGTTGAAATAGGGATTTCGGCTGGGTGAGGTGGCTCACGCCCATTATCGCAGCACTTTGGGTGGCTGAGGTGGGAAGATTACTTGAGCCCAGGAGTTTGAGACAAGCCTGGGCAACACAGTGAGATCCCATCTCTACAAAAAAATGACAAATTAGCCAGGCATGGGGGTGCATGCCTGTAGTCCCAACCACTTGGCAAGCTGAGGCGGGAGGATCACTTGAGCCCAGGAGGTTGAGGCTGCAGTGAGCTGTGATTGCACCACTGCACTCCAGCCTGGGCAACAGAGTGAGACCTTGTCGAAGAAGAAGAAAAAGAAGGAGAAGACAGCAATAAGGATATCTGGGTGTGGGGAATATAGGAACTGTCTGTACTATCTTTGGCAACTTTTCTGTAAATCTAAAACAATTATAAAAGTAATAAGCTTCTATAAAAAATGTGGCAATGCCTATAGAAGTGAGGGGCTCGATGGTGGGGTTTGTGTGGCTGGCAGAGCTCTTCAGGGCAATCGCCACACTTCCTAGGCCACATGCTTAGAGCAGCTGTTCTCCTGGTCCCCAGAAGACCACATCTTGGGTCTTGTTTTGCCATGCAGGCAGTAACATTCTGTCTTTGGTAACCTGAAGAAGACCTGGGAATAGCTTGTCTCAGGAGATAAAATGCCAAGATAATGAAGCTAAGGCCACAGTTCATGCCCTTCAATCATCATTGCACAGTAGATGTTCTCACAGGCATGGCTTGAACCTAGACCCTGGTCACACCCTGAGCCCTGACCCTAGACACGCACTTAGGTCTGACCCTGGCTACACACTGAGCCCTGATCGTGCTTCCACTCTGTTTTGACTCTGGACATACATTGAGCCCTGATCCTGGATATATATTGAGCCCCGATCCTGGTCACACACTGGGCCCTGATCCGACACTGAGCCCGGATTCTGATCACATACTGAGACCCATTCCCACACTTTGGGTCATGCTGTCACACTATATATGACTCTGGACACACATTGATCTCTGACTGTGGTCACAGGCTGAGTCCTGAATGTGACCCCACACTGTGACCTGACTCTGGACATAAATTAATGCTGATCCTGCTGTAAAAATTAAGTAATTCGAAATCAAAGCTGTTGGAACTTTAAATTATTTTGAGACTTAAAGGAGTGTGACTATAAGACCTGAATCATGTAAACAGGCAGCTGTAATCTTTGTTCTTCTCATTATAGACTAGCCTCTTCTTTACCTGCATCATTGTGCAGTATGTTGTAAAAGACAACGGGGTGCCAAAGAAGACCACTTTCCCTCTTCACTGTTGATCTCTTTATAGACTGACTTCCCTTTTACTTCTCCCAGACAAAGACTTCACGACTATCACGTTGTCTAAGATGGAATGTTAAATATACTTTTAAACTGGAAAAGGAAAACAAGTTGTAATCAAATTGCTGTATCTCATAAACTGGCCTTGTACGAAAAAAAAAAAAAAAACCGTAAGCCTGTTAAATGTCTTTGTTTTATCTGTCTAGAAAAGCAAGACCTTAACTTTCCAGCTTCGGAGCACTGACCTCATTCTTCTGGGGTCTGTGTTACCTGGATGGTCATTCTTAGCTTTGCACTTGAATAAATTTAGACTGGATTCTGATCCTTTCTATTATTTCGGGTTGCCACGGCTCACATTCTCAGCCCTGGCCCTGGTCATAGTGATTGGAAGATGTATTAAGATCTAGGAACAGAGTTTGGGGGAAGCAAAGGAATGCCAGTTTGCTCAGAGACACAGAGCACTTCACAAAGGGATCAGAGAGCAGCTGGGGGCTCAGGCTGATGGGACTCTTAAAGGGGCATGAGCCGGGAGGCACCAGGAAGAAGTTGGGCATTGCAAGGTGTCCCAGCACCTGCTCTTGGCCACCCTGCTTCTTCCCCTCTTTCCTTCCCACCCAGAACCTTGCCCTGCAACCCCTTTCTCCCTGCTGCCTCTGGCCTCCTGGAGCAGGGAGTACACCAGCTTTTGGAAACCCATTTTGAAGGATCCCAGCCTCTGGGCTCCAGGCTCACTGAGTGTGGCACACAGCTGCACCATGAATGCTTGCCCAGGCATGTCCAGGCTGGTCCCTCCCTGAGCTGTGCTGGCTCCTTTGGGAGCAGAGACTGGGGCGGGGAGGTGGAGGACACAGATGATTCACTCTGGGTTCCCAGGCAGGCTGGGTGCACATGTTTCCAGCTGATCTGGTCAGCCAGGAGCCAGGATGCAAGGATGCCTGTGTTCCTGAGCGTGGGGTGTGGCTGGTATTTTCCAGGAGCAAGGAGGTGGCAAACTGGATAAACAAGGGTGTCTAGGCTTCTGTCTCAGCTCCCAGCAGGCTGCAGGGCTCACCCGGGACAGCTCAGTTTGCCTTCCCTGCAGACTGGGGCTGAGCCATGGCTTGCTCCTGCAGGGCCTACAGCTGGGGGCACTGGAGGTGGCCCGGGAAGGGTCATTAGGAGCTCACCAGCCAGGCAGGGAACATTCCCAAGGGCTTCCGTCTCCGAGCACACTGCCTTGAAGTTCTCTGCCCGCGAAGTGGGGTGGAAATTCAGCACCCCCCCGAGCAGAGCCTGGCCGTGAGATAGATGAGTTGCCCTGTTTAAAGCGGTGCCCAGGGACAGCCTCCACGTCACCATCACTCAGGCTCCCTCTTGCAGCCCCTGCTGGCAAAGTGGAAATGTGGCTTGCAGAGTTGCGTCTGAAGCCAAGCAGAGGGTGGGAACGGAGCCAAACTCATAACTGAACCACCAGCACCCCCGCTGGGCAGCCCCGGCAGTGCACCCTCGGGGTCCTTCAGCCGAGAGGAGCTGGCCCCACCTGCCAGCCCCATGGTGCTCCCAGCCAATGATGGGGCATGGCGGGGGCTGCTCCTCTGTGGCCTCCTCTTAGGGCAGCTTTGGCTGGGATGTCTCTGAGGCCAGCCGACATCTCAAAATGGCCCCGCCATCCAGGAGGCCCCCTCCTTCCGCAACTGTCAGAGCTATGCGGAGTCCCACAGCTCTCGCCTCCCACTCCTGTTCCCTCTCATCCTTCACAGGCTTTTCTGACAAAATGTTCTTGCACATGGAATCCTGCCTTGGCATCTGGTGTGAACAACAGAATCCAGTACACCCAAAGCCCCTCTACAAGACAGCCCCCATCTGCTCTGCAGACGCCCCCGGTCTCAGCCCCGCACCTCTTCCTGTCTCACACACATATACGATACACACACACTCACACACACACAATACACTCACACACAAAAAATACACTCACATACACAATCAAGACACACAGATGTGTACTCACACACAAGCACAAGGACACACGTACACACATACCCACACATGTACACACGCACGCATTCACACAAAATACACACACAGACACACATTCACACACATAGACGTTACTTACACAAGCACATGCACACATGTACACACACTCCCACACATGCACACTCACACACAGACGTGCACTCACAAGCATATGCATACATGTGCACACATATGCACACTTACTGATGTGCACTCACACACAATACACACACAGACACACACGCACTCACACAACACACACACAGACTGCACTCACGTGCACACTCACACACATTCACAATACAGACATACACATGCACACAGGTACATTCCCGCACACGCACACTCAATGCATTCATACAGTACACTCACACTCGGACAAGCACTCACACAAGCATATTCACACGTACATCTACTCACACACGTACACACACAAGCACACTCACATCACAGTGACACACACTGGCTCACATGTGCACTCACACATAACACATCCTCTTTCACACATGCACTGACATTCACTCTCAAACATTTGCACACACACATTTACATTTACTCACACACATTTACATTTACTCACAGTCACATTCACACTCACATTTGCATGTGAACACACCTGTAAGCACACATACACTTGTGCACGCACCTGCACACTGTTCGGACTGCACTCACACACCAACCCCAGAGTGCACTAGGCTTGGTCCAGCCCCCCGGTGCTTCCCCCTCAACTGACCGAGGCTGGTGTGGGAGGGAGGGAGGAAGCTGTCCTGCCTCCGGAGGGGAGATGAGGGCCATTCCAGAGCTTAGCTGCTCCGCTGCCTCTCATCAAGAGCAGGGCCAGTGAGGCCCAGCGGCTTCGGGGAGTCAGATTCGGTGGACCAGGCAGGAGGAGGGTAGGACCTGTGGCTCCCCTGCCACGACCACACTGTGTGCTGAGGTGCCTGGCTCTGGGCTCTGGCAGACCAGGTTTTGCAGTGTGGGCTGCATGGCCGTCTCCTTCCTCTCCTTAACATTCTTTATCCATGAAGTGGGAATCATGATCCCTCCAGCCCCAAGTTGTCCCCAGAATTAAAGGGGCATGTGTGTGTCTGGCAGAGTCCTGGGACCAAGGAAAACCCCAGAGAAACAGGGGGACGGTGCTGTGAAGAGGAAGTGTTGGCTGTGAGGGCCTGATCCAAGTCACCTAGGAAGACAGGGGCAAGAGGGACCCGGGCCCAGGGAGCCGCGGAGCCGGGGAGGATGGGGCGGAGGGGGTCTGTGGCTGGCCGGCTTGCACCGGGCCTCCTCTGCTGCCTGCCCGCTGCTCCCCGATGCTGGGCAGGACCTCGAGTTTCCTCACCTGCAGGATGGGACCACCGCACCGGCCTCTGCTCGCCTCTCCTTCTCCTTCCCAAACTGCGCAGCTCTCGGCACCCTCTTCGTACCACTCCCAGCACCCAGCAAACACGTCTAAAAGAGTGTAGCACAGCTCACAGGCCCTGGCACGCTGTGGGGGTTGTGACGGGGCCCAGCAGACCACGGGGACGACGAGCATCATCAGAGAGTAACCTGCAACCTGGCCATGCTGGGTCCTCCTGGGGACCTGACTGGCAGGAGGCACCCCTGAGGTCTCGGTGGTTCTGGGGCCCACAGGCTTCAGATCTGGCCCGTCTCCCATCTTCCACTCTTCTCCACAGCTCACTTTGCCTGAAAAATAGGCTAATGCTGCCTGCTCTACTGGCCAGCCGGGGAGGCTCTGTTGGTGAAATGAGAGCCCATAGGCTGGAAAGTGTTTGAAACATTTGAAGGCCCAAGTCTGGAGGGCAGGTCCCAAGGTCCACTCAGATGCTGAGTTCATTGGCTCAGCCTTGGGGCGGGGCTGTCGCTCCCGGAAGGGGATCTGCCTGGTGAAGCCCAGGGCAGTGGATTCAAGTCTAAGTCCGCCCCTGTGGATGTGGGGCCTGAGCGAACCACTCAGCCCTCTCAGAGGCCCTCAGGAGGCTCCCAATTTCTGGCCTGCCAGGGCATGACCTCCCTGGAGACCCTCACTCCAGACGCCTAGAAGTCAGTGACCCTGCAGCAAGAGGGAGAGGAGCCCGCAGCCAGGGCTGCTCTGATGGACGCCACAGGGCCGTGCCAACCCATGGCCCAGACTCCTTTGAGCAAAGGCCTCCTCTAGATGTGTTTGCCAAGTGTGGGGGTGGTAAGAAGGGGGTGCCAAGAGCTGCGCAGTTTGGGAGCGAGAGGGGGTGGGAGAACTGAGAGGGGCTGGGTGCCAAGGGGCAGTTGTACTGAGGAGGAGGCTGCCGACAGCGCTGGGCCCCCAAGCCTCTGCTGGGCTTCTGGGAAGCATACGGTTAAGTGTCCTGTTCCCTGCAGCCCAGCTAAGAAAGACCCTTGAGGGAAGCAGGCAGCCACAGAGGCTGCACAGTCTTGGGAACTGTGGCACAGCCCAGGGTGAGCCAGGACAGTCCCCGTGCCCCTCACAGGCCTGGGGAGGGTAAGGCAGAGCCCAGCAGGCTGTCCCCAGAGACCCCAGCTGCCTTCTGGGCCAGGAGACAGGAGTCGTAGTCCTTGTTTACAGGTTGGCTAGGGGAAGCCCTGGGGGAGATGGGCAGGAGGAGGACGTGGCTAAGAGCTGGGGTGGGTGTTGTGGCCTCTCCAGGAGTATTCTGGAGAGAATTTCCTAAACTGAACAGGCTTTGTGAGGCCACCCACACTTGCTGCCTGTTGGCGACCCCTGGAGTGGCATCCCCCCTCACACTTCTGTGGGACCCTCAGACACAGCCGTCGCCATTGCTGAATGACCGTCGCTGGCCACACGGGCAGCTGGACCATGGCCACAACTCACCGAAGGGCCAGAGGTACGACTCACAGAAGGGGTAGAGGTGGGATGCTGCCCACTGGTGGGAGGAGAGTACAGAGATGGACTCTACCCAGTTGTGACAAATTCAGGAGTTTCCCGAAGGGACTGCGACCTCTGTAGGCGAGGCCAAAACACCTAGGGCAGGCCGGGCGCACACCCCCTGGACCAAGGGTGTGACCCAGGGCTGGCGAGTGGGTACCTGGGCTGGGTCTGCCAGGTGGAGAGCCGGCCCTGTCTGCCAAGGGCCCTGAGGGCAGGATGTGGTCTGCCTGACAGCACGTCTGCTCACAGAGGGACCACCTCAGGAGGGCTTTCTTCTGAGCAATTGTGCTTCCTGTCCTGAGCACCTTGGGGAAACTGAGGCAGGAGGTAGTGTGGAGCGGTGAGTATCTTGGCAGGGGTGCCTCTTCACCAGCTCACGCCGCAAAGCCTGCCTACCCCAGCCTCCAGCCCTCATGGGCCTTGGAACCCCTCCGGGCATTTCCACAGCCCACCCCCAGGAAAGCCTGGCTCACAGGTAACCAGAGCACACTCCTATCACAGTGAATCCCACAGCACCCATGCCTGGATGCTGGCCAAGCTCAGGCGCCTGCCACTGCCACTGGCTGTGCCCTGCCTGCAGGTCTCCCTCATTCTACCCTCTCCTCAGATTCTCTCCTCTGCCTCCTCCAGGAAGCCTCCCGTGACTCCACCCAGAGCCCTCTTGTCCCTGAATTCCTGGGGTTCTTTTGGCTTTGGGGATAAGTGGGTGTGGAGCTGTCGTGTCCCTAGGTGCAAGCTGGACCGGTGCCCAGCCTCCCCGATGGCCTTCTTAGGGCCCACCCTGCAAACCTCTGCTTTATCTTCCAGATACAACCTCACCCATGAAGGGAAGGCCACGCCTGCATCCCTTAGGGTCAGAAACCAAGACGCCCTGCAGGCTCTGCACCTGACTCTGGAGCCTAAGATCCCTCGAAGCAGGGCAGTGCTGCCTCCCTACAGCTTAGTCCTGCCCATGGTGGGTCCTTGGTTCAGCCATTCATTCATTCCCTGCCCTCCCCCCTGCCCCATGTCATAGACAGGCTGGCTGGGCCCTGTGCCGGGGCTGGGCCAAATCCTGCATGTGCAGAAGGACCCCGTGAGAGCCTGCCCACAGCAAGGTCGGTCAGAAGGGATGGCTGAGGCACAAGGGGCGGGGCTTACAGCCCAGGTGGGGGCAGCAGCGTAGGGTGCAGGAGCCCAGAGGGAGGGTGCGGGGCCATCCAGCAAGGCCAGCCTGCAGAAGGCCGTTCCTGCCTAGTCCAGGTGCAGAGCCTTAGTAGGACCTGGGAGAGCAAAGGGACAGGCAAGGTCATACCTGCGGGGGTGTGGGGCTCCTCTGCTGGGCCTAGACCTTGAGTTCATACCCCTTTGCCAGGTTGGGAGAGGGCGTCGGCTGGGGACAAAGCGGGTCAAGCAGGTATGAGATTACCCTTGGATCTCTTCCTCCTGCAGCTTGGAGGATGCCAGCAGGGGCCGGCGTTGAGGAGGCCCTCGGGTGGCATCACCAGCATGGCTCTGAGGGTCTCCATTTCCAGAGCTCTGCATCTGTGAGCTCAGGCACCCCACCCAGTCAGCGAGGGAGAAGGCAGGCCGCTCCTCAGTGGACACATGCCAGTGGCCTCAGGTCCCATTGCTCCACTTCTCGCAGTGGAAGGTCACCCCAATGTGCTGAGTCCACTCAGCAGAAGGGAAGCGCTTTCCCTGAGCTTGCAGGACTCAGCCCAGAGCCTGGTGCTTAGAGGGCTCTGTGAGCCTGTGGGCCCAGGGGGCCTGTAGACGCCTCTGGAGGCTGGAATGTCTGTGGAAAGCACCACCTTGCTGATTCTGCCGCAGAGGCTGGGCTGGCATGTGGGCTGGGGCTTGTCCTAACACTGGGACCCTGGCAGGTCTCTGGGGTTGCAGGCAGGAAGCAGGTAAGGCTTCCACACTACAGCCTGTATGAGGTTGTATAAGGTAAAGCATTCATGTATTCATTTGCTCGGCAAGTATTCATTTACTTCCTACATGCTGGACACTGTGCTGGGTATTTGCCACAGTGGCCTTGACTGGCATCCACAGGGCCAGCAGCTTAAGGGCACACAGCCTGGGGCCCATGGGGGTGATAAGAATGTAGGCCTGAGATGGTGGGAAATGGCTCCTGCATGGAAAACATGCTTCCCGTAGTCCCAGGCAGCTTAGAAGACCTACTGATGAGCATCGAAACAGAATCCTGCTCCTAAGCCTGGCTGTGCTCTCCCAGCGTGAGGTCTTTGGTTGCCGTCCTGGCCGTGCTCTCCCAGCGTGAGGTCTTTGGTTGCCGTCCTGGCCGTGTTCTCCCAGCGTGAGGTCTTTGGTTGCCGTCCTGGCTGTGCTCTCCCAGCGTGAGGTCTTTGGTTGCCGTCCTGGCTGTGCTCTCCCAGCGTGAGGTCTTTGGTTGCCGTCCATGTCATTGTCATCTTCCTTACCACGGGGGCCCTGGGCAGCCAACCTTGGCAATACTCATGCAGATCTAATGAAACCATGCCCGCAGACACCGTCTGTGCCCCTGCCTGGCTACCTCATGCCTGTGCCTGGTTGGAGGCTGCACATCTTTGGCTGGGGTTTGCTCTTGGCCTGGATTCCATTTTCTCCCAGCAAGGTAGGTGTGTAGAGGGGGCGTTTTTCTAGCACTGATGCAGTGGCTGGCATGTTTCTTCATACATGGCATGTGGCATTAGCAATTTAAATCTCCACCTCTGGGTGTGATTTTTAGCATTAAAATGAGGAAGGGGTAACTCCAGGTTGAAATTTAAGTCTAACTATACATGTGGGGCTTCAGGGAAGTCCCTAGCCCCCTGCTTCAGGGGGCTGATTGGCTGAAAGTTAGGTGAGCTAGAGCTTGAGTAAGGGGCTTTGTTTTTCTCCCCTAGACCAGACCACCACAGGAAGCCAGCCAGCCTGCTTCATTCCCCCTGAGAGATTTCATCTTCATTTTAAGGGGTTTTGGGCAAAGGTCTCTTCTTCTGGAGCTACTTCCTGCTGAGGCGAGTGTCGTTCCTATATCCTTTACCTTTACCTGAGAGGAATGGAACTCCTCTCAGCTTAAGGGGACGATCTGCTAGGGCTGAGGGCTTCTGGAACACACTGGAAGCACTGCACGGTCAGTAAAATTGTTGCAATCTAGAAGACAAAAGTTTTCCCAGGAAGTTAAACAAGCATGGTCCAAAAATCAAAAGAAGGATAGCCGCTGATGGTCCTAAGGAAGGAAGAAACCAACTTGTGGAGAGAGAGGTGATGATGCAGCATTCGGAACTGACTCCTCTGCTGGGCTCCCTTTACCCAGAGAGTGTGGCCACATTGTCTGATTGTAGATTGCTTGGATGTTCACCTCTGCTTGCCCTGTAGTATTTATCTAAGCATGGCAGGAGGTGTTGGTGACTATGCATACACCTCCTTGTTCTGCCGTTAGGTAATCAAGGGCCAATGGTTACCCAACACCATGTTATCGAGAGAACTGAGGGAGAGCTTCACACCTTCTAGAGCCTGCCCAGTCTGATCCACTACATGACCAATCTGCCATGTCAGGCCTCCCCAAGGGGCTGCTAGGCCAATAGTCAGGCCTATTCCCACTGGCACCATGCCAAGGCCTGACCTTGCTCAGATAGTGGCCTGATGTTGGGAGGTGCAGTTGTGGTCACTCCGTTTATCCCCATCCATCCCAAGGCACATTCACCTGTGAATCACACATTGTCTCTGCAGGAATAGGCCTGAGCCAACAGAGGAAAAGTATAAGGAAAGCAGGCAGTGGACCACAGGAGGTTATTAGGGTGGCCTCGAGGGAAAACAATTCCCAGAGGAGCCCAAATTCGAATGTCCCTGGTGTCATTGAGAATGGAGAGGTTCAGGTTATGAATTGTGCAGTTGGTGGGTAGCAAGCCAGGGTCCTGAAGATAGTCTGCATATCCCCTGGTGTCATTGAGAATGGAGAGGTTCAGGTTATGAATTGTGCAGCTGGGGGTATCAAGCCAGGGTTCTGATGATGGTCTGCATATCCCCTGGTGTCATTGAGAATGGAGAGGTTCAGGTTATGAATTGTGCAGCTGGGGGTATCAAGCCAGGGTCCTGATGATGGTCTGCATATCCCCTGGTGTCATTGAGAATGGAGAGTTCAGGTTATGAAATGTGCAGTTGGGGGTATCAAGCCAGGGTCCTGAAGATAGTCTGCATATCCTCTGGTGTCATTGAGAATGGAGAGGTTCAGGTTATGAATTGTGCAGTTGGGGATATCAAGCCAGGGTCCTGAAGATAGTCTGCATATCCCCTGGTATATATCATTTATATAAGGATGTTACTTAACTATTGCTGTCTTCCAGAGGCAGCTTCTTGAACAAATACTTGAGGTCCTATATAGGTTTACGGGAGTAGACTGTTTTCTCCAAGCAGGCCTATCGTCCATCAGGAGAAGCAAAAGGTTTTATTCTAGAGACAAGTCCTTCCAACTGTACAGCTGATGGAGTGGCCAAGGAAACCTGGTATGGACCCTTTCATTTCTCAGTGAACTGAGCCTCTGGGCTTCCTTTTTGCCATGTCTTGAGTAGGACCTGTGCACCTGGGCTAGCAGGGAAATGATCTGAAACTCCATGACCCGGCTGAGGTCACATCTTATTATCATATTGGAAGATGGCCTGCTGAACTTGTCCCAAGTTAATGATGTATTTTACAGCCTGATTTAACTCTTCGTCTAGAAGAAAGTGGCTAGGAAGAGGCTAGCAATAAGAGGAGTGGGTTGGGATCCTGTTGGCATCCTATGTCACGCTTAGACAAGGATGCTCGCCTAGAAACTCAGGTTAGAGGCTCGGCCCACAAGGTTAGATGCCCTGGGGTATATCTGAAACAATGGAAGTCTCTTTGCAAGATGTTTGTCAGTGTGTTATCTGAACTAATCCACCTTGTGCCCTCTGCTGGGGATGGGAAAGCTCTACTTCTCATCATTTCCCAGCTCATTGCTTTGCTGTACAGCAGCCTTGGGGTAGCCCTGAATGGCTGGCCCAGAAGTTTCCACCTTCCAGTGGTGGCTTCTAATGTTCTTTATGTGTTTCTCTCTGTTCTTTTCTGCCTGCTTTGGATCGGCTGTTACTAAGCTGCTGCCGAGTGGCAACTCTGCTTATCTCACGGTGTTGAGGTGAGACTCACTGTTTTTGGTGTTACTAATTCAAGGCTACCTGGAGATTGTCTTTTCTTGTACTGTTCAGCCAGTTCTGGCTAAAATGTATACATTAAAAACTCATTTAAAACTGAAGAAAAAAATGATGAAAAGGTTTTTTTTTTTTTTTAAACCAAACTTCCTTAAAGACTACTTTACCAAAACTTTGGTCCACAGCTTTCCTTGGATTGCGTGTTGTATGTCTGGGTCAATTAAGAAAAGTTTATGCTCTGGGAAACATGTTTCTAGAATTGTGGGTCTTATCTATAAAGTGCTAACATCTGGCAAACAGTGTAGGATCTCTTGCTTCCTCGGTTTTCAGACTCACAGATGAATGAGTGCCCTTAGCTGTCCCTTCCCATCCCTTCCCGCTCCGGTTTCCTGTATGCAATGTGCTCAGCCTTCCGAGCCCTGGGAGAAGCAGGGATTCTCATGCTTCTTTATGTTCCCCTAGGGACTAGGGGTTAGCAGTCCTCACCCCAATGTGTGAGGTCCTTTGGGCTCTATCTGCTGGGGAGCCTGGAGCCAGGGATCCTCCAGGTCAGCCACTACCCGGTTGCATGGGGCTTTTCGGCCTTTAGGGGCCCAGGGTTGCAGTGCCACCCCAATGGAGAGCCCGTTTGAGTCTCAGAGGGATATTTGCCAGCACATACTGCTAGGTCCCTCTTGTCCCCTTTGTCAGCTGTGTATTTGCTGTCTGTGCCTCATTAGTGACATCTGTCATCCTGAGCTTGCATGCTCTGAAGTTTACGCCTGCCATTTTCCTTCTGGTCCTGGTGATTTTCATTCTTTGGGCTATTTAATTTGGCATCTCTCTGGGCAATGTTGGAGGCCAAAAGCCTCCCAGGAACTAGTCTTATTGAGAAGAAAAATAATTTTGTCTAATTCAGAAGTTATCTAAAGGTCAATTCAAATGATGAACTTGAAAACAGTTACTTACAAAACAAGTTAGAAAAGAGCCAGTAAGTAGGGGAGCGAGAGATGTGAATAAAAGTTATGGATATGAAGATGTATTTTTGGTAAGGAAGGTTATCAAGAAAAGAGAATAACGTTGTATGAAAAAGGATCTTGTATGGTAAATTTTTGTCCTAAAATAAAATGGCTGATTATTTAGGAAAGAGGGAAAGTTTGGGCAAGGCAGAAAGTCCAAGCATCTCTTCAATGATCTGTGTATGTCAGGGTCAAGTTCATGAAGGGGAATTTATGAAAGAAATTTCGTATGTAATTAAGTTGGTTATTATTAAAAGGAAGCCACTTATAATAGTCTTTCTAAAAATTGGTCTCCTATGTTAAAACAAAATGTTCTTAAGGCACTGATTTGGTCTTAATGACATTACAAGAAATTTTACTTTCACTTTTTTTGTTTGTTTGTTTTGTTTTTTTGAGATGGAGTCTTGCTCTGTCGCCCAGGCTGGAGTGCAGTGGCGCGATCTCGGCTCACTGCAAGCTCCGCCTCCTGGGTTCACACCATTCTCCCACCTCAGCCTCACGAGTAGCTGGGACTGCAGGAACCTGCCACCACACCTGGCTAATTTTTTGTATTTTTAGTAGAGACAGGGTTTCACCATGTTAGCCAGGATGGTCTCAATCTCCTGACTTCCTGATCCACCTGCCTCGGCCTCCCAAACTGCTGGAATTACAGGCATGACCCACCGCATCTGGCCAACTTTCACTTTTATAAACTGTTTCTCTCAAAAACTTCTCTTTTTTTTTAAATTTTTTTAGTATTTATTGATCATTCTTGGGTGTTTCTCACAGAGGGGGATTTGGCAGGGTCATAGGACAATAGTAGAGGGAAGGTCAGCAGATAAACAAGTGAACAAAGGTCTCTGGTTTTCCTAGGCAGAGGACCCTGCCGCCTTCCGCAGTGTTTGTGTCCCTGGGTACTTGAGATTAGGGAGTGGTGATGACTCTTAACGAGCATGCTGCCTTCAAGCATCTGTTTAACAAAGCACATCTTGCACCGCCCTTAATCCATTTAACCCTGAGTGGACACAGCACATGTTTCAGAGAGCACGGGGTTAGGGGTAAGGTTATAGATTAGCAGCATCCCAAGGCAGAAGGATTTTTCTTAGTACAGAACAAAATGGAGTCTCCTATGTCTACTTCTTTCTACACAGACACAGTAACAATCTGATCTCTCTTTCTTTTCCCCACATTTCCCCCTTTTCTATTCGACAAAACCGCCATCATCATCATGGCCTGTTCTCAATGAGCTGTTGGGTACACCTCCCAGAGGGGATGGCGGCCGGGCAGAGGGGCCCCTCACTTCCCAGACGGGGCAGCTGCCGGGCGGAGGGGCTCCTCACTTCTCAGACAGGGCAGCCGGGCAGAGGAGCTCCTCAGTTCCCAGACGGGGTGGTGGCCGGGTAGAGATGCTCTTCACTTCCCAGACAGGGCAGCCGGGCAGAGGCGCTCCTCACATCCCAGACGGGGCAGCTGGGCAGAGGTGCTCCCCACATCCCAGAAGATGGGTGGCCAGGCAGAGATGCTCCTCACTTCCTAGATGGGATGACAGCAGGGAAGAGGCGCTCCTCACTTCCCAGACTGGGCGGCCGGGCAGAGGGGCTCCTCACATCCCAGACGATGGGCGGCCAGGCAGAGACGCTCCTCACTTCCTAGATGGGGTCGCGGCCGGGCAGAGGCTGCAATCTCAGCACTTTGGGAGACCAAGGCAGGTGGCTGGGAGGTGGAGGTTGTAGCGAGCCGAGATCACGCACTGCACTCCAGCCTGGGCAACATTGAGCATTGAGTGAGCAAGACGCAGTCTGCAATCCCGGCACCTCGGGAGGCTGAGGCAGGCAGATCACTCGAGGTCAGGAGCTGGAGACCAGCCCGGCCAACAGGGCGAAACCCCGTCTCCACCAAAAAAATACAAAAACCAGTCAGGCGTGGCGGCGCGCGCCTGCAATCCCAGGCACTCGGCAGGCTGAGGCAGGAGAATCAGGCAGGGAGGTTGCAGTGAGCTGAGATCGCGGCAGTACAGTCCAGCCTTGGCAACAGAGGGAGACCGTTGAAAGCGGGAGACGGAGACGAGGGAGAGGGGGAGACCGTGGAAAGTGGGAGAGGGAGAAGGAGAGGGAGAGGGAGAAGGAGAGGGAGAGGCTCAAAACTTCTCAGATCCATATTTCAATATTTCAGACATTCCATTTTTTCTGTCTCACTGCTTTCAGCTTTTTCCTCCTTGAAAAGGTCTGAGATCATGACCCTCTCATTCAGTTTTTTCTCCTTAAGCAGGCCTGAGATGATGACCCTCTCCTTCAGCATTTTTGGTCAGCTCCTGCACCCCTTTTTTCCTCCAGTTTTAACTATTGCAATGGCCTGATGCTAAAATGTTTTATCTTGAAGGTCTAGAAAAGCAATGTTTTCTTCTAGCATAACTTGATTTTATATTCTTGGCTTTTCTTGCTGTGTCTAAATTTTCAGTGTAATCAGAAAACTTCTCATGCTGTTCCTAAGAGTCACATATGCTCATAACCTTAAACACTGTTCCTGTGCATTCAAGCACTTCTTTCCTCAAGTTTGTCTTCCAGGTTATCTAAATGGGCTTCCCGTAAGGAGAAGCAGTCTCACTGCAGAAGGTTTTCTCTGCCTTTTTATTAGCTGGCTTTACTTTTTTTTTTTTTTTTTTTGCGACTGGGTCTCACTTTGTTGCCCAGGCTGGAGTGCAGTGACACAATCTCAGCTCACTGCAACCTCTGCCTCCCGGGTTCAAGCCATTCTCTTGTCTCAGCCTCCCCAGTAGCTGGGACTACAGGCACCTACCACCATGCTCAGCTAATTTTTGTATTTTTTGGTAGAAATGGGGTTTCACCATGTTGGCCAGTCTGGTCTTTAACTCCTGACCTCAAGTGATCTGCCCACCTCGGCCTCCCAAATTTCTGGGATTACAGGTGTAAGCCACCACACCCAGCCTATCAGCTGGCTTTTTTAAAAAATGCAAGATTTTATATTTTATCAAGATAATTCTTATGCTGTCTTTATTAGGTTTTCTATTGAAAAAAAAAAACCCTGACATTTAAAAGGCTTAAGGTTTTTACATCCATATGACTTTCTGTATTGCTCGTAATGTCTTCTTTATTATTACTCTTGGTTAAATGTGTGGGGAAAAGAAAGAGAGATCAGACTGTTACTGTGTCTATGTAGAAAGAAGTAGACATAAGAAGCTCCATTTTGTTCTGTACTAAGAAATATTCTTCTGCCTTGAGATGCTGTTAATCTGTAACCCTACCCCCAACCCTGTGCTCACAGAGACATGTGCTGTGTCGACTCAAGGTTTAATGGATTTAGGGTGCAGGATGTGCTTTGTTAAACAAGTGCATGAAGCCAGTTTGCTTGTTAAAAGTCATCACCACTCTCTAATCTCAAGTACCCAGGGACACAATACACTGCGGAAGGCCGCAGGGACCTCTGCCGAGGAAAACCAGGTATTGTCCAGGGTTTCTCCCCATGTGATAATCTGAGATATTGCCTCGTGGGAAGGGAAAGACCTGACCGTCCCCCAGCCCGACACCCATAAAGGGTCTGTGTCGAGGAGGATTAGTAAAAGAGGAAGGCCTCTTTGCAGCTGAGATAAGAGGAAGGCATCTCTCTCCTGCTGGTCCCTGGGCAATGGAAGGTCTCAGTGTAAAACCCGATTGTATGTTCCACCTACTGAGATCGGAGAAAACCGCCTTAAGGCTGGAGGTGAGACATGCTGGCAGCAATACTGCTCTTTAATGCACTGAGATGTTTATGTATGTGCACATCAAAGAACAGCACCTATTCTTAAACTTGTTTATGACACAGAGACATTTGTTCACATGTTTTCCTGCTGACCCTCTCCCCATTATCACCCTATTGTCCTGCCACATCCCCCTCTCCGAGATGGTAGAGATAATGGTCAATAAATACTGAGGGAACTCAGAGACCGCAGGTGCGGGTCCTCCTTATGCTGAGCGCCGGTCCCCTGGGCCCACTATTGTTTCTCTATACTTTGTCTCTGTGTCTCCTTCTTTTCTCAGTCTCTCATCCCATGCGACGAGAAACACCCACACATGTGGAGGGGCAGGCCACCCCTTCAAAATGAGTAACTGTTACAATGACCTGTGATTCTGTTTTGATCAAATGTTTTGAGCCTTTTAACATCTTTAACAAATATTCTCAAAATCAAAATCCTAAATTAAGTCTCCGATTTAGTGTCCTCGCTGGGGCTTATTAAACCTATAAAAATTAATCTCTGTGAGGTTATAAAATCTTTGTATAGCTTCCAGGTAGACCATGAACTCCAGTATCACCACCTCCAGCCTGATAATTATATATTGGAAGAAAATTAGTTAAAGGATTCCCTTCAGCCCCCTTGAAACTGCCCTTATCAGGAGTTGTTAGCTAATCCTTGTGCTCAGTTAATAACCTGTTGCAGGCCCTTGACTCCTGGGCACACGTCTAAAGAAGGCACTGACTTCCACCAGTATCTGACAAAAACTCAGGTTAATCGAAGCCTCGTCTTTAGACCTGGGCAAAGGGGACAACGTAAACTGCTTTCATGAGACACAAGGACAGGCCTGTATTCCAAAACATTATGATTCATTTCAGAATTTTACCTTTATCTGAAATAATATAATTTGTTCTATGCCTTTATACTAAATAATTTAAATGTTTAACTTATTTCCTGGCATTCTCAAAATTAGATAGGGCTTATGACCTTTTTCTTTAAAATGTTGTTAATTCTTTATGTTTTCTTTTACCTCCAAAATTTACTCCCACCAGGCCCAGGGAGTGTCATAAGTGTTTTCAGGGCCAGTTTTGAGGAATAAAATGAGTGCAAACCTTCCAAATAAAGGACAGGCACACAAATGCCTAAATGGCTGAACAAAGTGCTTGTGTTTTGTGTAGCTAATTGCCACAAACCATGATGACAGTAGCTCATACACAGAATGTATAAAGAAGCCAATTTTGTAACCTTGCCTTTTGGCTTTTGATTTTTGGTTCTCATGTTGCTGAAGGGGGTTTAAGATTAATGAGTGCCTGCCCACCTACATTCCCATCTGGCCTAGAGTACTTCATTGGCTCTAAGTCTTTTGACTCAAAGTCCCTTGGCCACAGGAATTCCACCAAGGGGCATGATGGACCCAGGGCAGGTTGCCCACCACTCCCACTCCAGTGTCCACATGGGACAAAATAGAAGCGTGGCTGTTGACACTGCCTCTGGCATACCTTGACAAAAAAGGAGGAAAATAAACGTAAATAAATAAATAAAATCCTAAGCACCCCCATCCCCAGCAGAATGGGGCCCCCTTAGGCCAAAAACCTGAAAAACTAGTTTAGGCCAGGAGGGGAAGTGGAGCTGGTAGTCAGGGGGCGGGGAAGGCATGGACAAGCCTCACTATACCTTTCCCCCACCTTGGAATTCAGGCACAACTGACCAGCATTAAAATTAAAATAGAGGTCATAAGACTGACAAAACAGACTGGATCGAAGACCCTGCCAGGCAGGGATGAAGTCTGCACCCCAGGGTAGACAGAGGTGTAAGTTACAGGAACGTTTTAAAATATGTTTGCGTCAGGACCACCTTCATGAATATTCATAGCTCCTCTGTTCAACCAGAAGACTTCATCTTATTAAAAACCTGGAAAGAAGGATCCTCTGAGGATCAGTTACAGCCAAGATGGAGGGGCTCATCAGGCATTGTTGAGCACCCCCATTGCCGTTAAACTTCAAGGACTCACTAGCTGGATACACCTGTCTAAGATTAAGCCCGTTTCTTATGAGTCCCCACAGGCACCTGAGAAAGACACTATGGCCAACACTTGTGAACTCTTAGAATACCTAAAGCTGTTGTTTTGGAAATAAACAGATAACTAGCATCCTTAGTCCCTCCTACTCAGCCTCCTTAACAACTCTCATCCCATACAGGTTTGCACCCCCAGTGGATACCTATGGTCATGTGGTCACCTATTCAATCAGCATATAAATAGCTTATCTCTCATTTGGGACCATGAACTCAATGGTTACCAGCGTATTGATAACATTTGGTTCAGGGGTCAATGTACAATAAGACAGGCAACACCCTATAATGTACAATTATATACCATCACTTACCTGAGAGCTAAGTGGGCAATTCGCCTTATATTGGCTGGGGTTGAGGCTGCCATTGGCTTACCCATCCCATGGGGAAAATTTGCCTATTATGAGGCAACTCTTCAAAACTTTACTTCTTCATTCTACGCACTGTCTCATAAAACAGGAGACACTTAGAAACATTAAAACTCTCCCTTGATTCCTTTGCAGATATAATAATTGATGACAGGTTAGCATGAGAGTATTATACTTATTGGTTGAACAAGGAGTATGCACTATAAGTAATAAAACCTGCTGCACTTACGTAAACACCTCAGGTCAAATAGAAGAAGATGAACGTAAAATATATGAGCGAGCTGCCCAGTTGCATAAATACAACCAAGGCTGTGATCCTAACTATAGCTGGTCAACAATAAAAAGCACCCTCCTGAGTCTCACTTGGTTTTTGCCCTTCCTAGGACCTTTGATATTTATCTCATTATTAGTAATCTTTCGCCTTTGCTTATTTAACTTAATAGTAAAGTTTGTGTCTTCTAGATTACAACAGTTCCACATAAAGATTATTCTGGCAACCCATCCCGTCTTCTGACCTTGGAAATAAAGACATCCTGCCTCAGGCCCCTTAGATCAGGCATCCAGAGAGTTTTACACCTCCAATACTAGGCAAAGCATAAGCCCATAGAATCATCAGTCAGGCTGGAGTTAGAACGTATATGACCATGCGATCGTAAACCCCAGGCAGGAAAACCACTTGCAAGTGGTCATGAGTCATCCTCACGCTGGGAAGCCAACAGAAACCATCACTGGAGGGGGACATACCCTCCACTCAGACCCCCAGCCTCTGGTTTACTAATGACAAATACAGATGTGCCACAGATAACCAGAGGCACAGAAGTGATTAAGCCCCCAGGAGCAAAGGCAGAAGACACAAAGTCTCCAAGTTAGACTCCCAAGGAATTCCCATATAGGAATGATTGGAGGCAAATGTAAACATACAGCCTTGAAAAGTCAGGAAAAAATCAGGTCACTTCCACTTCTACATGGGATGCAGTAGGTTGTGGCTGCTCAGAATGTGACAACCGGGCAAATCAATCCACAGAGTTAAAAGTCACATTTGAAAGGCCCTTGGACAGATGTGGAAGCACCAAGGCCTGCATGAACTGAAATTCCGCAGAGGGCGAGCCCTTCCAGGGTACCCTTTGTCATTGCAGATACATTTGTCAGTTTGGGCACCAGCTGAAAGCCAGGCTGGCTACAGACAGGGACTCCAGTAGGGAATGCAAACCAGAGTGCCGTCTTGGCTCACGGGGAACCAAAGTGGCCCAGAATCTCCAGGTACCTAAAGATCAAGACAGTTTTCCCATGGAAGAGCCTCCAAGTGCTGTGCTGGGAGGGACCCTGGGAAGTCAGAGAAGGCCAAGTAGAATCCCCCCAGTGTGGCAGATCCCAGGAGACAGAGTGCCCCTAGAAGGAGCCTGCCACAGTCATACCACTGGTCTCCATCATAAGCCAGTGGCCCGGATGGAACAGGTGTGTGGGATGAGGTTCAAGGGGAAAGTCAAAGCCTAGAAAGGGAAACCTGTCCGAGCTGAGGATTCGGTGTGAAAGGTGAGCATACAAATTGGGTCACCCTTGTCACACCCAACTAAGGCAGAGTGCCAGGTAGGGAGACCATTCAGCACTCAGGATAGAAAACATTGCTCCAAGAATGTACTTCTCTGAGGCCTGGCTGCTGAAACTGCCTGCGGTAACTTGAAACTAGTTTTATCTGATGGCTACTGAGACCACCTGCTGCAACTCTAAGCCTCGGTTCACCCACTGCTGTCACTGATTCACTCATCAACCAGAGCTTGCCAGCTCCCCAAAATCCTACTAGTGCCAATGAAACTCAGACAGCAATATGTACTATTTCTCTTCTTTATAAAAAAGAGACATAGTTTCTTTTTTTTTTTGAGACAGAGACTTGATCTGTCCTGCAGGTTGGAGCGCAATGGCGCGATCTTGGCTCACTACAACCTCCACCTCCCGGGATCAAGGGATTCTCCTGCCTCAGCCTCCTGAGTAGCTGGGACTACAGGCACGCACCACCACACCCAGCTAATTTTTGTATTTTTAGTAGAGACGGGGTTTCACCATGTTGACCACTCTGGTCTTGAACTCCTGGCCTCAAATGATCTGCCCGCCTCAGCCTCCCAAAATGCTGGGATTACAGGTGTGAGCCACCGCGAATTTAAAAAAGCCTTTTCTTTGTTCTTTGGACATACTGAAGGCCAGCCAGTCTGCCCCCATGCCCCTAATTGCAGTTATTTCCTCCCAAATAAAACATTTCAATTTCAGAAATTCACCTATTTTATATGACTTCGACAAGAGACAAGCCACACTGTGTAGGAGATGCTCGGGTGAAGCCAGCTGTCCCTGGCCACACACAGCTTGGAGGCAAAATGGCAGGAGCTCAAGCGAAAGCCAGGCAGGTCTCCCCCTGAAACCTCTGCACAGGTGGGCGCTGGCGGGGCTGAAGGGCAAGGGCACCGCTCAAGCTGGCTTTGGTCAGGGTTAGGGACAGGGCCGGCTCCAGAGGCGACGGGGTCACACCCTGAGCGGAGGGGCTCCCGGGGTCCCCAGGGGTTATGGTGATGGCGGGACCCCCTAGAGGGAGGGTCCAGGAACGAGGCAGGTGGACTGGGACCTTGAGGGCAGGGTGGGCCTGGGCGGTGCCAACAGGCTGCCGAGGGTGGCTGCTGTCCCGTTTCTCCAGCAGCCAGGGCCGTGCGCTTCTAGAACATTCCCCGTGGCTTTCCTAAAGGGAGCATGGATGGAGCCAGGGTGTGCAGATTTCTGTGAGAAATATTTTCACCTGGGAGCCCCAAGGGCGACCCTGCCAACCTTTGAACACTGGCAGATGGGCTGGAGGCCTGGAGCCTGGGGACGGGGCTTTGAGGGTCCGGAAGGAGGGCGGAGCTGTGCGGCCGGCGGAGGCCCCCGAAAGTTCCAGAAAGCGGGTGGGGCGGTCGGCGCGGGAGGCTCAGATCGCTGGAGGCGGCGGGCACGCACACTGCAGGCTCCGAGGGGCACAGGTCAGTTTCCTGAGGCGGGTCGGGACCCAGGCGTGAGACTGGAGTCTGCCCAGGGGCCCCGCTGAGGCAGCCCGGCAGGCAGCCTCCTCGTCAGCTGCTTGGGCCGCCAGGACGCCGCCTGGGGGTGCGCCGCGCTTCCCTGGATGGGGTGCCCCCACTCCCCTGGGAACTCCACTCCCCTCGGAGCCCCAGGGAGACCCCCCGAACTCAGCTCCTCTCAGGGGTACCAGGGGGACCCCTCAAACTCCACTCCCCTCAGGTTCCTGGGGAGACGCCCCCTACTCCATTCCCCTCAGGGTCCCAGGGAGACCCCCTAATTCAGCTCCTCTCAGGGGTACTGGGGGACCTCTGGAACTCCACTCCCATCAGGGTCCCAGGGAGACCCCCCAACTATGCTCAGGGGTCCCAGGGAGATGCCAGCACCCCAACTCCGCTTCCCTCAGGGGTCCCAGGGTCCCCCTCCCCTTACAGCTCAACTTCCCTCGAGAGTCTGGGGCTGGGGCTCCGTTCAGTTCTTGAGCCCCCTTCCCTCGGGGTGTCCCGGGGGCCGCCCCACCCCCACACTGTCTGTGATTCCCCAAGGCGGGGGTCTCGGGCCGCAGCCCTTGCCACGTTCTGCTGCTCATTCTTTTCTGGCTCCTTGCTGTCGAAGGAGAGAAGGAGGCCTTCGTTTCCAGTCTTTTTGCCTTTTCTAATGGAGCCCTGCTTTTCCTTCCGTGTCCCTTCAGGCTACTTCTGCCAGGTTTCTATTTTTCATTCTTTATTATGACTTTGCCCAAAATATTCTTGACTTCTATTGAGAAGGATTTGGGGGTCCATTTCTTATTTGGAGGTGTGTTCTTAAGTTCCAAACAGATGAGGATTTTCCAGTTAATCCTTCTGGGGTGACTTATTGCTTAATGCCACCATAGTCAGAAAATGGACTCTGAGTGTCCGAAACTGCATTCGGCTCTGAAGTATCTGTCCTTGTCACCTCTTGCAATGTTTTTTGCCTGGAAGCCTGCACTCGCCGACGCTGACGTAACTGTTTCTGCCTTTCAGTTCTACAGCCTCCTTTGCTTTGTGATATTGTCATATACTTTATTTCTATATATGTTATAAACTCAGTATTTCTTGTAGTGGGTCTGCTGATAATAAAATATTCCTACTCTTTTTGTCTGAAGCCATCTTAAGCTTACCCTGTATTTGCCCCATGCATCTCTTCCGTTTCACGGTTCCTGAGTTGTCACCTTTGTGATAAACTGGTAATAGTAAGTAAACTGTTTTCTTGTGCTCTGTAAGCTGTTCTAGCAAATTGTCTAGGAGGAGGTGGTCTTGGAAACCCTTGATTTATAACTGGGCAGTCAGAAGTACACGTGGCCCAGACTTGTGATTGGCATCTGAAGTGGGGGCATTAGGGTGGGACTGAGCCCTTCACCTGTGGGGTCTGCCCTACTCAAGGCAGTGTCAGAATTGAATTGAAATGTTGGACAGTCAGTGTCCAGAGAGTTGGAGAACTGGTTCGTGTGTAAAAACTCACATATTTAGGGTCAGAAGTATGGTGGTGTAGAAATAATTCATACTATAGTCCCTTATTTCTGCCTCTTACACATCCTGTTATTTTTAAAATTTTTTCATCTTTAAAAAATCAATTTAGTAATCTTTTTCTCTTGCTCTTTAATGCTCTCATTAGAATTTTTAAAGTACTTGTATGCTAATGTCAACATTTGAGTGAACTGTGGGTTTATTTCTATTGTTGTTTTATTGATTAGCAATAATTTATTCCTAATTCTTACATATCCTGTGATGTTTTTATTGAACATCTTGCGTTGCGTACAAAATAGCTGGAAAGCTTGGAGGCGGTTGTATGTTACTACTGGGGATGTGTGCCCTCTCCTCTCTCCAGGAGCCTGTGGGAAGGCCTGGACTACTGGCTTGCTCAAAGGTGGAGGCCAATTGGGATGCTTGCAGCTTCAATCTGACCCTGGCTGCCTCTGGAGCCGGCCCTGTCTCTAACCCTAACTGAAGCCATCTTGAGCGGTGCCCTTCCCCTTCTCCTACAGAGTGTGGCTTGTCTCGTGTTGAAGTCAAATAAAATAGATGACTTTCTGAAATTGAAATCTTTTCTTTGGGAGGAAATAATTGTAATTAGGGGTATGGGGGTAGACGGGCTGGCATTCAGTATGTCCGAAGAACAAAGAGAAGGATTTTTAAAATTTGCAGTGGCTCACACCTGTAATCCCAGCACTTTGAGAGGCTGAGGCAGGCAGATCACTTGAGGTCAGGAGTTCAAGACCAGTGTGGCCAACATAGTGAAACCCCGTCTCTACTAAAAATACAAAAATTAGCTGGGCGTAGTGGCGTGCGCCCATAGTCCCAGCTACTCAGGAGGCTGAGGCAGGAGAACTGCTTGAACCCTGGAGGTGGAGGTTGTAGTGAGCCGAGATCACGCCATTGCACTCCAACTCCAACCTGCAGGACAGAGCGAGACTCTGTTTCAAAAAAAAAAAAAAAAAAAAAAGAAACTATGTCTCTTTTTTATAAAGAAGAGAAATAGTACATATTGCTGTCTGAGTTTCATTGGCACTAGTAGGATTTTGGGGAGCTGGCAAGCTCTGGTTAATGAGTGAATCAGTGACAGCAGTGGGTGAACCGAGGCTTAGAGTTGCAGCAGGTGGTCTCAGTAGCCATCAGATAAAACTGGTTTCAGGTTACCGCAGGCAGTTTCAGCAGTCAGGCCTCAGAGAAGTACATTCTTGGAGCAATGTTTTCTATCCTGAGTGCTGAATGGTCTCCCTACCTGGCACTCTGCCTTAGTTGGGTGTGACAAGGGTGACCCAATTTGTATGCTCACCTTTCACACCGAGTCCTCAGCTCGGACAGGTTTCCCTTTCTAGGCTTTGACTTTCCCCTTGAACCTCATCCCACACACCTGTTCCATCCGGGCCACTGGCTTATGATGGAGACCAGTGGTGTGACTGTGGCAGGCTCCTTCTAGGGGCACTCTGTCTCCTGGGATCTGCCACACTGGGGGGGATTCTACTTGGCCTTCTCTGACTCCCCAGGGTCCCTCCCACCACAGCACTTGGAGGCTCTTCCATGGGAAAACTGTCTTGATCTTTAGGTACCTGGAGATTCTGGGCCACTTTGGTCCCCCGTGAGCCAAGACGGCACTCTGGTTTGCATTCCCTACTGGAGTCCCTGTCTGTAGCCAGCCTGGCTTTCAGCTGGTGCCCAAACTGACAAATGTATTTGCAGTGACAAAGGGTACCCTGGGAAGGGTTCGCCCTCTTCGGAATTTCAGTTTACGTGGGCCTTGGTGCTTCCATATCTGTCCAAGGGCCTTTCAAATGTGACTTTTAACTCTGTGGATTGATTTGCCTGGTTGTCACATTCTGAGCAGCCACAACCTACTGCATCCCATGTAGAAGTGGAAGTGACCTGATTTTTTCCTGACTTTTCAAGGCTGTATGTTTACATTTGCCTCCAATCATTCCTATATGGGAATTCCTTGGGAGTCTAACTTGGAGATTTTGTTTCTTCTGCCTTTGCTCCTGGGGGCTTAATCACTTCTGTGCCTCTGGTTATCTGTGGCACATTTGTATTTGTCATTAGTCAACCGGAGACTGGGGGTCTGAGTGGAGGGTATGTCCCCCTCCAGTGATGGTTTCTGTTGGCTTCCCAGGGTGAGGATGACTCATGACCACTTGCAAGTGGTTTTTGTGTCTGGGGTTTATGATCACACAGTCATACACGTTCTAACTCCAGACTGACTGTTGAGAAAGCCTCTGGGTAAGGAATTCCTGGGAAACACACTGTTTTCATGCATCCTCTGGAAGATGAGGCCCGAAGTTACCAGGGTCTCTGTTTGCTGATGCTGATGATCCACATTTTCTAGCCCACTCTGCTTCTCTGACACCTTTAGTCTAGAGGATCCATGCTCTGTGAAGGAATCCAAGCTCTCATTTCCCACTCACCTCGGCCCTGGCTCTGTCTCCAGGACCTGTTCTACTACAAAATCCTAAAGCTCTGGGCGCTGGGTGTCAACCTGTGCCCCAGGAAATCATACAGTTACTGTGGACTTTCCAGTTTGCTTTCTTCTAGTATTCCATTGTAGCTCTTGGGTATTTTCCCATCTGCCCCAAGATCCAGCTGGAAATCAGTGAACACATTTGATGGGAGTTTTCCTGCATGTGCTCTGGGCATTGACAGTGGAAGGGTGTTCAGAATGTCTGCTGTGCCCTCATGGAGGAAGAGGGCCTCAGTGTACATGCTCTGGGTCAGTAGGTGCCCTTGAGCCCAGCTTTGGGAGCAAGTGTTGGATGAGTGAAGGAGGCATCCAGGGAAAGCAGGCAGGACAGAGTGGAGATGGGGCTGCTGGGTCTCAGGGGAATGGGCATGGAGTGGGTAGGAGATCCACCTAGGGAGGCTGGCTGGCCGGGTGAGTCAGGAGCCCCTTCCAAGGGTGGACACTGACAGGCCCTCAGTCTTGGTCTCCTGCATCCCAGAGGTACCAGCCCATCTTTTTTCCCAAACTTGATGACCTAGGGCTAGGGGCATTTTGAATCTCAGCCTCGCCCACTGGAGCTGGACTTGGTACACAGGGTGGGGCAAAGTGGGTACTGGATCCTGATCGTCCCTATCCCTGGGGTGTGGCTTCTTGCTGCACAGTCAGCTTCTAGTTCTGTAGCCCCAGCTGCTCCTGCGGTGGAGGGAGCTACAGATCAGGCTCTGACCCCCTCCAGGTGGGGCCTTCGCGTGAGGGGAGTCAGCAGGCATCAGCAGCTGGGCCCAGGGAGTTGCCCCACTGAGCACTGCGGGCTGACCTGCTCCCAACCAGGGAGATGGAGCTTCCCCCTTGAGTTGGGCTGCTGAAGGGGGGTAGGGGATGGAGACAGCGCGTTTGCAGGAGTAAGGGTGCAGTTGGGTCCCTGCGAGAAAATGTCTCAGTTGTGGCAACTGATTGGTGACCTGGGGGGCGTTTCTGAGCCCACAGTGCTGGCATCAGGACTCAGGTGTGAGGTGCCCCAGACCCTCCCCTTGCCAGTAATTAGCTGATGGCTCAGTGATGCCCAGGGTGAAGGAAGACTTGATTTTGGGAGGGGAGTTCTCTCGTAATGACACTGAGGATGCCTTCAAGTTGGGCTTCTGGCATGTTCTGCCCTCGCTCCCCTTCTGTAGTCACCTCGGCCCTCGTGTTGCTGAGCTGTGTGTGGGAGCGGGAAGCGCGTCAGTGGGCGGAGTATTTGAGAACATTTCACAAGCCGCTGTTGAGGTTCAGAATCAACCAGCAGATACAGAAAAATATTTCGGAGCGTGGGGACCCTTGGGTGAGCTGCCACATGAAGCAGCCCAGGACCTCCCTGGCTCGAGGAGTGACAGCGAGTTTGTCTGAGGTGAGGGCACAGGCCTGGCGAAGCCTCGTGTGTGGGTGAGACCTGCCCGACCCCAGTGCCTTACCCGAGGAGCTACTGGCCCAGTGGGGGAGGCATTCAGGTGGGCAGAGTCAGGGAGACTCATGAGGCCCTTGAGGCCAGGGGCATAGAGCTGGCCAAGGAGCCATGGCTCACTAACGTGTTGTATGGGGCTCCTTCCCTTCAGGTCCAGGCTCCTGCGTGAAGTGATGCTCCTCTTTGCCTTACTCCTAGCCATGGAGCTCCCATTGGTGGCAGCCAATGCCACCATGCGCGCTCAGTGTAAGTGTCATTCCCTCTCACTGTCCTGGAGAGGACGAGAATTCACCTGGGGTGCTGGGGGTCACTGGGATGATTGGCTGCAACGTGGAGCAAGTCTCCGTTAGCTGGGGCCTGCATTGTCTGTGTAATCAGGGGTGGGCACTAGGGCAGTCCAGGAGTAGTCATGAGCAAGGAGAGGGTTAGGATGAAGGAACAGCTGACCAGGGACCAAGGGGGAACCTTGATGTGGCCCTTCCCCATCAGCGCCAGGCAGGAGGGGCTCTGTCCAGGGAAACCCAGGAGGATGCCGGACCCCTGTGAGTATCCAGTCTTCCTTGGCGAGGTGAGCCAGGTCTGCAGAGCATAGCAATCCCATGTGTGACCACCAGTGGCGCTCTCTGGAGCCTGCGTTGGAGAGCAGGGAAAGCTCTCCTTGTGCCTGGCCTCCCTCCCAGGAGCTAGCCTGGGCCAGACTCAGACTGCATAGAGAGCTGAGCTGTGCAGGCTAGGAGAAGTCCTTGGAAGCAGAGGCGAAGGGCTGGCCGTTGAAGAAGGGTGGAGTGAGCTGGTAATGGGTGGAAAAGGCGTGGTGGAGCAGAAGCCTGAAGCCTGCTTTCTCCCCTCTCAGGGACTTACAGTTTGAGATGCCATGACTGTGCGGTCATAAATGACTTCAACTGTCCCAACATTAGAGTATGTCCGTATCATATTAGGCGCTGTATGACAATCTCCATTCGTAAGTACTCTTTGTCATTTTGACACATTGTAGATTAGTCCCCTACCTGGGTAGTTTCTGGGGCCAGGGCCAGTCTGCTTTCTTCTCTGCACCCAGCTCTGTTTCCCCTTCCCTCATGTCCTCCCATCCTGAGTGCGTTTCTGCACGCTTTGGTCTCAGCCTCATGATAGGCCAGCATGCATCATCTTGTAGAGCCAGGTACTCTGCAAAGTAGTACAATCTGTCCACACATCTGCAGCGTCTCCAGGGGGTAGGAGCATTGCTGGACCTCAGAGCCTCTACTGTTCCTGGTTGTGTGTGTAGACACCCCATGCTGCCTGGGCGAGTCCTCACTGGCCATTCAATTTCTGGTAGTCTAGAGAGTGCCTCCAGCTCGGCAGGTCAAAGCAGTGGATGGGCCATGGACTCCCCCCAGGGAAAAACCTACCACACACAGATGGGAAGGACAAGCATGAGGTCAGGGCACAGCCTGCACTTCCAGGATGCTCTTGCTTCTTCCTCAGAGCCCTCTGGTGCCCTCTCTCCCCAGGGCCCTAACCTGCAGAAGATGTATGGCCAGAGGCCCAGTGACCAATGGAGCAAGCAGGGAGGGTGCAGCCAGTGTATGTCCTGGCGCACAGGTGGAGGCCTTGTCTGGGGCCCTGCTCAGGGCCTTTCCTGTAGCCCTTTTGTCCCCGGTGTCTGTGGTTGTGCTTGCAACTTCACATGTCATTCTGTGTTCTAAGCTTTGTGCAAAAATAATCCCCTGATTACCACCTCGGTGTGGTTTGGCTATGTCCCCACCCAGATCTCATCTTGAATTGTAACTCCCATAATCCCCGTGTGTCATGGGAGGGACCTGGTGGGAGGTAGTTGAATCATGTGGGTGGTTACCCTCATGATGTTCTCGTGATAGTGAGTTCCCACAAGATCTGATGGTTTTATAAGGAGCTTTTCCCCGGCACTTCTCCTTCCTGCCATCATTTGAAGCATGTGTTTGCTACCCCTTCTGCTGTCATTGTAAGTTTCCTGAGGCCTCCCCAGCCACGCGGAACTGTGAGTCAGTTAAACCTCTTTCCTTTATAAATTGCCCAGTCTCGGGCAGTTCTTTATAGCAGCGTGAGAAGAGACTCATACACACCTCTTCTTCAGACCAACTGCTGATTTGGGACATGGGCAGGAGGCTGAGAATCTGGGCTTTGTCTCCACAGTGGCCACTGCTGGGGACCTTGATGGCATGGTTTTGTCATGTTGGGATTACTGCCTCTAAATGAGGCTGAGAACTATCTTTCCCATAACTCCCTCATGGGGTAATAGTTGGCAAAAAGAGGAACTTGAGTGAGATTCGCAAGGTATGGGTGAAGCAGAGATCACTCTTCTGGAAGGTCACGATGGTTTAGTGAAGTGAAGGACACTGGTGGACACCAATCTGTCCTCCTTCATGTCCACCCCATCTTCTCCACTTTTGAGCCTTTGACTGAAAGCAATTCTAAGACTCCAGCAGGTATTTGGCCACTGGCCTGCCTAGGTGATGGGTACTCCAGTGGCGCAGTTTAAACGTCTCTGCAAGAGACTCCTCTGCACAGCCTTACTTGAGAGGATAACGGTGCATGGCCTTTGATATTGCCCTGCAGAGTTGGGCTGTTCCAGCCTGCCCCAGTGTAAGTGACCTAGCTCCGGACTGTTCCTCTGATCTTCAGCCTTACCTGACTGACTTCCTTTCTTGGCTCCCCCATGGTCATGGCAGCTGTAACACTTTTATTTAATAACTTAGACCTAGACTGTTTTAGAGGCTCCATTTTCCTGAATGAACCCTGATGGATATTAGGACAAAGAAATTGGGAATGCTGGAATGCTGGGACATTTCTCCTTTCAGGAGATTTGCTGATTTCTGGGGCTGTGCAGGATGGTAAGCAAAAGACCTCTATGGAAAGAAACGCAGGCAGTGTCCTGAGACAAGGGGCCTGGGTATGAGGCATATAGGAACTCTGCACTATCTCTGCAACTTTTCTGAAAACCTAAAACTATTTTTAAAATAAAGGGTTCATACACACACACACACACACACACACACACACACACACACCATAACCCCACTACCTTGTGGATTCAATAACAGAATTGCAATGTGGTTTACAATTTGAAACCCATCAGTTTAATTCACCATATTAACAAAGAAAAGGGCAGAGATGATTGTAGATGCTGAAATGTTTTGATAAAATCCAACACCCTTTCCAAATCTCTGAGGGAAATGTCTACCATCACCACTTCTATTCCCAATGGAACTGGAGTTCTTAGGTAGTTCAGTTAGGCAAGAGGAAGTATTAAGTCTCATGGAGAGGAGAAAGAAAGAATTTAAACTGCTTACTATTCATCAGAGACAACAAACTTCAAATAACAGATATCTTTAGGAAAGATCCTGGATACAAGATAAGTATTCAAAAATCAGTTTACAAAATCAGTTGTCCTTTTGTACATCAAGAAACAGATTGAAAATGAAATCCAAGGAATGGTGCTCTTTAAAGTATCACAAAATCAAGTACCACAAATCTAACTGGATTTGTGCAAGATTTCAACACTCAAACTGCAAGAACACTATTGAAGACTTAAAACACCATTAAAGACTTAAACACATGGAATTGTACACTATACTTATGGATCATGAGAATCAAAAGAGTAAGGATATCTCTTCTCCAATTAACCTACAAATCCAAAAGAATTTCAGTCAAAGTCTCAGCAGGGGTGTGTTTGTGTTTTGACAAGTTGGTGCCGAATGCTTTTTGAAAATATGAAGGGCTAGGAATAGCCAAAGCAGTCTTGGGGAAAAAGAAAAAAGCTCGAGGACTTGTGCTCTGAACTATCAAAATTATTCATATAGTTTCCTTAATCAAAACGGTTTGGTGTTGGATCCTGTGGTCAGGATTGAAAGATAACAACACTAGAAGAGAAATAATTCAGAAAAAGCCACATACTTCTGGTTTCTTGATCTCTGACAAAGTTGACCCTGCAGTGCAGTAGGTAAAGACACTTCTCTGCGCTGAGCAGTGGTGGATATGTTAGATATTTATACACAATATCTGCACCATATAAAAGAAGCAGTTTCAGATGGTTTGTAGATCTCAATGTAAATATTAAACCAATAAAGTTTTTAGAGAAAAATGTAAAATGCTGTATTTATGACTTTTAGGAATTAAGAATTTAAAAAATCGAACAAAATAGTGCTAGTCACATAAGAATGAAATTGATAGGTTGAATTACCTTTAACTTCAAAACTTCTGTTCCTAAGAAGATACCTGTGAAATAGTATAACCGCAAGCCACGGATGAGGAAAAAGCATTTCAAAACATGTATTTACTGAAGTACTTGTGTTCATAATATAATGAACTTATTCCTATGAATTAATAAAAAACTGATCAATGGAAATTTAAACAAAAGGTTTAAAGGGAATTTGCCAGAAAATGGTGTCTGAATGTGTAACATACATAAGAAAAGTTGTTCACTGTCGTTCTTCTTGAAAGAAATGCAGCTTAAAACCACAACACAATAACACCACAGGAAATGACTCAATATCCTAAAGTGATCATACCACGTGTTGTCAGGGTTCTGAAGTGTGCACAATCCCTCAGACTATAGATAAGTTCAACCCAGTGTAGAAAACTCTTCGACGTTGTCTGCTAAAGCTGCGTATCAAACACTGAGACTCAGCGCTTCTACTCCTAGGTACATAGCTAATTATAAAAAAGCTTATACAGGCTCACCTCAAGGCAAATACAAGACAAGAGTATTCATTGCAGCACTATTTGGAGTAGACAAAAACCAGAAACAACCTCAATGTCCATCAACAATAAATTGTGGTATGTTCACCAATGTAATGCTATGCAATTTTGAGAATGAACAATATACAACAGTGTGCAACAATAGGGATAAATTTCATAAACACAGATTAGAGCAAAAGAAGCCATCCACAAAAGCAGATATAATGTATAATTTCATTTCATAAAGTTCAAAACCAAACAGAACTAACCTATAGGTTTAGAAGCCCATACATTTCCTGTCTTTGGCCTGGGCTGCTCACAGCAGTGTCTGCGTGGAGGAACAGAGTGAAGAATCCTGGGGCTCTCTTGCAGCTCTGTTTCTGATGCTGCATGCTGAGTACTGGCTGTGGGCACTTGGTGACAATCCATTGAGTTGTGGACTTATGGTCAGGCACATTTCTGTAGAATGGTGAACTCCAATAAACTTTTAAAATGGAAAATAACAGAAAACAAGTGACTGGTTCGTATTCATCAGTTGTTTCTGGTGTTATAGAGGGGACAAGACCCAGAGCCATGAATAGATAAATCAATTATGGTAAGTTCCAGAATAAAGTATTTGTGTAAACACTGGATAGACTTCAAGGGGAACAGAAGTAGTGATGAGGGCCAAGGTATTTAACCCAGGGATTCTTGAAGGAGGTGTTAGATGCAGCTTTGGTCAGGTGGCATTGGTCAGCTGAGGCCACTGGACAAGCCCTCTAGTGAAGATTATTGATCACATTAGTCGTGATCACATTAGTTGCGATCGATAACCTTCACCAGAGGGCTTGTCCATCGGATAACATGTACCTAGTTGGAAAGGTGCATCAAGTCTGTACTGGGGAGGAGGTTGGCACCAAGGGCTCAAGAGCATTTATATGTTGGTCCAGGAGACTGAAACACCAGGCTGAGGGTCCCAGGAAGGAGTTTACCCTAGAAGGGTCTTGCCAACTGCAGAAAATCTAGTTAAGGCTACATTAATATGGACACCTCTGTTAAAGGTCCATGTGATCTCTAGACCATAAGTGAAACATGATTTCTGGTCTGCATTTAATTTCTCGGGCTCTAGAATTCTTACCATAAGAAATGAACAGGACATTTCATTGCGTGTAGCTACATGGCAAGGTACCATGATATCATTTTGGGAGGGCCAGAGGCCTAAAGATGGCAGCTTAGATAGAAAACTATCTCCAGAAGAAGTTGTTCTGGGAGTGATGAGACCCGCTAGTGGACTTGGATGTTCTCTCTCAGTCAAGTGTTCTAGACAATTTTATCACAGCTGGGAGTGTAGAATGTGTACATGGAGCTAATTATGGTTGAATGTGAGGTGTATGTGCTTCAATATTTACAAGCAGAAAATGTGAAATCAATTATTTTCATTGCTGCTTCTTTTTTTAGGCATAAATTCTCGTGAACTACTTGTTTATAAGAACTGTACAAACAACTGCACATTTGTATATGCAGCTGAACAGCCTCCTGAAGCCCCAAGAAAAATCTTTAAAACTAATAGCTTCTACTGGGTTCGTTGTTGTAATAGCATGGTTTGCAATGCAGGAGGACCTACTAATCTTGAAAGGGACATGTTACCCGATGAAGTAACTGAGGAGGAGCTTCCAGAAGGAACTGTGAGGCTGGGGGTGTCAAAACTGTTGCTGAGTTTTGCCTCTATCATAGTCAGCAATATATTGCCATGAGGACCCCACCTTGGAGGGTCTGACCATCTTCACCTGTTCCGCAGAGAAATGTTGCTCTCCATTATTCCCTTCTAAGCCAGAGACCCTTATCCACTGCTCCTCTAGGTGGCCCATTTATGGTTTGTTGTAAGAGAAAAATTAAAAAAATATTGTTTAGTGGAGATGTTCATGAGCATTTGTTTGCCTGCATGTACTTGAGCACTCATAGTGGAGTCCCTATTCATATCTGTTCTTCCCTCCCTTGCTCTGTATTCAGGGATTACTTTGTGGTTTTATTATAATCAGTTGCTGTAGCTATTAATTGATTTTGGTAGTTTTGTCTTTGCGCTTCATACTAAAGTTATGAGTGGGTTGCACACTGCAGTTACAGCATTGCAATATTTTGGTTTGTCTGTGTACTTAATTTTACCCTAGGTTTTATACTTTCAGATGTTTTCTTTTTATACATGAGTGTTTTTTTCTTTCAGTTTGAAGAGCTCCCTTTAGTGTTTCTTGTAAGACAGATGTGGTGGTGGTGAATTCTCTCAGCTTTTGTTTGGGAGAGACTTTATTTCTCCTTCATATTTGAAGTTCAGTTTTGCTGGATACATTATTCTTGGATGACAGTTCAGGATTTTTTTTTTCTGTTCAACACTTTCAAAATGTCATACCACTCACTCCTGGCCTGTAGAGTTTCCCTTAAGAATTCTGTTGCCAGATGAACTGGAGCTCCTTTACATGTCTGCCTATTTTCTCTTGCCACTTTTAGGGTCCTCTTTTTGTCCTTGACCTTTAAGAGTTTGATTATTATATGTGTCAGGGTAGTCCTATTTGGGTCAGATCTCTTTGGTGTTCTCTAACTTTCCTGTACCTGAATATTTATCTCTTCTTCAAGTTTTGGAAATTTTTCTGTTATTATTTTTTGAACAGCTTCCTACCCCTGGTGCTTGCTTAACTCCCTCTTAAACACCAGTAATTCTTAGATTTGGTCTTTTGAGGTAATTTTCTATATCTTATAGGTTATCGTCATTCCTTTTCATTCTTCTCTCTTTTTTCTCCTTTGTGTACTTTCAAATAGCTGTCTTCAGGTTCATTGATTCTTACCTCTGCTTTATTTATTTTGCTGTTGAAAGCCTGTAATGAATTTTTCAGTTCAGCAAATATATCTCTCATTTCCAAGGTTTCTGTTTGACTTTTTAGATTATTTCAATGTCTTCGTTAATTATTTCTCATAAATTTCTGAATTGCTTTTCTTTGTTATCTTGGAGATCACTGAGTTTCCTTAAAACTACTATTTTGAATTCTTGGTCAGAGAATTCACATATTGCTGTCTCTTTAGGGTCAGTTACTGGTTCCTTGCCTTGTTCGGTTGGGGAGGTCATGGCTCCCTGTTTGCCATTGTTTCTTGTGAATGTATGTCTATGTCCTTGCACAGAAGAATTATGTATTTATTTCAGACTTCTCTGTCTGGCTTCTTTTTGTTTCTTTGTTTGTGTGTGTGTATGTGTGTGTGTGTTTTAAGACAGGGTCTTACTCTGTCACCCAGGCTGGAATGTAGTGGTGATTGTGGCTCACTGCAACTCCACATTCCAGGCTCAGGTGATCCTGCTACCTCAGTCTCCTGAGTAATTCAGACCAGCTAATTTTGTTTTTTTTTTTAATAGAGATGAGGTTTTCCTGTGTTGCCCAAGCTGCTTTCAAACTCCTGGGCTCAAGTGATCTTCCCACCTCGACCTCCCAAAGTGCTGGGATTACAGGTGTGAGCCACCACACCCAGCCTGGTTTTTACTGGATATGTTTCATTAGAGATTTTTGTAATTTATCTGTTTCTTTCCTTTTTTCCTGCTAGGTTGCTGCCTCCTTTTCTGCACTAGATGGCAACTTAAGCCCAACTTTGCCTTGGTTCTAGTCAACAGTAGAGTACTACCAGTCCCAAAGAGAGAGGCCCCAAGAGGATATCCTGGTCATGTGGGAAGGCTGACCAGGGCTGCATGCCTGGGGGCCTGTGGGACTTACTTCCTACAGCATGGCACTGTGAACAGCCACATGATTTAGTGTCTCCTTTGGCTGAGTTACACAGCAGAGTTTTCAAGGGTGGGATGGGAGTCCCATTTCCCCTTTTGTCTCTGACTTTCCTCAGAAATATTTTTCCCTTCAGGCACTCCTGATGATAACTCTGGGTTGAAGCAGGGGCAGGTCTCCTGCCAGGAAACCCAACGTGGGAAGGAAGCTGGTTGTCTGCCTCCACGTCACTTTGTCCGGTGTAGAAACTGTGAGTCAGGGGGAAATGTTCTGCACATTTGGTGCTGAGCAGACT
Organism: Pan troglodytes; assembly: GCF_028858775.2. Classification (NCBI taxonomy): domain Eukaryota; kingdom Metazoa; phylum Chordata; class Mammalia; order Primates; family Hominidae; genus Pan; species Pan troglodytes. The sequence continues at coordinate 153,184,366 of NC_072405.2, forward strand.
GGGGAGAGGGGCATTGTGGGCATGTAAATCCCATTTTCTTACATCTGCTCTAGGAGTTTTTTTACTTTTCTGTGGCCCCAGGAACTATCTCATCCTCATATTTGAGTCCTGGGATATTGCTGGTGATAATCTCAGTGCTGTGTATTTGGTTTTGGTTTTCTTTGAAATGGGAGGGAAGCCAGCTTGCTTGTACACTGCCATCATGGAAACTTGGACTTGTGTTCTCTTAGGTATATTCCTAGTAGTGGGATTGTTGGGTTCTATGGTAACTCTCTAGATAATTATTAAAGAGACGATGAGACTGTTTTCCAGAGTGACTGCACCATTTTACAGTCCCACCAGCCATGTATGAGGGTTCTAGCACTTGTTATTACCTGACGTTTTTTATTTTAGTCTTTCTAGTAGATGTGAAGTGCCATCTCATTGTGGTTTTGATTTGCATTTCCCATATGACTAATGACATTGAGTATCTTTGCCTGTGTTTTTTGGCCATTTGTTTATCTTCCTTGATTGTAAGAGTACTTTATATACTCATGATACAAATCCCTGATCATATAGATGATTAGCAAATACTGTCTCCCATTCTGTGGTTTGTCCTTTCACTTTTGAGAGTGTGCTTTGAAGCACACATGTTTTCAATTTTGGTGAAGTCCAAACTATCTATTTTTTCTTTTCTTGCTCATATTCTTGGTGCCATGACCTTCATCAAACCCAAGGTCAGTAAGGATTACATCTATGTTTCCTTCTAAGACTGTTATTTTTTGCTCTTATGATTAGATCTTTGATCAATTTCAGATTAATTTTCATATATGGTCTGAGATAAGAACCCAACTTCATTCTTTTCCACATAGTTATCAAGTTTCAATACCATTTGTTGGAAATATTATTCTGTCCCCAATGGATGGTCTTGGCACCTTTGTAAAAAAGTCAGGTGACAGGGGTGGTCCGTTCCAAGATGGCCATATAGGAACAGCTCCAGTCTGCAGCTCCCAGTGTGATCGATGCAGAAGATGGTGATTTCTGCATTTCCAGCTGAGATACCTGGTTCATCTCATTGGGACTGGCTGGACAGTGGGTGCAGCCCATGGAGTGTGAGCCAAAGCAGGACAGGGCATCGCCTCACCTGGGAAGCACAAGCAGTCACGGGATTTCCCTTTCCTAGCCAAGGGAAGCTGTGACAGACTATACCTGGAAAATCAGAACACTGCCACCTAAATAATGAGCTTTTCCAACAGTCTTAGCAAATGGCACACCAGGATATTATATCCCACGCCTGGCTCAGTGGGTCCCATGCCCATGGAGCCTTGCTCACTGCTAGTCCAAGATTGAACTGCAAGGCAGCAAGCCTGTCTAGGGGAGGGGCGTCCACCCTTGCTGAGGCTTGAGTAGGTAAACAAAGCAGCTGGGAAGCTCGAACTGGGTGGAGCCCACCACAGCTCAATGAGGCCCACCTGCCTCTGTAGACTCCACCTCTCGGGGCAGGGCACAGCTGAACAAAAGGCAGCAGAAACTTCTGCAGACTTAAAAGTCCCTGTCTGACAGCTCTGAAGAGAGCAGTGGTTCTCCCAGCACGGTATTTAAGCTCTGAGAACAGACAGACTGCCTCCTCAAGTGGGTCCCTGACCCATGTGTAGCCTAACTTAGAGACACCTCCCAGTAGGGGCCAACTGACACCTCATACAGCTGGGTGGCCCTCTGAGATGAAGCTTCCAGAGGAAGTATCAGGCAGCAATATTTGCTGTTCCACAGCCTCTGCTGGTGATACCCAGGCAAACAGGGTCTGGAGTGGACCTCCAGCAAACTCCAACAGACCTGCAGCTGAGGGACCTGACTGTTAGAAGGAAAACTAACAAACAGAAAGGAATAGCATCAGCATCAACAAAAAAGAATATCCACACCAAAACCCCATCTGTAGGTCACCATCATCAAAGACCAAAGGTAGATAAAACCACAAAGATGGGGAGAAACCAGAGCAGAAAACCTGAAAATTCTAAAAACCAGAGCATCCCTTCTCCTCCAAAGGGTCACAGTGCCTCGCCAGCAATGGAACAAAGCTGGATGGAGAATGACTTTGACGAGTTGGCAGAAGTAGGCTTCAGAAAGTCGGTAATAACAAACTTCTCCAAGCTAAAGGAGGATGTTCAAACTCATTGCAAGGAAGCTAAAAACCTTGAAAAAAGATTAGGTGAATGACTAACTAGAATAAACAGTGTAGAAAAGACTTTAAATGACCCGATGGAGCTAAAAGCCATGGCAAGAGAACTATGTGATGCATGCACAAGCTTCAGTAGCCCATTTGATCAACTGGAAGAAAGGGTATCAGTGATTGAAGATCAAATTAATGAAATGAAGTGAAAAGAGAAGTTTAGAGAAAAAAGAGTAAAAAGAAACAAAGCCTCCAAGAAATATGGGACTATGTGAAAAGACCAAATCTACGTTTGATTGGTGTACCTGAAAGTGAGAGGGAGAATGGAACCAAGCTGGAAAACACTCTTCAGGATATTATCCAGGAGAACTTCCCCAACCTAGCAAGGCAGACCAACATTCAAATTCAGGAAATACAGAGAACACCACAAAGATACTCCTCGAGAAGAGCAACCCCAAGACACATAATTGACAGATTCACCAAGGTTGAAATGAAGGAAAAAATGTTAAGGGCAGCCAGAGAGAAAGGTTGGGTTACCCACAAAGGGAAGCCCATCAGACTAACAGTGGCTCTCTTGGCAGAAACTCTATAAGCCAGAAGAGAGTGGGGGCCAATATTCAGCATTCTTAAAGAAAAGAATTTTCAACCCAGAATTTCATATCCAGCCAAACTAAACTTCATAAGTGAAGGAGAAATAAAATCCTTTACAGACAAGCAAATGCTGAGAGATTTTGTCACCACCAGGCCTGCCCTACAAGAGCTCCTGCAGGAAGCACTAAACATGGAAAGGAACAACCGGTACCAGCCACTGCAAAAACATGCCAAATTGTAAAGACCATCAAAGCTAGGAAGAAACTGCATGAACTAATGGGCAAAGTAACAGGCTAACATCATAATGACAGGATCAAATTCACACATAACAATATTAACCTTAAATGTAAATGGGCTAAATGCCCCAATTAAAAGACACAGACTGGCAAATTGGATAAAGAGTCAAGACCCATCAGTGTGCTCTATTCAGGAGACCCATCTCACGTGCAGAGACACACATAGGCTAAAAATAAATGGATGGAGAAAGATCTACCAAACAAATGGAAAGCAAAAAAAAGCAGGGGTTGCAATCCTAGTCTCTGATAAAACAGACTTTAAACCAGCAAAGATCAAAAGAGACAAGGCCATTACATAACGGTAAAGGGATCAATTCAACAAGAAGAGCTAACTATCCTAAATATATATGCACCCAGTACAGGAGCACCCAGATTCATAAATCAAGTTCTTAGAGACCTAAAAAGAGACTTAGACTCCCACACGATAATAATGGGAGACTTTAACACCCCACTGTCAATATTAGATCAACGAGACAGAAGGTTAACAAGGATATCCAGGACTTGAGCTCAGCTCTGCACCAAGCAGACCTAATAGACATCTACAGAACTCTCCACCCCAAATCAACAGAATATACATTCTTCTCAGAACCATATCACACTTATTCCAAAATTGACCACATGGTTGGAAGTAAAGCACTCCTCAGCAAATGTAAAAGAACAGAAATCACAACAAACTGTCTCTCAGACCACACTGCAATCAAATTAGAACCCAGGATTAAGAAACTCACTCAAAACTGCACAACTACATGGAAACTTAACAACCTGCTCCTAAATAACTACTGGGTAAATAACGAAGGCAGAAATAAAGATGTTCTTTGAAACCAATGAGAACGATGACACAATGTACCAGAATCTCTGGGACACATTTAAAGCAGTGTGTAGAGGGAAATTTATAGCACTAAATGCCCACAAGAGAAAGCAGGAAAGATCTAAAATTGACACCCTAACATCACAATTAAAAGAACTAGAGAAGCAAGAGCAAACACATTCAAAAGCTAGCAGAAGGCAAGAAATAACTAAGATCAGAGCAGAACTGAAGGAGATAGAGACACAAAAAACCCTTCAAAAAAATCAATGAATCCAGGAGCTGGTTTTTTGAAAAGATCAACAAAACTGATAGACTGCTAGCAAGACTAATAAAGAAGAAAAGAGAGAAGAATCAAATAGACAAAAATGATAAAGGGCATACCACCACCAATCCCACAGAAATACAAACTACTATCAGAGAATACTACAAACACCTCTATGCAAATACACTAGAAAATCTAGAAGAAATGAATAAATTTCTGGACACATACACCCTCACAGGACTAAACCAGGAAGAAGTTGAATTGCTGAATAGACCAATAACAGGCTCTGAATTTGAGGCAATAGTTAATAGCTTACCAACCAAAAAAAGTCCAGGACCAGATGGATTCACAGCTGAATTCTACCAGAGGTAAAAAGAAGAGCTGGTACCATTCCTTCTGAAACTATTCCAATCAATAGAAAAAGAGGGAATCCTCCCTAACTCATTGTATGAGGCCAGCATCATCCTGATACCAAAGCCTGGTAAGGAGGACACAACAAAAAAAAAGAAAATTTTTTTAGACCAATATCCCTGATGAACATCGATGCAAAAATCCTCAATAAAATATTGGCAAACCGAGTCCAGCAGCACATCAAAAAGCTTAGCCACCAAGATCAAGTTGGCTTCATCCCTGGGATGCAAGGCTGGTTCAACATATGCAAATCAATAAATGATTTTACATCACATAAACAGAACCAAAGACAAAAACCACATGATTATCTCAATAGATGCAGAAAAGGCCTTTGACAAAATTCAATAGCCTTTCTTGCTAAAAACTCTCAATAAACTAGGTATTGATGGAATGTATCTCAAAATAATAAGAACTATATGTGACAAACCCACAGCCAGTATCATACTGAATGGGCAAAAACTGGAAGCATTCCCTTTGAAAACTGGCACAAGACAGGGATGCCCTCTCTCACCACTCCTATTCAAAGTAGTGTTGGAAGTTCTGGCCAGGGCAATCAGGCAAGAGAAGGAAATAAAGGGTATTCAATTGGGAAAAGAGAAAGTCAAATTGTCCCTGTTTGCAGATGACATGATTGTATATTTAGAAAACCCCATCGTCTCAGCCCAAAATCTTCTTAAGCTGATAAGCAACTTCAGCAAAATCTCAGGATACAAAATCAATGTGCGAAAATCATAAGCATTCTTGTACACCCATAACAGACAAACAGAGAGCCAAATCATGAGTGAACTCCCATTCACAATTGCTTCAAAGAGAGTAAAATACCTAGGAATCCAACTTACAAGGGATGTGAAGGACCTCTTCAAGGAGAACTACAAACCACTGCTCAATGAAATAAAAGAGGACACGAACAAATGGAAGAACATTCCATGCTCATGGATAGGAAGAATCAATATCGTGAAAATGGCCATACTGCCCAAGGTAATTTATAGGTTCAATGCCATCCCCATCAAGCTACCAATGACTTTCTTCACAGAATTGGAAAAAACTACTTTAAAGTTTATATGGAACCAAAAAAGAGTCCGCATTGCCAAGACAATCCTAAGCCAAAAGAACAAAGCTGGAGGCATCATACTACCTGACTTCAAACTATACTACAAGGCTACAGTAACCAAAACAGCATGGTACTGGTACCAAAACAGAGAACTAGACCAATGGAACAGAACAGAGGCCTCAGAAATAACACCACACACCTACAACCATCTGACCTTTGACAAACCTGACAAAAGTAAATGGGGAAAGGATTCCCTATTTAATAAATGGTGCTGGGAAAACTGGCTAGCCATATGTAGAAAGCTGAAACTGGATCCCTTCCTTACACCTTATACAAAAATTAATTCAAGATGGATTAAAGACTTAAATGTTAGACCTAAAACCATAAAAACCCTAGAAGAAAACCTAGGCAATACCATTCAGGACATAGGCATGGGCAAGGACTTCATGACTAAAACACCAAAAGCAATGGCAACAAAAGCCAAAATAGATAAATGGGATCTAATTAAACTAAAGAGCTTCTGCACAGCAAAAGAAACCACCATCAGAGTGAACACGCAGCCTACAGAATGGGAGAAAATGTTTGCAATCTACCCATCTGACAAAGGGCTAATATCCAGAATCTACAAAGAACTTAAATTTACAAGAAAAAAATCAAACAACCCCATGAAAAAGTGGGCAAAGGATATGAACAGACACTTCTCAAAAGAAGACATTTATGCAGCCAACAGACACATGAAAAAATCCTCATCACCCCTGGTCATTGGAGAAATACAAATCAAAACCACAATGAGATATTGTCTCACACCAGTTAGAATGGCAATCATTAAAAAGTCAGGAAACAACAGGTGCTGGAGAAGATGTGGAGAAATAGGAACACTTTTACACAGTTGGTGGGACTGTAAACTAGTTCAACCATTGTGGAAGACGGTGTGGCGATTCCTCAAGGATCTAGAACTAGAAATACCATTTGACCCAGCGATCCCACTACTGGGTATATACCCAAAGGATTATAAATACTGCTACTATAAAGACACATGCACACATATGTTTACTGCGGCACTGTTCACAATAGCAAAGACTTGGAACCAACTCAAATGTCCATCAATGATAGACTGGATCAAAAAAATGTGGCACATATACACCATGGAATACTATGCAGTCATAAAAAAGGATGAGTTCATGTCCTTTGTAGTGACATGGATGAAGCTGGAAATCATCATTCTGAGCAAACTATCACAAGGACAGAAAACCAAACATCGCATGTTCTCACTCATAGGTGAGAATTGAACAGTGAGAACCCTTGGACACAGGGCAGGGAACATCACACACTGGGGCCTGTCGTGGGGTCAGGGGGCTTGGAGAGGGATAGCATTAGGAGAAATACCTAATGTAAATGATGAGTTAATGGGTGCAGTAAACAAACACGGCACACGTGTACATATGTAACAAACCTGCACGTTGTGTACATGTACCCTAGAACTTAAAAGTATAATTTTTAAAAAGTGACCATAGATGTATGGCTTTATTTCTGGACTCACAATTCTGTTCTGATCTATCTGTCTGTCCTTGTGCCAGTATTTCACTGTTTTCATTATTGCTACTTTGTAGTAAATTTTTAAATTGAGAAGTGTGAGTCTTTCTACTTTACTCTTTTTCAAGACTATTTTGGCATTTGTGGGTCTCTTGCAATTCCATATGAATTGTATAATCAGCTTGCCAATTTCTACAAAGAAGAGATTCTTTGGGGATTCTTTGAGACTGTGATAGGGATTGCACTGGATCTGTAGATAGATTTGAGGAGCATTGTCATCTCAGCAACATCATGTCTTCTGACCCATGAACATGGATGGGATGCTTTTTCAGTTATTTAGATCTTTAATTTTCTTCAGCAGGGTTCTGTAGTTTTCAGAGCATAAGAGTTGAACTTCTTTTGTTAAATGCATTCCTAAGTATTCTATTCCTTTTGATGGTATTGAAAATGGCATTATTTTCTTAATTCCTTTTTCAGATTCTTCATTACTAGTAGAGAAAATACAAATGATTTTTCATATTGATCTCATACCCTGAAGTCTTGCTGAATTACTTTTGTTAGAAATAATACTGTTTTTAGTGGGCTTCTTAGGATATTCTATATGAAAGATCATGTGAAGTTTGAAGAGACGGTTTTACTTTTTCTTTTTCCATCTGGCTGACCAGCCCGGCCAACACAGCGAAACCCCGTCTCCACCAAAAAAATACGAAAACCAGTCAGGCGTGGCTGCGCGCACCTGCAATCGCAGGCACTCGGCAGGCTGAGGCAGGAGAATCAGGCAGGGAGGTTGCAGTGAGCCGAGATGGCAGCAGTACGGTCCAGCTTCGGCTCAGCATCAGAGGGAGAACGTGGAAAGAGAGGGAGAGGGAGACCGTGGGGAGAGGGAGAGGGAGGGGGAGGGGAGGGGGAGGGGGAGGGGAGGGGGGAGGGGGAGGGGGGAGGGGGAGGGGGGAGGGGGGAGGGGGAGGGAGAGCCCCTTCCTCTTTTTCTTTACTTTCTTTTTCTTTCTTCTTTCTTACACAAAAGGCAAAAATTGTATACACAATTTTTAATAGATCCTGGAAATTGCTCTGATGATAATCACAGGAGTTTTCTTCCTTCTTTTTATAACTACACAGTTGTCCTTTATATAGATGTACCATAGTTTATTCAACCACTACTGTATATGAACATTCAGCTTGTTTCCAATGTTTTGCAATTATAAACAATGCTTCACTGAGTAGTCGCGTATATTTATATTTCCATACATATTTTCAATATATATTCCATATATATTTCCATATATATTTTGAAATAATTTTAGAGTTATCCAAGAGTGTCAGAAGAGTGCAGAGTTCCTTTATCCACTTCACCGATCTTCCTTTGAGTTAGCATCTTACATAATCACAACACATTTCTCAAAACTAAGTAACTACTTTATTACAGCAATATTAACTAAAGCGCAGAATGTGTTTGTATTTTACCAGCTTTCCATTAATGTCCTTTCTGGGGTTTGTTTTGAGGAACAATCCATGACACCACATTGTGTTTGGTGAATATGTCTCCTTAGTCTCCTTTGACCCATAACTATTTCTCAGTCTTTCCTTGTTTTACATGACCTCGATACTTTCAATTCTGGTCAGCTGTTTTGCAGCATGCCAATCAATTTGGATTATCTGATGTTTTCTCATGATTAGTCTGAAGTTACATATCTTAGGGAAGAATACCATAGAGATGAAGAGCTAAGGGCGTGTGTGTGTGTGTGTGTGTGTGTGTGTGAATTCTCTGTTCATGAATTTTTACCATTTTATCAGGTTTTAAAGTTTTCTCTCAATTTCTAAGCTTTTAAAATTTTATTTTATTTTAGATTTGGGAGTTATATTGGTCCGTTTTTACATTGCTATAAAGAATACCACCCGAGACTGGGTAATTTGTAAACAAAAGAGGTTTAATTGACGCACAGTTCTGCATGGCTGGGGAGGCCTCGGGAAACTTACAATCATGGTGGAAGGCAAAGGGGTAGCAAGGCATGTCTTACATGGTGGCAGCAGAGAGAGAGAGCAGGGAAAACTGTCATTTATAAAACCATCAGATCAGTTGGGTTGTGCAAATGGTGGAGAAGAAAACTTCAGGAAGAGTGCATAGACTGAGCAGAGAAGAGGACCAGCTACCTCCATAGAGGCAGGGAGAGCAGCCAAGCTGGAGCCCAAGCAGCATTGCTGGACATGGAGAAGGTCTGGAATCTTGTCAAGGAAGCAAGCAAAGGGTCTCTTTCTATTCAATGAAGTCCACTCCCAGGACCCTGGGCAGCAACGGGTGCTGGACTGGGCCAGCTGGCAGTGACGCATCAACTGGCAGCTAGAAGTCCTGGAGAATGACAACTTCCAGGACGACCCCCATGTGGGACTCCCTCAGCTCAGCAAGAGACTGCCACAGTTCGATGATGATGCAGACACCAGACAGTAAAAGAAGAAAACCCGAGGTGATCATTTTCAACTTCGCTTCCAAAAAAACTTTCAGGCCCTGCTGGAGGAGCAGAACTTGAGTGTGGCCAAGGGCCCCAACTACCTGATAGCCTGTGCAGAGTCCCTGTCGCGGCCACAGCGCTCCTTCTATGCTGTCTGCGGCTTCCCCTCCCCCTACACCTGTGTCAGCTGTGGTGCCTGGTATTGCACCGTGTGCTGTCTGGGGACCCACCAGGAGACCAGATGTCTGAAGTGGACCATGTGAGCCCGGGCATTCCTGGAGAGGAAGGGCCTCTGTGCATTGCCAGGCCTCCAAAAAGCCAGTTTCATCACCCAGTGGAGTGGGGGCTCTCCCTGGACTAAGGGAGGAGCTGCTCACTCACCTAACAAAACTGTGTCTTACTTGCTAGGAAAGACCAGCCTCACTCCTGGGAACTGTCTGGCAGGTGGGTTGGGCCCACCCAGTGCTGTTAGAATAAAAAGCCTTGTGCCAGGAAAAAAAAAGTTAAAAAAAAATTAGCTCTCATGAGAATTCACTCACTATTATGAGAACAGCATGGGGAATACTGCCCCCATGATCCAATCAGCTCCCACCAGGTCCCTCCCTCAGCACTTGGGGATTACAATTCGGATTACAATTCAAAATGAGATTTGGGTGAGGACACAGAGCCAAACCACATCAGGGGTCATGTGTGCATGTTTGTTACATGGGTATATTATGTAATTGTGGGGGTTAGGCTTCTAGTCTACCCAACACCCAACTATTGGACATTGTACCTAACAGGTTATTTTTAAACACTCGCCCCACCCAACCGTCCTCTGTTTTGAAATTCCTATTTTCTATTATTTCTGTCTTTGTAGACATGTGTATGCATTGTTTAGCCCCCACTTATAAGTGAGAACATGCAGTATTTGATTTTCTCTCTCTCAGTTCACTTAGCATAGTGGTGTCTAGCTCCATCCATGTTGCTACAAATAACATGATTTCATTCTTTTTATGGCTTTGTAGTATTTCCTGGTGCAAACATATCACATTTTCTTTATCCAATCAACTGTTGATGGACACTTATGTTGGTCCCATGACTGCTATTGTAAATAGTGCTGCCATAAACGTATGAGTGCAGGTGTCTTTTTTATATAATAATTTCTTTTCCTTTGGGTAGATATCCAGTAGTGGGATTGCTGGGTCAAGTGGTAGTTCTATTCTTATTTCCTTGAGACATCTCCATACTGTTTTTCCATAAAGGTTGAACTAATTTACATTCCCTCCGACAGTGTATAAATATTGCCATTTCTCCACATCCATGCCAGTATCTGTTGTTTTCTGATATTTTAATAATAGGTATTCTGACTGGTATGAGACAGTATCTCATTGTGGTTTTAATTTGCATTTCTCTGATAATTAGGAATTTTCAGCATTTTTTCGTGTGTTTGTTGGCCATTCGTATTTCTTCTTTTGAGAAATGTCTGTCCATGTCCTTTGCCCAGTTTTCAATGGTGGTGTTTGGTTTTTTTCTTGTTGGGTTGTTTGAGTTTCTTGTAAATATTAGTCCTTCTTCAGAGGCATAATTTACAAATATTTTCTCTCATTTTGTAGGTTGTCTATTTACTCTGTTGATTGTTTCTTTTGCTGTGCAGAAGGTTTTTAGTTTAATTAAGTCTCATTTGTGTTGTTTTGTTTTTGTTGCATTTGCTTTTGGGGTCTCCATCATAAATTATTTGCCTAAGCATATCCAGAAGAGTTTTTCTAGGGTTTTTTTCTAAGATCTTTATAGTTCCAGGTCTTACATTTAGTCTTTAATTCATCTTAATTTAATTTCTATATAATATATGCTGAGAGGGCTGGGCACAGTGACACATGCCTGTAATCCTAGCACTTTGGGAGGCTGAGGTGGGCAGATCACCTGAGGTCAGGAGTTCCAGACCAGCCTGCCCAACATGGCAAAACCCTGTCTCTACTAAAAATACAAAAAATTAGCTGGGCATGATGGCAGGCACCTATAATCCCAGCTACTTTGGAGGCTGAGGCAAGAGAGTTGCTTGAATCCAGGAGGCAGAGATTTCAGTGAGCCGAGATCATGCCATTGCACTCCAGCCTGGGCAACAAGAGTAAAACTCTGTCTCAATATATATGGTGAGAGTTGGAGCCCAGTATTATTCTTCTGCGTGTGGCTATCCAATTTTCCCAGTACCATTTATTGAATAGAGTGTCATTTCCCCATTGTTTATTTTTGTCAATTTTGTCAAAAATTAGTTGGTTGTAGGTATGTGGCTTTATTTCTATGTTCTCTATTCTTTTTAATTGATCTATGTGTCAATTTTTTTACTAGTTCCATGCTGTTTGGTTACTATAGCCTTGTAGCACAATTTGAGGTCAGGCAATATGATGCCTCCAGATTTTTCCTTTCTGCTTAGGATTGCTTTGGCTATTTGGGCTTTTTGTTGTTGTTCCATATGAACTATAGAATTTTTTTTCTAATTTTGTAAAAAATGGCATTGGTAATTTGATAAGAATTGTGTTGAATCTACAGATTGCTTTGGGCAATAGGGTCATTTTAACGATGCTGGTTCTTCCAATGCATGAGCATGAAATGTTTTACCATTTGTTTGTGTCATCTATAATTTCTTTCATTAGTGTTCTGTAGTTCTCCTTGTAGAAATCTTTCACCTCCTTGGTTAAATGTATTCCTAGGTTGTGTGTGTGTGTGTGTGTGTGTGTGTGTGTGTGTGTGTGTGTGGTCTATTGTAAATGGGACTGAGTTCTTGAATTGGTTCCCAGCTTAAATGTTATTAGTGTATAAAAATGCTACTGATTTTTGTATGTTGATTTTGTATCTTGAAACTTTACAGAAGTTGTTTATCAAGTCGGGAGTCTTTTGGAGGAGTCTTTAGAGCTTTCTAGGTATACGACTATGTAATTGGTGAACAGAGATAATTTGACTTCCTGTTTTCTTTTTTCTTTCTTTCTCTTGCCTGATTGTTCTGGCTAGGACTTTCAGTATTATGTTGAATAGGAGTGGTGGAATAAGGAATGGACATCCTCGTTCCAATTCTTAGGGGAAATGCTTTCAACCTTTTCCCATTCAGTATGATGTTTAGTGGCTGTGGATTCATCATATATATTCCCCATTCAGTGGCTGTGGGTTTGTCATATATGGCTGTTATTATTTTGAGGTATTTTTAAATGCCTAGTTTGTTGACAGTTTTTATCATGAAGGGATATTAGCTTTTATCAAATGATTTTTTCTGCATGTATTGAGATAATCATATGTTTTGTGTTCTTAGTTCTGTTTATGTGGTGAATCACATTGATTGATTTGCATATGTTGAGCCATCATTGCATCCCTGGAATAAGAGGGATGAATTATCTTTTTGATGTGCTGTTGGATTCAGTTTGCTAGTATTTTGTTGAGGATTTTGGCTTCTGTGTTGAGTGATATTGGCCTGTAGTTTTCTTTGTTGTGTGCTTGCCTGATTCCTCCCTAACTCATTCTATGACACCAAAATTCAACAGTGCATCAAAAAGACAATTCATCACAATTAAGTGGACTTTATTCCAGGGATGGAAGGATGGCTCAACACACACAAATCAATAAATGTGACTCACCACGTAAACAGAACTAAGAATGAAAACCATGTGATCATCTCAACAGATGCAGAAAAAGCATTCCATAAAATCTCTCCTTCTAGATTGTTTGGAATAGTTTCAGTAACTTTGGTCCTAGCTCTTCTTTGTACATCTGGTAATATTTCGCTGTGAATATGCCTGGTGCTGGGCTTTTTTGTTGTTATTGGAAGATTTTTTTAATATGAGTTCACTTTTATTACTCCTTACTGGTCTGTTCAGTAGTTCTATTTCTTTCTGGTTTAATCTTGGGAGGTTGTATGTTTCTAGGAATTTATCCATTTCCTCCACATTTTCTAGTTTGTGTGCATAGAGGTATTCAAAGTACTCTCTGATGATCTTTTGGTTTTTATGTGGTATCAGTGGTAATGTCAGCTTTATCATTTCTGATTATGCTTATTTGAATCTTCTTTTTTTCTTAGTCTAGCTAGTGGTCATTAATTTTGTTTATCATTTCAAAGAACCAACTTTTCATTTCACTGATCCTGTGTGTCATCCTGTTTGGTCTCAGTCTCACTTAATTCTGCTCTGATTCTTGTTATTTCTTCTCTTCTGCTAGATTTCGGTTTGGGCAAGCAGCTGGGAGAGCTGCAGAAAAGAGCTAGGTAGATCCTGCACCCAGTGTGCCTGGGCAGCCCCTTAGAAGTGTTCTCAGACTCAGACTCTTCTTGTTCTAGTTCCTTGAGGTGTGATGTTAGAATGCTAATTCGAGATCTTTCTTTCTTTTCAATGTAGGTGTTTAATTCTATAAAGTTTCATCATAGCTCTGTTTTTTCTGTACCACAGAGGTTTTGATATGTTTTATCTCTACTTTCATTTGTTTCAAAGAATTGTTTTATTTCTGTCTTAATTTTGTTGTTTACCCAAGAGTCATTCTTGAACGAGTTGTTTAGTTTCCATGTACTTATGTAGTTTTGAGAGTTCCTCTGGATATTGATTTATAATTTTATTCCACTGTGTTCTGAGGATACTTGATACGATTTTTTAAATGTTGAGACTTGCTTCATGGCCAAGCATATGGTCGATTTTGGAGAATATTCCATGCATAGATGAGAATGTATATTCTGTGGTTATTGGGTAGAATGTTCTGCTAATATCTATTAGGTTCATTTAGTCTATAGTCCAATTCAAGTCCAGTGTTTCTTGATTTTCTGCCTCAATGATCTGTCCAGTGGTGTCAATGAGGTGTTGAAGTCCCCACTATTATTGCATTGCTATCAACCTGTTTTCTTAGGTCTACTAGTATTTCCTGTATGAATCTGGGTGATCTGGTGTTAGGTACATAGATATTTAGAAGAGTTAAATCTTCTTGTTGTATTCAACCCTTTATCTTACATAATACCCTTCTTTGACTTTTTTTTTAACTGTTTTTGGTTTAAAGTTTGTTTTATCTGATATGAGAATGGCTATTCCCACTTGCTTTTGCTTTTCATTTGCATGACATATCTTTCTCTACCTTTTAACTTTGAGTGTGAAGGTGTCTTTAGCCAGTAGGTGGGTCTCTTGTAGGCAGCAAATGATTGGGTCTTATTTTTTTCATCCAATTTGCCACTCTTTATCTTTTAAGTGGAGCACTTAGGCCATTTACATTCAAGGTTAATATTGGTATGTGAGGTTTTGTTCCTATCATAGTGTTGTTAGGTAGTTGTGTTGGAGTTTAAATTGTGTAATTGCTCTATAGGATCTGTGAACTTTGCACTCATGTGTCCTTCTATGATGGTAAGTATTGTCCTTCTGTCTCCATGTTTAGAACTCCTTTGAGTATTTATTGTAGTCTAGTGGTGACAAATTACCTTAGCATTTGCTTGTCTGGAAAAGACCTTATTTCTCCTTCATTTATGAAGCTTAGCTAGCCAGGATTATACAATTCTTGGCTGGCTTTTTTTTTTTCATTAAGGAAGCTAAAAACAGGCCCCCAATCTCTTCTGGCTTGTAGGGTCTCTGCTGAGAATTCTGCTGTTAGTCTGATGGATTTTCCTTTACAGGTGATTTGACCCACCTTTCTAGCTGCCCTTACGATTTTTTTTCTGGCATTGACATTGGATAGTCTGATGACTATATGCCTTGGTGATGTTTGTCTTGTATAATATCTCACAGGTGTTCTCTGAATTTTTTATATCTGGATGTCTACCTCTTTAGCAAGATTAGGGAAATTTTCCTGAATTATTCCCTCAAATATGTTTTCCAGGTTGCTTACTTTTTCTTCTCTTTCAGGAATGCCTATAAACTGTAGGCTTGGTCACTTTACATAATCTCATATTTCTCAGGGGCTTTGTTCATTTTTTATAATTCTTTTTTCTTTATTTTTGTCTGACTGGGTTAATTCAAAAGACCAGTCTTCAAGCTTGGATATTCTTTTTTCTGCTTGGTGTAGTCTGTTGTTAAAGCTTCCAACTGTACTTTGAAATTCCTTAAATGAACTTTCCTTCTCCACAAGTTCTGTTGGGTTTTTGTTTCTAAGATATTTACCTTTGTCTTTATTTCCTGGAAGGCTTTCATGGTTCTTTTGTGTTGGTTTTCAACCTTCTCTTGGATCTCGTTGAGCATCCTTACAGCCCATACTTTGAATTCTTTACCTGTCATTTATGAGTTCTCATTTTGGTTGGGGTCCATTGATAAAGAGCTAGTGTGATTCTTTGGTCACAACATTCTGGTTTTTCGTGGTGCCAGAGTTCTTATGCTGATTCTTTCTCATTTGTAGAAGCTGACACTTCTTATTTTTGAATTTATTTTCATTCTGATTGTTTTTTTTTTCTCTATTATTCCCCCCAACCCTTGGGGGTGTGACTGTGGAGTACGTTGGGCAGGTTCTTTTGGCTTCCCTTCTATAGTCCTCTGCACCTCGGTCAGCAGGTTTTATAGTGAGTTGTGCAGTTTGACCTGCAGGCCAGTAGGTGGTAGTTATGGGTAAGAATCGGCTGCAGCACAAGTGGATGGGTATGAACTAGACCTTTGGCTACTGTGAGGAACTCTCTGTTGTTTCAGGTGATGGGCTGGACAGTGGAGTGCCTGGCACCCTGAGCTATCTGTTCAGTGGATGGGGGACACAGCTAGGCAGAGCTGGATCCCCTGGCTTGCCCATAAATACCCCAATGGCAAGCACAGGCACCTGGGGAATTGCACTAGCTCTGTGTCCTAGATAGGCAGGAGCACAATCTGTTTCCCTATCACACCCCTGTGCCAGGGCTAGTGACTTTCATTTCAGATGCACACTGTGGTCTCTCTCTAGGCCACAGTGTAGCGGAGAGCCACGGAAATGCCAGTCCTATGGCTCTCTGTGGGAGTGGTTTTGGATATAACCTCCACTCAGTCCGATACAGACAGCTTTGTGGCTCACCTGTTCCCCAGGGTGGTAACTGCTGGCGGGTGGGGAGGGCCTCTGCCTTTCAGCCTGTGTGGGCGGGTTTCAGTTGCAGTGACGTCAGCTGGTTGGGTCAGCCCACCTCAGGCCCTGGGGGAGTGGTCAGGTATCAGCAGTGCCACAATAGGCTAGATAATTCTCTAATTCCTAGGTCCCTAGATGGCCAGTGAATGGTATATATGAGTGCTGTAGGGACTGGACCAGGATCCGCCCGGTCCAGAGTTCAGGTGCTAGATGTGACAGGGAGGGGTAGACTGGTCCCTGGCCACCAGCCAAACTCTCAGGTGCCAGCAGGCAGAATGCTCAGGCAGTGAGAGCCTGAGGGCAGATTATAGGCCTTTGGGGGCTGGGCTGTCAGAAAGGCTCCAAGCTGCAGCTGAAAAGGTCAAGTGACAGCTGATGCTTGTGCTGTGGCCCTTTCACTAGGGAAGGCAGACCCCCCGAGCTGCGACTGGAGACTGGCAGCTTCAGAGCGCGTGGCCCATCGCACTTCCCTCCCACAGAAGCAGCGCTGGATTTTGCTGCTGGGGCATGTTTAGGTGCCTGGCCTCCCTGCTCCCTCCCTGGACCATGGGTGGCAGGGGTGGAGGCAGCAGTGGCAGTGACTACTGCATGACCCACAGGGCTTATCAGTGGTTTCTGGGGGTTGGGATTTCAGGGAAACGCTGAGCTATGGGGTGGCTTTGCTGGGGCCCTGTTGCCAATGCAGGCACACCCCATTTGGTGGGGAGCAGCAGAAGTAGGAAGCCATGCAGTGCGTAGTCTGCCTGCTCCTCCATACCATGGGTGCAGCATCTGTCTTTGGGGAATGCAAAAGTGCTCAGCCTCCCTCTTTGGCATGGTAGCAGCAGCTGGTATTAGGCTGTTCAGGGATCAAAAGCCTGTGGAATTCCACACAGGTTTGAGGGGTGCCTCTGTGCTGTCTCCAGGCAGCTCCCTGGAGGTCTGGGGTACTTGAGTGGTCTTTCTCATGTCTAGGATTTTAAAGGCCCATGGCAGAGGTGTGGACACCTGGGGTCTCTCACTTGCCCACCACTTGCCCACATTAGGGAGCCTCTCCCAACTCTGTGCCTGTACCAGCTCGGAGGGTGCCATCTTAGCTCTCCTAGGCTGTCTGTGATTCCTGTCATTTCTCTGTTGAATTTCAGCATGCTCTCTTAGATGATCTACTTGAAGTGTTAGTGTTTACTCATGATTTTGATTCCTCTCTGGGAGAGAGGTGCCCAGTAGCTGATCCCAGTCAGTCATCTTTAAGCACTTTATATTTTGAGGACATTAGCACTTTATTTGTGATGTATTTTGCAAATATTTTCTACTAGTTCATCAGTTGTCTTTTGATTTGTTTACATTTTTGTAATGCAAAAGATTTTTTTGTGTTGTCAGATTTATTTATTGAAAAGCTTTTATTTATTAAAAAACCTTTTCCTGTATCCAGGTGTATTAATTTGTTTTCACACTGCTATGAAAAACTGCTTGAGACTGGGTAATTTATAAAGAGGTTTAATTGACTCACAGTTGTGCATGGCTGGGGAAGTCTCAGGAAACTTACAATCATGGTGGAAGGTGAAGGGGAAGCAAGGACCTTCTTCACAAAGTGGCAGGAGAGAGAGAGAAGCAAGGGGGAAGTGCCAGATACTATCAAACAACCACATCTTGTGAGAACTCGCTCACTGTCATGAGAACAGCATGGGAGAAACTGCTTTCATGATCTAATCACCTCCCACCTGATCCCTCCCTTGACATGTTTGGATTGCAATTTGAGATGAGATTTGGGTCGGGACACAGCCAAACCATATCACCAAATGTATTAGTGCAGGTCCTCTAGAGAAACAGAATCAGTAGTTCCAATGGATCTCTCTCTCTGTCTCTAAATATATACTCTGTGTGTGTGTGTGTGTGTGTGTGTGTGTGTGTGTGTGTGTGTGTGTGTTCACATGATTTGGGGGGCTGGTAAGTTCAAAATCTGTAGGTCAGGTCAGTAGGTTGGAACCTCTTGGGAAGGAATTGATGCCGCAGTCTTGAGGTAGAATTTCTTCTTCTCTAGAAAACATTAATTTGGCTTTTAAGCCCTTTCAACTGGTTGGATAAGATCCACCACATTTTTGAGAGTGATCTTAATCTTCTTTACTTAAAGTCAATTTACTGTTGATGTTAACTACATCTACAAAATACCTTCACAACACAGAGTGATATGGTTTGGCTGTTTTCCCATCCAAATCTCATGTTCAGTTGTAATCCCCAGTGTTGGAGGTGGGGCCTGGTGGGAGGTGACTGGATCATGGGGGCGGAGTTCTGATGAATGGTTTAGCACCATCCCCCCTTGATACTGGACAGTGAGTGAGTTCTCAGAAGATCTGGTTGTTTAAAAGTGTGTAGCACCTCTCCATGCTCTCTTACTCCTGCTCCAGCCACATAAGACGTGCCTGCTTCCTCTTTACCTTTCGCCATGATTGTAAGTTTCCTGAGGCCCCTCCAGAAGCTGAGCAGAAGCTTCTATCCTTTCTGTACAGCCTGCAGAGCCATGAGGCAATTAAACCTCTTTTTAAAATAAATTACACTGTCTCAGGTATTTCTTTATAGGAAGGTAAGAACAGACTAATACTCATAAATCATGTTTGATTGAGTTACTGGATACTGTATCCTACTCAAGTTAACGTATGCAATTATCACAGCCATTAGGACAGAAAAGTTGTATTGCTGATTTTGCCAGCTGAAAGCAAATTACTTCTGGTGGTCATTCCTAATAGAAATTTAGAAAAAAGCATTTGTCAGTCAATACCTGCATACTATTGTCTTAGTCTGTTTTCTGTTGTTTATAACAGAATACCTGAAACTGGGTAATTTGTAAAGAAAAAGAAATTTATTTTTCACAGTTATGGGGTCTAAGAAGCTGTCAGTTGGAGGTGAATCTGGTGAGAGTCTTATTGCTGGTGGAGACTCTCTGAAGGGTCCCAGGGTGGCGCAGGACATCACATGGCGAGGGGCTGAGTGTGATTGCATGTGCTAGCTCAGGTCTCTCTTCCTCTTCTTATAAAGTCACCGTTTCCATGACAGCCCATTAATCCAGGAATGGATTAATATATTAATGGGGGCAAAACCCTTCATAGTGTAATCACCTCCCAAAGGCACCATGAATCAACACTGCCACTTCTGGGTTATGTTTCAACATGAGTTCTAGAGGGGACATTGAAATCATAGCAACCAGATACCAGGAGGCATATTAATTTGCCACAATAATGAAATGATATCGGGTACAGAAACTGCACTTGGAGTCACCATCTGGCTAAATTTACAGTACTTTATTGTCATTCTAGAAGATCCATCTATCTTCTGCTCAGTCCAAATAATCTAGTTGAATGGGAGTATGGTGGGAATCATCATCCCTCCACTCTTCAAGCCCTTGATAGTGACACCAACATTTGTAATTTTTTCTGCAAATGCAATATTGCTTTTTATTTATGGTTTTCCTGGGCAGAAGCAATTCTAGTGGCTTCCGTTTGGCTTCTCCTACAGTAATAGCCCTTGCTTCACAGGTCAAGAGACCCTTGTGGGATTTTGTCAGGACCTGAGTATGTCTATTCCAGTAATGCATTCTGAACTGAGGGAAATAAGCATTGGATGGGTTTTGGGGCCCATTGGATCCACTGTGAGATGGACCTGAGCTAAAATTCCATTAATCATCTGAGTTCTATAATCCCTTATATTTGGGGTCTCCTGAAATTAGTGTCAATTCAGAGCCTGTGTTTAGAAATCCCTGAGAAGTCTGACGATTTCCTTTTTCCCAGTGCAAAGTCACCCTGGTAAAAGGCTCTTTGGGGGAGGATGTGAGAAAGATTAACAGTATAAATTTTTGGCAGTGTCATGGGGTCTGTTCCTCAAGAGGAACTGGCCTACCCTTCATTCAAGCGGTTCTGGGCATGTAAACTGGCTCATTGTGGGAACTGATTCAGGGGCCATGACTCTGCTTTTATGATTCTGGTTTAACTTCTGTCCACTTGACCTAGAACTCCTCTGCTTATACAGATCAAATAAGGATTTAGTGGACTCCATACCTATTTGTTTGGCATCTAGGAACACCGTGATCAACTAGCCAATGCCATGGGCCTCCGCCAGGCAGATTCTTCTGAGTACGGCTTTAACCGTGCTGTTCATTATTGCAGCCATGCCAGCTTTTCTGGTTATTAAGGATTGCCACAAGGCCCTGCTACGCCCCTCCCACTGCAATTATTTCCGCTGCCTTTAAGGATCCCAGTTAAGTGACAGCAGCTCCCACTATAATGCCTGACCTACAGAGAAGAGTGCCCACAGAGCTCTTCAAGGATAAAAAAACTCCCTTCCCAAATTTATTTCTGACAGTCATGGTGAAAGATACTTCCTTGGGCCTCCAGGGATGGGTGGCCTCCGTGGATTGGCACAGATCTTACATGATCAATCTGCTTTATCATTTCACTCTCCTTCAGGCTTTGGATATGTTCCTCTATGGTGAACTAAGATTGTCCTGGCATTCATTTCATGTCGGCCATATTTTGTTCATATTTCAGCCAACCAACCAAACTATTAGAGCCCATTTCTAACTCTCAAACTATCCAGAATCTCTGCTTGGAGGGCCCATATCAATAGATCAGCCTGAATCTAACTTTTCTTTTGTTCAACCATGATCCCACCCACTTAAAATTCATTTCCACTTGTGTTCCCCTGATGCATCTGCATGTATTGGGAATGGCACATGGTTGTTTTAGAGTGTAGCACAGCTCCTCCTGGGTCACACTTTTACCTCATCTTTTGGGGCCTGCTGGTACTTAAGTGTAGCTCTAGGTCTAGAAGGAAAGAGAGATGGTGCAGTAGGTTCTGAGACAAATCAACAGTGTCTTGCAAGGCAGCTCCCTCAGGGAGGCCATTACAGGTTCTTCAGGCAAAGCAAAGTTTCTGCCATCCTCAAGGACACCTTCCCCTGTGCTGCCTCAGGCTTGTGCCCTTCTCCACACAACACTCACACACCTTCACCTAGGAGAGTGAGAAGGCTGGAGCTGGGGAATTATTTTCCAGCCAGAGGTGGACATTTCCAAGGACAACTCTTAAGGAAGAAGAGAGCCCAACAGTCCCTATCAGTAAAAGGGCTGAGACATGTGAGCAGGGCTAGACTGTGCTCTTTTCCAAAAAAGACCCTGCCTGCTATCTTGGATATCTGGGTCCTGGCTCCTCCAAACCCTATTGCCAATCCTTGTTTGTTTGTTTTTTTAAATTCCACTGCTGGATACATGTACAGGAAATTTTTCAGGATAAGTGCAAGTAAAACTGAAAAATGCTGTTGAAAGTGAAAGTGCCCACACAAAAGAGTCCCCAGAGAGCTTCTTCATTTCTTTCCATCATGTGAGGACACAGTAAGAATGTCCTATCTATGACTCAGGAAATAGACCCTCCCCAGACACCAAATCTGCCAGAACCTTGATCTCAGATGTCTCAGGCTCCAGATCTGTGAGCAACAAATCTCTGTTGTTTCCGAGCCACCCAGTCTGTGGTACTTTGTTATAGCAGCTTGAATAAACTAAGACAGAAGATTGGTACTGAAAGATGGGGTGCTGCTGGGTAATTGGGTAGAGGCTAGAAGGGTTTTGAAGTGCATGCTAGAGAAAGCCTATGTCACCATGAGCAGGCCCTGAAGGATACTGCTGGTAAGGGCTCAGAACAAGAGGAGGAGGGCTGTAGAGAAAGCCTCCATCTTCTTAGAGAATATCTAAGTGGCCATGGACAGAATGGTACTAGAAATATAGATGATAAAAGCCATTCTTATGGGACTTCAAACAGAAATAAGGAACATGTTATTTGGAAACTGGGGGAAAGGTAGTCCTTGTTATAAACTGGCAAAGAACTTTGCTGAATTGACTTTATGTCCTAGTGTTTTATGTAGAGTAGAACTGGTGAGTAATTAAATAAGATATTTGGCTGAAGAGATTTCTAAGCCAAGTGTTTAAGGTGCAACTTGGTGCTCTTGAATGTTTATAGTAAAATAGAAGAAGAGAAAAATAATTTGAAGATGGATTTTTTTTTAAATCAAAAGGGAAGCAGAACTTAAAGATTTGGGAAATTGCCAGTCTGTCCATATTGCAAAATATGAGAAAGCATGTTCTGGAGACAGCACCAAGGGTGTGGCCAAGGGACCATTTGATAAGATTAGTATGGATCAGCCAGGTGTTGTTCACCAAGACAATGGAAGAATGACCCTGGAGGCATTTTAGAAATAACTGGGGCTGCCACTGTCACCACACACCCAAAGTGCAAGAGTCTAGGGGGACAGAATATTTTTAAAGGATGGGCTATATTTTTCTGTAAGACCTTGGCACTCACTCCCTTGTGCTACCTGAAGGCTCTGCTCCCCACATTCTGGAGTTCTGTTCATTGACCACCCCAAGTGGGCTCCAGTGAGCTTATGTGGGTCATGTGCCACAGTGGCTGCCCCTCCAGAGGGCACAGGTAGTAAACCTTGGTGGTGTCAACATAGGGTCATCTCTGCTGGAGTGAAGGTTGCATGAGCTGTGGGGTGTGGAAGCCTGCACCTGGATATCAAAGGGTGGAGTGGCCCACAACTTCAGGCACAAGACTGAGGCAGAGGGCTGCTGTGAAAGCCATGCCTAGTGGAGGCAGCAGAGCAGGACAGCCCAGGATCCCAGGTAGGTGAAGCTACCGGTGAGTCATTCCAGTCTGGGAGACCTGCAGGAATGCAACTCCAACTCATGAGAGCTGCACTGCAGCTGCACCCAGCCAAGCTGCAGGGGCAGAGCATCCTGAAGCCCTGAGGGAAACAACCCCTGTACCACTATGTTCAGAAGATGGAAAATCCAGTCAAAGGAGATTATTCTTGAGACTTAAGGTTTAATACTGTTTGTCACATTCAATTTTGGAGTTGCTTGAAACTTGTTACTCCTTTCTTCTTTCCTGTTTCTCCTTTCTGGAATGGGAATGTTTATCCTATGCCTCTCCAACCACTGTATTTTGGAAGCACATAACATGTTTGATTTCATAGGTTCGCAGCAAGAACAGTTGGACTCAGGATAAATTGTACCTTGAGTCTTACCCATGTTTGACTCAGATAACATTTAAATCACACTTTGGACTACAATTTTAAAGTTGATGCTAAAATGAGTTAAGATATTTGGGGCTACTGGGGAGAAATGCATGTATTTTGTATATGAGAAGGATGTAGATTTTAGAGAAACAGAAGCAGAGTAGTTTAATCTGAATTTTTGTGTCCGCCTCCAGAATTCATAGGCTGAAATCTAGTCACCAAGGTGACTATAATAGCAGGGCAGGGCCTTTGAGGGGGGAAGGGAATGCAGGCAGTGCCCTCTTGAATGCAACTGGCGTCCTTATAAAAGAGGTCTCTGTGAGCTGTCTTGCCCTTTTCCACCATGTGAGGAAACAGCAAGAAGGTTTTATCTATGAAACAAGAGGTGGGTCCTCACCAGACACAGAACCTGCTGACACCTTGATCTTAGCCTTCTAAGCCTTCAGAACCATAAGAAATAGAATTCTGATGTTTGTCAGCAACCCAGTCTATGGCGTTTTCTTAGAGCATCCTGAATAGATTAACATCAATAACTCTAGCTAGGTGTGCTCCCAACCTGGGGCACTTCATCTCCCTGTACAGGCTGAGTCCTGCAGGGCGTCCTGAAACTACTGACCACCACTGGAATGATGCCATAGGGATTTCCCCTTTCATGGGGGAACAAATGCTCTGATCCTCATCAGCCACCAGGAGCTGGCTACCGTGATCTTTGCCCTGATGAAAATCCATGGAGATAAAGACAGTCTGGCTGGGTACACTCTCAAACTGGGTGCTTCCTCTCCCTGCACGGGAGCACTGTGGAGTGGCCAGTTCAGGAGGGGTCAACTCTCTCTGCTGGGCTAGGAGCAGATGAGGCCCAAGGCAGGTTCACGTAGGGAACTGCAGCCTCCCTGTGCCCACCCCAGGTCGTGGCACATGACATGGCTCCGTATCAACCAGAGGAATGAGTCAATAAAACTCATCTGAGTCCTTGTTGGCCCAATCCTGTCTCTCCTGTTACCAAAAACATTTCTGGAACCACACCCCAGGTTCCCACCCCACATGACTCTTCCATCTTCTGACAGCATCCTCGGGACCTTCCCCAGGGGACAGCACAGGAAGCAGAGGACCCAACGCCCACTTCTGGAACAAGGCCTGGTCCATGAAAGATGAGGCCTGGGGCATGAGGCTGACACGATCAGCTGGGGAACACACATCCCTCGAGACTCAGTTGTATCACTTGAAAATGGGGATGTCAGGACAAGTGACCACAGGGGCCTTTTTATTCTACCCTGCAGGACCCTATTCCAGGGTGACAACTTTCAGAGAGCTCAGGGCATGCTCGAGCTGCCTGGGGGGCAGGCTGCAGGAGGGAACTTGACTGGACTCTGAGATGCTGGGATCCCGCTTAATGACTCTGACAGTCTGCGCAGGGGCCCTGGCCAGGGGAAAAGGAACAGGGACATGTGAGACTAGGCAGGAAGGCAAGGGACAAAACCACAGCACCCTTGCATGGCCACACGAGGAGCCTGGAGCCAGCACTGGGAGGGATGGGGGCAAACTGCCCAGAGGACACTGCTTGCTGGAGAAAGGGCCAGGTGGGGCTGGGGACAAGGTCAGGCCCTGTCAGCAAGATCTTCCCCAGCTGTGCCCTGGCATTGCTGCTTAGCTGGCAAACCCTGGTCCTAGAGGCCCTCGGGAGTTCCATTTGTGCTGGGGCTGGTTAGACAGAGGGGTGACTCAGGAAGCTGTGCATGTGGGAGAGAAGAGGGGTGGCCTGGGGTCAGGCAGAAAGGGAGGCTGGTGGCCAGGCTGGGACCCTGGGTGCAGAGACGTGATTAGTTGATGGCTCTGAAGGTGAGGAGGGGGAACGTGCTGGGCCTCAATATGAAGCTGTAGACCATCTTTATGTCCTCTTGGGTTAGTGTCTCCACCTGGAGGTGTTTCAGCACCTAGGACAGAAGCCGGGTTTCCTTCTGGCTTGGTCCGCAGCCCATGCACGTGGTGCAGCCTCCTCAGACCCTCAAAGTTGCAGAGATTATGCTGAAGGGGGAACAGCAGCCTGGCCCCCAACCTGTTTCATTCCTGACGAGCCCCACCTTACAGCCCAGGCCCAGAATTCATCCAGCCCAGGTATTGCCCAAGCCCCACTATCCTGTACAGGCTCCACCCGACTTCCCCAGTTCCCACCTGACCCGGTTTAGCAGCAACCTCACCCAGATGGTACCCTCCTCACCATACCAACTCCTGCCCAGGACCTACACAGCCTCAACCTGGCCCAGGTTCTCCCAGTACCCGCTCTGCCCAGTCCAGGAAACATGCAGGCCACTGCCACTCTGCCGAGGCCAGTCCCACATTGCTCAAGCCCCGCCCATGCTGCCCAGACCCCGCACAGGCCCCTCCCCAGCCCGGGCCTGCTCACATGGTGCAGCAGCAGCAGCATCTCTGCCTCTGCCAGGCGCCGCCCGAGGCACTGGCGCATGCCAAAGCCAAAGGGCACGTGGTAGAAGTTCCTGCCGGAGCCCCTGATGTCTAGCCAGCGCTGGGGGTTATAGCGCTCAGGCCTCGGGAACAAGGCGGGGTTGCGACCCAGAGAGTAGAGGAACACGCGCACCAATGTCTGCGGACGGTGCAGAGCGGGGATCAGGGAATGACTGGGGAGGGAGGTTCTCAGCTCGAGGGGTGTGGGGCTCACTCACCCCAGCTGGGATGTGGTAGTTCTGAAGCACCAAGTCTGAGCTCGCCACTCGCTCCAAAAACAGACCCACAGGGTAGAGCCTGGAGGTGGGGGCATCCACAGAAAGGGTCCTCAGCTGGACGGGGCTTCCTGTGCTCTCTGCACCCTTCCTACCGAAGACCCCGCAGAGGTCCCAGATCCATGGGAAGCCCAGGTCGTAGGAAGTGCTTCCTTGCACCTGCTGAGCCCGGCCAAACCTCCCCTAACTTAAGCAGCCCCAAGCGCGGAAGGACATGCCCCACGTTAATCCCCAGGGTGTTGAAGAGGGGTTCCAGAGGAAGAAGAGCTCCCTGTCCTTGAGGGGGAGGAAGAGCAGGTGCAGGGGAATGGGCTGCCCGGTGATGCTGCTTATCAGCCCCAGATTCTGTCTGCCACCACCCAGTGGGGGCTGCTCTCCAGCAGGGGGCCAGGGCCACAGGGAGGCCTCAGCCAGCACCCACCTCAAGGTCTCCTTGAGGGCCGCCCGCAGCAAGGGCAGCTCGGTGGTTGCCTTCTGGGGATGTTCACTGATGCTGGCTGCGGCGGCCAGGCTTTCCTGGCGCAGGGCCTGCTGCACGTCGGGGTTCCGAGCCAGCTCAAAGAGCGTCATCAGCAAGGGAAACACCGTCTGCAGGAGACACAGCTGCAGGGTCAGACCTTGCACAGGAGGACTCAGCCCCCGGGACACCCCTCCCAGGACAACCTCCCTGTGAGGGGTGCAGACATGCATACCCTGAGCACGACAGAGCCCAAGACTTCAAATCCTAATGCCCGTCCAAACCCCTTTCCCTGAGTCCTCCACAGAAAGGAACCCCCCATTCCAACCATGACAACCTGCAAACGTGTTTATCACATCACAATCCCAAGTAAGAAATATGGGGCCCATAGCCTGGGGATGGGACACGTGGGCGCCGTGTGACATTGGCAGGCAGTGCCTGGGAGGCAGGCTTGGCATCACCCTCTCTGGGTGGGGCTGGTTGCCGGCCTGACCGTGTCCACGCTCCCTGCAGTGAGTTCCATAGAGTTGGCCTTGATGGCATCTGGTGACAGTTCCGCATTCAACAGGAGCTCCGCCACGATGCTGGTGTACTGTTGAGGGCGGCTGAAGGCCAGTTCCTGATAGATTTTCTGGATACAGTTGTCGCCTATCCGGGGAGCGGGAGGCAGCCCTCAGACTTTGGTGCTGGGAAACATCCTTCAGTGTCCTCCTCCTGCCCAGCCTGCCCCGACACCCACGTCTCCCTGCTCTCATCCCAAATTCTCCGGATCAGCCCAGCCCAGCCCCAGCCTCACACCAATCTCCCTGGCAGGACGGTGAGGAATCCCCGACCCCTCCCTGTGGCCTCCATTCCCCACTGGGTGGTGGAGAGGGAGAAATTGGGCCCCCATGGTGTCCCTTCCCCATAGCACTGCCCGGGTCCCTGGCCTCACCGTACTGGAAGATGCAGTCCCAGGCCTCAAAGTGCTCCTTCCACACCTTGGGGCTGATCCAGCGAGACAGGCTCCTGGGCATGAACATGAGCTGGACGGTGGATTTGAACATGACCTCCAGGGCATGGAGGAAGTTCAGGCTGGCAGAACTGGGGCTGTGGCCAACCAGGCCCAGCCGCTCTCCAAAAAGGGCTAAGTTGCTGGCTGCGGGGAGGATGCACTGCTGAGCACAAGGCAGCCCCAGGCCTCCTGGCTGCCTCCCCACACTCCCTTCAGTCCCCCATCCCCGTCCCTGGCCACTCCAGGGTCTCTGAGGCTGGATCTTCCCACGTGGCCCACACCTTCTATGGTGTAGTGGAAGATGCTGGGCTGGACGTCCAGGGTCAGGCTCCCCCGGGCGTTCTGCAGCACCTTCTTCTTCAGGGCCTGGGAGAAGTCCCTGGCCACTGCATCCACCATCGGGAGGAACCTCTGCACGGCCTTGGGCGACAGCACTTCTGGATTCAGCCGCAATCGGTTGAAGCGCCATTCAGGCCCATTCCTACAGAGGCCAGGGCAGAGCTTGTGAGGCCGCCCCAGCAAGACACGCCCTGACCCGTATCCCATCCTCCTTGTCCCCAAGGGGAATCGGCCTGCAGGGAGCTGACTGGGGGCCCTGGTGGAAGCTGCCTGTTTGTGTTCGAGCTGCAGCCTTTTCTCAGAGCGGCCTCCAGGTGCTGGACAAAGGCCACTCAGGTCTAAGCAGGGATGAGACGGTAGCTTCTGCCCACAGGTACTGACAGGGTAACTGAGGTCATTCCCGGGACCTGGCGCCCCAAGTCTGGCACCACCTCACCCATGCAGGCCCTCCTTGTAGTAGGGGGGAGGGATTTTCTGCAAGAAAGGAACTGACCCCTGTTGTCAAGCTTGCCTACCTCACCCACACAGTGTCCTGAGGGGAGAGCCCCTGGCTGCCCTCTCCTCCCCGCCCTTCCCTGCCCTGGGCACAGTGCCTCTGGGGCAGCAGCCCCAGTGAAGTGTCTGCATCTTCTGCAGGACAGAAACCAAGCTTTGTGCTTCATGCCATCCTCACCTACAGCCAGAGTGCGTGGGGGCTCCATGGATGCCCCCAGGGAATGGTGGGGAGGAATTTCCCCTGTCAGCCACATTCCTGCAAAACTCCTTTATTTATGTCCAGCTGGCTGCTGTGAGCTGTTGACAGTGATGGCAGGCAGAAGATGCACATGCTCACATGCGCCCATGCAAGACCTCAACACCATGTGTGAAGAGACACATGTACACGTGTGCACAGACACTACACCCATGCCGGCACCTGCACATGCACACACAGAGACACTCATGCACACACACCACACATACATGCACACAGACACATGTGCACACACGCATGCACACACAACACGTGCAAATGCAGGTACAGAGAAGCGCACAGGGTGTGCACAGATGCAAGACACACACACATACAGGTGCGCTCCCCTTCCTTCCGTTATGTGCACCCAGCCTTCTGGACTTGCCTTCCTGGGTCCTGACTCCCTCCCAGATGTCATCTGTAGGCCAGCCTCAGTGAAGGCCCCCACCCTTGGGTGCCCTTTTACCTAAACCCCACTATTCCCAAAAGCGTTCTCCTCCTGCCACGAGTGGGGGCTGTCGCCACTGTGACATCCTCGTCCAGTCCTTCCCCCGTCCTAATGACAACATTCCTGCAGGTGACCGACTCCAAGCATCAGCCTCTCCCTGCCCACCTGACCAGGCGCCACCCTCTCCACGGGCCAGGAAACATCCTCCCCAGTGCCATCAACCGCCCCACCTCGTGCCTTGCTTCTGAGAACAATGGAGCCACCAGCCATCTGCATCCCCACCTGCCTCCTGCCCCGGACTGTCCCCATCAGGAAGGTTTGCCAGGACTGCAGGGACCCTGAGCGCCCTGAGGGAGGCTGCGGCCCCAGCGAACACCAGGCTCAGCACTCAGCCTGTGACCTGGGCCAGTGGGAGTCCCCTTCTCAGGGCCTCAGTTTTCTGACCTATGGGAAGGAGAGTCCCCAGACCGCAAGAGAAAGCAGCCGCCGAGGTTGGTGCAGAGCGGGTTCTCACTACACAGAAGGGCTCATTGCTCTGCGTCTTCTCTGCAGAGGTGCCCGTGCCCATTTCTCCACCACCGCCCTGCTTCCCCAACCCACAGGGCAGACGCGACCCCACGGAATGGCCGTCCTCTGGGCCGGGTGCTCACCCTCACTGCCCACCACAGGGGCCCAGGGCAGATGTGCTTTCGGGTCCTGCCTCTCTCGCCTCCCACCTACACCCAGGCTGCCCACCCTGCTCCCAGCTCCCAGCTCGCCGCTTACAGCAAGAAGACGCCACATTTGTGCCCACGATGTTGTCTGTAGGCCACCCAGGGCTCCAGGCTCATCCTGTGGGGATGTAGGCTGTCCACCTGCTGCAGCTTCTCCACGTCCTCCGGCAGCATCACACACACCATGCCTGCTCCTCCCAAGTCGTACCTGTGGGGCCAAGCACGAGGCCCTGCTGGATGGGGCCATGTCCCCGCTAGCCCCACCCTGCAGTCCCAATCCAAAGTGTCTCCTGTCCACCCTCCCCTCTCCTGGATTAGCGGCTTCACAGCTAAAGCCCTCCTGCTGACTGCCCGTAACCTCTTAACTTCAGTGCCTCTGAGTCCTGCCCTCTCTGCAGCGAGCTGGGATTTGCTCTGCACCATCCCCTGCCCTGGCAGCGCCACAGACCAGCACGTGCTGCACTCCTTCCCCATCTTCCAAAGGATGCAGAGTGCCGGGACCTGCTGGGAATGGCAGTGCTGAGTGCCCGGCAGGGTCCTGGGCAGCAAGGGCAGGGCTCTGGGTGTTCCCAGCGAGGGCCAGGGAGGGCTTTACCTGAAAATGGGCCCCAGTTCCTGGAAGGTCTGGTGTACTTCCAGGTGCAGGTCCTCATAACCCTGCTCCCTCCAGATCTGCAGCAGCCTCAGCCACCTGTTGCCTGGATGCCGGGGCATGGCTTCAAAGGGCAGCACTGTTCTGGGGACCCGGGCGGCTCTCGTGCCCAGTGCCTGTGCCCTTTGCAGGGACAGCCAGGGCACTGCCATGCACACCTCTGCCTTTGCCCTGAGTGCCATTCCAATGCTCCCTCCACCCTGTTCAGCTGCAATCCTTTTATCTTGCCTGGTGCCTTGCCTTCGAGAGGGATCACGTCATGGGAGAACTGGCCCTGGATCTGCCTGAGAAACCGAGGGCAGAGGTCAGGGCTGGAGGCAGGGACTCATTGGGGGTGCATGAGCGTAGACGGGAAAAGGACTCTCCCTCCTCCTCCAGGGCTGAGAGGAGCAAGATGGATGGGGCCCTTATCTTATCCAAGAGCCTTGGATTGATTATTCATCTCCTTGCAAGGTTTATAGCAAAAAACGAGGGAATGAGTTGGCATGAATTGTATTAAACCACATGTATTTTTTTTACTTTTTAAAAATTTTAGTGCAATCAAACTAGAACTCAGGATTAAGAAACTCACTCAAAACCGCTCAACTACATGGAAACTGAACAACCTGCTCCTGAATGACTACTGGGTACGTAACAAAATGAAGGCAGAAATAAAGATGTTCTTTGAAACCAACAAGAACAAAGACACAGCATACCAGAATCTCTGGAACACATTCAAAGCAGTTTGTAGAGGGAAATTTATAGCACTAAATGCCCACAAGAGAAAGCAGGAAAGATCCAAAACTGACACCCTAACATCACAATTAAAAGAACTAGAAAAGCAAGAGCAAACACATTCAAAAGCTAGCAGAAGGCAAGAAATAACTAAAATCAGTGCAGAACTGAAGGAAATAGAGACACAAAAAACCCTTCAAAAAATTAATGAATCCAGGAGCTGGTTTTTTGAAAGGATCAACAAAATTGATAGACCGCTAGCAAGACTAATAAAGAAAAAAAGAGAGAAGAATCAAATAGATGCAATAAAAAATGATAAAGGGGATATCACCACCGAGCCCACAGAAATACAAAAACTACCATCAGAGAATACTACAAACACCTCTATGCAAATAAACTAGAAAATCTAGAAGAAATGGATAAATTCCTCGGCACATACACTCTCCCAAGA
The DNA here is from genome assembly GCF_028858775.2 of Pan troglodytes. NCBI lineage: Eukaryota > Metazoa > Chordata > Mammalia > Primates > Hominidae > Pan > Pan troglodytes. The sequence continues at coordinate 153,216,190 of NC_072405.2, forward strand.
CTAAACCAGTAAGAAGTTGAATCTCTGAATAGACCAATAACAGGATCTGAAATTGTGGCAATAATCAATAGATTACCAACCAAAAAGAGTCCATGACCAGATGGATTCACAGCCGAATTCTACCAGACGTACAAGGAGGAACTGGTACCATTCCTTCTGAAACTATTCCAATCAATAGAAAGAGAGAGAATCCTCCCTAACTCATTTTATGAGGCCAGCATCATCCTGATACCAAAGCCGGGCAGAGACACAACCAAAAAAGAGAATTTTAGACCAATATCCTTGATGAACATTGATGCAAAAATCCTCAATAAAATACTGGCAAACCGAATCCAGCAGCACATCAAAAAGCTTATCCACCATGATCAAGTGGGCTTCATCCCTGGGATGCAAGGCTGGTTCAATATATGCAAATCAATAAATGTAATCCAGCATATAAACAGAACCAAAGACAAAAACCACATGATTATCTCAATAGATGCAGAAAAGGCCTTTGACAAAATTCAACAACCTTCATGCTAAAAACTCTCAATAAATTAGGTATTGATGGGACGTATCTCAAAATAATAAGAGCTATCTATGGCAAACCCACAGCCAATATCATACTGAATGGGCAAAAACTGGAAGCATTCCCTTTGAAAACTGGTACAAGACAGGAATGCCCTCTCTCACCACTCCTATTCAACATAGTGTTGGAAGTTCTGGCCAGGGCAATTAGGCAGGAGAAGGAAATAAAGGGTATTCAATTAGGAAAAGAGGAAGTCAAATTGTCCCTGTTTGCAGACGACATGATTGTATATCTAGAAAACCCCATTGTCTCAGCCCAAAATCTCCTTAAGCTGATAAGCAACTTGAGCAAAGTCTCAGGATACAAAATCAATGTACAAAAATCACAAGCATTCTTATACACCCTTAACAGACAAACAGAGAGCCAAATCATGAGTGAACTCCCATTCACAATTGCTTCAAAGAGAATAAAATACTTAGGAATCCAACTTACAAGGGATGCGAAGGATCTCTTCAAGGAGAACTACAAACCACTGCTCAATGAAATAAAAGAGGATACAAACAAATGGAAGAACATTCCATGCTCATGGGTAGGAAGAATCAATATCGTGAAAATGGCCATACTGCCCAAGGTAATTTATAGATTCAATGCCATCCCCATCAAGCTACCAATGACTTTCTTCACAGAATTGGAAAAAACTACTTTAAAGTTCATATGGAACCAAAAAAGAGCCTGCATCACCAAGTCAATCCTAAGCCAAAAGAACAAAGCTGGAGGCATCACGCTACCTGACTTCAAACTATACTACAAGGCTACAGTAACCAAAACAGCATGGTACTGGTACCAAAACAGAGATATAGATCAATGGAACAGAACAGAGCCCTCAGAAATAATGCCGCATATCTACAACTATCTGATCTTTGACAAACCTGAGAAAAACAAACAATGGGGAAAGGATTCCCTATTTAATAAATGGTGCTGGGAAAACTGGCTAGCCATATGTAGAAAGCTGAAACTGGATCCCTTCCTTACACCTTATACAAAAATTAATTCAAGATGGATTAAAGACTTAAACGTTAGACCTAAAACCATAAAAACCCTAGAAGAAAACCTAGGCATCACCATTCAGGACATAGGCATGGGCAAGGACTTCATGTCTAAAACACCAAAAGCAATGGCAACAAAAGCCAAAATTGACAAATGGGATCTAACTAAACTAAAGAGCTTCTGCACAGCAAAAGAAACTACCATCAGAGTGAACGGGCAACCTACAAAATGGGAGAAAATTTTCGCAACCTACTCATCTGACAAAGGGCTAATATCCATAATCTACAATGAACTCAAACAAATTTACAAGAAAAAAACAACCCCATCAAAAAGTGGGCAGAGGATATGAACAGACACTTCTCAAAAGAAGACATTTATGCAGCCAAAAGACACATGAAAAATTGCTCATCATCACTGGCCATCAGAGAAATGCAAATCAAAACCACAATGAGATACCATCTCACACCAGTTGGAATGGCAATCATTAAAAAGTCAGGAAACAACAGGTGCTGGAGAGGACGTGGAGAAATAGGAACACTTTTACACTGTTGGTGGGACTGTAAACTAGTTCAACCATTGTGGAAGTCAGTGTGGCGATTCCTCAGGGATCTAGAACTAGAAATACCATTTGACCCAGCCATCCCATTACTGGGTATATACCCAAAGGACTATAAATCATGCTGCTATAAAGACACATCACACGTATGTTTATTGCAGCACTATTCACAATAGCAAAGACTTGGAACCAACCCAAATGTCCAACAATGATAGACTGGATTAAGAAAATGTGGCACATATACACCATGGAATACTGTGCAGCCATAAAAAATGATGAGTTCATGTCCTTTGTAGGGACATGGATGAAATTGGAAATCATCATTCTCAGTAAACTATCGCAAGGACACAAAACCAAACACCACATGTTCTCACTCATAGATGGGAATTGAACAATGAGAACACATGGACACAGGAAGGGGAACATCACACTCTGGGGACTGTTGTGGGGTGGGGGAAGGGGGGAGGGATAGTATTAGGAGATATACCTAATGCTAAATGACGAGTTAATGGGTGCAGTGCACCAACATGGCACATGTATACATATGTAACTAACCTGCACATTGTGCACATGTACCCTAAAACTTAAAGTATAATAATAATAATAAAAATAAAAATAATTTTATTTCATTAACTTTTAGTTGACAATTAAAATTACATGTATCTATCCTGTACAGCATGATGTTTTGAAATACGTATATAAAATCTGAAATATAATTTCTGCCACAATCAAGCTAAATAATATGTTTATTAGCTCAGACACTTTTTTTGTGTGTTTAGAATACATCAAGTCTACTCTCTTAGAGATTTTCAAGTCCGTGGTTATTAACCACGGTTCCATGTCACATCATCAATCTCTTGGCCTTTTTCCCCCTGGCTAACTGAAACTTTGTATCCTTTCACCTGCTGACCAACGTCTCCCCACCGCAACCCTCCAGGTACCTCTGCCTCCCTGCCCTCAACTGCTGGTAGCCACCATTCCACTCTCTGTTTCTGTGGGTTCTATTTTTTTAGATTCCACAGTATAAGTGAGATTATGTGTTGGTGTTTGCTTTTTTTGTGCCTGGCTTATTTTTTATTTATTTATTTATTTTTGAGACAGAGTCTCACTCTGTTACCCAGGCTAGAGTGCAGTGGTGCAATCTTGGCTCACTGCAAGCTCCACCTCCCGGGTTTATGCCATTCTCCTGCCTTAGCCTCCCCGGTAGCTGGGACTATAGGCGCCCACCACCACGCCTGGCTAATTTTTTTGTATTTTTAGTAGAGACAGGGTTTCACCGTGTTAGCCAGGATGGTCTCGATCTCCTGACCTCGTGATCCACCCGCCTCGGCCTCCCAAAGTGCTGGGATTACAGGCATGAGCCACCGCGCCTGGCCGTGCCTGGCTTATTTCACATAACCATTTTCCAGCTTCATCCATGTTGTCACAAATAATAGATTTCCTTATTCTTTTAAGGCTGAATTAAAGCCTTTGTGTCTATATTCCACATTTTCTTTATTCATCTGTTGATGGACACTTAGGTTGATTCCATTATTGTGAATAATGCTGCAATCAACATGGGAGTGCAGGTATCTCTTCAGCATACTGATTTCATTTCCTTTATCTATGTAGATTCACCATGACATGGGTGGGTCATATGGTAATTTTATTTTTAATTTTTAAGAAACTTCCATTCTGTTTTCCTTAATGGCTGTGATAATTTACATTCCCATCAACAGGGTACTAGAATCCCCTTTGTCTGCATTCTCACAACACTGTCATCTTCCCCCTTTTTTATAGAGGCCATTCTAACCAGTGTCAGGTGATACTTCTTTTTTTTTTTTTTTTCAGACAGAGTCTCACTCTGTTGCCCAGGCTGGAGTGCAGTGGCGCAATCTCAGCTCACCACAACCTCCACCTCCCAAGTTCAAGTGATTCTCCTGCCTCATCCTCCTGAGTAGCTGGGACTACAGGCATGCGCCACCATGCCTGGCTAATTTTTGTATTTTTAGTAGAGACGGTGTTTCACTATGATGGCCAGGCTGGTCTCGAACTCCTAACCTTGTGATCTGCCTGCCTCGGCCTCTCAAAGTGCTGGGATTACAGGTGTGAGCCACCATGCCCAGCCAGTGATATTTCATTGTGGTTTTAATTTGCATTTCTTTGATGATTACTGATGTTGAGCACCTTTTCACATACCTGTCAGCCATTCATACATCCTCTTTTGAGAAATATACTTGACCTTGAAATATACTACAAAGCTATAGTAACCAACACAGATCGGTATTGGCATAAAAACAGACACATAGATTAACGGAACAGAAAGCAGAGCCCAGAAATTAATCCATGCAGTTAAGGTCAATTGATTTTTTACAAAGATGCCAAGAACATACACAGGGGAAAGGACAGGCTTTTCAACACACGGTGTTGAGAAAACTGGATATCCATAGGCAAAGAATAAAATTAGACCCTTATTGCACTAGACTGTTCTTGCATTGCTATAAAGAAATATCTGAGACTGGGAATTTGAGAAATAGATTGAGAAATAGATATTCAGGTCCTTTGTCCATTTTTTAATCCAGTTACTTGTTTTCTTGCTATTGAGTTGAGTGCCTTATGTATTTTGGATATTAAACCCTTATCAGATATAGATTTGCAGATATTTAGTCCCCATTTCTCTTCACTCTGTGGATTGCTTTCTTGGTTGTGCAGAAGATTTTTTTTTTGTTTGATGTATTCTATTTGTCTATCATTGCTTTTGTCGCCTATGGTTTTGTGTTAATATCCAAAAAAAAATTTGCTAAGACCAGTGTCATGAATTCTTTCTTCCATGTTTTCTTCCAGGATTTTTAATGTTTCAGGTTTTGCATTTAAGTCTTTAATTCATTTTGAGTTGATTTTTCTGTATGGTGGGAAATAAGTGATATCTTAAAAATTTTTAATATGGTTTGGATGTGTGTCCCCTCCAAATCTCATGTTGGAATGTGACCTCCAGTGTTGGAGGTGGGACCTGGTGGGAGGTACTGGATCATGGGGGCAGATCCCTCATGAATGGCTGAGAGTGTCGCCTTAGTAGAGAATAAGTTATCTGAGTTCACATGAGATCTGGTGTTCAAAAGAATGTGGCACTTTCCCCCTCGCTTTCTCATGCCCACTCTCGTCATCTGGTACACTGGCTCCCCCTTTGCCTTCCTCCATGATTGTAAACTTCCTCAGGCCTCACCAGAAGCTGATAAGATGCCAGCACCATGTTTCCTTTACAGCCTGCAGGACCATAGCCAATTAAACCTCTTTTCTTTATAAATTACCCAGAAATTCCCAGTCTCAGATATTTCTTTATAGCAATGCAAGAACAGTTTAGTGCAATAAAAGTCTAATTTTATTCTTTGCCTATGGATATCCAGTTTTCTCAACACTGTGTGTTGAAGAGACTGTCCTTTCTCCTGTGTATGTTCTTGGCATCTTTGTCAAAAATCAATTGACCTTAAATGCATGGATTAATTTCTGGGCTCTGCTTTCTGTTCCGTTAATCTATGTGTCTGTTTTTATGTCAATACCAATCTGTGTTGGTTACTATAGCTTTGTAGTATATTTCAAAGTCAAGTAGTGTGATGCCCCTCAGCTTTGTTCATTGTTGCTCAAAATTGCTTTGGCTAATTCAGGATTTTTTGTGATTCTATAACAATATTAGGATTGTTTTTTCTATTTCTTTGAAAAATGTCATTGGAATTTTAATTGGAATTGTATTAAATCTGTAGATTTTGGGGGTATATGGACATTTTAGCAATATTAATTCTTCCAGTTGATGAGTACTGCATTTCTTTACACTTTTTGTGTCCTCTTCAATTTCTTTATTTTTCATGTTTAATTTTTGTGAATACATAGTAGGTGTATATATTTATTGGGTGTATTAGTCCGTTCTCATGCTGCTATGAAGAAATACCTAAGACTGGGTAATTTATAAAGAGTACAATCATGGTGGAAGGCACCTCTTCACAGGGTGGCAGGAGAGAGAATTAGTGCAAGCACAGGAAATACCAGACGCTTATAAAACCATCAAATCTCATGAGACTAACTCATTATCACGAGAACAGAGAGAAACTGCCCCCATGATTCAATTACCTCCACTTGGTCCTGCCCTTTACATGTGGGGATTATGGGAATTACAATTCAAGGTGAAATTTGGGTGGGGACACAGAGCCAACCCATATCATGGGGTATATGTTTTGATACAAGTATGCAATGTGTAATAATCACATCATAGATAATGAGGTATCCATTTCCTCAAGCATTTATCCTTTCTGTTACAAGCAATCCAATTTGTATTAGTCCATTGTCACATTGTTATAAAGAACTACCTGACACTGAGTAGTTTATGAAGAAAAGAAGTTTAATTGACTCACAGTTCTGCAGGCTGCACAGGAAGCATGGCTTGGAGGCCTCAGGAAACTTACAATCATGGTGGGAAGTGAAGGGGAAGCAAGCACGTCTTACCATGGCAGAGCAGGAGGGCGGGGGAGAGAGAGAGAGAGAGAGAGAGAAGGGGGAGGTGCTACACACTTTCAAACAACTAGATGTCATGAGAACCCTATCACGAGACAGCACCAGGGGAATGGTGCCTAAACCATTAGAAACACCTTCATGATCCAATCACCTCCCACCACGCCCCTCCTCCAATAATTTATGATAATTTACATTTCCATCAACAGGGCACAAGAGTTCCCCTTTGTCCACATCCTCACTAACACTTTTCAATCATGGGGATTGTCAATCGTGGGTATTAAAATAAGACATGAGATTTGGGTAGGGACATACAGCCAAACCATATCATTCTGTCCCTGGCCTCTCCCAAATCTCATGTCCTTCTCACATTTCAAAATACAATAATCCCTTCTCAGCAGTCTCACAAAGTCTGAATTCATTCCAGCTTTAACCAAAAGGCCAACGTCTCATCTGAGACAAGGCAAGTTCCTTCCACCTATGAGCCTATAAAATAAAAAACAAATTAGTTACTTCCAAGATATAATGGGGTGTACAGGCATTGGGTAAATGCTCTCATTCCAAATGGGAGAAATTGGCCAAAACAAAGGGGCTACTGGACCTATGCATGTCCCAAATCCAGCAAGGCAGTCATTAAATCTCAAAACTCCAAAATATTCTCCTTTGACTCCATGTCTCACACCCAGGTCATGCTGATGCAAGAGCTGGGCTCCCAAGGCCTTGAGCAGCTCCACCCTTGTGGATCTGCAAGGTACAGCCCCTGTGGCTGTTTTCACAAGCTGGCGTTCAGTGCCTATGGCTTTTCCAGGTGCATGATGTAAGCTGTCAGTGGATCTACCATTCTGGGGTCTGGAGGATGGTGGCCCTCTTCTCAGAGCTCCACTGAGCAGTGCCCCAGTGGGAACTCTGTGTGGGGGCTCCAACCCCACATTTCCCCTCTGCACTGCCTTAGTAGAGGTTCTCCATCAGGGCTCTGCCCCTGCAGCAGACTTCTGCCTAGACATCCAGGTGTTTCCTTACATCCTCTGAAATCTAGACAGAGGCTCCCAAACCTCAACTCTTGCCTTCTGCACACCCACAGGGCCTCACTGATTAAAACTCACAAAGGTTTGGGGCTTCCATCCTCCAAAGCAATGGCCTGAGATGTACCTTGGCCCCTTTTAGCCACGGCTGAAGCTGGAGTCACTGGGATGCAGGACACCATGTTCTGAGGCTGTGCAGATCAGCAAGGCCCTGGGCCTGGCCCACAAAACCATTTTTCCCTCCTGGGTCTCCAGGCCTGTGATGGGAGGGACTGCCACAAATGTCTCTGAAATGTCCTGAAGGCATTGTCTGCATTGTCTTGGTGATACGGTTTGGCTGTGTCCCTATCCAAATCTCATCTTGAACTGTAGTTCCCATAATCCCCATGTGTCATGGGAAGGACCCAGTGGGAGGTAATTGAATCATGGAGGCAGTTACCTCTGTGCTGTTCTTGTGATAGTGAGTGAGTGAGTTCCCACAAGATCTAATGGTTTTATAAGGGGCTCCCCACCCTCACCCTTCATGCTGCACTTCTCCTTGCTGCTACTATGTGAAGAGGGATGTGTTTGCTTCCCCTTCTGCCATGATTGTAAGTTTCTTGAAGCCTCCCCAGCCCTGCAGAACCGTGGATCAATTAAACCTCTTTTCTCTATAAATCACCCGGTCTCAGGTATGTCCTTATAGCAGCATGAGAAAGGATAAATACACTTGGCTATTAACATTTGGCTCTCCTTTACTTATGCAAATTTCTGCAGCCTTGAATTCTTCCCTAGAAAATGGGTTTTTCTTTTCTACTGCATGGTCGAACTGCAAATTTTCCCAGCTTTCATACTCTCCTCTTTTAAATGTAAGTTCAAATTTCAGATAATCTCTTTCTTCATACGTATGAGAATACACTTTTAGAAACAGCCAGGTAACCTCTTGAATGCAGCTGCTTAGACATTTCTTCTGCCAGATGCCCTAAATTATTTCTCTCAAGTTCAAAGTTCCACAGATCTCTAGAGCAGGGGCATAATGCCACCAGTCTCTTTGCTAAAGTATAGCAAGAGTGACCTTTATGCCAGTTCCCAGTAAGTTCCTCATTTCCATCTAAGAACTCATCTGCCTGGCCATCTCTGTCCATATCACTATCAGCATTTTGGTCGAAGCCATTCAACAAGTCTCCAGGAGGTTCCAAACTTTCTCTCATCTGCCTGTCTTCTTCTGATTCCTCCAAATTGTTCCAACCTCTGCCTATTACCCAGTTCCAAAGTCACTTCCACCTTTCCAGTTATCTTTATAGCAATGCCCCATTTCTCTGGTACCAATTTCCTGTATTAGTCTATTCTCACACTGCTATAAATAACTATCTGAGACTGGGTAATTTATAAAGAAAAGAGGTTTGGTTGACTCACAGTTCTGCAGGCTGTACAGGGAGCATAGCTGGAAGACCTCAGGAAACTTACAGTCATGGCAGATGATGAAGGGGAAGCAGGCACGTCTTAACATGACAGAGTAGGAGAGAGAGAGAGTGAAGGGGGAGGTGCTACATACTTTCAAACAACCAAATCTCATGAGAACTCTATCATGAGACAGCACAAGAGGGATGGTGCTTAACCATTAGAAACCACCCCTCCATGATCCAAGCACCTCCCACCAGGACCCTCCTCCAACACGTGGGAATTACAGTTCGACATGAGATTTGGGTGGGGACACACAGCCAAACCATCTCACAATTATACGCTTTTAGTGACTTTTAAATGTACAATTAAATTGTCATTGATTATAATCACCCTGTTGTGCTATCAAATAGTAGGTCTTATTCATTCTTTCTATATTTTAACCATTCTCACCTCACCTCCACTACCTCACTACCATTCTTAGCCTCTGGTAACTGTCCTACTCTGTATCCCCATGAGTTCAATTGTTTCAGTTTTTAGATCCCACAAATAAGTGAGAACATGCAATGCTTGTCTTTCTGTGCCTGGCTTATTTCAATTAATGTAATAATCTGCAGTTCCATCCTTGTTGGTGCAAATGACAGGATCAAATGCTTTTTCATGGCTGAATAGTACTCCATTGTGTATCTTTACCACATTTCCTTTATCCTTTTATCTGTTGACGCACACTTAGGTTGCTTCCAAATCTTGGCGATTGTGAACAGTACTGCAATAAACATGCTAGTGCAGATCCCATATACCAATTTCCTTTCTTTTGGGTATATACCTAGCAATGAGATTGCTGGATTGTATGGTACCTCTATTTTTAGTTTTTTGAGGAACCCCCAAACTATTTTCTATAGTGGTTGCACTAATTTACATTCCCACCAACAGTGTAGAAGGGTTCCCTTTTCTCCACTTCCTCGCTAGCATTTGTTATTGCCTGTCTTTTGGATACAAGCCATTGTAACTGGGGTGAGAAAATATCTCATGGTAGTTTTTATTTGCATTTCTCTGATGATAATGATGTTGAGCAGCTTTTCATATGCCTGTTTACTGTTTGTATGTCTTTTTTTAAGAAATGTCTATTCGAATATTTTGCCCATTTTTAAATTGGATTATTCGTTTTTTTCCCTACAGAGTTGTTTGAACTCCTTATATATTCTGATTATTACTCCTTTGTCAGATGGGTAGCTTGCAAATATTTTCTCCCATTCTGTGGGTTGTCGCTTCACCTTGGCAATTGTTTACTTTGCTGTGCAGAAGTTTTCTAACTTGATGTAATCCTATTTGTCCATTTTTGTTTTGGTTGCGTGTGTTTGTGGGTTATTACTCGGGAAATCTTTGCCCAGACCAATGTCCTGGGAAGTTTCTCCAATATTTTCTTATAGTAGTTTCATAGTATGAGGTTTTATGTTTATGACTTTAATCCATTTTGATTTGATTTTTGTATATGGTGAGAAACAGGGGTCTAATTTCATTCTTCTGCATATGGATATCCAGTTTTCTCAGCACCATTTATTGAAGAGACTGTCTTTTCCTTGGCACCTTTGTCAAAAATGAGTTCACTGTTGTGTATGGATTTTTTTCTTAGCTCTCTATTCTATTCCATTGATCTATGTGTCTGTTTTAATGCCAGTACCCTGCTGCTTTGCTTACTATACTTCTGTAGTATAATATGAAGTCAAGTAATGTGATTTCTCCAGTTTTGTTCCTTTGCTTAGGGTAACTTTGGCTATTCCGGGTCTTTTGTGGTTCCATATAGATTTTAGGATTGTTTTTCTATTTCTGTGAGGAAGGTCACTGGTATTTTGAGAGGGACTGCATTGAATCTGTAGATTGCTTTGGGTAGTATGGACATTTTAACCATATCAATCCTTCCAATCAATGAACATTTTGGTGTCTTCTTCAATTTCTTTCATCACTGTTTAATAGTTTTCTTTATAGAGATCTTTCACTTCTTTAATCTCAGGTATTTCATTTTATTTGTGGTTATTGTAAATGGAATTACTTTTTATTTTTCAAATTGTTCACTGTTGGCATATGGAAATGCTACTGATTTTTGTAAGTTGATTTTGTATTCTGCAACTTTACTGAATTTGTTTATAAGTTCTAATAGTTTTTTTGTGGAGTCTTTATATTCTTCCAAATATAAGATTATATAATCTGCAAACAAGGATAATTTCACTGCTTCCTTTCTAATGTGGATGTTGTTTATATCTTTATCTTGTCTGACTCCTCTAGCTAGGACTTCCAGTACTATGTTGAATAACAGTGGTGATAGTGGGCATCCTTGTCATTCTCTAGATCTTGGAGGACAGGCTTTCAGTTTTCCCCCATTCAGTATGATACTAGCTGTGGGTCTGTAATATATGGCTTTTATTATGTTAAAGTATATTCCTTCTACACCCAGTTTTTTGAGGGTTTGTTTTTATCATAAAAGGATGTTGAATTTTATTAAATGTTTTTCAGCATCAATGGAAATGATTATACAGTTTTTGTCCTTCATTCTGTTGATAGGATGTATCACACTGATTGATTTGCATTTGTTGAACCATTCTTGCATCCCAGAGATAAATCTCACTTGGTCGTGATGAATGGTCTTTTTAACGTATTGTGGAATTCAATTTGATAGTATTTTGTTGAGGATTTTTGCATCAATATTTATCAGAGATATTGGCCTTTAATTTTTTTATGTGTCTTTGTCTGGTTTTGGTATCAGGGTAATACTGGTCTTGTAGAATGAATTCAGAAGCATTCCTTCATCCTTTATTTTTCAGAATAGTTTCAGTAGGATTGGTATTAGTTCTTCTTTAAATGCTTGGTAGAATTCAGCGGTGAAGCTATTGAGTCCAGGGCTTCTCTTTACTTGGAGACATTTTATTATGGAGTAAATCTCATTACTTGCTATTTGTCTGTTCAGGTTTTTTATTTTTTCAAGGTTCAATCTTGGTAGGTTTTTGTGTCTTGAAATGTATCCATTTCTTCTAGATTTTCCAATTTATTGGCATGTAGTTGCTCATAGTAGCCACTAATTATCCTTTGAGTTTCTGCAGCATCAGTTTTAATATCTCTTTTTTCATTTCTGATTTTATTTATTTGAATCTTCTCTTTTTTTTTCTTAGTTGGGCTAAAGTTTTGTCAACTTTGTTTATCTTTTCAAAGAAAGACCCAACTTTTTGTTTCATTGATCTTTTGTATCACTTTCTTCATTTCAATTTCATTTATTTCTGTTCCTTAGGTTTTATTTGAAGTTTTTCTTCTTTTTTGAGACAGGCACTTACAGCTATAAAGTTCCCTCTTAGTACTGCTTTTGCTGTATCCCATAAATTTTGGTATGTTTTGTTTCCAGTATCATTTGTTTCAAGAAAATTTTCAATTTTCTTCTTAATTTTTTCATTGACCCAGTGGTCATTCAGGAGGATATTGTTTAACTTCCATATATTTGTATAGTTTCCAAAATTCTTCTTGTTAATTGATTTCTAGTTTTATTTCATTGTGGTCATAGAAGATGCTCAATATTACTTCAATTTTTTGAATGTTTTAAGATTTGTTTTTTGACCTAACCTATGGTCTATCCTTGAGAATGATCCATGTGCTGAGGAAAATAATGTGTATTCTGTAGCTGTTGGATAAAATATTCTGCAAATATCTACTAGGTCCATTTGGTTTATAGTTCAGATTAAGTCTGATGTTTCTTTGTTGATTTTCTGTCTGGAAGATCTGTCCGATAGTCAAAGTGAGGTATTGACGTCTCCGCTTACTATTGTATTGGGGGTCTATCTGTCTCACCACAGTGGGGAATCTGCTAAGCTTCACCTGAAGCCAGCAAGTCTCAGATTCTCACCTAAAGCCCTTGATGAAGAACCTGGGTATAGCTGCTTGTTATTCAAGGTCCAAGGTCTCTTTAGTTAGCAGGTGATGATTCCTGCCAGACTTGGCCCTTCCCTTCAAGGCAGCAGGTTCCCTTCCCGCCCAAGGTGTGTCTAGTAATGTCATCTGAGAGCTAGGGCCTGGAAACGGGACCTCAGGACTCTGACCAGTGCCCTATCCTGCTGTGGCTGAAGCTGGTATCCAAGATGTAAGACAACGTCCTCCCCTTTCTTTTCTCTCCTCTCCTCAAGTAGAAGGAAGGGGTCTCCTTTGGACCTTCAAACTGTGCAGCCTGTGGTTAGGAAAGGGGTGTGATGCCAGCACTCCCTTATCTGCCCCAGCTATTGCCTAAGTATCTCACGTGCCCACCGGTCCACTGGCTCTGGGCCCAGTTCAGCAGCAGGAGTTGCAGTTCTTGTGGCCTAGACTGCCTTTCAAGTTTGTTTAGAGGTGCTTTAAATGGTACCTCCAAAGTCCAGAGGTCCCCTTTATTTAGAGGTGCTCTAAATAAACTTGAAACTCTAGTCTGTGGTAATGAGGCTTGAGGCAACTCCAGTTTGTACCACTGGGATCAGCAATTTTCCTCTGGCTAGGGCTGGGTTTTGTTTTGTTTTGTTTTGTTTTTGTTTGTTTGTTTGTTTGTTTGTTTTGTTCCTAACCCTCAGAACCTGTGAACTAGGGCTGGTTTAATGCTCCCTCCATGAGCAGGCATCAGCTGAGTTTGGTCTGGTTTTGCTTTCTGCTCTAGTAGGATAGCACTGAGTTCACTGCCTCACAATTGCTGCAGTCTCCCTCTCCCAGTGCACTGAAATGCACTCCACATCGCACCACGACTGCCAGGGGGACAATTGGCTCAGCTTTCTATTCCACCATCTTGCTTTACCTCCTCTCCCCCTCTCCCCAATTTCTTAATAAGGTTTTATAGTTTTCAGTGCATAGGTCTTTCACCTCCTTAGTTAAATTTATTCCTAAGTTTTTAAAATTTTGTAGCTATTATTAATGGGATATTTTTTCCTTCTTTCTTTTTTTTTTTTTTTTAAGAGATGGGATCTTGCTCTGTCACCCAGGCTGTAGTGCAGTGGCATGATTACAGCTCATTACAGCCTTGAACTCCTGGGCTCAAATGATCCTCCCACCTCAGCCCTACCCCCTAACCCCCTGAGTAACTGGCACTACAGGCATGAGACAGTGTGCCCAGAAAAATTGGGGTTTTTTATTTCTTTTTTTTTTTTTTTTTGGATAGTTTGTTACTAGTATGCAGAAATGCTATGAATTTTTGTTGACTTTTTTCATCCTGCAACTTTGTTGAATTTATTTTAGTTCTATCAGGTTTTTTTGGTTGCAGTCTTTAGGGTTTCTATTTATAAGATCATTGTCATCTGCAAATGAGGACAATTCAATTTCTTCCCTTTTAATTTAGGTGCTTTTTATTTCTTTCCCTTACCTAATTGCTCTGTCCAGTACTTCCAGCACTATGTTGAATAGAAGTGGCAAGAATGGACATTTTTGTCTTATTCCTCGTCTTCCAGGAAAAGCCTTCAAATTTTCACCATTGAGTATGATATTAGCTGAGAGATTTCTATATATGGCTTTTATTGTGTTGAGGCACATTCCTTCTACACCTAATTTGCTGGGAGTTTCTATTACGAAAGGATGTTGAATTTTATCAAGTGTTTTTCTGCATCTATTGAGATGATCCTAAGGCCATTCATTTTTTAATGTAGTGAATCACATTTATTGATTTGCATATATTGAACAATTCTTGCATCACTGAAATAAATCTCAGTTAATCACGGTGAATGATCCCTTTAATATGCTGTTGAACTCAGTTTGCTCGTATTTTGTTGAGGAATTTTGCATCTATGTCCATCAGGGATATTGGCTTGAAATTTTATTTTCTTGTGATGTGTTTGTTGGGCTTTGGTATTAAGGTAATAGTGGCCTTGTAAATGAGTTTGGAAGTATTATCTCCTCTTCAATTTTTTGGAAGAGTTTGAGAAGGTTTTTTTTTTTTTTTTTTTTTTAAGGTTTGGTAGAATTTAGCAGTGAGGCCATCGGGTTCTGAGCTTTTCTTTAACTGGAAATTTTAAATCACTCATTCAACCTCTTACTTGTTATTGGTCTGTTCATGTAGCAGGACAAGCCACAGACAAAACTCCTCAGACACCGAGTTAAAGAAGAAAGAGGTTTATTTGGCCGGGAGCATCGGCAGGATTCCTGTCTCAAGAGCCGAGCTCCCTGAGTGAGCAATTCCTGTCCCTTTTAAGGGCTCACAACTCTAAGGGGGTCTGCGTGAGAGGGTCATGATTGATTGAGCAAACGGGGTACGTGACAGGGTCTGCACGCACCGGTGGTCAGAGTGAAACAGAACAGACCGGGAAGTTTTATAATGTCTTTCTGTAATCTGTTGATAACAGCAGTTGCTAGGTCAGGGGTCGAATTTTAACTGCCAGGCTTAGGTCAGGCCCAGGCTTGGTTTCGGTTCTGGTTTCTTGGATTTGGGTCTGGTTCCTAGGCGCCGGGGTACTTGCCTTTAGTTTTGCTTCTCTTTCCTTTTCAGAGTATAAAACAATATGAGAAGGTCTGTCTCTCTTCTCTCATTCAGATTTTATATTTCTTCATAATGCAGCCTTGGTAGGTTGTGTGTGTCTAAGAATTTATCCTTTTCTTCTAGGTCATCTAATGTGTTGTCAATCAATAATTCATAGTAGAATCTTATAATCCTTTGTATTTCTGTGGTTTCAGTTACAATGTCTTTTCTTTCATTTCTGATTTTACTTCTGAGCCTTTACTTCTGATTTTACCCCAAGTCTTCTTTTTTTTCTCATTTGGTATAGCTAGAGGATTGTTGATTTTGTTTATCTTTTCAAAAAACCAACTCTTAGTTTTGTTGATTTTTTTGTATTGCTTTTGGAATCTTTATTTTGTTTACTTCTGCTCTGATCTTATTTCCTTCCCTCTGCTAACATTGGTTTTATTTTTTTCTTTATCTGGTTCCTTTGGGTGTAATGTTACATTGTTTATTTGAGATTTTTCTTCTTTTTTCATGCAGGCATTTGTTGCTGTAAACATCCCTCTTAGAACTGCTTTTGCTGCATTACATATATTTTGCTCTACTGTGTTTCCATTTTCATTTGTCTCAACATATTTTAACTTTTTATTTAAATTTCTTCTTTGACCCATTGGTTGTTCATGTTGTTTAATTTTTATGTATTTGTGAATTTTCTGTAATTCCTGCTGCTATTGATTTCTTAGTTTTATATTGTTGCCAGAAAAGATACTTGATACGATTTTAATCTTCTTAAATTTAAGACTTGTTCTTTCATCTAACATATTATCTACATAGGAGGATGATCTGTGTGCACTTGAGAAGAAGGTGTATTGCGCTACTGTTGGATCGAATGTTTTGTATATTTCTGTTAGATTCATTTAGTCTAAAATGTATTCAATTCTGATTTATCTTTATTGATTTTATGTCTGGATGATCTGTTTATTGCTAAAAGTGTTGTATTGAAGTCCCGCCTAAGCCTCCCACAGTTCTGGGATTACAGGGGTGAGCCACCACGCCTGGCCTGATTCTATTTTTAAATAGCTTTATTGAGAAGTTATTCACATACCATATAATTCACCTACTGAAAGCATACAATTAAAGGTTGGTAGTATAGTCACAAATATGTACAACTATCACTACATCCAATTTTATTAATTTCTAAAGTCGCCAAAGAAATCCAGGACTTCAGCAAAAATGCGGTGGGCAGCTCTAAATGTGTGACCCATCACAGTAACATTGAAAAATCAAGCAAAAACTGCACAAATTAACTTTGTCAGGGCTCTGGAAAATAATTATTTCGAGCCACCCATAAATGCTACATGAAGAAAGTGACAACTCTTACATTGTAGAGAAGCTTTGCTGTATTTTTACTTGCTCTGGCTTTGCCCACCCCAGATCAGTGGCTGTCTTTGAAGATGGCAGCTCAAGCTACCAGTGTGGGATGCTGGGGTCTGGAGACAGAAGGATCAGGGCAGCGCTTATTCCCCAAAATTGTCATTATTTGTTCTAACCTTTCTGTGGACTACCTGAGGAACTGATGCAAGGGCCTTGCCTTTGTTTTGCCTAACTTGGAATGTATTCAAGTGGAAAAGTAGCTATGGAAGACCCGCATCAAAAATATTGTAAGGCAGCTGAGTAACCTGATATCATCAAAGGCAAAAGATTCAACTTGAGGAAAGAAAAAAAAACTTTGTCAAAACGCTAGAAGAAAAAGCTTGGAAGAGTGTTTCTTTGAGAAACTAGAGGATTTGAAATGCCAACCTATACTGGGAAATCTAGAAAACCACAAGCTCCTAGGGCAGGACACATGCTAAGACAGTGTCTAATTATAATCCTCCTGGCTGTGTTTACAGGAGTGCCCCAAAAACAGACCCAAACTGCAAAGACAAAGACAGTGTGATTATTTTTCTTGTCTTTTTATTTTTCCCCTCTTTCTTTTCTTTTCTTTTTTTCTTCCTTTTCTTTTCCTCCTGGTGTTCAAGGAGAAAATCTCTCTCAAATTTGTCAAAACATCAGATTAATGCAAGCTAAAGAAATAGATTCCACTATTGCCTTATAATCCTTTGTATTTCTGTGATACAAATAAAAAGTAGAAGACCTAGAGAAAACAAATAGAAAAATTATAGAAGTTGTCTTATTTATCAGTAATTGCTTTACATATAAATGGTTCAAACTCTCCATTGAAAAGGCAGAATGGATAAAAATTGTGATCCACTACATGCGGTATTCAACAGATTCACATCATATCCAAAGATGCAAATAGGTTGAAAGTGAAAGGTAGAAAAATGATATTTCATGGGAATAGTAACCAGGGAGCTTGGATGGCTATGCTAATATGAGACAAAATAGTCTTTATGTAAAAAAGTTACAAAAGACAAAGAAGGTCATTATATATTGATAAAAGAGTTGTGGCCGGGCGCGGTGGCTCACGCCTGTAATCCCAGCACTTTGGGAGGCCGAGGTGGGTGAATCACGAGGTCAGGAGATCGAGACCATCCTGGCTAACACAGTGAAACCCCATCTCTACTAAAAATACAAAAAAATTAGCCGGGCGTGGTGGCGGGCGCCTGTAGTCCCAGCTACTTGGGAGGCTGAGGCAGGAGAATGGCGTGAACCCGGGAGGCAGAGCTTGCAGTGAGCCAAGATCACGCCACTGCACTCCAGCCTGGGTGACAGAGCGAGACTCCGTCTCAAAAAAAAAAAAAAAAAGAGTTCTGATGGTTAATTTTATATGTCATTAACTAAGGTATGGTATAGTTTTTGGTCAAACACTAGTCTGGATTTTGGTGGAAAGGCATTTTTAGGTTTTACCATCATTTAAAGAAGTAGGTTTTGAGTAAAGCAGATTATCCTCCAAGTATCCTCCTGCAGGATCCATCCTGTGGTTATTGCCACAATTCAAGCAGAATTGGAATATTCATAGTCAACAACTGGCAGAATCCCCACACTGGTTCCCTCTTCTATGCAGTGAGAGATATTATAGTGGAAAAGACCAAGTAGAAGCCATTAGAACTGTGTCTACCAAGAAAAATAGTCAGCCAAAAGCAGTAACATTCCTAGACGGATGGCAGAGATTAGAGCTACCAGTCAGAACCTGAAAAATGCACAGGTGAAGATTCCTGCCACATCCCCATTCGACTCTCCTGTTTTGCCTGTGCAGAAGACAGATGAATCTTGGAGAAAAGCAGATTTTTGTAAGATTAACCAAGCCACCACTTCAATTGCAGCTACCGTACCAGAGGTGGTTTCATTGCTTGAGCAAATGAACGCATGCCCTGGTACATGCTATGTAGCTACTGAGCTGACAAATGCACTTTTCTCCATTCCTACCAGTAACGAACACCAGAAGCAGTTTGCTTTTAGCTGGCAAGGTTAGCAGTATACCTTCACTGTCCTCCTCAAGGATATATTAACTCTCCAGACTGGTTATAATTTAATTTGTAGGGATCTTGTCATAATTTACTTTGTAGGGATCACCTTTCCTTTCTGAAAGATAGCACACTGATGGATTACATTTATAACATAATGCTAATTAGACCCAGAGAGCAAGACATACCAATTGCTCTAGACTTATTATTAAGACATTTGTGTGAAAACACCCCAGGGCCTGTAGTGGGGTGAGGGGAGGGGGAGGGATGGCATTAGGGGATATACCTAATGTAAATGACGAGTTAACGGGTGCAGCAAACCAACATGGCACATGTATACATATATAACAAACCTGCACATTGTGCACATGTACCCTAGAACTTAAAGCATAATAATTTTAAAAAAAGACATTTGTATGAAAGGGTGCTGCTGTGATTTGAATGTGTCCCCTCCAAAATCCAGTTGTTGCCGGTTTGATAGTATTAAGATATGGGGCCTTTGAGAGATGGTTAGGCAGTGAGGGCTCCACCCTCGTGAATGGGATTAGGTGCCCTTGTAAAGGGGCTTGACAGAGGGGATTTTATCCCCCTTATGCCCTCCGACTTCTACCATGTGAGGACACATTGTTCCTCCCCTCCAGATGATGCAATGTTCAAGGTGCCGCTTGGAAACAGAGACCCAGCCTCCACCAGACGCTGACCCTGCTGATGTCCTGATCTTGGACTCTCAGCCACCAGAACTGTGGGAAAATAAATTTCTGTTCTTTATAAGTTACCCAGTCTCTAGTGTTTTTGTTAAAGTCCACAAAATCAACTAAGACAGATGGGAAATAAACCCAACAGAAATTCAGGGCCCTTCTACCTCCATGAAATTTCTAGGAAACCGGTGGTGTGGGGCATGCCTAAATATCTCTTCTAAGGTGAATTATAAGCTGTAACATCTGGCCCCTCCTGCAATCAAAAAGGAGGTACATTGCCTAGCAGACTCTTAGGACTTTCATGGTAACATATTTCTCATCTGAGTATGATCCAGCCCACTTTCTTTTGACCTAAAGTGCTGCTACTTATGAGTGGAACCCAGGACAATGGAAGGCTCAGCAACAGGTCCCGGCCACCATGCAAGCTGCTTTGCTAATTGTGCCACATTTTCTAGCAGATCCAATGATAACTGAAGTGTCAGTGGCAGATAGGCAAGCTTTCTGGAGCCTTGATTGGGCCCTGTAGGTTAATCACAGCACAAACCCCTGGAATTGTAGCACAAAGCTCTATCAACCTGTGCTGATAACTACTCTCCTTGGAGAAAGAGCTTTTGGCTTGCTCCTGGGTCTTAGTAGAGAATAAACACTTTACCATGGGCCACTAAGTTACCACGTGACTGCCTTTGATTCGTGGGGTGTTACGTAAGCCACTAAGCCTTAACATACCCAGCAGCACTCTATCAATGAATGGAAGGCGTATGTTCATTTGGCCTCGAGGAGGCCCAGAAAGCACAAATAGGTTACATGAAGAAGTGGCCCTAATGTCCAGGTTGTCCACAATCCTGCTACACCATCTTCTCTCCCCAGCCTGCACCTATGGCCTTACGTGGTTACCTGTATTTCGTTGGCAGAGAAAAAGAAAACTAAAGTCAGGTTTAGAGATGGTTCTGCAAGAGATGTCGTTATCATCCCAAAACAGACAGTCACAGCAATGCAGTTACTTTCCGAGACGTCCCTGAAGGACAATGGCAGAGGAAAATCCTCCCAGTGGGCAGAACTTTGATCACTAAGCCTGGTTGTTCATTACGCTTGGAGGGAGAAATGGCCATGCATGCAATCATATACAGATTTATGGGCTTTTGCCAATGATTTCGCTGGGGGGTCAGGATCTAGGAAGCAACACAACTGTAAAATTGGTGACTAGAGAATTTGAGGAAGAGGTATGTGGATAGATCTCTCTGAATGGGTGAAACATGTGAGGATATTTGTGTCCCATGTGAATGCTTACCAAAGCGTGATCTCAGTAGAGGGGGATTTTAATAATCAAGTAGATAGGATGACCTATTTGTGAACACAAGCCAGTCACTATCCCCAGCCATGCCTGTCATTGCCCAATGTGCTCATGAATTAAGCAGATGTGGGAGCAGGGAAGGGGGTTATGCATGCTCAGCAATGTGGTTTTGCACTAACGGTGCCAAGCTGGCTACAGCTCCTGCTGAGTGCACAATCTGCCAGCAGCATACACCAACAGATAGCTCACAGAATGATACGGCTCCCTGGGGAGATCAGCCAGCAACCTTGTGGCAGGTCTATTACATCCAGCCTTTTTCATCATGGATGGGAAGCATTTTGTTCCTATTGGGATACATACACACTTTCTTTGGATATGCATTTTTTCTGCATTCAATGCTGCGTCAAAATGATATATTTTTATTTCATCTCATAACTTTATATAAAATAAGATGCATTGACTATATCATAGTATTTATTGTACCGAATATCAAGAAGAATAAACACCACCAAGGGTTTTTGCAGCTTCTTCTGGGGAGAGGATTAGGACAGTTGTATCATGTTAGGTGAAGTATGACCTTGTTTTTATTTTGATTTGAAAGTTAAGTATGATTTAAGGAGCTGTGTGTGGGAGCCAAGATGAGAAGGAATGGAGTGTGATGGTTGGTTTTAGGTTTCCATCTGGCTAGGCTATGGTACCCAGTTTCAGTCAATGCATGAGTCTGCTATGGCTGCCGTAACGAAGTGCCATGGATTGGGTGGCTTAAATGACAAACGTTTATCTCTC
Organism: Pan troglodytes; assembly: GCF_028858775.2. NCBI lineage: Eukaryota > Metazoa > Chordata > Mammalia > Primates > Hominidae > Pan > Pan troglodytes. Next base: position 153,237,788 of record NC_072405.2, read on the forward strand.
ACAGTTCTGGACGCTGAGCAGTCCAAGATCGTGGTGCCAGAAGGCTTTGTTTCTCCCGGGCCTCTCTACTTAGACCATAGATGGCTGTCTTACCTCTGTGTGCTCACGTGGCCTTTTCTCCATGTATGAGCACTCCTGGTATCTCTTCCTCTTCTAATAAAGACACTAGCCCTATTGGATTAAGGCCCCACACATGTGACCTCACTTAACCCTAATTACCTTCTTAAAGGCTCTACCTCCAAATATAGTCACACTTGGGGCTAGAGCTTCAACATATAAATGAGGAAGGGCACAATTCACTTCATAAAAGTCAAAAACCAGTCAAGATGTTGCTGAAAAGAAATTTTTTAGATATGAATAAGATTTAAATCAGTAGACTTTGAGTAAAGTAAATTATACTCCAGAATGAGGATATGCCTCATCCAAACTAGTAAGTCCTTTAGAGGATGGCTGGAGGTCTCCTGAGGAAGAAGGAATACTGCCTCCAGCTGGCCTTTGAATCAAGATCTCAACATTAGCTTTTCTCTGCATCTTCATACTACTCGCCTGCCCTGCATATCCTGGACTTACCAGCAGAAACACTCACATGAACCAATTCTGTAAAATAAATCCCTCTCTCATCTTGACTCAGTATTTCTGGAGAACTCTGGCTTATTCTAGGGAAGACTCATCAAAAGATATAACAACTGTAGACATATACATATCAAACCACAGAGTCCCAAAATATATTCAGAAAACGTTGGGGAGGGAGTTCCAGACGGCCAACTAGAAGCAGCTATTGTGTGCCACTCCCTGGAGAGGAAACAAGGTAGCCAGTAAACACTAGCTCTTCAAGCACATCATCTGAGAGACGCTTCCTGATTGGGCCTCAAGCAGGGAACCCACAGAGAACAGAGAGGACTGAAGCTTGCCCCATGCTAATGCTTACCAAAGTGTGACCTCGATGGAGGACGATTTTAATAATCCAGTAGATAGGACAATCTGTTCGTGAACACCAGCCAGTCATTATCCCCAGCCAACCCTGTCCTCACCCAGTGTGCTCATGAATTCAGCAGACATGAGAACAGGGAAGGAGGTTACCGGTATGGAGCCAGGAGAAGCTCCTAACTTGGGGAAAGGCTGAGTGAATGAGAGTCCACAAGGGATCCATACTTCCCTCATGGACCTTTGCAATCCTGGGCATGGGAGAACCTCTCTGATGCCCCAACCCCCAGGCCTCCAGACTGACACAGAGAACTAGCTGGAGTTTTGCAGAGGTGCTGTTTAAGCCCACATGGAGCCTCACAGGCCTTGGATCCCCGAACAGCCTTGTGCCAGCTGCCATAGCCCCAGTAGAGCACACAGCTGTGGTGCCAAGGAATGGCCAGACTGCTGTGCTTCTCCTCACCAGGCAAGGCTCAGCTCAGGTTTCCAGCGCAGTAACCCCATCCCCACCTAAACACTGTCGGGGGCACAGCTCTGTGTTCTCCTGATATGCACCCACACCACAGCCCATGTGATGTCCCCCAACCCCCACTGTTCCTTGCCAGGCAAGGCTTACTGGCTTGGGCTTCCAGTACAGTAACCGCACCCCCGCCTGGACACTGTGGTGAGTTGTTCCTCTGTGTTCCTCTGGGTTAAAACTCCCGGAGTTAATAGACAATGCTTGGCACCTTTGCATGCCCCCAGCAGCGAAGTTTAGCATGCTTGGGTAGGAGGAAAGTGTCAGCATGCCACATATCCCACAGCCACCAGTCTCCATGGACCCAGCTGAGAGGTCCTGTCCTCCCCAGTGAAAGGTCCGCAGCATAGCTGCCCTGCCCCTGCCTGAACATTTTATCTGCAGCTCAGAACCTTTCTGAAAACCCAGCCCCTACAGGTCTGTGATCTTCCTTCAGCCTCCCACCACCTAAGCATTCTGCCTGCCCCTGCCTGAGAGTTTGGCCAGTGACCTGGGGACCATACTGTCCCCTTCCCTATCACAGCCAGCACCTGAACCCTGAGCCAGCCTGACACAGGTCCAGCCCCTTTAGGACTCATGCATGCTGTCCAGTGGGCCATCCAGAGGTCTGGGAACTGGGGAGCTACCTACCCCATTCCAACTCTGCTGACACCTGACCACTTCCCCCAGGGCCTGAGGTCAGACCAACCCTACTAGCTGACAGCATCACAACCAACACCCGCCCACACAGGCCCAAGGTGGAGCCTTTACAAGAAGCAGCAGCACTGCCACATGGAGACCAGGGCAGCAGTACTGCCACATTGGGACATGGGGGGTTACGTTTCAACATGAGATTTGGAAGGACACACATCCAAGCCATATTAACCCTAAAGGAGTCTTGATCCCTCCTTTGACAAACACACTTTGTCAGTTTCCTCTCAGGCCCCCTGGCATCTCTTTTGACCACTTTTGATGGCCATAAGGTGCCCAAGGGCTTCTGATGCAACAAACTGCTCTTCTCGGCCCTGTTCTGTACATCATAAAAAGATAAAACACGACAAAAACAAAACAACTTTCTACCTATTGAGGTCTCCTGGAAAGAAGCTCTCACAGACCCTGAGCCAGTGACCCTCCATCCCCAGGACCCACTATGCGTGGGTCATGGAAATAGCACCCCACAAGCTCACCCCAGCTACTGAGGACACCTTTGGACAGATTGGAGCCAAAACTCGGACCTCTGCATATTCCACCTGCAGGAAGTGGAGGCTTTCCCTTTTTCCCAAAGGCATTAACTAAGGGAATGGCAATGAGCCGTTCATCCAGAGACTACTCAATAGCACTGCCAACCAGCATGAAGTAATGGCATCAGTGGAATGCTGCTGCTTTAGCCAGGGCGTCCTCTATGAAGAACAAGACCTAAGGGTCAATAACATTGGCCAACCTCTGGCAGTCATCCTAACGCTGGATGTCCAACAAATGTCCCCATCTTCCCTCTTACTACTAATGGCTGGATTATGTCTAAGAGTTGGCCCCTTCAAGGTAAAGCACTCTGGGAATCTCTTGCCTCACAGATACTCAAAATATAAAACAAAATCACCTGTCTCCACATACACTAACACCAGGACACTTCTCCTTAACTTACAAGTTTTACTTATAGGAACCAGAGGACATATATCAGTTCTCAAAGTACCCAACGCTAGGCTCTTGGAAAAGACAGTCAACAGAACTTTCATTTCCCTGATATGTCCCCCAAATTTAATTTAATTTAATTGATAGAAACATATTCTCTTCAAACAACTCTTTTTCAAATCCTAGTCTGTGTAACAATTGGTAAATTAGTAAAGTATATGTAAAGATTAGTGGCATTTGTGTGTAACGAAGGAAAAAGAGTGGTTGTGACTGGATCATATTGTCACATGTCCCTGAAGAACATGGATCATGTCCCTGACGTGGATCATACTGTTGTTCCAGGCCCTAACCTCTTCTTACTCCAGGCTGCTTGACTGACTCATCTCACACCAAGTTTTAAAATTTTTCAGTTTCCCTTTCTTATTTGTAAAGGGGCATATGTGTCACCTTCATGTATAGGAAAACTTTTTATGTTGACTCCCCCATCTTTGTAAATTTTGGATCTTTGTTTGCCAACCCTCCTCATCCCAGGAGGGTTGGCCACCAGACTGGGGGGTGAATTATTTCCTGGGATCCATTAACCATGGACTGTACCATGGGGCAGGCATCTGCTCATCCGATACAGGACCCATTTGAGCCTAAACCTTCATCAAAACCAAAAATATAAACAAAAAACTGTTAAATGGAATCTGGAGGCTCAGCCCTCCTAATGTGGACCTCAGCACTTGTCGTGCTGGGGCTGTGCTGAGGTCCACGTGCCAATGAGTTTGGCTGATAAAAGCCTTATGACCAAAAGGCCCCCATGGCTTGACCTTCATTAACCACACAACTTAGGCTCAGGGCCATTGCAATTGACCAAATTAGTGGGCCTGCCCTAGAGAGCATTAATGCTGGAGCTCAGCCTCAGGCTCATTATAAAACCATACAGCTATAAAAACAAGACCCACATCCACTCAACTAGGTATCCACTAAAAAGAAAATGTCACTTGCACATCCCAGATGGCATCACTCTGGCCCAGGAGAACACCCAGGAGATGACATTGCCTTGCAGGACCTCAACTCAGCTCAAGAACTTGCCATTGGAGAAGATTTCTCCCCCAACTCAGGACACACTTCATCCCAGGCTCTAAAATCTCAACTCCCCAGCAATGCCCATGACTGCCTTTCCTAATCTAAAAGTGAAGCAACAAATGAACGCACATAACTCACTCCATTTTTTGTTTAAAGGGCCTTTACTGATTCCTGCACATGGGTGAGGATAATTTTAAAGCATTGAGTTAATAATACAAAAACAGCAGTCATGTAGTTTTTAAAACTAACTTTGAGATCAAAGGAAAAGCATGTAAACAGTTAACTATGTTTTGTTAAAGATTTACAGGGGCATTGAGACCTGACCAAGGACAAAGAAGTTTTCAGCCTCCTCGGACCCTTGCTGGCTCCTTGGAGTCTGTGGTCATTGGTCACCTCTCAATCACACCTCCCTCCTCTTCCTTTTTCCCTTAACTAAAAAGAGCCTAAAATTTGTACTGTATTGAGATGGTCTTGGTGACACTAGTCTGCCATCTCCTCAGGTTGCTGGCTGTTTAATACACCTGCTTTTCCTCCCACCAACTCTTGTCTCTCAAGTTTAGTTTTCATGCAGCAAGCAGCCAAGCCTGGGTTCAGCTACACTAAGGCATGAACTGGACACAGGACATGGATTGCTTTTCTTTCTTTGGTTTTAGCAATTGTAATGAGTTTCTGCAGCTTGCTGACTGCTTAGCCTATCACGTTAGTTTGCTTTGGCTGCAATAACAAAGTACCCTGGACTGGGTGGCTTAAACAACAGAAAGTTGTTTTTTCACAATTCCAGAGGCTAGAAGACTTAGATGAAGGTGTTCGGGGGGATGGTTTCTGCTCAAGCTTCTCTCCTTGGCTTATTGACCAAATCACAGAGACACCCTCTGTTTGTGCCTGGGTTCTAATCCCTTTTCTTCCAAGGACACCTGTCATATTGGATTAGGGTCTACCTCAATGACCTGGTTTCACATTATTTATCTCTTTAAAGACTCTATCTTCAAATACAGTAATATTCTGAGGTCCTGGGCTTAGGAGTTCAACACAGAAATTTCTGGGAGACACAACACATGTATAACACACATGATCCTTATAAAATCCCTGATCTCCAGAACCACCCACACCCCTACACTCCCGTGCCCAAGAGACACCTGGAAAAGGTTGATGCTCTCTGTGCCACTCTGAAAATTAATGGAGATTATCACTTTCCCCAGAAGGTACTTGTCTCATATCAACATCTCATCTCCAGGAAAAGGACCACTCACTCTCCAGAAACTTCTCCTGCTAATCTTGTCCAGGATTCTACCATGACCTTCTACGCTGCATCTCTAACCATCACAACCACTCTTTTTCCTTGGTTACACAAAAATGCCACTAATCTTTACATATACTTTACTAATTTACCAATTGTTATGCTCCAAAAACATAATTGATCAACCTGCTACCTTGACACAAGCAACACACCAAGTATTATTCTTCAAATATATGTGTAGTTGTCAAGTGCACTGAAATTATGTTGTACAAATTCAGTGCAATTCCCATCAAAATACCACCATCATTCTTCACAGAACTAGGAAAAACAGTCCTAAAACTCGTATGGAATCAAAAAAGAGCCCCCATAGCCAAAGCAAGACTAATCAAAAAGAACAAATCTGCAGGCATCACGTTACCTTATTTCAAGTTATACTATAAGGCCATAGTCACCAAAACAGCATGGTACTGGTATAAAAGTAGGCACACAGACCAAGGAACAGAATAGAGAACCCAGAAATAAACCCAAATAGTTACAGCCAACTGACCTTCAACAAAGCAGACAAAAACATAAAGTGGGGAAAGGGCATCCTATTCCACAAATGGTGCTGGGATAATTGGCAAGCCACATGTAGGAAAATGAAACTGGATCCTCATCTTTCACCTTACACAAAAATCAACTCAAGATGGATCAAGGACTTAAATCTAAGACCTGAAACTATACAAATTCCAGAAGATAGCATTGGAAAAACCCTTCTAGACATTGGCTTAGGCAAGGATTTCATGACCAAGAACCCAAAAGCAAATACAATAAAAACAAAGATAAATAGCTGGGACTTAATTAAACTAAAGAGCTGTTGCACTGCAAAAGGAACAGTCAGCAGAGTAAACAGACAACCCACAGAGTGGGAGAAAAGCCTCACAATCTATACATCTGACAAAGGACTAATATCCAGAATGTACAATCAACTCAAACAAATTAGCAAGAAACAAACAAACAAACCCATCAAAAAGTGGGCTAAGGACATGAATAGACAGTTCTCAAAAGAAGATATACAAATGGCCAACAAACATATGAAAACATTCTCAACATCACTAATGATCAGGCAAATGCAAATCAAAACCACAATGTGATACCACCTTACTCCTGCAAGAATGGTCGTAATCAAAAAATAAAAATAAGAAAATAGATGTTGGCATGGATGCAATGAACAAGGAACACTTCTAAATACTGGTGGGAATGTAAACTAGTACAGCCACTATGGAAAACAGTGTGGAGATTTCTTAAAGAACTAAAAGTAGAACTACCATTTGATCCAGCAATCCACCCAGAAGAAAAGAAGTCATTATACAAAAAAGACACTTGCACACGCATGTTTATAGCAGCACAATTTGCAAGTGCAAAAACGTGGAACCAACCCAAACACCCATCAATCAACAAGTGGATAAAGAAACTAACCCTAGTGCTTTCTCAATAATGACATCCAAGCATCACCAGGCCAATCATGTAATCATCCTTGTTATTTTCTGTGCTTCTGATGCTTTTCTGGGCTTGCATCCTGGACAGGATGCCCTACCAGGGCTGGCCAATTACTACAGATGGTCAAGGTCCCCCCTGGCGAATGCCTTTCCTGTGAAGTCTTGCCAGCACAAGCCCTGTGCCAGCCACCTTGTTGCACACTCCAGGCCACAGCTCCCCTGAACAGATTCCCCCAGAGTCAGGCACCAGACAGCCAGAGACAATCCCTGTGACTCGCAGCCCTGGGTAATCATGCAAAGCAATCAGTCCAAAGCCTGCCTACCCTGCTTTCACTGGCTCCTCCCCAGGAAGAACTAGAACCTCTGCCTTCAGATTGACCCGGATGCTTCCAATGAGGTCATGATGGCAAGAACAGCCCTGCCACTGCACGCTGTGAGTAACAGACTATTTCTTCAATCACAGTCTTCTCCTGGCCTGTGGGCCTCACCACAACTGAGTAATAATTAAGCTTACATTTAAAAACACACAAAAATTTACATATGGGACAGAGTTGCATGGAATTAGGCAGGCACACACACACACACCCATTCGCAGGCACACATTTCACTGGTAAGTTCTAAATAAGCTCAGTGAATCGTGCCACTGTCCATTTCCTGTTTTGAAGACTGTTCTATGTAAGTGCAAGCTGCTGACGGTGGGAGGCTGTGTGAAGGGTGGGGGGGACCTGCCTGTATATATATGTCAACAAATTTGAATGTATCTATAATAATTTTGAGATAAAAGGCTTTAAAATATTTTTCCAAGGTTTATTTTAGGATCCCATGATCTAGTGCTGACTAGAGGAGTTGGATGGGTATCTGTGAGAGCCCCATAAACAAGAAAGCCATCTCTGAGGTCTGTGCACCTTGTTCCCCCCTTATTCCTTTCCCATGCTGCACTGCATTGCCCAGGGTGGGAAAGCAACCTGCGGTCACAGGGTGACTGGCCTGAGTCCCTGAGTCCTGGAACTACTGAACACACCTGGAATGATTACCTAAGTATTTCCCCTTTCATGGGGGAACAAACGCTCTGATCCTCATCAGCTACCAGGAGCTGGCTGCTGAGATCTTTGCCCCAATGAAAATCCCAGGAGATAAAGATGATGTGGCTGGGCACTTTCTCACCCTGGGGCACTTCCTATCCCTGCACAGGAGCACTGTGGAGTGGCCAGTTCAGGAGGGGTCAACTCTCTCTGCTGGGCTAGGAGCAGATGAGGCCCAAGGCAGGTTCACGTAGGAAACTGCAGCCTCCCTGTGCCCACCCCAGGTCGTGGCACATGGCATGGCTCCGTATCAACCAGAGGAATGAGTCAATAAAACTCATCTGAGTCCTTGTTGGCCCAATCCTGTCTCTCCTGTTGCCAAAAACATTTCTGGAACCACACCCAAGGTTCCCACCCCACGTGACTCTTCCATCTCCTCTCAGCATCCTCGGGACCTTCTCCAGGGGACAGCTCAGGAAGCAGAGGACCCAACACTCGCTGCTTGAACAAGACCTGGTCCATGAAAGACGAGGCCTGGGGCATGAGGCTGACATGATCAGCTGGGGAACACACGCCCCCCGAGACTCAGTTGTATCACTTGAAAATGTGTCAGGATAAGTGACCACAGGGGCCTTTTTAGTCTACCCTGCAGGATCGTATTCCAGGGTGACAACTTTCAGAGAGCTCAAGGCATGCTCGAGCTGCCTGGGGGCAGGCTGCAGGAGGGAATTGACTGGACTCTGAGATGCTGGGATCCCGCTTAATGACTCTGACACTGTCTGCACAGAGGCCCTGGCCAGGGGGAGAGGGACAGGGACATGTGAGACTAGGCAGGAAGGCAAGGGACAAAATCACAGCACCCTTGCATGGCCTCATGAGGAGCCTGGAGCCAGCGCTGGGAGGAGTAGAGTCAAGCTGTCCGGAGGGCACTGCTTGCTGGAGAAGGGGCCAGGTGGGGCTGGGGACAAGGCCAGGCCCTGCCAGCAAGATCGTCTCCAGCTGTGCCCTGGCCTTGCTGTTTGACAAGCCTGGCAAGCCCCAGTCCTGGAGGCCCTGGGGAGTTCCATTTGTGCAGGAGCTGGCTGGACAGAGGGGTGACTCAGGAAGCTGTGCACGTGGGAGAGAAGAAAGGTGGCCTGGGGTCAGGCAGAGGGAGGCTCGTGGCCAGGCTGGGACCCTGGGTGCAGATGCAAGACTAGTTGATTGCTCTGAAAGTGAGGAGGGGGGACGTGCCAGGCCTCAATATGAAGCTGTAGACCATCTTTATGTCCTCTTGGGTTAGTGTCTCCACCAGGAAGTGCTTCAGCACCTAGGACAGAGGCTGGGTTTCCATCTGGCCTGGTCAGTAGCCCATGGACCTGGGGCAGCTTCCTCCCATCGTCCCAGGTGCAACAATTATGCTGAAGGGGGAGCAGCAGCCTGGGCCCCAACCTATCCCATTTCTGACCAGCCCCACCTTACGGACCAGGCCCAGACTGAATCCTGCCCAGGTCTTGCCCAAGCCTCATTATTCTGTACAGGCTCCACCCCACTCCCCTAGTCCCCATTTCAATGTTTAGAAGCAGCCTCACCTAGATCCTACCCTGTCTTGCTCAGCACAGATCCTCCCTGGTCACGCCGACCTCAACCAACCAAGGCCCCATCCAGTGTTCCCAGGTGTCAATCACACCATGCAAGCCCCGCCCCCAGTGCACAGGTCCCGCCTCTGCTGCCTAGGTCCCGCCCCCGCCCCCAGGCCTGCTTACGTGGTGCAGCAGCAGCAGCATCTCTGCCTCTGCCAGGCGCCGCCCGAGGCACTGGCGCATGCCAAAGCCAAAGGGCACGTGGTGGAAGTTCCTGCCGGAGCCCCTGATGTCTAGCCAGCGCTGGGGATTATACCGCTCAGGCCTCGGGAACAAGGCGGCGTTGCGACCCAGCGAGTAGAGGAAAACCTGCACCAATGTCTGCGGACGGTGCAGAGCGGGGATCAGGGAATGACTGGGGAGGGAGGTTCTCAGCTCGAGGGGTGTGGGGCTCACTCACCCCAGCTGGGATGTGGTAGTTCTGAAGCACCAAGTCTGAGCTCACCACTCGCTCCAAAAACAGACCCACAGGGTAGAGCCTGGAGGTGGGGGCATCCACAGAAAGGGTCCTCAGCTGGACGGGGCTTCCTGTGCTCTCTGCACCCTTCCTACCGAAGACCCCGCAGAGGTCCCAGATCCATGGGAAGCCCAGGTCGTAGGAAGTGCTTCCTTGCACCTGCTGAGCCCGGCCAAACCTCCCCTAACTTAAGCAGCCCCAAGCGCGGAAGGACATGCCCCACGTTAATCCCCAGGGCGTTGAAGAGGGGTTCCAGAGGAAGAAGAGCTCCCTGTCCTTGAGGGGGAGGAAGAGCAGGTGCAGGGGAATGGGCTGCTGGGTGACGCTGTTTATCAGCCCCAGATTCTGTCTGCCACCACCCAGTGGGGGCTGCTCTCCAGCAGGGGGCCAGGGCCACAGGGAGGCCTCAGCCAGCACCCACCTCAAGGTCTCCTTGAGGGCCGCCCGCAGCAAGGGCAGCTCGGTGGTTGCCTTCTGGGGATGTTCACTGATGCTGGCTGCGGCGGCCAGGCTCTCCTGGCGCAGGGCCTGCTGCACGTCGGGGTTCCGAGCCAGCTCAAAGAGCGTCATCAGCAAGGGAAATGCTGTCTGCAGAAGCCATGTCTGCAGGGTCAGACCCTGCACAGGAGGACTCAGCCCCCGGGACACCCCTCCCAGGACAACCTCCCTCTGAGGGGTGGAGACATCCATGCCCTGAGCATGACACAGCCCTGGGACCCCGGATCTGAAACCTTGATGACCACTTGGGCCAGATTCCCTGACTTCTTCAGGGAAAGGTGACCCCCATCTCCACCAAGGCCCAGGTCCCCTGCAGCCTCTTCAGGGCGGGTTCTCACAGCCACCATTAGGGCAGGGGGCCCACACCTCAGCATCATCCAGGGAGTTCTGGAGCCCCAGCTCCCTCTGCTTCCATTGAGTTCTCCCCACTGTGCACCCACAGGCCCCTCTGCACTGGCTGGAGCCTGTGCTGCTGTCTTCCCCACAACCCTGCCCTCCCATGCATCTGCATTTCTGGCCCAAGGTGACCGGGCACACTGGGAAGGGTGCCCAGTGGAGTCCTACAGCTGCCTCTCAACCCTCCTTCTCCTTGTACACCCAGAGCTTTCCAGTGGGGACAGAGCTGCTGTGTGTCCAGGGCCTCATCCACCTTTCTTCCAGCCTGGAGCATGGTTCCCTACACAGGTAACTGCAAACTCTGTCTCATGTGAGGGGGAGCTCACATTTCCCCTCCCCTGCAAATCTCATCCCTTAACAAAGAAGGGGGGAAGGCTGAAGGCAACAGAAATATGGGGCCTGTAGCCTGGGGATGGGGCACGTGGGTGCCATGTGGCATTGGCAGGCAGTGCCTGGGAGGCAGGCTTGGCATCACCCTCTCTGGGTGGGGCTGGTTGCCGGCCTGACCGTGTCCACGCTCCCTGCAGTGAGTTCCATAGAGTTGGCCTTGATGGCTTCTAGTGACAGTTCCGCCTTCAACAGGAGCTCTGCCACGATGCCTGTGTAGTGTTGAGGGCGGTTGAAGGCCAGTTCCTGGTAGATTTTCTGGATACAGTTGTCACCTGTCCAGGGAGCAGGGGACAGCCCTCAGATCTTGGTGCTGGGAAGCATCCTTCAGTGTCCTCCTCCTGCCCAGACTGCCCCGACACCCAAATCTCCCTGCTCTCATCCCAAATTCTCCGGATCAGCCCAGCCCAGCCCCAGCCTCACACCAATCTCCCTGGCAGGACGGTGAGGAATCCCCGACCCCTCCCTGTGGCCTCCATTCCCCACTGGGTGGTGGAGAGGGAGAAATTGGGTCCCCATGGTGTCCCTTCCCCATAGCACTGCCCGGGTCCTTGGCCTCACCGTACTGGAAGATGCAGTCCCAGGCCTCAAAGTGCTCCTTCCACACCTTGGGGCTGATCCAGCGAGACAGGCTCCTGGGCATGAACATGAGCTGGACGGTGGATTTGAACATGACCTCCAGGGCATGGAGGAAGTTCAGGCTGGCAGAACTGGGGCTGTGGCCAACCAGGCCCAGCCGCTCTCCAAAAAGAGCTAAGTTGCTGGCTGCGGGGAGGATGCACTGCTGAGCACAAGGCAGCCCCAGGCCTCCTGGCTGCCTCCCCACACTCCCTTCAGTCCCCCATCCCCGTCCCTGGCCACTCCAGGGTCTCTGAGGCTGGACCTTCCCGCATGGCCCACACCTTCTATGGTGTAGTGGAAGATGCTGGGCTGGACGTCCAGGGTCAGGCTCCCCCGGGCGTTCTGTAGCACCTTCTTCCTCAGGGCCTGGGAGAAGTCCCTGGCCACTGCATCCACCATCGGGAGGAACCTCTGCACGGCCTTGGGTGACAGCACATCTGGGTTCAGCCGCAATCGGTTAAAGCGCCATTCAGGCCCATTCCTACAGAGGCCAGGGCAGAGCTTGTGAGGCCGCCCCAGCAAGACACGCCCTGACCCGTATCCCATCCTCCTTGTCCCCAAGGGGAATCGGCCTGCAGGGAGCTGACTGGGGGCCCTGGTGGAAGCTGCCTGTTTGTGTTCGAGCTGCAGCCTTTTCTCAGAGCGGCCTCCAGGTGCTGGACAAAGGCCACTCAGGTCTAAGCAGGGATGAGACCGTAGCTTCTGCCCACAGGTGCTGACAGGGTAACTGAGGTCATTCCCGGGACCTGGCGACCCAAGTCTGGCACCACCTCACCCATGCGGGCCCTCCCTGTAGTAACAGGGTAGGGCTTTTCTCCAAGAAAGGAGGTGACCCCTGTTGTCAAGCTTTGCCCACCTCACCCACACAGTGTCCTGAGGGGAGAGCCCCTGGCTGCCCTCTCCTCCCCACACTTCCCCGCCCTGGGCACAGTGCCTCTGGGGCAGCAGCCTCTGTCTGTCTCTGTGAAGCATCTGTATCTTCTGCAGGACAGAAACCAAGCTTTGTGCTTCATGCCATCCTCACCCACAGCCAGAGTGCGTGGGGGCTCCATGGATGCCCCCAGGGAATGGTGAGGAGGAATTTCCCCTGTCAGCCACATTCCTGCAAAACTCCTTTATTTAAGTCCAGCTGGCTGCTGTGAGCTGTTGACAGTGATGGCAGGCAGAAGATGCACATGCTCACATGCGCCCATGCAAGACCTCAACACCATGTGTGAAGAGACACATGTACACGTGTGCACAGACACTACACCCATGCCGGCACCTGCACACGCACACACACAGACACTCGTGCACACACACCACTCATACATGCACACACACAGACACATGTGCACACACTACACATGTGCAAATGCAGGTACAGAGAAGCACACAGCATGTGCGCAGATGCAAGACGCACACACATACAGGTGCGCTCCCCTTCCTTCCATTATGCGCACCCAGCCTCCTGGACCTGCCTTCCTGGGTCCTGACTCTCTCCCAGATGTTGTCTGTAGGCCAGCCTCAGTGAAGGCCCCCACCCTTGGGTGCCCTTTTACCTAAACCCCACTATTCCCAAGGGCGTTCCCTTCCTACCACGAGTGGGGGCTGTCGCCACTGTGACATCCTCGTCCAGTCCTTCCCCCGTCCAGTCCTTCCCCCGTCCTAATGACAACATTCCTGCAGGTGACCGACTCCAAGCATCAGCCTCTCCCTGCCCACCTGACCAGGCGCCACCCTCTCCACAGGCCAGGAAACATCCTCCCCAGTGCCATCAACCGCCCCACCTCGTGCCTTGCTTCTGAGAACAACGGAGCCACCAGCCACCTGCGTCCCCACCTGCCTCCTGCCCCGGACTGTCCCCATCAGGAAGGTTTGCCGGGACTGCAGGGACCCTGAGCGCCCTGAGGGAGGCTGCGGCCCCAGCGAACACCAGGCTCAGCACTCAGCCTGTGACCTGAGCCAGTGGGAGTCCCCTTCTCAGGGCCTCAGTTTTCTGACCTATGGGAAGGACAGTCCCCAGACCGCAAGAGAAAGCAGCCGCCGAGGTTGGTGCAGAGCGGGTTCTCACTACACAGAAGGGCTCATTGCTCTGCGTCTTCTCTGCAGAGGTGCCCGTGCCCATTTCTCCACCACCGCCCTGCTTCCCCAACCCACAGGGCAGACGCGACCCCACGGGATGGCCGTCCTCTGGGCCGGATGCTCACCCTCACTGCCCACCACAGGGGCCCAGTGCAGATGTGCTTTTGGGTCCTGCTTCTCTCGCCTCCCCCCTACACCCAGGCTGCCCACCCTGCTCCCAGCTCCCTACTCGCCGCTTACAACAAGAACACGCCACATTTGTGCCCACGATGTTGTCTGTAGGCCACCCAGGGCTCCAGGATCATCCTGCGGGGATGCAGGCTGTCCACCTGTTGCAGCTTCTCCACATCCTCCGGCAGCATCACACACACCATGCGTGGTCCTCCCAAGTTGTACCTGTGGGGCCAAGCATGAGGCCCTGCTGGACAGGGTCATGTCCCTCGTGGCCCCACCCTGCAGTCCCAATCCAAAGTGTCTCCTGTCCACCCTCCCTGCTCCTGGATTAGCAGCTTCACAGCTAAAGCCCTCCTGCTGGCTCCCTGGAACCTCTCAACTTTAGTGCTTCTGAGTCCTGCCCTCTCTGCAGTGAGCTGGGGTTTTCTCTGCACTATCCCCTGCCCTGGCAGCACCACAGACCAGCACGTGCTGCACTCCTTCCCCATCCTCCAAAGGATGCAGAGTGCCGGGACCTGCTGGGAATGGCAGTGCTGAGTGCCTGGCAGGGTCCTGGGCAGCAGGGGCAGGGATCTGGGTGTTCCCAGTGAGGGCCAGGGAGGGCTTTACCTGAAAATGGGCCCCAGCTCCTGGAAGGTCTGGTGCATCTCCAGGTGCAGGTGCTCATAACCCTGCTCCCTCCAGATCTGCAGCAGCCTCAGCCACCTGTTGCCTGGATGCTGGGGCATGGCTTCAAACGGCAGCACCGTCCTAGGGGCCCGAGGGGCTCTAGTGCCCAGTGCCCGTGCCCTTTGCAGGGACAGCCAGGGCGCTGCCACGCACACCTCTGCCTTTGCCCTGAGTGCCATTCCAATGCTCCCTCCACCCTGTTCAGCCCAAATCCTTTTATCTCACCCAGGAACCTGCTCTGGAAACATATCACGTCATGGGAGAACTGGCTCTGGACCTGCCTGAGACTCTCGGAGCGAAGGTCAAGGCTGGAGGCCCCCAGCCAAAGGTAGATGAAGGAGAAGTCAGGTGCCTATTTCCCCATTGCTGCAAGTCCTGCTGGTCTGAGGATGCTGAGAAAAGGCGTGGGGTCTGGACTGGGGGTCCATGTGGAAGGTGGTGGGACCTGGCCTCTCCTTTCTCCAGGGCTGAGAGGAGTAAAATGGATGGGGACTTTATCTTATCGTGAGATGAGAGGGGGCCTTGGATTCTTTTAATAGACTTTATTTTTATACCACAGATTTAGTTCATTGCAAAATTGATCAAAAACTGCAGAAAATGTCCACGTACCCCCTGCCCTGACACAGGCACACCCTCCACCACAGGAGCGCACTGGTTCCATGTGAGAAATCTCGATACGTTGTTATCAACCAGCGTCCTGGAGTCACGTGGGGTCTCCTCCTGGTGGTGAACATGCTGTGGGTTTGGACAAATGTATGTAATTTGTATCCCTCCTTGCAGGATCCTAGGAGTATTTCCACTGTCGTAAAAAGAGGAAAAGAAAACCTGTGCTCTGCCTGCTCATCCCTCCTGCCCCAGTCCCTGACATCTCCGACCTTTTTATCATCACCATGCTTTTGCCTTTTCCAAAATGTTGTATAGTTGGAATGACACCGTTTGTAGCCTTTTCAAAGTGACTTATCTCAGTTAGTAATATGCGTTTAAGGTTCCTCCATTTCTTTTCATGGCTTCATAGCTAATTTCCTTTTTTTTTTTTTTTTTCTAGAGGCTGGGTCTCACTTCTTTAGTGGTTGCCCTAGAGTTTGCAATATACGCTTAAAACTCATCTCTCCAAGTCCACCTTCATATAACACTATACAGCTTCAGAGGTAATGCAAGCACTTTATAATCATCAGATATTCTTAGGCCGGGCATAGTGGCTCATGTCTGTCATCCCAGCACTTTGGGAGGCTGATGCGGGTGGATCACCTGAGGTCAGGAGTTCGAGACCAGCCTGGCCAACATGGCAAAACCCTGTCTCTACTAAAAATACAAAATTAGCCAGGTGTGGTGGCGCATGCCTGTAATCTCGGCTACTCGGCAGGCTGAGTCAAGATGAATGCTTGAATCAAGGAGGCGGAGGTTGCAGTGAGTCGAGATCATCCCACTGCACTCCAGCCTGGGCAGCAAAGCAAGACTCCATCTCAAAATAAATAAATAATAAGATATTTTTAATTCCACTCACCCATCCCTTGCATCATTGCTGTCCTTCATTTCACATATACATAACTATGATCATCAAATACACTTTCTGGCTTTTATTTATTTATGTATTTTTATTATTTATTTATTTATTTATTTATTTATTTATTTATTTATTTTTGAGACAGAGTCTCACTCTGTCGCCCAGGCTAGAGTGCAATGGTGTGATCTCGGCTCACTGCAACCTCTGTCTCCCGGGTTCAAGCAATTCTCCTGCCTCAGCCTCCCAAGTAGCTGGGATTACAGGCATGTGCCACCACGCCCAGCTAATTTTTGTATTTTTAGTAGAGACGGGGTTTCACCATGTTGGCCAGGCTAGTCTCGAACTCCTGACCTCAGGTGATCTGCCCACCTCGGCCTCCCAAAGTGCTGGGATTACAGGTGTGGTGAGCCACCACGCCCGGCCTATTTTTGTTGTTGTTGTTTTGTTTTAGCGAACTCTTAGATCAATTAAGATTAAGAAAAAATAAAAGTCTTCGTTTTCTCTTTACTGATTCCTTCTGAAATGCTCTTCCTTTCTTTATGTAGCTCAGGGTTGCTGACCTGTATCATTTTCTTTCTCTCTGCAGAACTTTTAAAAAACATTTCTGGCAAGTCAGTTCTATTGGCAACGAATCCCCTCAATTTTTATTTACATGAGAAAATATTTATGTTCACTTTTGAAGGATAATTTCACAGGATGCAGAATTCTAGGTTGATGTATTTTCTTTTTTCTTCTAACACTTGAAATGTTTCCCTCCACTGTCTTCTTGCTTGCATGGTTTCTGAGGGTAAGTCACATATAATTCTTAGCTTTACTCCTATATAGATAAGGTGTCCCCCACCCAACCCCTGGTTTCTTTTTCATCTTTGATTTTTCCAAAGTTTGAGTATGATATGCTTAGGTGGAGACGTTTGTTTTGTTTTGTTTTCTGCTTGGTGTTCTCTGAGCTGCTTGAATCTGTGGTTTGGTGTCTGACATTAATCATTATTGATTCAAATGTTTCTTCTGTTCCTTTCTTTTTTCCTCTTTCCAATGTCCCCGTTATGTGTATGTTACACCAGCAGTAGTTGTTTCACAGTCCTCAGTATTCTGTTCCATTTTCTTCTTTTTGCCTTTCAGCTTCCAGTTTCCATTGACATATTCTCAAGCTCGGAGCTTCTTTCCTCAGCTGTGTTCGGTCCACTAATAAGCCTATCTAAGGCACGCTTTGTTTCTGTCACAGTGTTTTTGATCTCCAGAATTTCTTTTTGCACCCATCCTTGAATTTTCATCTGGATGTCCACATTCCCCATCTGGTCTTGCGTGTTGTCTACTTTTCCATGAGGGTCCTTAGCGTATTAATCACTGTTGTTTAAAATTCCCAGTTGATCATTCCAGGTCCCTGCCATATCTGAGCCTGCTTGTAGTATTTACTCCATCACTTCAAACCTTGGCTTTTGCCTTTTAGTATGCCGTATCATTTTTTTTGTTAAGCCCCAGACATAATATACTGCATAAAAGAAACTGCTGCAAATAGGTGCCTTTGATGATGCAGAGGTAAGGTGTGCGGAGAGGGGAGTGTGTTGTGGTCCTGTGAGTAGGTCTGAGTCTTTCAGTGAGCCTGTGTCCCCAACCCGTGAACATTACAAGGGCTTCTCAGTGTTTCCTTGACATAAATGAGACGGGTTGAGCAGTAAGGGCTGGGGCTGTGTGTGGCTCTTCTCACATGTGGCACGCTACATGGACTGGGGTTGGATGTCTCTCTTCTCTCCCAGATAGTTCAGCTCTGATAAAACCCAGCAGCTTAGGCTCTGGCAAGACAGTCTCTCTGAAAGGCTGGCCTTTTAAAGAACAGAATGCTCTGGTGTATTTCATAATGGCCATTCTTTTTCTCTTGCTGCCTGACATAGACGAGCTTTTCTGATATTTGCGGTGAGCACCTCGTAGAGCTCCTGGAGGTGAAACTCACATAAGTGAGTGCCCGGGTTCCTGACTGACCTTAGCTCTTACGCTTGTGCACACTGAGCCCCAGAAGCTCTTCCGAGATAGCTCTGGATTTTTTTTCTTGTCACTGGCCCCCAAGAAGCCTGCCCTTGGTGAGTGGCAATTCTCCATTTTCACCTGTCTGACTCTCCAGTCTTGGGGGTGGCAGTTTGCTGTGTGGTCTCACTTCTCCTAGGAATCTAAGAAGAGTTGCTGATTTTGGGAAGTTTTTTCCTTTTTACTTGATGTTAGGATGAATTAACAACTTCAGGTTCCTAGCATGCTGAACTGGATGCAAAGTTGGACCTTGGATTACTCATCTCCCTGGAGCAAGGTCCCACACAGGAAGGAAGGGCAGAGGGCTGTACTTCCCGAATTACCCAATGGCATTTCACCTCCTCTTCCAGGCCCTATGCTGGGTGCAAGGAGCGGGAACAAGAGCCCGCAGGGGCCCTTCCCTGTGAGGGGCTCAGTCCTCTCGGGGCAATTCTGTGAGTCCCCAGGGGCACAAGGTGGCGTGGAAGGAGATGAAAACATGTCCGAGGCCGGGTCTGGGCTCACCTCACTGGTCCTGCTAAGGAGCTGGGAATACCCAGGAGACCACGAGAGGCCGGGTGCTGGGAGCCACACCCAGGCTGGAAGACGAGCAGTGCTTGCCTGAGTCTGTCCTCATCCGGGCAGGGGCCCTGTGCCAGCGGCTCACATCCCCCTTCTCCGTCCTAAAACGTGTTGTCCGTAGTTCAGATTCATAGAGCCATGAGGGGCCTGTGACGACTGAGTTGAGGGCCGTTCTCAGAGTCCCCACTGTCCCATGAACTCCCTCCAGCAGCCACATGCCAGGCACCGAACCTTGCAGGGGGATCTGCGGTTTGGTGACATGTTGTCTCAAGGAGGCCTGCAGCAGTCCCAGGAAGGGAGCATTGCTGTCACTGTCCCCATTCCACAGGAGGAAACTGAGGCTCAGGGTGTGCGGTCCCCGGCCTCACATCCCCCAGTGGGTCGGAGGGACCGCAGAGCTCTCACTCCTCAGCACCCTTCAGATGTGCCCTCCAAGCCCTGAGCCCAGCGGCCCAGCCTGAGGCCGAGCAGCCCCGGCCCCAGGGAGACTACACCCCTCCTGCTGCCCCACAGTGGCTTCTACACGCTGTGGCCTTTTCCAGTTTCAAGGACCAGAAAATCCTGAGATCTGCTCCGCTGGGCTCTGCCTCAGCTCCTCTGACTCCAACCCTCCGATGTCAGAGCCTGGAGACTCCAGGGGGACCCGCCAAAGCCCCAGGGACCCTCAGCCTAGACCCCTGGGTAGGGGAACACGCCTGGTTGCTTGCCGTGCCAGGCTTGAGCTGCCCGCCCCTCCCTGCTGATGCTGCCCGCCAGGGTCCCCGCCTTCCCTTGGGAGGACAGATCAGTGGCACCTGGCACTGCCTGTCCACCCTCCCTTGGAAAGGCATTCACTCCAAGTCGAGGGGGGCGGCACCTGGCCATGGGGGAGGATGACAGAGTTCCTGATGCCCTGGGAATGGTGCCCTGGGGCACCCTGACACAGGTCAGAGCCTGCAGCGCCACACCAGCCAAGGCCAGAGTGGGGCTGGACTGCCCTGCAGTAGCTGTGGCCCGGGGCCAGCCTAGAGGAAGGGGCCCTTTCATACTCATGGCTCACACAGCTGCACGTCCCCAGGACTCCACTGGCCCAGGGAGGGTGTGCATCCCACCCCGCACAGCACTGCAGAGTCCCCAGGCAAAGCCCTCACAAGCAAGACAGTGTCTGTGTGGACCCCATCATCTCGCCTGTGTCCAATGAAGTGAGACCAAGTTAGGAAACCTCTCAACTTGCACCATCCCACAGGCAGAAAGGGCCGACTGCGGTGGGAGACTTCCAGTCAAGTGGGCGATGCTGCCTGGCTGCAGTCACCATGTGGCCCAGAAAGCAGAGGGAGCAAGTGCGGCAGTCTGTCCCCTCTGTCCCCTCGCTGGCTGTCACCCGTCCGCATTCTCGTCAGGGCTGCAGAGCTTGCAGGCTAACTTGGGGACCCCAAGTTGGCTCCTTTTCTCTGGGTCATGCTCACAGGGAGGTCCACAGGCCACCTTGTTGCATTTTGCTGGTGACTGGAGCCAGGGTGTGGGGATATGAAGACGGCTTGCGTTTCAGCGGTGGTTGCTCGGGGAACGTGTAGACTGTGGCCTCTGACTGCTGTTTATGTTTTTAATACCCGAGTCAAGTCCTTCCAACTGCAGGAGGGGCTGTGGTGGGCACTGCAAGGCTGAGTGGGGAATTCGCTGGGAGGCGAAGCTGAAGGGGAAACCAGTGCAGTCAGGGGAAGGGGCTTCCAGCCCGGGACACAGGAGGTCAGGCCCGGCCAGGGGTGGGCAGCAACGGGGCGCGAGGCCTGGGCTGGGGGCTGGGGGGAGCCAGACGAGGTGCTGGGAGAGTTTTCACAGGGGAGGGCCATTTGTTATTTTTCATTTTACTTTAATCAGTTCCCCACTCCCTGTTCTTCCTCAGGAACCTCAAAGGCCTCGGCCCCTCAGCAGCTGTGATGTGCTGTGTGTCCCCGTGTGCCTCCCGCTGTCATGTCAGAGCTGGCCTTGGGCAGGCTGATGCTGTCGGACTTCCCAGCACGTCCTTGGAGTGGTGGTGCAATCTGCCCGTGCACGTTGGACAGTCCTCCTGCCTGTTCCTGCCTGTGGGCACCCTCCCCTCTCCCATCAGCTGGGCCTGTTCTCATCTGTTCTGGGGGTTTCTGAACCTGTGGCCATGAGCCAGCATTTCCCATCCCTTCTCAGCCCACCCACAAGGAGGCTGGGGCCCCAGAGGACCCCAGAAGGCCCCTCCCATCCAGAGGACACTGTGGGTGCAGCTGAGACGTGGAGGTGCCAGGACCAGCACCCTGGACTTGCTCTAGACTCTGCGGCTTCCCAGATGTCCTGACCTTGAAACCTGGAAGCAAATCCCGGAACTCACTTCCTGCAGGGCCTCAGTCATGTCTCCGTGCTGACGCAGTGAAGAGGTGCAGGTCCCAGGGGCCCTCCCCACCTCACCTCCGGGCCCCTCTCCCTGCCCATAGGTCTGGCCGCACCCGTCTGGAGTCTGCCTCCTGGGGAGGAAATGGTCTGACAAGGCTGACCTGGAACATTTTCCTTTAACTCAGCTGTAGAGTGAGGGACCAGCCAAGCCCCAGAGGCAGCTGAGAGGGGCAGGCAGAGGGCACCCTGATACTCTTCCCTGGTGGGGGGTGCCAGAGCCGCCTGGAGAAGATCCTGGGGCTGCGGTCACGGGCCAAGGCCAGAGCAACTGTCTTCGAATAGGCTGGACACCCCCAAGGTGCACTGTGGAGGAAGAGGGGCTCCCTCTCCGGGGACAGACCAGGCCCCCACTTTCAGGGACTCCTGTGAACCAGGCTGGGCCAGCCCTCAGGCCTGCAGGAGAACTTTCCACCTCCCCTGGGTCTGTGGGTCCTGCTCATTCCAATCCTTTCTGGCCCCACACCCAGTGTCCAAGTCTGCACCCCATGATATTTTGAAAAGTTCTCAGGTTCCTCTCCCAGTTCTGAGAAGCAACTCAAACCTCAGCCCTGACCCAGCACCCTCCATCCGCCTGCCCCGGGCTGAGTTCCAGTGGCCCTGGGCCAGAAGCCTGTGTGCCCAGCAGTCTCTGGAGCAGCGGGGCTGTCCACCCGCAGCTGTGTCTCCTGATCCCAGCCAAGAGGACCGTGAGTGTTAGGGCTGGTGCAGAAAGCAGCAGCCCCTCATCTATAGCCTTGGACATAACATCTCCTTTCCTGCAGTGGTTTTACTCTTGGGCCATGGCATTAGTGACAGCGGTGTCACAAACGCAAACACAAAAATGCAACACAAACAGAACAATGGGTGGGCGCGGTGGCTCACACCTGTAATCCCAGCAATTTGGGAGGCTGAGGCAGAAGATCACTTGAAGCAGAGAGTTCCAGACCAGTCTGGGCAACACAACAAGGCCCCATCACTACCAAAAATTAAAAATTAGCCTGACCTATAGTCCCAGCTACTCGGGAGGCTGAGGTGAGAGGAACGCTTGAGCCCAGGAGTTCGAGGCTGCAGTGAGCTGTGATCACCACTGCACTCCAGCCTGGGTGACAGAGTGAGACCCTGTCTCAAATCAAAAACCAATACAAAGAAGAAAAATGAAAGAAACTGAAAATGGAGGAAACAGCAACCAAAATGCCTGTTGACGAGAATGTTTGTGCCCATGTGGTCCAGGCACATGCGAGGTGAGTTTTTGCCACTGTGGAGATGAATTCTTTCGGGTTCACATGAAGATGAGGGTGATCAACAGTGCAGGGACTCACAGTGCAGCCTTGAAGGGAAAGAGGGAATGTCGGGAGATTGTGTCCCACGTGGTTCACATGCATTCAGTGAACCGCTTACAAAAGCAGCAAAGGCCAGAGAGAGCGCGAGATTGGGTGTGGGTGCCTGTGCTGGGGAGGTGGGAAGGTTGGTCTCTGTGAACGTGGGGGAGCGGGGACTTACTGCCCGTGGGGCGGGGCTTGGGTTGGGTGGAGTGTTTGTGACATCTCAAAGATAGGGTCTAGGAAAAGGCAGCAGGATGCCAAGTCTGGAGGCCCCAGATCAGCGGTGTGGCACAGCGATGTGTGGACAACCTGGTTGGTCCAAAAGACTTAGTCCCAGCAGTGCTGATCAATGGGTGTGGGCCTCCCCCATCTCCACCGTGTGGGGCAGCAGGTGAGACGGTGCTTGCCACCTTGTCAATGGCTGTGAGGACCAAGAGGGAGATACAGCAGAGCTCAGAGCAGACAAGCAAAAGAAACATCAAATGCCGAGGGGATCTGAAGACTTCCTGCCTCATCTGCAAGAAGTCAGGACTGTGGGTGCTGCCCCAGAGGCTGCTGGGGAGCACGGAGACTCCTCGGGGAGCACGTTGTGCACCTGCAGCCGTCTTCCCCACTGGGCCATGCAGGTGGCCTGGCACACCCCACAGAGGGTGACTTGGGATCCTTCTTCAGTCCGTGCTCTGAAGGAGCAAATGCATGACTGTCCCTGACCACAAGCAGCCCTCGCACACAGACCCCACCTGCCTCAGCACCCTGCGGCCCTCTCCGCTGGATTCCTGGACGCCATGGAGATGGTAGGAGCTGGTGCAGGAGCTGCAGCCGTCCTCCCTCCTCTGTGCCTTTGCTGTCCCTGATTCACCCCCAGGGCCCTTCCTGCCCCTGCTGAGTCTGCACCTCAGCCACTTCGCCTCCACCCGGTTCCTTCGCCTCCACCCGGTTCCTTGTCCTCCACCCAGACTGCTGACCTCCGCCCAGCCCGTCATCCTCCGCCCAGCCCGTCATCCTCCGCCCAGCCCGTCGTCCTCCGCCCAGCCCGTCGTCCTCCCCCCAGCCCGTCGTCCTCCGCCCAGCCCGTCGTCCTCCGCCCAGCCCGTCGTCCTCCCCCCAGCCCGTCGTCCTCCGCCCAGCCCGTCGTCCTCCCCCCAGCCCGTCGTCCTCCCCCCAGCCCGTCGTCCTCCCCCCAGCCCGTCGTCCTCCCCCCAGCCCATGATCCTCCGCCCAGCCCGTCGTCCTCCCCCCAGCCCGTCGTCCTCCCCCCAGCCCGTCGTCCTCCGCCCAGCCCGTCGTCCTCCCCCCAGCCCGTCGTCCTCCCCCCAGCCCGTCATCCTCCCCCCAGCCCGTCATCCTCCCCCCAGCCCATGATCCTCCGCCCAGCCCGTCATCCTCCCCCCAGCCCGTCATCCTCCCCCCAGCCCGTCATCCTCCCCCCAGCCCATGATCCTCCGCCCAGCCCGTCATCCTCCCCCCAGCCCGTCATCCTCCGCCCAGCCCGTCATCCTCCCCCCAGCCCGTCGTCCTCCCCCCAGCCCGTCGTCCTCCCCCCAGCCCGTCGTCCTCCGCCCAGCCCGTCGTCCTCCGCCCAGCCCGTCATGCTCCGCCCAGCCCGTCGTCCTCCGCCCAGCCCGTCGTCCTCCCCCCAGCCCGTCGTCCTCCCCCCAGCCCGTCGTCCTCCGCCCAGCCCGTCATGCTCCGCCCAGCCCGTCGTCCTCCGCCCAGCCCGTCGTCCTCCCCCCAGCCCGTCGTCCTCCGCCCAGCCCGTCGTCCTCCGCCCAGCCCGTCATGCTCCCCCCAGCCCGTCGTCCTCCCCCCAGCCCGTCGTCCTCCGCCCAGCCCGTCGTCCTCCGCCCAGCCCGTCGTCCTCCGCCCAGCCCGTCGTCCTCCCCCCAGCCCGTCGTCCTCCGCCCAGCCCGTCGTCCTCCGCCCAGCCCGTCGTCCTCCCCCCAGCCCGTCGTCCTCCCCCCAGCCCGTCGTCCTCCGCCCAGCCCGTCGTCCTCCGCCCAGCCCGTCGTCCTCCCCCCAGCCCGTCGTCCTCCGCCCAGCCCGTCGTCCTCCCCCCAGCCCGTCGTCCTCCGCCCAGCCCGTCGTCCTCCCCCCAGCCCGTCGTCCTCCCCCCAGCCCGTCGTCCTCCGCCCAGCCCGTCGTCCTCCCCCCAGCCCGTCGTCCTCCGCCCAGCCCGTCGTCCTCCCCCCAGCCCGTCGTCCTCCCCCCAGCCCGTCGTCCTCCCCCCAGCCCGTCGTCCTCCGCCCAGCCCGTCATGCTCCGCCCAGCCCGTCGTCCTCCGCCCAGCCCGTCATGCTCCGCCCAGCCCGTCGTCCTCCCCCCAGCCCGTCGTCCTCCGCCCAGCCCGTCATGCTCCGCCCAGCCCGTCGTCCTCCGCCCAGCCCGTCGTCCTCCCCCCAGCCCGTCGTCCTCCCCCCAGCCCGTCGTCCTCCGCCCAGCCCGTCGTCCTCCGCCCAGCCCGTCATGCTCCGCCCAGCCCGTCGTCCTCCGCCCAGCCCGTCGTCCTCCCCCCAGCCCGTCGTCCTCCCCCCAGCCCATGATCCTCCGCCCAGCCCGTCATCCTCCCCCCAGCCCGTCATCCTCCGCCCAGCCCGTCATCCTCCCCCCAGCCCGTCATCCTCCCCCCAGCCCGTCATCCTCCGCCCAGCCCGTCATCCTCCGCCCAGCCCGTCATCCTCCCCCCAGCCCGTCATCCTCCGCCCAGCCCGTCATCCTCCCCCCAGCCCGTCGTCCTCCCCCCAGCCCGTCGTCCTCCGCCCAGCCCGTCGTCCTCCGCCCAGCCCGTCGTCCTCCGCCCAGCCCGTCGTCCTCCCCCCAGCCCGTCGTCCCCCGCCCAGCCCGTCGTCCTCCGCCCAGCCCGTCATGCTCCCCCCAGCCCGTCGTCCTCCCCCCAGCCCGTCGTCCTCCGCCCAGCCCGTCGTCCTCCGCCCAGCCCGTCGTCCTCCGCCCAGCCCGTCATGCTCCGCCCAGCCCGTCGTCCTCCGCCCAGCCCGTCGTCCTCCCCCCAGCCCGTCGTCCTCCGCCCAGCCCGTCGTCCTCCGCCCAGCCCGTCGTCCTCCCCCCAGCCCGTCGTCCTCCGCCCAGCCCGTCGTCCTCCGCCCAGCCCGTCGTCCTCCCCCCAGCCCGTCGTCCTCCGCCCAGCCCGTCGTCCTCCCCCCAGCCCGTCGTCCTCCGCCCAGCCCGTCGTCCTCCCCCCAGCCCGTCGTCCTCCCCCCAGCCCGTCGTCCTCCGCCCAGCCCGTCGTCCTCCCCCCAGCCCGTCGTCCTCCGCCCAGCCCGTCGTCCTCCCCCCAGCCCGTCGTCCTCCCCCCAGCCCGTCGTCCTCCGCCCAGCCCGTCATGCTCCGCCCAGCCCGTCGTCCTCCGCCCAGCCCGTCGTCCTCCGCCCAGCCCGTCGTCCTCCCCCCAGCCCGTCGTCCTCCGCCCAGCCCGTCGTCCTCCGCCCAGCCCGTCGTCCTCCGCCCAGCCCGTCATGCTCCGCCCAGCCCGTCGTCCTCCGCCCAGCCCGTCGTCCTCCGCCCAGCCCGTCGTCCTCCCCCCAGCCCGTCGTCCTCCCCCCAGCCCGTCGTCCTCCCCCCAGCCCATGATCCTCCGCCCAGCCCGTCATCCTCCCCCCAGCCCGTCATCCTCCGCCCAGCCCGTCATCCTCCCCCCAGCCCGTCATCCTCCCCCCAGCCCGTCATCCTCCGCCCAGCCCGTCATCCTCCGCCCAGCCCGTCATCCTCCCCCCAGCCCGTCATCCTCCGCCCAGCCCGTCATCCTCCCCCCAGCCCGTCGTCCTCCCCCCAGCCCGTCGTCCTCCGCCCAGCCCGTCGTCCTCCGCCCAGCCCGTCGTCCTCCCCCCAGCCCGTCGTCCCCCGCCCAGCCCGTCGTCCTCCCCCCAGCCCGTCGTCCTCCGCCCAGCCCGTCGTCCTCCCCCCAGCCCGTCGTCCTCCGCCCAGCCCGTCATGCTCCGCCCAGCCCGTCGTCCTCCGCCCAGCCCGTCGTCCTCCGCCCAGCCCGTCATGCTCCGCCCAGCCCGTCGTCCTCCCCCCAGCCCGTCGTCCTCCGCCCAGCCCGTCGTCCTCCGCCCAGCCCGTCGTCCTCCCCCCAGCCCGTCGTCCCCCGCCCAGCCCGTCGTCCCCCGCCCAGCCCGTCGTCCTCCCCCCAGCCCGTCGTCCTCCGCCCAGCCCGTCGTCCTCCCCCCAGCCCGTCGTCCTCCGCCCAGCCCGTCGTCCTCCCCCCAGCCCGTCGTCCTCCCCCCAGCCCGTCGTCCTCCGCCCAGCCCGTCGTCCCCCGCCCAGCCCGTCGTCCTCCGCCCAGCCCGTCGTCCTCCGCCCAGCCCGTCGTCCTCCGCCCAGCCCGTCGTCCTCCCCCCAGCCCGTCGTCCTCCGCCCAGCCCGTCATGCTCCGCCCAGCCCGTCGTCCTCCGCCCAGCCCGTCGTCCTCCGCCCAGCCCGTCATGCTCCGCCCAGCCCGTCGTCCCCCGCCCAGCCCGTCGTCCCCCGCCCAGCCCGTCGTCCTCCCCCCAGCCCGTCGTCCTCCGCCCAGCCCGTCGTCCTCCGCCCAGCCCGTCGTCCTCCCCCCAGCCCGTCGTCCTCCCCCCAGCCCGTCGTCCCCCGCCCAGCCCGTCGTCCTCCCCCCAGCCCGTCGTCCTCCGCCCAGCCCGTCGTCCTCCCCCCAGCCCGTCGTCCTCCCCCCAGCCCGTCGTCCCCCGCCCAGCCCGTCGTCCCCCGCCCAGCCCGTCGTCCTCCCCCCAGCCCGTCGTCCTCCCCCCAGCCCGTCGTCCTCCGCCCAGCCCGTCGTCCTCCGCCCAGCCCGTCGTCCTCCCCCCAGCCCGTCGTCCTCCGCCCAGCCCGTCATGCTCCGCCCAGCCCGTCGTCCTCCGCCCAGCCCGTCGTCCTCCGCCCAGCCCGTCGTCCTCCCCCCAGCCCGTCGTCCTCCGCCCAGCCCGTCATGCTCCGCCCAGCCCGTCGTCCTCCGCCCAGCCCGTCGTCCTCCGCCCAGCCCGTCGTCCTCCGCCCAGCCCGTCGTCCTCCGCCCAGCCCGTCATGCTCCGCCCAGCCCGTCGTCCTCCGCCCAGCCCGTCGTCCTCCGCCCAGCCCGTCGTCCTCCCCCCAGCCCGTCGTCCTCCGCCCAGCCCGTCGTCCTCCCCCCAGCCCATGATCCTCCCCCCAGCCCGTCATCCTCCCCCCAGCCCGTCGTCCTCCGCCCAGCCCGTCGTCCTCCGCCCAGCCCGTCATCCTCCACCCAGCCCGTCATCCTCCCCCCAGCCCGTCGTCCTCCAACCAGCCCACCATCCTCCGATTTCAGAAACGCACAGCTCACTGCCTGAAGCTTGGGCTGGCATCAGGCTGGCAGCCAGCAGTGGGAGGTGTGTGTGCTTTGTGTATGTGAGTGTGCAGCGTGTGGTGTGTCTCTTCCTCCTCCTGTGTCTCTCCTTTTGCATTCCAGCTTGCCAATCACTTTGAGAGGGGTCAGCATGTGAAGAGACATCAAAGATTTCACTACTCGAACCCGTGCCAGAAGCTGACCACGCCCCAAGCCAGTCAAGTGTTTAGAACGGAGCCATAGTCTGATGGGTGTTTCTGTGGAGGCCTCTCCTGCAGTTCTCTTGAACCTGGCCTGCTGTGTCTCTATTCCACCTGGTCCCTTGAGAATCCTCCAGAAGCCAGATGACTCCTGCGTCCGTCTCCTCCTTCTGTGCTCCAGTCCCTCTCCCTGAGGGCAGCCTATTGACCAGGTTGCAAGAAGAACCCAGGCTGACTTTCTCTCCATGGGGCCCTCATCTGATCCACTGAAAATACTCACGTATCTCCAGTGCCAGCCTCAGAGGCACGGTTGTTTCCTTTCGGTCAGTATTTGCCTGGAGGTTTTTTTTTTTCATTCTGTGACTTTCAACCTTTCTGTAAGTTGTGTTTTAGATATTTCTTATTTAAACATCCTATAGAGATATTGTGTTGTTGTTAGTGTTGTTCTATTTAGCTTGACAGTCTTTGTCTTTTAACTCTCAAAGTCCGTCCACTTAGTATTTTTGTGGTAACTAATGTATGTGGATTATGTTCACTTTATTTTCTGCATTTGGTTTATCCCAAGTTATCCATTTTTAAGTTCCCTCTTTTTCTCTCCTACTTCGGAAGACATATTCTCCATTTCTATTATTTTCATGGTTACCTTAGACATTTTAAAGTGAATTTTGTCAGCCAGGCATGGTGGCACATGCCTGTAGTCCCAGCTACTCAGGAGGCTGAGGCGGGAGGATCTCTTGAGCCCAGGAGCTTAAGGCTGCGGTGAGCTATGATCGCCACAACCCTCCAGGCTGGGTGACAGAGCAAGACCCTGTCTCAAAAATAAATAAATATATAAAGTAAATTTTGTAACTTAAAGTATAACATTACTATTCAGTATCATCCCATAAGAAAACAAACAAACATAGAAACTTTAGAGCTTTTTAACTCTGGTCACCCTCTTTTGACCGTTATGCTGTTATTGGCCAATATTGAAGTTCTATTTTGGTTTTTTAACACATAAGCTGGATGTTATCATTGTGATCAGAGTTCACGTTTGCCTCCTTTTAGTCACGTGTTTTCTTTGCTCAGATTCATCTCCACACTGGAAGATTTTGGGCTAGGTGAATTCCATTCTTTCTGGAGGTCATTCTTTAAAACATCTTTGGAAAAGCTTCCGTTGGTAGAGATATCTTTCAGGTCTCTAGGTCTAAAAATGTCTTATTTTAATCTCAATCTTCAAAGAGAGTTGTGTTGAGTGTTTGTTTCCAGGTAGGCAGTGCTTGTATTTCAGCATTTTGAAGATGTTAGATGTGGCAGGCGATGTTCACTGCCCTTCCACACACGTCCTGTTCTTCCCTGGCAGGTGAACGGGCTCCATTCCCAGCCTGCCTTGCAGTCTGTGCTCCCCTGTGTCTGAGTTTGGCCAGTGGAACGGGGGAGAAGACACATGTGCCTCCCCTGGCCTGGCCCTACCCCATCGCGGCCTGGCAGCCTCAGATACCACGTGTCGGAACGACGGGTGGAAGGAGGGTGACCTGATTAGGAATTCTCACTTCCGAGCGTCTGTGATAGGGGCTTCTTTCCCGTTGGAGCCATCGTGCACATGTGGTGTTTTGTTGCAGCGGCGGCTGTGCGCCAACCCCTTGGCCACTGTCTCTGGCTTCTGCAGCTGGCGTTGGAACGCCAGCCATCACGCTGCCATCCCAGGGTGTGGGATGCCCTGGAGGCTACAGGGAGAGCTTTGTTATTGAGATCTCTTCGGAGTCTGTGGAAGAGTTCCTTTTCCCTCACCCTGCTGGGAATTCTCTGTGCCTCTGACGCTTAGTGTTTCATCAGCTCTTTTAAAATTCCTGCGGGACAGTCTGGTAGTTCATTCTGATTGTTCGTTAGTCACACACCTCGCGCCTTCTCACTTCTTTAAATGTAGAGATACTACTGGCTTCAAAAGACTGGAAATCAGGAACCCTGGACCTGGTCTTCCTGCAGGTGGTCCTGGCTTGCAGCTGTGTTTTCCCTTCTGAGCCTTGCTGTTTGCTTTTCTGGTTTTCCAGAAACTGTCACTTGCCCAGGGCCACTTTTTGTATTAAAGGCTCGGCTTGGGGTTCATCAAAGGTGGGGTGACCTAAATCCTACACCAATTTGAGGGCCTCCATCCTGATCCATAGGAGGGGACATTTCTCACTCCTCATTCCCAGGGTTAAAGAGCCAAGCTTCCTTCTCGTCTCCCATGCTGTTAGATAGAATATTTCTGGACCACATTTTCACTGAAGTTGTAGTCTTGAAAGTTAAGGCTTTATGTGGGGGTTTCAACTCGTTTCTTTCTTTTTTTTTTTTTAGAGACAGAGTCTTGCTCTGTTGCCCAGGCTGGAGAGCAGTGGCACTATCTCAGCTCACTGCAGCCTCCGCCTCCCAAGTTCAAGCCATTCTCCTGCCTCAGCCTCCCAAATAGCTGGGACTACAGGCGTGTGCCACCATGCCCAGCTAATTTCTTTTCTTTTCTTTTTTTTCTTTGTATTTTTAATAGAGACGGGGTTTCACCGTGTTACCCAGGATGGTCTCCATCTCCTGACCTTGTAATCCATCCACCTCAGCCTCCCAAAGTGCTGGGATTACAGGAGTGAACCACAGTGCCCAGCCATTCAATTCCAATTTCTAACTTTGCTTGTATCCTAACCCTCACCTCCTTTCCTCCTTAGAACTCAAGCCGTCTTTTCATCAAGGTGATGAAAGCGGTTGCCGCATGCACCCCCACTCCCAGGTGATGGCTGTGTTGGCTTCTGTACTGACTGGTTGCCTATCATAATCCCAGAAGACACAACTCCAAATGCCATAATCCCAAATGTTGAAATCCCAAAAGATCAAAATCTCAAAAATACAATTCTGGAAAAAAATTGTAATTATTTTAAAGATATTTATTCACATTTTTAAGGGGGACTTGTTTGAGAAACACATAAAAACATGGCAGAACACTTCCTCAGCCACTTTATGCAATAAAACAGGCAATAAGAACTTCCATATTTTTGCAATCATAAATACTCAGGCCATCACCTGGGAGTGGGAGTGCGTGTGGCAACTTGTAGGAGCCTGGTCACAGCTCGTTCCCAGTCTATCATCATGGTTTGGGGATTCCATCGAAATCTATTCTCTTCTGCACAGTCCACCAAATCTTCAAACAAGCATTCATAAAGTGCTTCACTTTTTCCTGTCATTGAAACACAAATGAGGAGATAAAGTTCTAGAATTTTCAGATCCAACAGGGACTTGAATTGCATATAGTTGAAAGAAAACAGTGGGAACAGTTTTGAAAGTGCCGTCTTTAGTCGAAGTGAAGCATGCACTAGTTTTTCTATGTCAGATTTAGTGGTAAATATAAGAAGTCTATCCTCTTCAACAGTCAAATCCCTAATCAATAATCTCTCACCATGCAGTGTGTTTGTGTCACTGGAGGAACCCCAGTGGCAAAGAGCAAACCTCCTTGGTTCCGAAGCTCGCTGAGCTTGTCGAATTCGCCTTATTCTCTGATGAAGGGCGTTTTTGTTTTGTTTTGTTTTTGAGACAGAGTCTCACTCTGTCGCCCAGGCTGGAGTGCAGTGGCACTATCTTGGCTCACCGCAACCTCCGCCTCCCAGGTTCAAGCAATTCTCCTGCCTCAGGCTCCTGAGTAGCTGGGACTACAGGCACCTGCCACCATGCCCAGCTAATTACTTGTATTTTTAGTAGAGACGGGGTTTCACCGTGTTAACCAGGATGGTCTCCATCTCCTGACCTCGTGATCCACCGGCCTCGGCCTCCCAAAGTACTGGGATTACAGGCGTGAGCCACCGCGCCCGGCCCAAGGGCATTTTTTGAAGGCAAGCCTGGTGCTGTGTGTGAAGGGGCAGAAGTCAGGCCTGAATGGATAATGTGACTTGGGAGATTTCTTGTATTTTTCACCTGAGTTTTCACTTCTATTGTCTTCGAAACACTTGCTGCACTTGTATCTGGAGAGTGGTGGTGGTCTACGAATTTTGCGGGTATATGCTGTCTATTTGAAGGTCTTATTTTGTTTGTTGCAATTAAGCAATTTTCTGCTTAATTGCAGTGCCAATAATAATTAGCTTTTAAACTTTTATCTTTCACTATTAAGTAGCTTAATACACTTATTGCAGCCTTTTTGCAAAGGAACGATTCCACAGATCTCTTCCATTGTGTTGTAAGAAATACAGTAAGAAGGAACAGTATTCAACTTCCACAATACAAAGTCTGTATTAGTCAGGGTTCTCCAGAGAGACAGAACCAATAAGTTCTGGGTATGGATATATGAGAGGGGTTTATTAGGGGAACTGGTTCACATGATTACAGAGGCTGAGAAGTCACATGGCAGGCTGTCTGCAAGCTGGAGACTGTGGGACGCCAGTAGTGTGGCTCAAGCCGAAAGCCTCAGGACCCATTGCGGGATGGGAGGGGACAGGTGTAACTCTCACTACAAAGTTGAAAACCTGAGAAGCCAGGGGCCACTGGTGTAAAAGTCCTGGACTCCAAAGGCTGGAGAGCCTGCAGTTCTGTGTTCAAGGCAGCAGAAGAGGTCTGTCCCAGCCCTCAGGGAGACAATTCACCTTCTGTATCTGTTCTCTCCAGGGCATCCGTGGATTAGCCAGTGCCCACCAACATTACAGCAGATCCTCCCCATACAAACCACTCAGACCCACATGCTGATCTCCTCTGGAAATGCCTCACACACACACCCCGAATAATGTGTCACCAGGTTTCCAGGTATTTCTGAATCCAGTTGAGTTGACGCTTAAAGTTAGGTCCACAAGTTCACCCCTTGTCAGCTTGGCACCCATACCCGTCTCCTCCTGAAATCACAGTTAATTTCCAAAAAAAAAGGGACAAGAACAAGGAAACAGTGCTGTCTAACACGGTGCAACTGTCCTGTGATTGGGATTCTTGGGATTTTAGATGTTAGAGATTTTAGACTTTAGGAGTTTAGATTATGGCATTCCGTCCTGTGTCTTTTGGGATTATGATCCAAACCCATGTAGACTGATCCCTTGTCCAGGTCCCTCCCTATTTGGGGCTCCTGAAGATGTGTTCTTTTGAGAGCCTGGAAATGCATCTTTGTATGCTTTTCAGTATTTATTATTGCTGGAAGTGAAAGGATTTTCAGAGTTTCTGCTCCATAATTTTGCTAGAATCTGAAGACATTTCCTGGAGCTTTTTAAGTAGTGCACGGTGTCGGGCAGCTCTCCACAGCCGTAGGAGGGAAAGACAAGGCTGACTCCGTAGGTGTGTGGCCACCTCATAATCATGGAAGTCAGGCCTCACTTTGCAAAAGAATGGTTCCAGCTTTCTTGCAGAAATCTGTGCCTGTTTGCAAGAGGGGCCCTGGAATTGCTGGTTATTGTTCTTCTGACCTCATGGACTGTTGGGCAATAGTGGCATTGTCTAAAAAATTCTAAATGGCTGAGTACACCCTTTCATTGATTCACCCAGCACGTCTTTACTGGGAACTTTCTACCAGTCAGGCGCTGTGCAATATGCTAATGAAAAAGAAAGTGTCTGCCCTCAGAGTGACTCCATTCTATAAGTCTAAACTATAGACATATGTGCTAACACATTTATTTCCCTAATTTTGATCATGTCAGAGTAGACACAGCATAATTGTCTTGTAATAAAAGAAGCACTAAGTTAAGGTGCCCCCATTGAGTGGGACAGTGGACGTCGGTAATAAACGTGGGTCTATCTGAATTAACCGAAAATGTTGCTTACCATGCATTAAGCAAAAGGACAAGTCAGAATCATATCTATAGAGACACACTTGCATGTTCTTGCAAATACCCCACACACACATACATAACAATGTCTATAAACCAGTGTTCTAGTAGGTGTTGAGCAGAACGTCAATAATAAAGAGAAAAGTTTTAAAAGCCTCTAGAAAGCAGGCTGGGCGTGATGGTTCACTCCTGGAATCCCAGCACTTTGGGAAGCTGAGGCGGGTGGATCACCTGAGGTCAGGAGCTCGAGACCAGCCTGGCCAACATGGTGAAACCTGTCACTCCTAAAAATACAAAAATTAGCCGGGTGTGGTGGCAGGTGCCTGTAATCCCAGCACTTGGGAGGCTGAGGCAGGAGGATCCCTTGAACCTGGGAGGTGGAGGTTGCAGTGAGCCGAGATTGTGCTACAAGAGCGTACTACAAGAGCGTGCTACAAGAGTGAAACTGTCTCAAACAAACAAACAAAAAAAGCCTCTGGAAAGCAAAGACAACCTATAAATTTGCCTTGACAGTACCATTCAATGACAGAAGACAATGGAGTAATAATATATATGTAAAATGCAAACGGAAAATTACTGTAAACATAGGATCTTAAATTCAGTTAAACGCTCATCCAAGAGAACAGGCTAAAGGAACTATTAATGAAAAAATCAGTTTACTCATCACAGACCCTGCCCAAAAGAATTATTCAGAATTTGCTTCAAAGAAAGGAAAGTGATCCAGAGATAAGATGAGGGATATAAAAAAGTGAGTGTGAGTTCAGAAGTTGACACAATTATGCTGATACATTTAATTAACAATTGACTATGGAGAGGCCAATAGCTCAAGAACTTCAAAATAGCCTATGGGCAATAACCCGTGGGTACTTAGCTTTGAAATACTTAGAACGTTCCAGATAGAATTCCCCTTTGATGTCTTTTCTTGGTCAGCATTCAGAACCAGACATTATACTGAGAAGCCCTTTTTATTTATTATTTTTATTCTTTATCTTTTTGAGACAGACTCTCACTCTGTCACCCAGACTGGAGTGCAGTGGTGTGGTCTACACTCGCTGCAACCTCTGCCTCCCGGGTTCAAGCGATTCTCCTGCCTCAGCTTCCTGAGTAGCTGGGATTACAGGCGCCTGCCACCATGCCTGGCTAATTTTTGTAGAGATGGGGTTTCACCATGTTGGCCAGGCTGGTCTTGAACCCCTGACCTCGAGTGATCTGCCTGCGTCAGCCTCCCGAAGTGCTTGGATTACAGGCATGAGCCGCTGCGCCTGGCCGAGAAGCCCTTTTTAGTCTTTGGTACATGACCAAGGACCTCACTCCTCTAATTCACAGCTCAGGCAGCAGGGTGGACTGCCGAAGCTCTGCCTGTGAGACGCGAAGGTAAGCTCGGCGGTGGGTGCCGCCTGCCGGGGAAGAGCCTGGTTTAACTCCTCTGGTCCTCAGGGTTTTTCCTTAATCGAAACATGGCCCTGGAGCAATTGTAACAGCCGCAGTAACAATACGTTATAAGGATATCAATAAGAAGCACAACTGAGCACTTACAGCTGGGCACCACGTTACACTTTATATCAAATACATATAAATGACATTATGAGGCAGAACTGTGATCATTCCCATTTTATTGGTAAACAAATGAAGCCAAGAAAAAATCAGGGCCTTTGCCCAGGGATTGCCCAGGGATACTAGGCTGTGAAGTGGTACCACGGGGTCCAGCCCTCCTCTGGTTCCACAGCCTGTGCTCCTCCTGGGCCCACGTTCAGCGCCAGGCTGGGAGCAGTCGCTGCCCGGTGGGCTGCAGGACTTGAAGAAGGGTGCTGGGCAGTGGCCACAGGAGCCATCCCAGAATGTAAGCACCCCAGGGACTGACTCTGGAATCGGTGGGTTCTACTTGGCCACGTGGCTGGCACTCCCTCCACACCTCGAGAACCTGGGGGATCCTCAGTCTTTCAGTGCTGGCCTGGAAAATGTTGGGTCAGATCAGTCCTCCGATTTGCAGATCTCCGGGCCTCTGTCTCATCACCTGCAGGTGTGGGCAGCTCGGCACCTTGAGGGCCACAGGCCCTGGTGAGCATCGTGGGCAGGAAGCACTGCACTCACGTCATGAGACCCGCGGCAGGCCCCAGGAAAGTTGTGCAGCTGCTGTGACTACCGGTCTCTGCATGAAATTGATAACGAACTGAGCGTGGGATGAGGCTCAAGCCAGATGTGCTGCACCGTGCATGTGTGGCCACAGAAATAAGCATCCAGGCGCCCCTAAGTCCACAGGAAACTGGGGGAGGGCCAACAGGACTAACACCTCCTCCTCAAAGGCTGACATCAGCTGTACCAGCTGGCCCCCGGGGGAGCTGCGCTTACACACATAGGCGAGCACCGTGGTGATGGTGCCATCGTGACGTGGCAGAGCATAGCCTCTATCAGCAACATCGTCTTCACAGCACTCTGTCTGTGGAGCCCTTCCAGGCACTGCTAGAGCCAATTCTTCAATCTTTTCTAGGGCCAGCACTCAGAGGGCGGTTCCTGGTGTGGCAAAGGTGGCACAGTCCTGGGGCCCCGGCCACCACGGATGGTGGCAGAGGTGAGCACTCTGACTGGCCAGGTCTGTGGCGCATGTCTGGGAGGGACTCCTGAAAGCCCAGCCCAAGATCAGCATCTCAGGCTTCACAGAACCCTGGGGGCTTTCTCACAGGGCAGAACCTGGCCAATCAATGCTCGCTCTGCAGGGCCTGCTGCAGGTGGCAGCAGCAGCAGCTGAGGCTCCATAGAAATGGTGACATGTGAGCCCAGCAGACCCATGGAACCAGAGCCCAAGGTTTCACAAGATCCCCACGACCCACACGCACAGCAGAGTCTGAATGGAACCAGAACCCATCGTTTCACAAGGTCCCCATGGCCCACATGCGTGGCAGAGTCTGAGAAGCACAGTTACAAAACACCATCACCACCAGCATCATCATCACTGTCACCACCACGACCATCACCACCACCACCATCACCACCACACCCATCACCACCATCATCACCACACCCATCACCACCATCATCACCACACCCATCACCACCATCATCACCACCATCATCGCCATCATCACCACACCCATCACCACCATCATCACCACACCCATCACCACCATCATCACCACCATCACCATCATCGCCACCATCATCACCATCATTATCACCATCATCATCACCACCATCATCACCACCACCACCACACCTATCATCACCACACCCATCACCACCATCATTATCACCGCCATCATCATCACCACCATCATCACCACCATTGTTACTGGATGGAAGGTCTTGACTGTAAGCTCTCCAGGTTCCTGGCATGTTGAACAAAGAATTGAACAAAACACACAAAGCAACCAAAAGGCACAGTAACACAAGCACAGATTTATTGACATGAAAGTACACTCCACAGAGTGAGAGCAGTCTCAAGCAAGCAGCTCAGGAGCCCTGACTGCAATGTTCTTTAGGGTTCTTTTTTTTTTTTTTTTTTTGAGATGGAGTTTCGCTCTTGTTGCTCAGGCTGGAGTGCAATGGTGCAATCTCGGCTCACTGTAACCTCTGCCTCCCAGGTTCAAGTGATTCTCCTGCCTCAGCCTCCTGAGTAGCTGGGATTACAGGTGCGCACCACCACACCCAGCTAATTTTGTATTTTTAGTAGAGACAGGGTTTTTCCATGTTGGTCAGGCTGGTCTTGAACTCCCAACCTCAAGTGATCCACCCGCCTCGGCCTCCCAAAATGCTGGGATTACAGGTGTGAGCCACCGCACCTGGCCAGGGTTTTTATTAAGCTAAAAGAATTTGATAACACCCATAGGTGCCTGTTAGAGACCTCCAATTAACTATACCCTATGAAGGATTGGCCCACAGCCCCAGAACCACCTGGAACCTGCCACACCCCAAGCCAGCTGGAGTCTCCTGGACTCAGTCTCCCTGCAAGTCTCACCCTGGGCTTCTGATTGGCAGAGCCCAGTCACGTGACTGCCTGTAGCAGCAGGGGGACCTGGGAAGTACAGTTTTCTAAATCTCATTTTGGAGAAGGAGGGTTGTGGGGGACAAGAAAAATAAGAAAACAAGTTCATCTAAATCTGAAAACAGAAGTTCTACCATCTGTGACTCACATCACAGCCACAGCTTTCTCAAGGTTGAAAGTGTTGGGGTTCCCGCAGCTTTTCAACTTTCTTGCTTATCACAAGACGAAGGCCTCACTCTGCTGGCTGCACCACAGGGCCCAGGTGGGGTGACACGCAGGGGTCCTCCCCATCAGGTCAGGCAGGGGCAGGCTGGGGCAGCCCTGGGCATCCTGCATCACCCAGCGACCACCCTGCCTTCTGTCTGTGCCCACCCCATCTCCAGCCTGAGCCTTAAAATGCCACAGCTGCACCGACCGTGAGGGCCATGCCTGCCCTATCGCACAGTGTGCAATGAATAAATGAAAGCTGGTATAATGAAACCTGAGAACTGCCATTCCCATTTCAAAACCCTGGCCCCACCTTTGTCCTCAGTCTCACGCCATACTGCACTGCCGCAGGACCCTGCCATCAGAGAGCCATAAATTAATTACCTACCAAACACCACTGCAGTGACAGTCTTCACAGTGAAATCTGAAAAATAAAATCAAAGAAATCAAGCTCTGTAGGCAGGAGGTAGGTACTGGACCCTACAAATTCTGTGTGTGTCTATGTCTGTGTGTCTGTGTGTGTGTCTGTGTGTCTGCGTCTGTGTGTCTGTGTGTGTGTCTGTGTGTGTCTGTGTCTGTGTGTGTCTGTGTGTGTTTCTGTGTCTGTTACTGTGTGTGTGTCTGTGTGTGTGTCTATCTGTCAGTGTGTCTGTGTGTATCTGTGTGTGTCTGTGTGTCTCTGTGTGTGTTTGTGTCTGTGTGTCTGTGTCTGTGTGTGTCTGTGTGTGTATCTGTGTGTTTGTGTGTGTGTCTGTGTCTGTGTGTGTCAGTGTGTGTCTGTGTGTGTGTGTCTGTGTGTCTGTGTGTGTGTGTCTCTGTGTGTGTGTCTGTGTGTGTGTCTCTGTGTGTGTGTCTGTGTGTGTGAATTTAACACTGGCATCAGCATGGTGGTTCCAACCAGTGCTTGGAGTCAGCAGCGTTGGGATAATGTCTTAACCATTTGGAATCAGAGGAAGAGAGAGACAGAAAACCTGAAAAACACCTCAGTGAAAACCGTGAGTAATTTTGTTTACAGCCTTAGAATGGAGAAATATTGCAGAAGTATAAATTCAAATTATTCAAAAGTGAAAATATTTACATAACAACCATTAACTGAAGATTAAAAAAGGCAAATGATGAGAAGGACAAACTATTTGCAATAGGTGTAACAAGCAAAAAGTAACATCTCAAGCACATAAAGACCCAGCATAAAAGAGCAGAGGCCCTGAGCAGGCCATTCACAGATGAGGAAGTGACAGGACCCCCCACGGAACATCCACGGAAGAAATTCAACACGGTGATGAGATGCCACCCGGCCCCACTCAGATTAGGGTGCGAAAATGTAAACGCCTGATAAAAGTCAGTGTTTTCAAGGGTGTAGGGGAATGAATACGCTTATATCCTGTATAAACTGGTGCCATCCTTTAGGAGGGCCAGTTGGCAGGGGTAACCAAAATGTTAAATATGTGAGCATTTCTCTTTTTTCAGAAATTTCACTTTTAGGAATCTTTTTGACAGAAATACTCTGATTTGGGCACGAAGACGTGTGTCAAAGATGTGCAAAGCTGTAATATCAAAAAGCTGGAGGGCGCTGAAGTTTCCATTCCATGCAAGAGGCACTATCTAAGTCGTGGCTCTGTTATACTGGGGGCAACTGTTATTTTTAAAAGAATTCGATGCATCTATAGATCCTAACATTAAAATATCTACAAGACACGTTAATGTTTAAAAATTAAGGCCCCAGAAACTCCAATAAAAATAGTTAACACAGACCAGGCATTGTGACTCATGCCTGTACTCCCAGCACTTTGGGAGGCAGAGACAAGAGGATTTCTTGAACCCACGAGTTTGAGACCAGCCTGGGCAACATAGTGAGACCCCCATCTCTACAAAAAATAGAAAAAGTTACCCAGGCGTGGTGGCGAACCCCTGCGGTCCCAGCTATTTGGGAGGCCGAGGCGGGAAAATCACTTGAGCCAGGAGGTGGTGGCTGCAGTAGCTGTGATTGTGCCACTGCGCTCCAGCCTGGGCCACGGAGGGAGAGACCCTATCTCAAAAAAAATTAAATTAATAAAAATATAAAGAATCCTAATTCTCTCTGGAAGGAAGATGAAGCGCCTGCTACCATCACCGGCTGCCCTGGGAGAGAGCACCGGGATGCAGTTCCCTCCTGACCAGGCCCCGCCTCTTCCAGGAGGCCGCCCCGGGCTGCTTTGCAGCTGCAGGAGTCAGTGGTCCAGCCTGGATTCGGGTGCGGGAGGCGTGACACAAAGGTGGGCAGCTGTTCCTGGGGGCCTGTGGGCGCCCCTGAGGCTGCGGGGCTGGTGCTTGTTCTCCCAGAAGGCCCCGGGGTCAGGGACTCCCAGTGTCCTCTCCACGAATCACTTCTCAGCATGGCGGCTCCTGGACCCCTGGGTCCCAGCACCCGCTGTGTGCTCCGGGTCAGCCACAGTGACCAAGGGGAGAGTCACACAGTCTGGAAAGGGAGGCGAAGATGCTTCGCCTGGCGGCTGAGGCGGGACACAGCAAGTCCCCGGACTCTTCCTGCAGGCTCCTCACAAGGATGTCCCCAGGGCCTGGCCTCCCAAGAGGCCAGCAGGGGCAGGGGCTCCAGAGGAGCGGGTGGCGGGGTCTGCAGTCGGGGCAGGCCAGGAGGCGCCGGCGGGCCGTTGAGCTTTGCTTCGCTGGGACGGTGCTGTCCTTGCCCCCACGGGTGGGGCTGGCAGTCAAGTTCCACCCAGGAAAACAAGGATGAGTCACCAGAAGGACCCAGTTTGCCACAGTGACAGCCCCCAGGCAGGTGAGGCCTATCCTGAGCACACGTGGCTTTCAGCGTTTCCCTTCGCCCACCCTGGATGCTTCTGAGGCCTTTCACCCCAGGGGCACATCCTTCCGCCTTCATTTCACGCAAACACCTTTGGCTGGACGGTGAGCTCACGCAGGAGGCTATAAGCGCAGTGGGCGGGACAGGACCAGCGTGCTCCTCCACCCCACTGTGCTCCTCCATCCCACACCCCACCATCCGGACCAGCGTGCTCCTCCACCCGACTGTGCTCCTCCACCCCACACCCCACCATCCGGACCACTGTGCTCCTCCACCCGACTGTGCTCCTCCACCCTACACCCCACCATTCGGCCCATGGAAGAGCAAGCACAGGCCCTGGACAGGCACAGTCGGGCAGCGCTGTCCTGGAGAGAGATGCATGTCCCCGTGCCCTGTC
This sequence comes from Pan troglodytes, assembly GCF_028858775.2. Taxonomy (NCBI): domain Eukaryota; kingdom Metazoa; phylum Chordata; class Mammalia; order Primates; family Hominidae; genus Pan; species Pan troglodytes. Next base: position 153,278,950 of record NC_072405.2, read on the forward strand.
CAGGCTTGGTCCTTGCTGGACCTTGTGGACGTGACAGGCTGGGACTGAGGGGAGGAAGCGTGAGGCAGAGGCCAACGCCCCCCCAGCCAGGCTTCCCCCCTCCTCCCTTGAAGCCTGTGGCAACTGAATGTTATCAGGACCCAGAGGGATCAAAGAGTTCAGTGGAAAATTACTCAGCTTCATGCGAATTTGCTTCTATTTTGGGCAAGGACGTTCTAAGCATGAAAAGAAAGGCTTGATAGATTGATGATAAAATGTCAACCTTCTGCATAAGTGAATTTAAAAGTATATGAAAAACGGAAAAATATATGACAAGGGCTTATCATATTTAATAAAGAAGTAATTGTTCATTTTCTCAAAGGCAACTTTTAAAATTAAAAAAGGAGAAAACAAATCGGAAAAATACAAAAAAGATAAACTGAGGAAAAAATAAAGAAAAAAGTGAACAAGAAGTGGTAGTCAAATTCTCACGTGTAAAAAATAATAGGAAGTGGGGACTTTTTATTTATTTATTTATTTATTTTTTGAGACAGTTTCGTTCTTGTTGCCCAGGCTAGAGTGTAGTGGTGAAATCTCTGCTCACTGCAACCTCCGCCTCCCGGATTCAAAAGATTCTCCTGCCTCAGCCTCCCACGTAGCTGGGGTTACGGGCATGCGCCACCATGCCTGGCTAATTGTGTATTTTTAGTAAAGATAGAGTTTCACCATGTTGTCCAGGCTGGTCTCAAATTCCTGACCTCAAGTGATCCACTCGCCTCAGCCTCCCAAAGTGCTGGGATTACAGATGTGAGCCACCGCTCCCGGCTGGAAGTGGGGACTTTTGATTCATAAACAAAGAGATAAAGTGACCTGTACAGATCAGAATGCCCAGCCTCACCACCAGTGAAAAAGAAGTCACAGAGCAAGGAGACGTTCTTGAGCCCAGCTTATTTATAAGCCTTCTTGTTTTATTTTGTTTTCAATCATGAAAGCCAGCTTCGTGTGGGGGCTGGGAGTGAGTGTCCTGGCAAACTGCAGTGCACTGGGTCCTTCCAGAAGGTGGTGAGCTAATGTGCGCCCAGAGCTTTAAACTGTTCCTAGTCTTTGACCCTGTCATGCAATTTTAGAATTTGACTGAAAGGAAATAATCCGAGATACCACCTGTGCATATGACTTTGTTCCTCATGATAGGAAAACACAGGCGGGGAATAGGAAAAACTGACGGGCACCCACTGTCTCCCCTCAGACCTCTAAAGCAGAGCCTGAGACCAGGATTTGGAGAGGAAGAGGGTCTAGGGTCAGTGAGACAGGGACAGAGGGAGTCAAGGAGAGGGGCTCTGTGCACCACTGGGACCGTGGGGCTGGACTGTGCTGGGCCCTGAGAAGCCCATGGAATGCCTCCCATGGCCCAGCGTGAACAGGCGCTGCCTCCTGGGGCAGGGACAGGCCGGGGACCAGCCTGAGTCTGCGTTTCCAGGGTGCCCGTGCCACAGGTGATGGGGCCCCATCAGAAAGGACCTAGTTTTAGCCGGGAGTGATGGCTCACACCTGTTATCCCAACATTTGTGAGGCTGAGGTGGGAGGATCGCTTGAGGTCAGGAGTTCGAGACCAACCTGGCCAATATGGTGAAGTCCCGTTTCTACTAAAAATACAACAATTAACTGGGTGTGGTGGCGTGTGCCTGTAATCCCAACTATTCAAGAGGCTGAGGCAGGAGAATCGCTTGAATCCGGGAGGCGGAGGTTGCAGTGAGCTGAGATCACGCCACTGCACTCCAGCCTGGGCAACAGAGCTAGACTCTGTCTCAAAAAAAAAAAAAAGAAAGAAAGAAAGAAAGAAAAAGAAAAGACCCAATTTCTAAGGACCTGAGAAAATGCTCACAACCCACTGTTAGGCCCAGAGAGGGCCCACCTCCATCACCTGGACAGATGCCTCATGGCTGTCCTCAGAGGGCTGTGCACCCTGCTGCCCCATCTTCTTCTAGATGGCAGATCCAGTGACGCACGCCCGAGCTCAGAGCTCACAATGTGCACACAGGCTTCAAGGATCCCTACAGCCTAATGAGATGCTCACCTAGTGCCATTCCAGACCCAGGGAGAGGGCACTGGTCATTAGAGGCTATCCGAGGCTGCACCAGGCCACCCTGCTGGGACTGGGTTGGGTGGGGAACTTCCACTGGAGCCCCTTTTGATGACCACCCCCCCATCCCCGAGGAATCAGCTATGGAACCATTTCCATATGCAACCAGCTCCTGGGATGCAGTTCGTAGGGTCCCCTGCAGGTGCGAGAGCCCCCCACACACACTTAGCCTGAAGAAGCTCCTGTGGGAGAAAGTCAGTGACCCACCCGCCCGCAGATGGCATTGACCAGCGTCTACACCTGCCGATGGCATTGACCAGCGTCTACACCTGCCGATGGCATTGACCAGCGTCTACACCTGCCGATGGCATTGACCAGCGTCTACACCTGCCGATGGCATTGACCAGCGTCTACACCTGCCGATGGCATTGACCAGCGTCTACACCTGCCGATGGCATTGACCAGCGTCTACACCTGCCGATGGCATTGACCAGCGTCTACACCTGCCGATGGCATTGACCAGCGTCTACACCTGCCGATGGCATTGACCAGCGTCTACACCTGCAGATGGCATTGACCAGCGTCTACACCTGCCGATGGCATTGACCAGCGTCTACACCTGCCGATGGCATTGACCAGCGTCTACACCTGCCGATGGCATTGACCAGCGTCTACACCTGCCGATGGCATTGACCAGCGTCAGCACCCATGGCTCCCCTCAACCAGCTGCAAACACTTAACTCACAGGAATGGCCACTGCTGGGTGCTTGAAGTGTGTGTCTCAGCAGAAGGTCCAGCCTAGGGCCAACTGTGTCCCAGGAGCCTGCTGGTTAGAGGGACCATTTCATCTCCAGAGCCCTTGTGTGCTTAAGGGACAACTGGGGGTTCTGAGGACACAGGCCACACCAGCTTCCCTGCTGCAGAGTGAAGTCAGCCCGGGATTATGCCTTGACCCTGGGCTGCAGCTGAGGAAGAGCCCCGGCTTTGTTAGGAAGGTGGCCCAGCCCAGCCCAGCCCCAGCACTGCAAAACATTAGAGAAGCCGCCTGTGCACATGCCTTCCAGAGGAGAGGGCATGAGAGGAAGGAGGAGGGCCATGGAGCCCCCATGGGGAGGCTGTAGACACCTCCCGTGCTGGAAGCCTCCCACCATGCAAAAAGGCCTTCCAGGGAAGCTTCAGTGAAGTCTGCCCTGTTCACAAATGCTTGTCTGAGGGGCTCCACTGAAGAGACTGGGAGAGGTGCTATCTTAGGGTTTCAGGTCTCTAAGGAGATAGTCAGCTAACACACTCAAGGAACAGGCAGTGACTCTCATGAGGCTTTTTAATTAAAGGATGTGCGGATTAACACACTGACCAAGACCAGAGGCATGGGCTTGCAGGCAGTGGTGGAGGGGATTGGGGGGTACCATTGGTGCCCTGGCCCTGAAGCCCAGTCTCCCAGCTGGATGAAGCCTGACCCTTGGTCTTCCTGCTCTGCAATGCTCTGGAAGTCCAGAGTGGACTGCAGTTCATAGGAGCTGAGATTCCGGTTGGGGTTAGTGCTTCCACCTCCAGGAGGGCATCCCCCAGGGCCCAGCCCCTGGGGACACCATGTCCTTCGGGAGCTGCGGGAGCTGGGGGTGCCCAGGCAGCCTGGCATTGCCTGCATCATCCCCTGCTGCCACCAGAGCTGACCCACACGGTGCTGGGGGCACACCTGTCCCCATGTGGGCGGCCGCTTCTCCCGCACACAGACTGGTGCTGGGGGTGCACCAGTCCCCACGTCGGCAGCCACTCCTCCCCTGCACACAGACCAGGAGGTCCCACCACAGGGTTTCTGTTTGCCAATGGTCTTGGGACCCAACTTACAGCAGCACGTTTGAGAATGATTCCAGGTTCTTAGGAGGACCCAGCCTTGGAATGCACGTAAAGATGAAGGCCCGAAGGCAGTGGTCTGGACTACCAGAGGTGCCTCAGCCCCTGGCATCATTAACAGGTTTCTTGCTGTGGCCGCCTAATGGTGCTAGCCTCTGGAGGCCAGCAGGTGGCCAACCCTCCGGGCCAGCAATCACAATGCAGCACCCTGGATAGCGGCAAAGACCATGTGCAAATGCAGCCACAATGTCTCCTGTAATGCCCACGTGCATGTCCATTCTCTCCTGGAATCCTTCCAGTTGGAGGTGGGGCCCAGAGAGGGCAAGTGCCCTGCTTAAGGTCACAAAGCAAGTCAGCAGCAGATGCAACCTGGCTGCAGACTCCTAATCCCCTTTTGAGCATTCCTGGGGCTGAGCCCCACTGCTATCTGTTGAGGCAGGCCACCCAGATACTGAGGGCCAGCAGCCGCCAGCTGACTCTGGGGCTTGCTGTGCTGTTGCAGAGATCTGTGTTGCAACATGAGGCCCTGGAGGCGGCCAGGCTGTCTTGGTAGCCAGGGCACGTGTAAGCACATGATTTTATAATAATCATTTGCTGACCTGGGGGAGCTGGAAAACAGAGGGCAGAGGGCTGTTTTTTGAGACCTGAGACCTGTGAAATTCACTCCTGCCCCTCTCAACAGACAAAAGCCTGCCAGACTCTTCCTCATTGTTCTCCCACCTTACAGGGATGCAGAGCAAGAGGCAAGTACAGCCCCAGGGCTCAGTGTGTGACAGGGACCAGGGCTCAGTGTGTGACCGGGACCAGGGCTCAGTGTGTGACAAGGACCAGGGCTCAGTGTGTGACCAGGACCAGGGCTCATTGTGTGACAAGGGTCAGGTTTCAGTGTGTGACCAGGAACAGGGCTCAATGTGTGACCAGGACCCGGGCTCTGTGTGTGATAGGGACCAGGGTTCAGTGTGTGACCAGGGTCAGGGTTCAGTGTGTGATAAGGACTAGGGCTCAGTGTGCGACAGGGACCAGGGCTCAGTGTGTGACCAGGACCAGGGCTCAGTGTGTGACAGGGACCAGGGCTCAGTATGTGACCAGGGTCAGGGCTTAGTATGTAACCAGGACCAGGGCTCAGTGTATGACAGGGACCAGGACTCAGTGTGTGACCAGGGTCAAGGCTCAGTGTGTTACCAGGACCAGGGCTTAATGTATGAACAGGGCCCAGGGCTCAGTGTGTGACCAAGGTCAAGGCTCAGTGTGTGACCAGAGTCAGGCTCAGTGTGTGAGCAGATTCCAGGTCTTACCCACTGTCCCACTTTTCTCCTTCTTCCTTTCTGAGCAGCCTGTACCCGCTGTTCAGTAATTACAAGGCTTTAAATTAAGCATTTCGTGTGTGCCAGCACTGTGGGGCATTTCACGTGGAAAATCTCGTCCACTCTAAGGACCTTAGGATGGGGGCCACCTGCCATTCTCATTTTGGAGGGAGGAGATAGAGGGCCCGGCAGTTGCAGCATTTGCCTGAGGCATTGCTTGCAAACATCAGAGTTCTGATTAGAAGCCAGTCTCCCCAGCCCCTTTGATCTCCCCACCACTCCCTGCCCTCCTGCTGAGGCCCAGGCACACTGCCCTGCCCACCTGCCCACCCAGAGGAGAGGCACTCACTGGTCCAGGTGGTCAGGCAGTAACGAGTGGTGTTTTGGCAGGATGTGGGCTGGAAACAATTCCCTCAATTCCCTGTCACAGAGCACGCATGGCATCTCAGTGCCTGGGCTGGGAGAGGCACAGCTGGTGGTCAGAGACCAAGCTCTGGTCCCTGCCCAGCCTCCCACATCACAACCTCAGGCATAGGCTCTGCTTGTGGGAAAGCACCAGCTTACCAAGCCCTGCACCCTGTCCTCCACCCGCCCACCCGTGTGGACACTGGGCACCGGAAGTGCTCCATGGTGCACACTTAGGCTCAGATAAAGAAGTTGTCTCTGCTTTCTCCGGAGACGACCAGAAATCACCTGGGTTAGGAACCAAAGCTCTGAGCAGCCAGAGATCCAGGCTACCAGGCAACCCCCAGCACCCCTGGTACTCCTCAAAGCCCACCAGGCCAATGGGGGCAACTCTGCAGGACTGCGCAAAAGCAACAGCAAATCCAACGGTGCCTCTGGGTGAGTCAGGAAGACAAAGTGGGCAAGCAGCCCAGGGGCTGGGAATGGGGCGGAGGGCCCAGGCTGTGGCCCTGCGCTGGCTCAGGCTCAGGCTGTACCTTCTGTGGGGCCTCTGGCAAGTCCTGCCCTCTGTGCCCCAGCTTCCCCTCTGAGCAGCACGGGTGCCTGACTGCAGAGGCTGGTCCAGCTAGGCCAACCCAGGCTGTCAGGGTGGCCGCCAGCATCCCCAGGGACCCAGGGGGGACCCAGAGCAAGGGTCTGCGTCGGCTCACCTGAACACACCAGCCTCAGAGACAGCAGCCAAGACAGGTGGATCCTCGTGGCTAGGGCGGGGCAGATAGGCAGGTGGTGGCCCCGTCCAGAGCTCGGGCTGTCTGGCCTGGATCAGGCCATCTGGTCTTTATGGGGCCTTCTCCAGCTGTGGCTGGGGTGGGGCAGGTGTGTCCCTCACTGTCTCCTGACTCCATCCCAACATGTGACATCACCCAAGGTGTGGCTGGAGCAGTAAATACTTCCACGAGCGCACCCCGCTTCTAAGCTCCCCGGCTGCCTGGGCCTGGTGCCCTGGGCCCTAGAGAGCCACTCAGTGCCCCCTTCACCAGCCCCCTGCACACACGCCTCCCCACCACGGCACCAGGGGCCAGCAGTGCTGCTATCTGCTTCTCCCTAGGGTGCATCACCCTCAGCTCAGCCACCATCGCAAAGGCCACAGGCCAGGTGCCAGAATGGCAGCTGTGTGCGTCTCACAGCTCTGGAGCTGGGAAGTCCAAGATCGAGGTAGCAGCAGGGCTGGTCCCTCCTGGGGCCTCTGTCCTTGGCATGGGGAAGGCATTTTCTCCCTGCATCCTCACACGGTCACCCCTGTGCGTGTCTGTGTCCTCATCTCCTCTTCTAATAAAGACACCAGTCAGGTTAGGTTAAGGCCCCTGTATAAACCACCTCTCTAAAAGCCCTGCCCCCAGACACAGTCTCACTCTGAGGTATTGGGGGTTGGAACTTCAACACAGGAATTAAGAGGAACACAATTCTGCCCCTAACACAGGGAGAGGGAGAAATGGGTCATTTTCCTGTGCTCAGGCCTGGGCATGACAGACGCAATCGCTGAGAGCCCCATGGGGGCAGGTATCCTTCTTCCTAAGATGGGACTGAAACTCACACCTGGAATCCATTCAGTCGGGAGACTGCTGGTCACATCTGGGCCCACAGGGCTCTGCTTCCATTAAACAAATAAATATTCACAATTACAAAATGCCAGAAACTTGTCCTTTCTTCCTGACTACAAGGATTCCAGGTGTGAGCTTTAGCCCCATTTTAAGGACAAGGAAACTGAAGGCCCAAGGTGGGAAGTGACTGGCAGGTGGGGGCTGGCCAGGTAAGGGCTGGCCATGCGAGGGCTGGCAGGTGGGGCCTGGCCAGGTAAGGGCTGCCAGGTGAGGGCTGCAAGGAGAGGGCTACCAGGTGGGGGCTGCCAGGTGGGGGCTGCCCTCTGCAGAGTGGGACTCTTCTGGCCAGCCTGGGGGTCTTCCTGACAGGTGTGGAATGGGCTCCCCCTGGTGCTATGGGCTCGTGCATGGCTCTCCCTTTGCAGGGGAACAGCTGCCATCCTCCTGGGGGACCCCTATGATGGGGACCCCCACAGCCCTGTGATGCACATCTGTGGCCTCACCCCTCCCCAGCCTGCCATGGGCTGACACATTGGCCAGGATTCCCAGGAACAACCTGGAGAATTCCACAAGATATGGCAGCAACCTGCCCAGATGTTGGCCTAAGGCCAGGCACAGTGGATCCCTCCAAGTCCCAGGCTTTGTTCTTCTGTGCCCCAGCCACCCACACGGGACCAAGGGACAGGAGGGGCAGCTGTGCTCTGGGCAGGCCTTCCACACTGATCATCCTGAATCCTCGCAGCCACCTCAGGACAAGGACTGATCATGATCCCCGCTTCCCAGACAGGGCAACTGAGGCTTCCTGGCCACCCTGTCTGCACTGTGTTCACCTCCCTCTGGGTGAGCAGAAAATGGAGCAGGAGTCAGACAGGGAATAGCACATCCGTAATAAGGAAGTCGGCAACACCCTGACTAGTCATTGACAGCCAGGCCCCAGGAAAGTTTGTTTGTTGTCTTTTTTGTTACTAAGGCTGGTCTCTCCAGGCGAGCTAAACAGTGGGTCAGATCTTTATTAGGGGTGTTACGCAGGAAGACGGCCCCCACAGATGTTCATGCTCCCATCCCAGGAACCTGCAGATATGTTAGCTCACACAGCAGAGGGGACCGTGCAGATGGGATTAAGTTGAAGATCTAGAGAAGGGGAGAGGGGAATGGGTTGCCCAGGTGGGTCTTCAATGTAATTATAGGGTTTTACGAGAGGGAGGCAGAAGCGTCAGAGGAAGCAAAGATGGTGAGGTAGGGACAGAGTAGAGACTGGAGTGACTCACTTTGAAGATGGGAAAAGAGGCCACAAGCCACGGAAGCTTCCAGAAGCTGATATAACAGACTACCACAGAATGGGTAATTTATAATGAACAGAAATTTATCTGGCTCATGGTCCTGGAGGACGGGAAGTCCATCGATCAAGGGTCCAGCTTCTGGCAAGAGCCTTACTGATGCATCGTCACATGACCGAAGGGCAAAGAGAGGGTGAGAGAGAGGGAAGGGGGGCGAACTCATCCTTTTATCGGGAACCCACTCCCAGGATAACTAACCCTTACTTCATTTGTGTTGCTATAAGGAATACCTGGGGGAGGCTGTGCTTCTATCTGGCGCCCAAACATCCCAAAGAGGGGACAAAAGAAATACTTAAGGCTGGGTAATTTATAAAGAAAAGGTTTATTTGGCTCATGGTTCTGGAGGCTGTACAAGAAGCGTGGTGCCAACGTCTGCATCTGGTGAGAGCTTCAGGCTGCCTCCACTCACGGTGGAAGGGAGAGAGGGGCCACCATGTGCAGAAATCCCACGGTGAGAGAGAAAGTGAGGAAGAGAGAGGAGAGATGCCAGGATCTTTTTAACAACCAGCTCTTGGGGGAATTTTCACAGGAGCCAACAGAGCAACAACTCATTCATTGCTTCAAGAACAGCATCAAGTCATTCATGAGGCATTCGCTCCCATGACCCAACACCTTCCATCAGATCCCCACCTCCAACACTGGAGATCAAATATTAACATGAGGGTTGGAGGGTCAAATATCCAAACTGTAGCACCGTGCTTGTGATAATGGCATTAATGCATTCATGAGGGCAGAGCCCTCGTGACCCAATTACCTCTTAAAGATCCCACCTCTCACCACTTTGCATTGGGGCTTAAGTTTCTAACACATGAAGCCACCACAGACAGTCCTCACCAGAATAATTGCCCGGTGGAGCCATAAGAGTGGACTGCCACCTCTGGGATGCCAGAACTGTGGAGCCACCAGTGTGCAGTACAAGCCTGGGGTAGCTACAGGCATGAGACTCCAATCCAAAGGAGCTGCAAAGCCATGGGGGCCAGGCCGCCCAAGGCTGCCCAATCCCCAGTGCAGTGTGCCCAGGAGGTGGTGTATGGAGTGAAAGATCATTCTAGAGTCTTAAGACTTAACTTCTGTCCTGCTGGATTTTAAACTTGCTTGGGTGCTATTACTCCTTTCTTCTTATCTATTTCTCCCTTTTGGAATGGGAATGTCTATTTTATGCCATCCCGTTGTATTTTGGAAACACTTAACTTGTTTTGATTTCACAGGCCCACAGCTAGAAAGGAACTTGCCTCAGCATAAATCATGCCTTGAGTCTCATTTATATCAAGTTAAATGAGACTTTGACTTTGAGTTTTTGCTGAAGTAAGTTGAGACTTTGGAGACTGTTGGGATAGAATCAATGTATTTGACATTGTGAGAAGAACATGAAATGGGGGGTCAGAGCAGAGTGCTATGGTGTGAATGTGTCCCTCAAAGTTCATGTGTTGGAAACTTAATCCCCAATGCAACGTGTTAGGCAGTGGGGTCTATTTGGAGGTGTTCAGGTCATGAGATTTCCACCCTCATCAATGGACTAATGTCATTATCATGAGAGTGGGTTTGTTATAAAAGCAAGTTCTGTCCTCTCCTGCTCCCTCCTGCTTTCTTGCCCTTCCACCTTCACCATAGGGCTGATGTACACAGGGAAGACCCTCACCAGTGCTGACACCTTGATATTGGACTTCCCAGTTCTAGAACTTTGAGAAATACATTTCCTTCTTTCTTTTTCTTGTTACAAATTTCCCAGTCTTTAGTATTCGGTTTTAGCAACACAAAATGAACAACAAAGATGGTGGGACTGTCGGTGGGGATGGCGATAATAGTAATGGTGGTGATGGTAACGGTGATAATGATGGTGATGGTGGTGGTGATGATTGTGGTGGTGGTGATGATGGTGGTGATGGTAAAGTTGGTGGTGGCAGTAATGGTAGTGATGGTGCTGATTATGGTGATAGTGGTGGTGGTGGCAGTTATGATGATGGTGATGGTGATGATGGTGGTGGTGATGACGGTGGCAGTGCTGGTTATGATGACAGTGATGATTGTGGTGGTGGTGATAGTGATGGTAGTGATGGTGTTGATGATGGTGGTAATGGTGGTGGTGGTGGTAGTTATGATGATGGTGGTGGTGGTGGCTATGATGACAGTGATATTGTGGTGGTGGTGATGGTGTTGATGGTGATGGTGCTGTTGGTAGTTATGATGATGGTGGTGGTGGTGGTGGTGGTGGTGGCAGTGGGGTCTATGATGATGGTGATATTGTGGTGGTGATAGTGGTGGTGGTGATGGTGTTGATGGTGTTCTTGGTGGTAGTGGTTATGATGAGGGTGATGGTGGTGGTGGTGGTGGCAGTGGTGGTGGTGATGTTGATGGTGATGGAAGGGGTAATGATGGTGCTGATGATGGTGTTATTGGTGGGGATAAGAGTGGTGGCAGTGGTTTTGCTAGCAGTATTGGTGGCAAAGGAGGTGGAGGAGAGTGTGTTGCAGTTTTTCCTGCCATGAGTCAGTAACAACTTGTGATTAAAGGCCCAACCTTCAGAATCCTACACTCTTGGGCTTGACTCTCAGCTCCAGCACTTATTCACTGCATGACCACGGCCACATGAGTCATCTGTTTGCCTCACTCACCTCACCAGTGGAGTGGGAATCACAGGACTCACATGAGGGGAATGCGGGGTTTGATAACCACCACAATGTGCTGAGCCCGGGAATGACATGAATGACTTACCCAAAATCACGAGTCTGCCAACCCCATCCCATACTTCCATCCCTGCTGGCTGTTTGATGTCTCCAGACTTTCACTATTTCTGTCCTGTTCTAGCTCTGTGACCTGTCATAACCCACCTGTTTGCCGCCTTTATACTCTTTCTTTTGCCCTTCTGCCTCAACTCAGGACACTCCTCCCAGCAACCTGCACCCCTTTTCCTCTTGTATGTCTTTCCCTGGAGACACCACTGTAGTTTGCAGAGCATCGCCTGCTCTTTGGCTGTGACTCCACGAAGTGATTAGTGTCAGACAGCTTCCATCCATAATGCTCACCTTTCCCCGACTCTTTTTGAAGACTACTTATGCCCCTGTATGTCCCAAAGACTTGGCCACTTATCTGCTCTCTTTGCCCTGAGGCTTTCCTTACCAAAACCTGCATCCCCACATCATGTATTAAGAAGAACACCCAAATTAGCCAAACATCCCTGCACCCCTTTGATTCCTTATCTCCTTCTCTCTACATCCAGTTGGTCTCTCAAGTTCTGCCCACCCAGAATCACCCCTGTATGCTCTGTTCCTGCTGCCTCATCTCAATGCAGGTTTTGCCCCAGCCAGTGATGCCACCTACTTCCATTGCACTGCACCACCATTTCCCCTGCTGCAGACGCTGACCCTCCAAGCCACACTCGCTCATGCCACTCTTGGCTCAAAGCCTTCCCTGGTGCTCCGTTTCCCACTAAAGAAGGTCAAACTCTAGTCATGCTGCATGCTTTGAGGTCATCATCCCTTTGCTCTGTGACTAGAGATGAAAACCCAAATCCAGAGTACTGGTTCTAATCCCAGCTCTGCCACTTGCTAGCTGTGTGACCTTGGGAAAGCTATTTAACTTTCCTGTGCCTCAACGTCCTTATCTGTAATTTGGGCCTCATAATAGCACCTACCTCATAAGGTATGGGGGAGGATCAGGCAGGTTTAATACACACAAATCCTTTAAAGTTGTACCTGGTGCCTGGCACGCACTAGGTAAGTGTTTACCATTTTCATCATCAGAACTCAAGCTCTCTGTCTGGCTCAGGTTTATTTTGAGGATGTCAAGGGCCACATTCTCACTGACCCCCTTGGTGGTGGGAAGGTGAGGGTGGGTTGTCGTCCTGGACCTCCCCTTTTCCAGGCTGGGCCAGCAGCTGCTCCATGTTCCCAGCACTTGGCTCAGATCATGGCGTTGCAGCATCATGATCTGGGCAGGTTTCTGCCTCCTCCCCTGGACCACAGGCTCTGGACCAGCCCATCCAAGGCTCTCAGGCCCCACACATGCACCCTACGGGTGAGTGCTTTCAGCCTGATGCACTGGAGTCTTCCAACAGCATGGCCAAGCAGCGTCAGAGTTTTCGTGGTGGTGATGGCAATGCACAGCCTTGGCCCCTGAGTCACCCCAGCGGCTGGTGAGTCACAGCCTCTCCACAGGGCCAGCCGGGCCTTGAGCTCAGTAGCCCTGGCTGCACCCCACCTTATTTCTCAGGCTCCCAGCCATGCACCTGGCTGTGAGCACACACTCAGGGGACTCTGGACCCTGGCGATGCCATAGAAGAGTCAGGCCAGGCAGTGGGGCCGTTGACACAGGCAGTAGGATCTGTCCCTTTCCCTGTGGCTGAGGGGGTGGCTGGGGGTGGAGAGTGAGAGGCAGCCATGAGACTGACTGCCCAAGGGCCTTGAAGCCGTGGCAGCACACCCCATGCCTCACCTTCTCCTGTACAGTTAGGAAGCTTTTCTCTGTCTCCCTCCTGGGAGCCACCATCCCCCAGGTTCCCCTCTACTCCCAGTCGCCCATCCAGACACCCCTGAGCTTCCTAGAGCTCTAACCATCTTCTCCACAGTCCGGTCCCATTGCCTAGAAGTGGAAGGGCATGCAGAGGCTGAAAAGCAGAATGATGGGGCACCAGCCAGTGCTCCAGCCCCGGCACAGGCACTCGCTGTCTATGTGCTTTCTCTGCCTCTGTTTCCTCATCTGCAAAACGACAGCGTCTCTATTTTGATGCTCGTTGTGAGGAACAATGAGATATTTATAAAGCCCTTAGAACAAAGCCTGGCTCAGTCAGTGCTAAAGATGTGTTAATTACTATGATATGATTGTACCTTAAGTCCTCCTATAGACGTTCCTCTCTTTGCCTTCCCTGCCTGCCTGCTCTGTCTCTTCTCTCCTCACCTCTCCTTCCCTTGCTTCTCACTCTCCCTGCATCCCCTGCTAAGCCCCTCCCCTTCCTGTCACCCCCAGTCCTTTGTCGCTTCCCTCCACCATCTTGGCCTCCAACTCTCCCTCCCAAGATGTGTCTCAGGATCATTCCCTCCAGGGTGTTGCCCAACCACCTTCAACCAAAGCAGCTATAATTTTCTCCTGCTCCAAGCCGTATGCCCTCGGCACCTCGCCATGGACCCGACTGTCAGCCAAGACCCTCTGGTGCCATAGCCCCACAGGCTACAGGGGATGTGCCAGCCCTGAATCCACCTCATGACCCACCTGTCCCCTCCCCACCCCTGCTGCCTCTGCCCAGGCTCAGGCCCCTCCATCTCTGTTTGGACCAGGTCCCAGTCTACCCCTGGTCTCCTTGCCTCCCCCACCCACTCCCCTCCCATCCTAGGCTGCAGGGCACCTCTGGCCACTTGGCTGCCATGCTCAGCTGCAAAGGCCCTTCCCATCAGTCATGAGCACCAGATGCCGTTGTCTTCAGTCACACATCCGGGGCCCTCAAGGACCCGGCTTCTCTCTGTCTTGGTGCATGTTTTGAATGCGTTGTTGTTGCTGCCCCAGTTTGTGTTTTTCGCCACTTAAAAGTGAAGCATAACACCTGAGCAGATGGTGCCTGCAACGCCCTTACCTCAAGTGTGTAGTTCCCTGAATTCTTGCACAGGAATATGTGAGGTCAGCCGAGAGAAAGGACAAGAGAGAGAGAGACCCAAGTTCAGGCAAGTAAGTTTATTGAACCTGCCGGCTGCTCCATTACAGACAGACGAGGCAGCCCTGAGCTTATGATATGGGGGAGAGAGACCCTGGGGTGTTTGTTGGTTAACTCTGCCACATATCACCTTGTGACGTTTATGCTACCAGAGGGTGTAGGTAAAGTTTATGCTTCCCACGACCTCCCCCTGTGCGGTCCCAATGGTTTGTAATTGGGATTTGCTTTATAGCAGCAAGGTCTGATAGGTAAAGTCTGCTGGCTTCACCGTGGCGTCTAGATAAGGGCTTAGAAATGTAGAGGCTTGGGGCAGCACAGAGAGGAGTTGCAGAGTGGGGAGGGGCAGGCAGCACCAAGAAGCTGCTTGGGGCAGTTTGTCCCTAACAGTATACACCTATGCGACCACTCCTAGGTTCCCTTGTGCCACCCCCACCTGGAGTAACCACCGTTCTGACTTCCGTGGCTAGCTGATGGTCTTTTCTGCTTCTGACTTTTATATCAGTGGAATCACACAGGGTGCCCTCTGTCACATGCTCAGCGTCCTCTCTGCAGGGTGCATCCACGCTGACGTGTGTGTCGGTACCGTGTTCTTTTTCTGTTGCCGAGTAGCATTCCATTTGATGAATATCCACAACTTATTATCTTGTCTTCTGTCAACGGACAGTTGTGTCATTTCCAGATTGGGGATGAACACACTTACAAAAGTCTCTTTGTGGACACACGTTTTCACTTCCCCTGGCTGTGTACCTAAGGGCAGAATTGCTGGACATGGAAGGCACCTGTTGAGCTTGGGTTGATGTGGCCACACCGTCCCTAAAGCGGCCCTACTGTGCTGCTCTCCCCACAGCAAAGCAGAGTGCTCCAGCTGCTCTATGACACTCTATGACGCTTGGGAGCGGCAGCTGGCAGGGGAACTGTGAGGGCTTCCTTCGCCACTCACTGGATGGGCCCTGGGCCCGTGCCAGGTGCAGAGGCAGAGAGACAGGGTTGCCAGACTTAGCAAAAGTGAAGAGACACAGGACACCCCATTAATTTTGAATTTTTAAAATATTGCATGAGACATGCTTGTACTAATAATTATTTGTTGTTCATCTGAAATTCAACTTTGCCTGGGCACCCCGTCTGATGGGGCAGGGTTCTGAGAGGCCATCGGGGACCCCCTTCCTTACACCCTCACAGGAGAGGGCTCGAAAGCTCCTTAATGGGCAGGTCAGACTCTAACACAGGCAGAGAGAGCCCTGGGACTCTGTGGGACTCTGGCTTTGCGTCTGGCGCACCCACCACCCCCACAGGCTTCTCACTTGGGCCAGTCCCCCATTGCCCCTCTCAGCCTGAGCCTCCTTTGCCGCAGGCCCAGGTCCAGGGGCCCAGGGGTTTGCTTTTCCTCTGGGGGGCTGCACTGGCCTCCCTGCGCACGGCCACGTCACACTCCTCCGTTAGTGCCAAGGCCACAGGATGACTTCAAGCCTTTGAAAGAGTAGAACAGACACAGGCAAGGCTGTCGGAACAGACAGGGCCTCCTGGGGGACTTTAATGAAGGAAGGCTCATAATCTGATTTATGTTTTACAGTCACATGGGCAATAAATCTGTAGTTTGGGGGAAAAAAATAAAAGGCTGTGTTTCTTTCGTTTTCATTGACCCATATCCCTGATCCAGGAGCCCCCAGAGGAGGAAATCCCACCCCTCATTCCAGGTCAAGAGACCCTTCCTGAGAGCAGGTGTCGCCCTGAGGCCCTGAGGAGGAAGTCCCTACCTGGAAGGTGCCACAGGTGAAAAACACCACCTGTGACCTCTGACCAGGGTCCGTGGATGGTGCTAGGCCCCCGCCCTGCCTGCACCTTCACCCCATGTGGGCAGCAGGCTGCTGCCAGGGAGGAGGCCTGACCCAGGAGGCCAGAGATGGGAACTTGTGGGGTGCCACCTGCAAAACTAGGGAAGCTGTGGGCCTCCAAGAGCTCTGGGGACCATCTCAGAAAGACGTCACATCCAGAGAGCTCTGGAACATTCCAGAATCCAGCCAGGGTGCTCCTTTGAATTTTTTGGTCTGGGTCTTCCAAGGAGCAGCGAGTAGGCTGCAGGGCAGCTAAGAGGGGCCATGTTTCTGGTGGAATGGGGACCACCGCTCCCCACTGGCAGGTGGAGTGGGGAGAGGGCAGGACTACAGGGGACAGGGCAGTGCCCCACATTGGGGACAGGCTGTGGGAGGGGCAGCAGGGGCCCTGGCCTGCAGGCAGTGGTTTCCGTCCTTCCCATCTCAGGTGACTTAATGCTTCAAATAGTGGAATAAAGGCACACACCTCTTCCCAGGCACTCGCCAGGGCAGCTGCCGCCAGCGGTCAGGCGTACTGACTTCTTATCCTTTCCATGTTCCTTTATGGGAATGCAATCACATAAGGGTAAGGAGTCTAATTTATTTTCAATTTTGCTCCAAATTTCACACATTATGTACATGGGTCACTTAATGCACATCTTGGAGAACTTATTTTAAAATTGCTGACCATTGGGCTGGCTGATGATAATTTATTTAACTAGTCTCCTACCGATGGATGTTTTGGTGGTTTTCTGTCTTTTGCCCTTTCCAACAACACTGCAACCAATAAGTCAATTTTCCATAATTCACGTGTGAGAGTAAGTCTGGGAGATGTTCTGGGGCATGCCTGCTGGTTCAATGAATCTACAAAAACAATTCTTAGAACTAGTAAGTTTAGCAGTGTCACAAGACTAACACACAAAACTCAATGATGTTTTATATACTAACAATGAATAAGAGGAAATAGAAATGAAAGGCATAATACTTTTTGCAGTTACTCCAAAGGAAATAAAAAAAGAACATGTACAGCATCTGTATGCTGAAAATTATAAAATGCTATTGAAAATTATAAAATGCTCTTGAAATAAGTAAAAAAAAAAAAAAAAAAACCTAAATCGATGGAGATATAGGCTGTCAGTGGATTGGAAGACTCAACATAGGAAAGGTGTCAGTTCTCTCCAACTTGACATACTTTTAATGCAATCCCTATCAAAAGCCCAGGAAAAGCTGTTCTTCGTATAGATGAGATTATTCTAAAATGTATATGAAAAGGCAAAGGAACTAGAATAGCTAAAATAACTTTTAAAAAATGGAAGGAATTGTTCTATCTAGTTTCAAGACTTACTATATAGCTACTGTAATGAAGACTGTGGTCCTGGCAGAGAAACAGACCCATGGATGGAACAGAACAGCGAGCCTAGAAACAGCCCCTCACAGTGCAGCCGGTGGATACTTGGCAGAGGTAAAAAGCAATTTAATGGAGGAAGGAGAGTCATATTAACAAGTGCTGCCAGTGGACACCTGGCAGAGGTAAAAAGCAATTTAATGGAGGAAGGAGAGTCATATTAACAAGTACAGCTGGTGGATACCTGGCAGAGGTAAAAAGCAATTTAATGGAGGAAGGAGAGTCATATTAACAGCTGTACTGAAACAATCGGATATCCATAGGTAACCTCGACCTAAACTACTTATAGAAAAATGAACTCAAAATAGCTTCTAGATTTAAATGGGAAATGCTGAACTATTGAAATATTTGCAAACCACATATCTGGCAAAGAGCTAATACCTAGAATGCAGCTCTGTCTTAATCTGTTTTCTGTTGTTTATAACAGAATACCTGAAACTGGGTAATTTATAAAGAAAAAGAATTCCTGTCCAGGTGCAGTGGCTCATGCCTGTAATCCCAGCAATTTGGGAGGCCGAGGCGGGTGGATCACCTGAGGTCAGGAGTTCGAGACCAGCCTGGCCAACATGGAGAAACCCCGTCTCTACTAAAAATACACAAATTAGCCGGGTGTGGTGGTGCACACCTGTAGTCCCAGCTACTCGGGAGGCTGAGGCAGGAGAATCACTTGAACCCGGGAGGCGGAGGTTGCAGTGAGCCGAGATCGTGCCATTGCACTCCAGCCTGCGCAACAAGAGCAAAACTCCATCTCAAAAAAAAAAAAAAAGAATTCCTTTCTTAAGTTATGGAGGCTTCGATGTCTAAGGGTAAGGGGCCGCATCTGGTGAGGGCCTTCTGGCTGGTGGGGACTCTCTATAGGGTCCCAAAGGAGTGCAGGGCATCCCAGGGAGGGCGAGGGGGCTAAGTGTGCTTCTGTGCTAGTTCAATTTTCTCTTCTTATAAAGCCACCAGTCCCATTCCATGATAACTCACTAATTCATTAACCCATTAATCTAGTAATCCATTAACCCATGAATGGGTTAATCCATTCAAGAGAGCCTAGCACTTGTGATCCAATCACCTCTTAAAGGCCCCCTGCTCTGTACTGCCTCAATGGAGATTACATGAGTTTTGGAGGGGACAAACATTGAAACCATAGCGAGCTCTATATTCTAGATACTAGCTCTTATATATACTCTCTAAACCCAAGAGAAAAAAAAAATCTCAATTCAATTAGAAAATTGTCAGAAAAAGAAACATGAAAAACTCTTCACTGAAGAGGAAATACAGAGAACAAGCCAATGAAGAGATGTCAACAGAATTAGCCATTAGGGAAAAAGGCAAATCAAAACTGCAATAAGATCCTACTACACACCTATCAGAATGGCTAAAATAAAATAGCGACCTCACCAAATGCTGGTGAAGAAGTGGAGAGACTGGATGGCTCATTCATCGCTGGTGGGAATGTGAAACGGTACAACTACTCTGGAAAACAGCTTGGCATTTTCTTTAAAAACAAAGTACACGAGCCAGGCGTGTGGTTCACGCCTGTAATCCCAGCTCCTATTTAAGATAGAGTTGCTCTGGTTCACGCACCTC
This sequence comes from Pan troglodytes, assembly GCF_028858775.2. Lineage (NCBI taxonomy): Eukaryota > Metazoa > Chordata > Mammalia > Primates > Hominidae > Pan > Pan troglodytes. Next base: position 153,297,945 of record NC_072405.2, read on the forward strand.
TGACATAGGAAGTTGCAAAGACTGTCCAGAGAGATCCCAGTTCCCCCAGTGGTTACATCTTCCATTCTATAGTAAAATGTGATAATCAGGAAATCGACATGATACAATGTGCTCGGAGTTCCAGGAACTCCACGCCTGTGTCATTCCTGCAGCCATCACCCCATTCAATATGCAGAGCCCTTCCACCACTGCAGACACCCTACCTTGTGCTACACCTTTGTGGACATGGCTGCCCTCCTCGCACACCACTAACTCTTGGCAACTTCTCAACTGTCCTCCATCACTACAGTTTTGTCATGTTGGGAAGGTTACTTACATGGAGCCATAGTTTGTGGCATTTGAGATGGAGATTTTATGTCCTTGGGAGCTTGACCTTTTAACCATATGGCAGTACTTCCTTTTGGTCTCCACCTTCGGGGAAGAGGAATTTTAGGATTCATGTCATAATTAGCTCTAAAAATCATATTAAACAGTTAAAAGCCTTTGCAAGCTCAAAGTTAACTACTCAAGACTCCTTCTGGGAAGAGAACTGGATACTGCCTTGTGCTGTAGCTCAGTAGCCAAGGCTTTGCACTTTCACAGTGGCGGTTGGGGTTCAATTCCCCCATAAGAAATAAGTCATTTCTGGTTTGATATCTTGTCTATTCTCTTCTCCTCTGCAGAACGTCTTAAATTTTCCTTTCTCTAAGCACCTGGGTGGTTACCTTTGGTAAGTTCAAAAGCCAGAAATATCGGCCTTTTGGCATAAGAAATTCTAAAAGTGAGAGGTGACAGTGTGCTGGCAGTCCTCACAGCCCTCGCTCGCTCTTGGCGCCTCCTCTGCCTGGGCTCCCACTTTGGCGGCACTTGAGGAGCCCTTCAGCCCACCACTGCACTGTGGGAGCCCCCTTCTGGGCTGGCCAAGGCCGAAGCTGCCTCCCTCAGCTTGCAGGGAGGTGTAGAGGGAGAGGCACGAGCGGGAACCGGTGCTGTGCCGCGCTTGCAGGCCAGCTGGAGTTCCGGGTGGGCGTGGGCTTGGCAGCCCCGCACTCGGAGCAGACGGCCGGCCCTGCCGGCCCTGGGCAGTGAGGGACTTGGCACCCGGGCCAGCGGCTGCGGAGGGTGTACTGGGTCCCCCAGCAGTGCCAGCCCACCGGTGCTGCACTCGATTTCTCCCCGGGCCTTAGCTGCCTTCCCGCAGGGCAAGCCTCGGGACCTGCAGCCCGCCATGCCTGAGCCTTCCCCCGCCTCCGTGGGCTCCTGTGCAGCCCGAGCCTCCCCGACGACTGCCACCCCCTGCTCCACGGCGCCCAGTCCCATCGACCGCCCAAAGGCTGAGGAGTGCAAGCGCACAGTGCGGGACTGGCAGGCAGCTGCACCTGCAGCCCCGGTGCGGGATCCACTGGGTGAAGCCAGCTGGGCTCTTGAGTCTGGTGGGGCCTTGGAGAACCTTTATGTCTAGCTCAGGGATTGTAAATACACCAATCGGCACTCTGTATCTAGCTCAAGGTTTGTAACACACCAATCAGCACCCTGTGTTTAGCTCAAGGTTTGTGAATGCACCAATCGATGCTCTGTATCTAGCTGCTCTGGTGGGGCCTTGGAGAGCCTTTATATCTAGCTCAGGGATTGTAAATACACCAATCGGCACTCTGTATCTGGCTCAAGGTTTGTAAACACACCAATCAGCACCCTGTGTTTAGCTCAAGGTTTGTGAGTGCACCAATCGACACTCTGTATCTAGCTGCTCTGGTGGGGCCTTGGAGAACCTGTGTGTCCAAACTCTGTATCTAACTGATCTGATGGGGAAGTGGAGAACCTTTGTATCTAGCTCAGGGATTGTAAATGAACCAATCAGCGCCCTGTCAAAACAGGCCACTGGGCTCTACCAATCAGCAGGATGTGGGTGGGGCCAGATAAGGGACTAAAAGCAGGCTGCCCGAGCCAGCAGTGGCAACCCGCTGGGGTCCCCTTCCACACTGTGGAAGCTTTGTTTTTTTGTTCTTTGCAATAAATCTTGGTATTGCTCACTCTTTGGGTCCACACTGCTTTTATGAGCTGTAATACTTACTGCGAAGATCTGCAGCTTCACTCCTAAAGCCAGCGAGACCATGAGCCCACCAGGAGGAACGAACAACTCCAGACGCGCCACCTTAAGAGCTGTAACACTCACCGTGAAGGTCTGCAGCTTCACTCCTGAGCCAGCGAGACCACGAACCCACCAGAAGGAAGAAACTCCCAACACATCCGAACATCAGAAGGAACAAACTCCAGATGCGCCACCCTAAGAGCTGTAACACTCACTGCGAGGGTCTGCGGCTTCATTCTTGAAGTCAGTGAGACCAAGAACCCACCAATTCCGGACACGAAAGGACTTTCATATTAAAGAGTGCTATGGTTAAAATCAGTTTAATTAAAAGTGGATATTCAAGCTCTAACAGCCTGGACTCCCTGGGAAAAACAGGAGGCACCAGAGAACCCTTTGCTGGCCCTGTTCTTCCAAGTGCTCCACCCTAAAGCTGGTAATCCAATTAAAAAACTTAAAAACTGGCAAATGAAAAATCTTATAACCCCTGTGGTGATCTGCTTCTGTCTTTCTGTGTAGCTACGTATGTGTTGTGTGTAATGTTTATATTTTTAAAAACTAATTAATTGGCTTAAACAAAAATAAGCACTTATATCAAATATTTTGAAACCAAAATAAAAACTGTAATGTCTTTTAGTTCATGTAACTTTAGAAATCTTTGGGAAATAAAAACAGCTTTAATAATTGTTGATAAAACCATTTAGTCTAAAGTATGCAGGTCAGATATTAAGTTGGCTAAATGCTTTGAGGTTGTAAACTGCTTCTTTAACTTTTAAAATTTGTTCAATTTACTTACCTTAAAGCCATTAGATTCTAGATAAGGCCTGGGGGGACATGTAGAATTAGCCATGCTCCCTAGCTGTACAAAGATTATAAAGAAAGAAATGTTATATGAGAAAGGATCTTGTATGGTAAATTCTTGTCCTAAAGTAAAATAACTGGTTGTTTAAAAGGAGGGATGTTTACAGCAAGTCAGAAAGTCGAAAAATGCCTCGTGGTCTGTGTAAGTCGTGAAAGGATTTGTGAAAGGGAATTTGTGCGAGAAATGTTCTACAATTCAAAGGTGGTTGGGCTTCTTAAATGCTTCGTAAAATGCCACCATGACGCTTACCGTACAATTTGCCTGCTTCAGTAGGATAAGGCCTGGGGACATGTGGAGTTAGTCACGTCCCTAGCTATGCTGGAGAGTCAGCCCTTATCTGTACTTCTGCCTGGTATGTCCTAGGCTAGGCTTCACATCTAGTAGACAATTAAAATTGCTCACTAACCAGCGTTTTCACCAAAAGTAAGCGTCGCTAAAAGTTAACATTGTAACACGTAATTGAGACTATTGAAAAAAACAGCTTTACATGTAAGGTGTGTAAGGAAAGTAGAATGTACTTTTGGTACAAGGTTATAAGAAGGCATGGGAATGTGAATTTTTTTGCTTAAAGCGATAAAGAATTGTAAGTTAGTAGAATAAAGGTAAAGGTTTGAACAGTCGTGGAAAGTTTGTAAAAACTTAATTGTAAAAGAGATTTTGTGTGTGTACACTGGCTAAATTAAAGGGATATTATTCCGTTTTTATATAAATTAAACATTGGAATAAAAGCACAACAGGTTTTTCTTAGAGCAAAAAAACTGCTTATAATCTGCTCTTTAACAAAAATTTGTAAAAGGTTATAAAAGGTTTATGAGAATCTTACCTTATGGTCAAACTGATTAAGATTGGACATATTTTTATAAATAAAACCTTATTTATAAGGTTTTATTAAGAATTGGGTTTGGCATCAATAGTGCACTAATGCAACAGTGACATTTGGCTTATTTTGGTACAAAAATCCTACAGGAAGCCCTGTCCTGTATGGTTTTATCTGGGCAGTATTTGTATAAATGTGTTATTGGTATATATTCCAAAATTATGGGCAACTCCTATAATCCAGATATGACAGTGTACATTAGCAGTAATAATTATAATCGTTACCTAAAATCATTGTATACCATAGTGGTAACAAATTTCCTTGTCAATTGTTTATTTGACTGTGGCTGCCCTAAAACATTTTGTTGGCCACAGACAATTGTTACCTTGTTTTAGTCCTCTTTAAAAGGTGGTTTAAAATCAATTATAGAACTCTAACAGGCTTTTGTTGTTGTTGTTGTTGTTGTTGTTTGTTTGTTTTTCTGAGACAGAATCTTACTCTATTGCCCAGGCTGGAGTACAGTGGCGTGATCTCAGCTCACCGCAACCTCTGCCTCCCAGGTTCAAGCAATTCTCCTGCCTCAGCCTCCTGAGTATCTGGGATTAGAGGCATGCACCACCACGCCTCACTAATTTTTTTTTGTGTGTATTTTTTGTACAGATAGAGTTTCACCATGTTGGACAGTCTGGTCTTGAACTCTTGACCTCAAGTGATCCCCCTGCCTCAGCCTCCCAGAGTGCTGGGATTACAGGTGTGAGCCACCATGCCTGGCCTAACAGGCATTCTTAAATGTAGGTTTTCTAATAACTTTGGAAATTGTAACATCAGAATAGAGGAAAAACTTGCAGGACTCTCATGGAGAGCTAAAATGTTCATAAATATCAAGCAAAACAGGAGTTAACTAAATTCACTAAACCAATAAAAAAACGGAAGTAATCTTTTAAACTTTGCTTAAAACATTGCTGATCCTTTGTTTTGTTTTTCAAAGTCAAGGAAACTTTTCTTTTGAGCTATTTACAGCTTTTAACAGTTAAGTATGTATCCATCTATAAACAAAATGTGGAGCATATTTGTTTCTCTCTACCTAATTTCTCCAGAATTTGTAAACTAGTTGTGAGTATTCTTAACTTATGGCAATATAGTTATTTGCATAGGTGCAATAAGAATCTGTTTTCTTTTGTAACAGGACACAATGGGAGAAATTGGTGATTTTTGTCAAGGCTTTGACTGGAATAGTGTGTTTTCCTTTAGGGAATTAAACTTGACTTACAGAGCCAATAAAATCTCTTTAGGGAACTGACCTTATACCTTTCCAAAACAGTCCCTGTGCAGGGTTTCTAACCTGTGGTGAGTAAAGAATGTCACTTTCTGACAGGTCCAGGAGCCCCAGGTTATCTTGGGACATCAAGAGGAAAAAAAATTTACCTAACTCATAGATATCCAAAGGTACAAACCCATGGCTGGGCTTGGCTTTAAAAAAGTCTTATCTGAGATTCCTTATGAAACAGAGTTCCATCAAAGCCAATTTAAAAACAGCTTATGTGAAAAATAATTATTCTTGCTGCACTTTATACAAATAATCAGGTCAAATATAATAAAGCAAATCAGTCTTACCATAATTTGTCTTTAGTAAAAATGGAAAACTGGAGAGAGAAATATTATGTTTCAAGAACTGTGGTGCACTTGTTGTTAAATTCTAGTCTTATCTGTTGTTTTTAAGTTTGTTTCTGCAATTTAGGCTAACCCTGCTTATTCCTGTGAATCAACCAGTGATCTCTGACTGCTGCTCAGAAGGAACAAGAGGTATTGGGGAACCTGCCCCGATATTCACATAGGTTCTTTTCTATTTTCCCTAAGCATCAGCCGGCTTGAGAAATAAAGGGACAGAGTACAAAAGAGAGAAATTTTAAAGCTGGGCATCCGGGGGAGACATCACATATCGATAGGTTCCATGATGCCCCACAAGCCGCAAAAACCAGCAAGTTTTTATTAGGGATTTTCAAAAGGGGAGGGAGTGCGCGAATAGGTGTGGGTCACAGACATCAAGTACTTTACAAGGTAATAGAATATCACAAGGCAAATGGAGGCAGGACGAGACCACAGGACCACAGGACCGAGGCAAAATTAAAATTGCTAATGAAGTTTCGGGCACCATTGTCATTGATAACATCTTATCAGGAGACAGGGTTTTGAGAGCAACCGGTCTGACCAAAATTATTAGGTGGGAATTTCCTCTTCCAAATAAGCCTGGGAGTGCTATGGGAGACTGGAGTCTATTTCATCTCTGCAGTTTCAACCATAAGAGACAGGCACACCTGGGGGGGCCGTTCATAGGCCTATACCTCCGGGCGCGTATTCTTTTTCTCAGGGATGTTCCTTGCTGAGAAAAAGAATTCAGCGATATTTCTCCCATTTGCTTTTGAAAGAAGAGAAATATGGCTCTGTTCTGCCCAGCTCACCAGCAGTCAGAGTTTAGGGTTATCTCTCTTATTCCCTGAACAATTGCTGTTATCCTGTTCTTTTTTCAAGATGCCCACATTTCATATTGCTCAAACACACATGCTGTACAATTTGTGCAGTTAATGCAATTATTACAAGGTCCTGAGGCGACATACATCCTCCTCAGCTGACAGGATTGAGAGATTAAAGTAGACAGGCATAGGAAATCACTAGGGTATTGATTGGGGAAGTGATAAGTGTCCATGAAATCTTTACAATTTATGTTTAGAGATTGCAGTAAAGGCAGGCATAAGAAATTATAAAAGTATTAATTTTATAAAAACTAATAAATGTCCATGAAATCTTCACAATCCACGTTCTTCTGCCATGGCTTCAGCCAGTCCCTCCATTTTGGGTCCCTGACTTCCCACAACAAAGAGGGATGGGCAGTGTAAAAATCTGAATTGGTATTCTAATTCTGGGCACATGACAATCAGCTAACAACCCCATACCAGCTTAGTTCCAACAGTTGCCCAGTTCATGAAAAGCCTTCTAATTATGTTTACTTGGAATAACTGTACTTATTTTGCTTTACTCTTGGGGAATATATTGCTGTTATACTCTTTGTGTAGAAATACAGGACAAGCTTACTGAATGTTTTCTTAAATTAAACACATATTAATCTTCCAGATATCACCTTTCGTCAAAACTCAAGAGTTATTAATGGACTTACCACACTGATGCTTTCTGACTGAGCTCCTCTCTACCCTGATTGCAAGAGACCTTCATAGTTAGAGAGGAATATCACCCCTATTCAGCCTGAAGAAGTTACAGAAGATGGATCTCCATCCCTCTGCAACCTTTAGGAATAAGTGTTCTCTTATAAAAGGAAGGGGGGAAATATCAGAGGCATGCGAACCAGAGCAACTCCATCTTAAACAGGAACTGGGTCAAATGAGGCTAAAGCCTACTGGGCTGCATTCCCAGATGTTTAAGGCATACTAAGTCACAGGATGAGATAGGAGGTCAGCACAAAATACAGGTCACAAAGACTTTGCTGATAAAACAGTTTGCAGTAAAGGAGCCAGCCAAAACCCACCAAAACCAAAATGGCCATGAGAGTGACCTCTGGTCATCCTCACTGCTACACTCCCATCAGTGCCATAACAGTTTATAAATGCCATGGCAATGTCAGGAAGTTACCCCATACAGTTTGAAAAGAGGAGGCACGAATAATCCACCCCCTTGTTTAGCATATCAGGAAATAACCATGAAAATGGGCAGCCAGCAGCCCTCAGGGTGGCTCTATGGAGTAGCCATTCTTTTATTCCTTTACTTTCTTTTTTTTTTTTTTTTTTTTTTTTTTTTTTTTTTTTTTTTTTTGAGGTGGAGTCTTGCTCTGTCACCCAGACTGGGGTGCAGTGGCGCGATCTCGGCTCACTGCAAGCTCCGCCTCCCGGGTTCACACCATTCTCCTGCCTCAGCCTCCCGAGTAGCTGGGACTACAGGCACCTGCCACCATGCCTGGCTAATTTTTTGTATTTTTAGTAGATATGGGATTTCACCGTGTTAGCCAGGATGGTCTTGATCTCCTGACCGCGTGATCCACCTGCCTTGGCCTCCCAAAGTGCTGGGATTACAGGTGTGAGCCACCGCGCCCAGCCTCCTTTACTTTCTTAATCAACTTGCTTTCACTTTGCACTGTGGACTCATCCCAAATTCTTTCTTGCTCTAGATCTAAGAACCCTCTCGGGATCTGGACTGGGGCCCCTTTTCTGTAACACCTGAGATTGCACAGAAATCGTCAAATCAGGTTTAGCCTAAAGCCACGTCTTTACATATTTTAAGTTCGGCCTAAAAGTTTTTCTGTACATCATGAACTGTAACAGGTGGAGGTGTAAACAGACCATAGCCTACACTTGTGCCAGTCACTGAGTTTTGGCCAACCAAATGTAGCCAACTGTTCAAACCATGTGCAAATAAGGCAAGCACCAAGCTGTAACCCTCCAGCTGTTTCTGTGTCTCACTTCCATTTTCTGTAAGTCACTTTCTTTTTTCTGTCCATAAATCTTCCACCCCGTGGCTGCACTGGAGTCTCTGAGCCTACTCTGACTGGAAGCTTGCTGGATTCTCAAATTGTTCATTGCTCAATTAAATTTTATTTGGCTGAAGTTTTTATTTTGTCAATATTTCAAAGTAAAATGTTTCTCTAAAATCAGAGCTATTTGTAGAAATACAAATAAAAATGGAAAACTTTTTTCTTCTGTCAGTTTTTGTTAGCTTTTTATTAATAATTTATTCAATTTAGCTAAATTTCCAATTTTGGGGCATACAGTTGTAAAATTTTCTTATGTTTTAAATCTCCATTGGTCTTTATTTTTTTCCATTGCCAATACTAGTTATTTTAAATGTTTTTCTCTTTACTAGCGATAAAAGAAAAACTTCAGGCTGGGCACGGTGGCACACGCCTGTAATCTCAGCACTTTGGGAGGCCAAGGTGGGTGGATCACGAGGTCGAGAGATTGAGACCATCCTGGCCAACATGGTGAAACTCCGTCTCTGCTAAAAATACAAAAACTAGCCAGGCATTGTGGTCCCAGCTACTTGGGAGGCTGAGGCAGGAGAATCACTTGAACCTGGGAGGTGGAGGTTGCAGTGAGCTGAGATGGTGCCGCTGCACTCCAGCCTGCCAACAGAGCAAGACTCTGTCTGAAAAAAAAAAAGAAAAACTTCAGCCAGATTAAATATAAAGGAGTTTAATTGAGCAATGAACGGTTTGAAAATTGGGCAGCCCCCAGAATCACAGCAGATTCACAGAGACCCCAGTGCAGCCACGTGGTGGAAGAAGATTTATAGACAAAAAAAGGAAATGACATATAGAAATTGACAGTGAGGTACAGTACAGCTGGATGGGTTACAGGCTGGCATTGGCCTGATTTGAACACAGTTTGAACACTTGGCAGTCAGAGTGGTTGAAGTATGGCCACTGGGATTGACCAAGATTCAGTTATTGTTATAGGTGAATACTCCTAAGTTAGGTTTCCAATTTTGTTTGACTATTAAGCTAGGTTACAATCACCCACAAGAACTCAGATATAGAAGTACAGAGTCCTTCTCAGGTCATATTTAGTTTGCTTTAACATTAGTCTCACCAGAGTTATCCACGGTACTAGCTTTTCCAAAGAAATAACTAATTTATTGATCTTATCTAATGCATACATAGTTTCTATATCATTGTTGGATATAAAATGCTCCAGGAATAAATGCACAGTGCCTCAAAGTAAAAGCAGCACTCTGGCAAAAGTTTAATCCTCTTAGCAAGGCAATTTACTTCTGCAGAAGGGCGTCACTCGTGTCAATCAAGATGGCAAGTGCACACAGAACAAAGGAGACCAGGGGGTTTATCCTGAACGTGGCCCCTATCTCTGTGTCACTCCCCCATTGACTGGGGTTGGACTGCACAATCTGAGCTGACCCGATTGGCTACTTGTACATATTTTTCTAAATATAGAAGGGGAGGGGGATGTGAGGTACAGAGGCGTGAGACGTGCAGTTTCGGGGGAACAATGCGTGCAGGTAACCAAGGCAACAGGTGTGAGTTGATTAGAGCTGACAGGAAGGGGGTAGGCTGTTTATGGTAACTAGGGGCAAGGAAGAACCAGAAAGTTGAGTTTGAGAACAAAGGATAAGGAAGTTAACAGGCTAAACCCTTTAAAGAGAAACTCAGAAAAATTTATTGTATCTTATATCATTAACTTCTACTCTTTAATTTCCATTCTATCATTTTTTGTACTTTCCTGTTTCTTCTGTAACTTCTTGCGGTGCATACTTAGTTCATTAAAATTCGACATTTTTTGTTTCTAATATATGAGGTCTACACGGTTCCCTCTACGTGTGCCCGAGACGCACCCTGTGAACTTTGACATAGAGCCCATTTCTCATCGTTTAGTTTGTTTTCTGATTTTCCTTTTAATTTTTGAAGGGGGCCTGCCCCTCCACACCTGTGGGTATTTCTCGTCAGGTGGAGACAAGAGACTGAGAAAAGAAATAAGACAGAGAGACAAGGTATAGAGAAGGAAAAGTGGGCCCAGGGGACCGGCACACTCAGCATGCGAGGACCTGCACTGGCGCTGGTCTCTGAGTTCCTTCAGTATTTATTGATTACTATTTTATTTTTACTATCTCGGCACAGAGAGTGTGGCAAGAGAACAGGGTGATGGTGGGGAGAAGGTCAGCAGGAAAACATATGAGCAAAGGAATCTGCGTCACAAATAAGTTCAAGGGAAGGTACTGTGCCCGGATGTGCACGTAGGCTAGATTTATGTTTCTCTTTACACAAACATCTCAGTGCAGCAAAGAGTAACAGAGCAGTATCACCACCAGCATATCTCGCCTCCAGCGTAGGGTGGTTTTCTCCTATCTCAGAATAGAATGAATGGTCGGCTTTACACCGAGACATTTCATTCCCAGGGACATGCAGGAAACAGAGGCCTTCGTCTTATCTCCACCGCAAAGAGGCTTTCCTCTTTTACTAATCCTCCTCAGCACAGACCCCTGTGGGTGTCAGGCTGGGGGACAGTCAGGTCTTTCCCTTCCCACGAGGCCACATCTCAGGCTGTCTCAGTGGGGGGAAACCTTGGACAATACCCAGGCTTTCTCGGCCAGAGGTCCCTGGGGCTTTCCACAGTGCATTGTGTCCCTGGTTAGTACAGAATGGAAAATGGTGATGACTTTTACCAAGCATACTACCTGCAAACAAATTGTTAACAAGACACATCCTGCAGAGCCCTAAATCCCTTAAACCTTGATTCAATACTGCACATGTTTCTGTGAGCACAGAGTTGGGGCTAAAGTTATAGGTTAATAGCATCTCAAAGCAGAACAATTTTTCTTAGTACAGATCAAAATGGAGTTTCTTATGTCTTCCTTTTTCTACATAGGCACAGTAACAGTCTGATCTCTCTTCCTTTCCCCCACCAATTTTTTTTTTTTTGGAACAGAGTCTCTGCTCTGTTGCCCAGGCTGGAGCACAGTGGTGCAATCTCAGCTCACTGCAACCTCTGCCTCCCGGGTTCAAGTGATTCTCCTGCCTCAGCCTCCCAAGTAGCTGGGACTATAGGCACACGCCACCACGCCTGGCTAATTTTTTGTATTTTTAGTAGAGACAGGTTTTACCATGTTAGCCAGGATGGTCTCGATCTCCTGACCTTGTGATCTGCCCACCTCAGCCTCCCAAAGTGCTGGGATTACAGGCATGAACCACCAAGTCAGGACTTTCCTTTCAAATTCTTAGGTGATCTGTGGCTTATTCATAAATATTTATGTTTCCTTATTTCCAAAAAGATCAAGATTTTCTGCGCTTTTGTCAATTATTTCTAGTGTAATTACACTGCAAATGCAGAAGCCGCTTTGTATCATTTCAATGCTTTGAACTTTGTGGATACTTTTTTTATGGCTCATTGTATGATCAATATTTGTAAATGTTTGCACATACTTGCCTGGGACCTGGATGGGGAGGTAGTAACAAAAGGAAGTGGGGGGTGTGCAGGAGGAAGTGGGGGAAGGAAGGGGTGGAGACAAGAGGGGAGCCGGGGGAGGAAGAGAGGGGAGGAGGGGAAAGGGGGAGCGGGAGTGCAGTGGGGAGGGGGAGGCAGTGGAGGGGAGGGGGAGGCAGTGGAGGGGAGGGGGAGGCAGTGGAGGGGAGGGGGAGGCAGTGGAGGGGAGGGGGAGGCAGTGGAGGGAGGGGGAGGCAGTGGAGGGAGGGGGAGGCAGTGGAGGGAGGGGGAGGCAGTGGAGGAGAGGTGGAGGCAGTGGAGGGGAGGGGGAGGCAGTGGAGGGGAGGGGGAGGCAGTGGAGGGAGGGGGAGGCAGTGGAGGGGAGGGGGAGGCAGTGGAGGGGAGGGGGAGGCAGTAGAGGGAGGGGTAGGCAGTGGAGGGGAGGGGGAGGCAGTGGAGGGGAGGGGGAGGCAGTGGAGGGGAGGGGGAGGCAGTGGAGGGAGGGGGAGGCAGTGGAGGGGAGGGGGAGGCAGTAGAGGGGAGGGGGAGGCAGTGGAGGGGAGGGGGAGGCAGTGGAGGGGAGGGGGAGGCAGTGGAGGGGAGGGGGAGGCAGTGGAGGGGAGGGGGAGGCAGTGGAGGGGAGGGGGAGGCAGTGGTGGGGAGGGGGAGGCAGTGGAGGGGAGGGGGAGGCAGTGGAGGGGAGGGGGAGGCAGTGGAGGGAGGGGGAGGGCAGTGGAGGGGAGGGGGAGGCAGTGGAGGGAGGGGGAGGCAGTGGAGGGGAGGGGGAGGCAGTGGAGGGAGGGGGAGGCAGTGGAGGGGAGGGGGAGGCAGTGGAGGGGAGGGGGAGGCAGTGGAGGGGAGGGGGAGGCAGTGGAGGGGAGGGGGAGGGCAGTGGAGGGGAGGGGGAGGCAGTGGAGGGAGGGGGAGGCAGTGGAGGGAGGGGGAGGCAGTGGAGGGAGGGGGAGGCAGTGGAGGGGAGGGGGAGGCAGTGGAGGGGAGGGGGAGGCAGTGGAGGGAGGGGGAGGCAGTGGAGGGGAGGGGGAGGCAGTGGAGGGGAGGGGGAGGCAGTGGAGGGAGGGCAGTGGAGGGGAGGGGGAGGCAGTGGAGGGGAGGGGGAGGCAGTGGAGGGAGGGGGAGGGCAGTGGAGGGAGGGGGAGGGCAGTGGAGGGAGGGGGAGGCAGTGGAGGGAGGGCAGTGGAGGGGGAAGGCAGTAGGGGGGGAAGGCAGTAGAGGGGAGGGGGAGGCAGTGGAGGGGAGGGGGAGGCAGTGGAGGGGAGGGGGAGGCAGTGGAGGGGAGGGGGAGGCAGTGGAGGGGAGGGGGAGGCAGTGGAGGGAGGGCAGTGGAGGGGAGGGGGAGGCAGTGGAGGGGAGGGGGAGGCAGTGGAGGGAGGGGGAGGGCAGTGGAGGGAGGGGGAGGGCAGTGGAGGGAGGGGGAGGCAGTGGAGGGAGGGCAGTGGAGGGGGAAGGCAGTAGGGGGGGAAGGCAGTAGAGGGGAGGGGGAGGCAGTGGAGGGGAGGGGGAGGCAGTGGAGGGGAGGGGGAGGCAGTGGAGGGGAGGGGGAGGCAGTGGAGGGGAGGGGGAGGCAGTGGAGGGGAGGGGGAGGCAGTGGAGGGGAGGGGGAGGCAGTGGAGGGGAGGGGGAGGCAGTGGAGGGGAGGGGGAGGCAGTGGAGGGGAGGGGGAGGCAGTGGAGGGGAGGGGGAGGCAGTGGAGGGGAGGGGGAGGCAGTGGAGGGGAGGGGGAGGCAGTGGAGGGGAGGGGGAGGCAGTGGAGGGGAGGGGGAGGCAGTAGAGGGGAGGGGGAGGCAGTGGAGGGGAGGGGGAGGCAGTGGAGGGAGGGGGAGGCAGTGGAGGGGAGGGGGAGGCAGTGGAGGGGAGGGGGAGGCAGTGGAGGGGAGGGGGAGGCAGTGGCGGTGGGTTGCCTGCTCAACCTGGGGCCCCTCCTCTAGGCCCTGTTGTGAGCCCAGCCCACTCAGTACGCTGCTACTTCTGGGTAAACTAGAGGAGAGCACGGTGGTCGCCCAGGACAGCCCTCAGGCCCCGCCCCCCACCCCTATCACCCAGCCTGCTGGCTGGAGAGTAAATGCGTTCAGCCCAGAGACTTTGTCCCATTTTTAACCCTCGGGGTCTGGCCTGTGGCCTTCAAGGGGTCCCAGTCAATTCCCCAGGGTGGGGCTCTGAGATGGGAGGGGCTTCCCCAGGCCACCCCCACCCTGTGCTCATTTCCAGCCAGGATTGGACTCAGCCTGAGATCCAGGAGCAGTCTGGAGGGTCTCAAACTCGGGGCTGGCCCCCCCCAGGAAGATTTACTGGGGGTTGCCAGAGGCGGCGGAGGGGTGGAGGGTCCCAAACTCGGGGCTGGGCCCCCCAAGGAAGATTTACTGGGGGTTGCCAGAGGCGGCGGAGGGGTGGAGGCACTGCCGGCCCAGGCCTGGCATGGCTGCTGGGTTTCCATGACCATGGACAGCTGTCAAAGGGTCCCAGGCCCACAGGCTGGTGACTCCTGCAAGGCACTGCAGAGGGCGGGGGCTTCAAGGGGTTCAGAGCCTGTGGATGGGGGAGGCGGCACAGGGTCCTGCCTGGGCCTCGTCCCCCAAACCCCCCAGGTCCCCACAGGGGCTGAGTGGTGGGGGACAGGTGAGGGGCAGCGCCTGGATGGGCCGCCCATCCTCTGGAGGCTTATCTGTGGGCAGATGCCAGGAAGTGGGGCGTGGATAGGGCTTTGCAGAGGAGGGGGCCCAGTTCGGGCTGGGGCATGGAGACTGGGAAATCCCAGCTCCTAGCAGGGTGTGGGCGGGAGGCTCAGGTCCAGAGCCCTGAGACAGCCTCCCTTCCTCTCCCTCCCCTTCCCTGCAGGCCTCCCCACTTCACCCCTCACCACCCAGCCTCCCTCCCCTAGGCTTCAGGACATTGAAACTCTGTGCGCTGGGCTTCTCCCTCTGCCCCAGGCCTGGGACACAACCCAGGCTCCCTCCTTCTGCTCCTGGAAACACCTGTCTCTGGGGGGCCTCCCACCTCCCGAGGGTGGGGCAGCAGGAACCCGGTGGGACCACTCACCCCACCACCCGCAGGAGGTCAGGGCTGCCTCTGACCTCAGCCCTAAACCCAGAGCAGAGGGAGCACTGGGCCCTGAGTCCCAGATCCTAGGAGGGTAAGTGGCTTCCACTCTGAGCCTGTCTCCCCTCAGTCGCCCTAGCCTTAATACTGAAGCAGCTGCACCTTGGGTGCTCACCTGCTATGCTGACTTCTGGTTAACTGCAGTTCCATTTGATCTACCATCCTTGTGGAAGGGCACGAGAAGGGCATGCACTGGCCAGAAACCCCGCCCTTAGGCAGTTGTCCTGCACGCCCCTCTTGATGCAAGCAAACCCCCTCCCTATGGTACATAAACCCTGGTTCGGGGCAGGGGGTGGGTGGTAATGGTGTGGAGATTCACCGTCTCGTCTCACAGTTCCCAAGACACGGCTTCCGTTCATAAGTCCCTATTACATGCTTCCTTCCAAGAAATTTGATTTGTCCTCTTTCTTTGGCCTCTCAGCTTCCTTGGCTTTTTGGGATGGGTTTGAATAGACCTGCTCATCATGCAACAATAGACATTTCCCCAAAGAAGATACACAAATGGCCAGTAAGCACAGGAAAAGATGCTCAATGCCACTAAGC
This sequence comes from Pan troglodytes, assembly GCF_028858775.2. Taxonomy (NCBI): domain Eukaryota; kingdom Metazoa; phylum Chordata; class Mammalia; order Primates; family Hominidae; genus Pan; species Pan troglodytes. The sequence continues at coordinate 153,313,280 of NC_072405.2, forward strand.
ATCAGGGAAACGCACATTAAAACAAGGAGGAATGGCCTCACGCCCATTAGGATGGCCTCCATCAACAATGCAGGAAACAGCAGGTGTTGGTGAGGATGTGGAGGAACTGGAGCCCCTGTGTGCCATTGGTGGGCAGAGCCTGGAAAGTGGTGCAGCAGCTATGGAAACCAGGATGGCGGCTCCTCAAACACTTAAACATAGAATTACCATAAGATGCAACGACTTCACTTCTGAGTGCATACCCCAAAGAATTGAAAGCAGGGGCTCAAACAGATGTTTGTACCCCCATGTTCATAGCGATATTAATCACAACAGCCCAAGTGTCTGCTGCGATTCTGATGGGGATGATGTAGAATCCCGGATTGCTCTGGGTACCATTAATGTCGTTACAATGTTAAGTCCTCAATCCAGGAGTGAATAAGCAAAACGTGGAACATACGTATATAGAATTCGGCCTCAAAGAGGAAGGAAATCCTGACAGGCACTGCACCGTGGGAACCCTGATGACATCATGCCGAGGGAAATCAGACACACACGCACTTCATCTCCCTGAATTTTATACTTAAAAATAGGTAAAATGGCAACTTTTATGTTCTGTATATTTTACTACAATAAAAATAAATTCTGAAAGGCGCACACCCAAAAGTCAACTCCAATGTTTCTGGCCCAGCCCCAAGTTAGATGGGGGGTAACATGTACCAGGTTGATGTGACTTAGTGGTGTCAGATACAATAAAATTCCTCTTCAAAGGTTTAGCCTGTTAACTTCCTTGTTCTTTGTTCTCAAACTCCACTTTCTTGTTCTCCATGCCTCCTTGCCCCTAGTTACTGCAAACAACCTTCCAGTCAGCTCTAAGCAATAACTCACATCTGTTCCCTTTGCTACCCGCTGTACACCCATTCCTCCCTTTGAAACTTCACGTCCCACCACTATAAATCACATCCCCCCCTTCCCTTCCTTATTTGGGAAAGTATTCACAAATAGCCAATTGGGTCAATTTAAAATGTGCAGTCCGACCCCAGCCCATGAGAGAATGACATAGAGGTAGGGGCTGCATTAGAAATAAAAACCCTTTCCCTCCTTTGTTCGGTGTGCTCTTGCGATTATGAGTGATGCAAACAGCACCCTTCTGCAGAAGATAATTGCCTTGCTGAGAAAACTTTTGCCTGAGTGCTGGTTTCTCTTTGCAGCACTGAGCATTTATCTCCAACAGTGAGAAACCTTTAGACCCTTGGACCAAGAGGCCTGACCCCAGGTGTGGCCCAAACCATCCGAGCTGTCTGTTGCAGAGGCCCAGAACCCAGCAAGCCTGCCCAGAACCCAGCGAGCCTACTCAGCCTCTCCGTGCGCTGATGTTGCCTGGGCTTAGCCTTGCCTTTGGTCTGGCCTCCATCTTGGTCGAGTTGTTGGCTGCTGTCAGCCTTGACCGAGGCCTACCCCTGGGTGTCCCTCCTCTTGGATCCCTTTTGCTTGTTGTTCTCTCCTCTGCCTGCAGGTCTTTTGTTTCTTCAGTCTTGGTTGAGGGGTCTTGGACTCAATTCTCCTCCTGGCCCTAGATGTGATGTAGCTGTTCTCACTGTGGATCTGATCTTGTCCTTGGCCTTCACCTTGCGTGTGCCCTTTGTCTTGGTTCTCTGTCTCAGGACACTACACCCTTGACGTTCAAATCCAGGCATCCTCTGGTTTTGTGTGCACACCTGAACCTGTGTGACTTGACTGCCATCCTTTTCTCCAGCTGCATCTGCAGCTGTGCACACAACACACTTCTTCAACAGCAAGACCATGGGGGCGAATGCTGGGGAAGGCGGTGGGTTATGCTGACTGTGAGGGGCCCTTGGACACCAGGCAGGGCAGCCCACAGGCAGCTGGGAGGGCTCCAGTCCTCACCTGACTGCCCTCACTTGCCGGGGCTGATGGACATGCCTGTGGCCTGGAATGTGGCTCTCTCGTGTCTGCCAGAACTGAGCAGCCACCAGAGCCTGGGCCAGGGGACCTGGGTTCTAATAGCAGCTCTGCCATTTCTCAGTTTGTCATTTCTGGGATGTGAGAACAGGTGTTGAAAGCTCCATATTTAGGGAAGGGGGACAGTTGGGGTAGTCACCCCAGGGTGCTTCCTCTGGCCTAGCAAAAAGAGCCATCTGGGAGCACAGGGTCTGGCTGTGCCCCTCCCCTCGCTGTGCTGCCTCCACAGGTGCCTGCCTCTCTGGGCCCCAAGGCTGCTGGGGATGCCTGGGAGCCTGAGGCCTGCACAGGCTGATTTGGATGTCAGAGGCACAACCCCCAAAGGCTTCCAGAACAAAGGCTCTGAAAGCTGGGGGTGGTTGGTGGAAACTGAAGAAGGAAGGAGCCCCTGCTAGGCCAAGGGAATGCGTGAGAGAAGTGGAGAGTCCCTGGGGAGGAGTGGCATCTGGAGACTTCAGCATCCTCTGCCCTTCTCCCTTCGCAGGCTCCTGGGTGCACCGGCCTGCAGGCCACTCGCCTCCCCGCCCCCCGCCCCCCGCACAGACCAGAGCTTGGGGCTGCACAAGATGTGAGGAGGCATAGGCAGGGGGCGGGGGCCAGGGGCGGGAGCAAGTGCAGGCAGGTGGTGGCAAGTGCAGGCAGGTGGGGGCACAGAGAGTGGAAAAAGCATGGGGTGAGAAGCAGACAGAGGCAGATGGAGAGCTGGGAGCGCGCAGGCTGGGAGAGCGCAGGCTGGGAGAGCGCAAGGGAGAGAGAGCACAGGCTGGGAGAGCGCAGGCTGGGAGAGAGAGCGCAGGCTGGGAGAGCGCAGGCCGGGAGAGCACAGGCTGGGAGAGTGCAGGGGAGAGAGAGTGCAGGCTGGGAGAGCGCAGGGGAGAGAGAGTGCAGGCTGGGAGAGTGCAGGGGAGAGAGAGTGCAGGCTGGGAGAGCACAGGGGAGAGAGTGCAGGCTGGGAGAGCGCAGGCGGGGAGAGAGAGCGCAGGCTGGGAGAGCGCAGGGAAGAGAGAGCACAGGCTGGGAGGGCGCAGGCTGAGAGAGAGAGTGCAGGCTGGAAGAGCGCAGGCTGGGAGAGAGAGTGCAGGCTGGGAGAGCGCAGGGGAGAGAGAGTGCAGGCTGGGAGAGTGCAGGGGAGAGAGAGTGCAGGCTGGGAGAGCACAGGGGAGAGAGTGCAGGCTGGGAGAGCGCAGGCGGGGAGAGAGAGCGCAGGCGGGGAGAGAGAGCGCAGGCTGGGAGAGCGCAGGGGAGAGAGAGTGCAGGCTGGGAGAGTGCAGGGGAGAGAGAGTGCAGGCTGGGAGAGCACAGGGGAGAGAGTGCAGGCTGGGAGAGCGCAGGCGGGGAGAGAGAGCGCAGGCTGGGAGAGCGCAGGGAAGAGAGAGCACAGGCTGGGAGGGCGCAGGCTGAGAGAGAGAGTGCAGGCTGGAAGAGCGCAGGCTGGGAGAGAGAGTGCAGGCTGGGAGAGCACTGGCTGGGAGAGCGCAGGGGAGAGAGAGCGCAGGCCGGGAGAGAGAGCGCAGGCGGGGAGAGAGAGCACAGGCTGGGAGAGCGCAGGGGAGAGAGAGTGCAGGCTGGAAGGGTGCAGGCTGGGAGAGAGCAGGGGAGAGACAGTGCAAGCTGGGAGGGCACAGGGGAGACAGAGCCCAGGCTGGGAGAGCGCAGGCTGGGAGAGAGCAGGGGAGAGAGAGTGCAGGCTGGGAGGGCACAAGGGAGAGAGAGTGCAGGCTGGGAGAGCGCAGGGGAGAGAGAGTGCAGGCTGGGAGAGTGCAGGGGAGAGAGAGTGCAGGCTGGGAGAGCACAGGGGAGAGAGTGCAGGCTGGGAGAGCGCAGGCGGGGAGAGAGAGCGCAGGCGGGGAGAGAGAGCGCAGGCTGGGAGAGCGCAGGGGAGAGAGAGTGCAGGCTGGGAGAGTGCAGGGGAGAGAGAGTGCAGGCTGGGAGAGCACAGGGGAGAGAGTGCAGGCTGGGAGAGCGCAGGCGGGGAGAGAGAGCGCAGGCGGGGAGAGAGAGCGCAGGCTGGGAGAGCGCAGGGAAGAGAGAGCACAGGCTGGGAGGGCGCAGGCTGAGAGAGAGAGTGCAGGCTGGAAGAGCGCAGGCTGGGAGAGAGAGTGCAGGCTGGGAGAGCACTGGCTGGGAGAGCGCAGGGGAGAGAGAGCGCAGGCCGGGAGAGAGAGCGCAGGCGGGGAGAGAGAGCACAGGCTGGGAGAGCGCAGGGGAGAGAGAGTGCAGGCTGGAAGGGTGCAGGCTGGGAGAGAGCAGGGGAGAGACAGTGCAAGCTGGGAGGGCACAGGGGAGACAGAGCCCAGGCTGGGAGAGCGCAGGCTGGGAGAGAGCAGGGGAGAGAGAGTGCAGGCTGGGAGGGCACAAGGGAGAGAGAGTGCAGGCTGGGAGAGCGCAGGCTGGGAGAGAGCAGGGGAGAGAGAGTGCAGGCTGGGAGGGCACAGGGGAGAGAGAGCGCAGGCTGGGAGAGCGCAGGCAGGGAGAGCGCAGGCAGGGAAGAGAGATCTGTCATCCTAGTTGTGATCCTCATGTCTCAGAATGGAGTCACTCATGTCAAAATGCATGAAGCCGGACTGGCACAGTGGCTTACGCCTGTAATCCCAACACTTTGGGAGGCCGAGACGGTTGGATCACTTGAGGTCAGGAGTTCGAGACCAGCCTGGCCAACATGGTGAAACTCCGTCTCTACTAAAGATACAAGATACTAGGCACAGAGCGAGCCAGCAGGGCTGCGCCCACTGTCTCTGAAAGGTGGATCCCTCGACTGCCCCAGTGGGATGGGAGACCAGCGAATTCGGCCAAAAAAAGACTATTCTTGAGCCTTACGATCTAATGCTGTTTGCTTTATTGCCTTCGTCCCTGCTCAGGACCTGTTACCCTTTCTTCTTTCCTATTTCTCCCTTTTGGAATAGGTGCGTCTGTCCTCTGCCTGTCCCACCCCTGGGTTTCGCAAGCTCACATCTCGTTTGCTTCTGTAGGCTCACAGCTGGAGGAGAATCCGCCTCGGGATGAATCACACCTTGAGTCTCACCCAGCTGTGATTTACATGATATTTAAATGAGACTTTTGGACTTAGACCGTCAAGTTGATGCTGGAATGACTGGAAACTTTTGGTCTGTTAGGATGGAGTGAACCTATTTTGCATATGAGGAAGACATGAATTTTGCAGGGCAGAATGCTATGGCTGGAAAGTTTGTGTCCTCTAAAAATTCCTATGCTGAAATCCTAGTCCCCAAGGACTGAGTATCAGGAGGTGGGGTCTTTGGGGAGGTGATTAGGTCATGGTGGCAGAGCCCTTATGAATGGGATTTGTGCCCTTAAGAAAGAGGGCCAAGGGAGCTCATGCACCCTTCCCCCACGTGAGGTCACAGTGAGAGTGTGGCATCTGTGAACCAGAAAGCCTTGGCCAGACACAGAATCTGCCAGCGCCTCGATGAACCAGAAACCAGGCCTTGGGCAGACACAGAATCCACCAGCACCTCAATGAAGCAGGAAGCAGGACTTAGCCAGACACGGGATCCACCAGCACCTCGATGAAGCAGGAAGCAGGACTTAGCCAGACACGGAATCCACCAGCGCCTGGATGAACCAGAAAGCCTTAGCCAGGCACGGAATCTGCCAGCACCTTGATCTTGGACTTCCAGCCTCCAGAGCTGTGAGACATAAGTGTCTGTTTTTTATAAGACACCTGTGCTGTGGTATTCTGTCATAGTAACCCCAACAGACTAAGACACCTTCCTTCCCATTCCCCTTCTCTTCCCTCCGCTTCTAGCATGGAAGAGACAGCCAAGGGGTTGAGGACATGAGGAAGTGATGGAGATTGGGAAGTCACACTGAGGCACAGGCTGGAGCCTGGCAGCTGCACAAAGGTGTGGACCCGGGGCTCTGGCTTCCTAGGACACAGGGGGTGGCAGGAGTGCAGGGGAGCCCCTCAGAATGCAGGCCACTGGGCCCCATTGCCAAGGGGTGTCAGGGAAGGGGCACAAAGTGAGTGGACGGAGGCCATCAGTGCAATAGGGAGATCAGTAATGTTAAGCAAACAAGTAAATATATTCAGGATGAAGGGGATCGAGTTACTCCCTGCTGGGGAAGACATTCACAAACACAGAAGTCTGAGAGGCTAGAAAGAATCCTGGGGTGTTGGGTTGGAACTGAGAGTACTGGTAAGAACTCATGGCTGTTGACTGGATGCACAGATAGATACAAAGATACTTACAGATGAGTGTCGTGTACAGATAAACACACACATATTTCCCAGGCTGCCCACTGAGAGGACTCGGCGGCATGAACACCCTGGCAGCAATGAGCAGACCCAGCGCCTGGATCTTGGTTTCTAAACACCATCCTGCACTAAAAGGAATGATTCCAGGGCCAGGCAGGGAAAGAATAAAATGAGCCTGGGACATCTTTTTGTGCCATAAAGGACAGACTTAGTCAATGAATGATATAGGCCTGTCAAAGGGACACAGCCCGAAGGGGCTCCCATGCCTAAATCAGAAACCATTTTAACATCAAAAATAAATGATTGCCCGAGCATGGTGGCTCATGCCTATAATCCCAGCACTTTGGGAAGCCGAGGCGGGTGGCTCAGTTAAGATCAGGAGTACAAGACCAGCCTGGACAACATGGTAAAACCCCATCTCTAGTAAAATAAAAAAATTCACTGGGTGTGGTGGCAGGCGGCTGCAGTCCCAGCTACTCAGGAGGCTGAGGTAGGAGAATCACTTGAACCTGGGAGGTGGAGGTTGCAGTGAGCCGAGATTGTACCGTTGCACTCCAGCCTGGGTGACAGAGACTCACTCTCAAAACAAACAAACAAACAAACAAACAAATAAATAAATAAAGGTAATTCATGGATTATAGCCCTCTGAATAAAATAGGAACCCACAAGTTAATAGTGTACATGAAGGAACAAGGAAGATGAGAAAACTCATATTTGTTAATAGTCACATATCAGCTAATAAACGCAGAAGGAATTACAGAAATGAAGGTTTGTCCATGGGCAACTCTCCTGGAGGCGGCTAATTTGGGGCGGTTGTTTGAGCTGTGAGGCTGCTGGATGGAGACTTAAAGAACAGGACATTGGTGGAATCCGGAACAACTCCCACAAAAGACCAATCAATTACAAAGGGAAAAAGGAGAATCTCAGGTGGAGAAACCTGGCCGACCCCCACAGGACAAGGGGCCAGGGCTGGCATCCGAGAAAGAATGATGGCAGAGAGTGCACGTCCGCAGCGCGATGGGGCAAAGGCAGTGACCACTTCCTGGAGAGACAGAGGGGACATGGGAGCTCTTAGTACCGCTCTGGAAACTTCTAAGTAAGTGTTGCTTAACATTTCTCATACAGATTACATAGATAAATGATAGATAGATGATAGACAGATAGATGATAGATAGATGGTAGATAGATAGATAATAGATAGGTGATAGAGATAGATAGATGATAGAGATGATAGAGATGGACAGATAATAGATAGATAGATGATAGATTAGATAGATAGATAGATAGATAGATAGATAGATATAGATAGGTAGATAGATAATAGATAGATGGTAGAATAACATAACAAAACACTTGTAAACTCACCACCCACATATGTCCTATTTTAACATTTTGACATAGTTGCTTCTAATTATTTTAAAGACATGATTTGGCCGGGTGCGGTGGCTCATGACTGTAATCCCAGCACTTTGGGAGGCCAAGGCAGGAGGATCACCTGAGGTTAGGAGTTCGAGACCAGCCTGGCCAACATGGTGAGACCTCCATCTCTACTAAAAATACAAAAATTAGCCGGGCATGGTGGCACGCACCTGTAATCCCAAGTACTTGGGAGGCTGAGGCAGGAGAATCGCTTGAACCCAGGACTGCGGAAGTTGCAGTGAGCGGAGATCGCACCACTGCACTCCAGCCTGGGAAACAGAGTGAGACCCAGAGGTAACGCCATGCTTCACACGGGGCTATCCTTGCCCTCCAAATGTGTCTGTATCTTTGCTAAAGATGTGCTTAATACACAGTGTCTGTCAGGCTGGTTTAAAATTTTTACATCATGGCATCCCCTATGTACGCCTGTGCGGTTGCTTTCTCACTCGCCATCGTCTGGGCACACGACGGTGGGGATGTTGGTGCAGGTGGTGCAGGTGTTAACCTGCCTCCCGTATTTGCGCCCTTGTAGTCCACACCTCATGGATCTGGGTAGGGCCTATGTTGTAGTTCTGGGTCTGAGTCTCACGAGGACTGGGCAGCTCTGTCTTATGCCTCTTGGAAGCCAGAGGTGACCATGGATGAAGCCCAGCTGCCCCTCTAAAGACACCAGGTGGAGAAGCCACGTGCAGAGGGAGAGAGCCTGAGGCTACGTGGAAAGAAATCGGGGAACCCAGCTGACGGCAGGAATTGAGGCCCCAGAAATGCGACTCCAGTGGAGCGGCTCCGGCCAGCCTGCAGCTGTCCCAGCCACAGAGCCATGAGGGAGGAAGGAAGCCAGCACAGACGTTCCAGCCCTGCCACCTCGCAGGCAATGGGAGGATCTTCCACGTGTGCCCTCCCCACCGCTGTGCACAGAGCTCTCTTCCCCCCACAACCTCCCCAGTGCTCGGTGTGGTTGGTCTCCTCAATTTTCTACATTTTGATGAATGTGCTGATGTATCTTCTGCTTTGCATTGCATTTCCCTGATGTTAATGAGGTTGGTCACCATTTCATGTTTATTGGCCACGGGGCATCTTCTTTTGTGAAGTGTTTGTTCAATTCTACGCATATTGCCTCCTGGGCTGCCAGTCATTTTTTCATTGGTTTGTAGAAATATATATATATATATATACACACACACAAGCACACACACACAGAGGCAAGAGGAGAGAGAGAGAGATGACTCAATTTAATATGTTCATTACATACTTCCAGGATTTTTTGTTTATTTGTTTTTTGTTTTTGACACAGAGTCTCGCTCTGTCGCCCAGGCTGGAGTGCAGTGGCGCGATCTCGGTTCACTGCAAGCTCCGCCTCCCGGGTTCACGCCATTCTCCTGCCTCAGCCTCCCAAGTAGCTGGGACTACAGGCGCCCACTACCACACCTAGCTAATTTTTTGATTTTTAGTAGAGACAGGGTTTCACCGTGTTAGCCAGGATGGTCTCGATCTCCTGACCTCGTGATCCACCCACCTCAGCCTCCCAAAGTGCTGGGATTACAGGCGTGAGCCACCACGCCTGGCCAACTGCCAGGTCTTATATGCTAATATCTTGTTGAGGATTTCTGTCTATGTTCATGAGTGAGACTGGTCTGTAAGTTTATTTTTTCTCTGTTGAGTTTGGGTATCACGTTCTCCTGGAGGTGAAACATGACAGGTGGAGTTGCTGTTCCCATGATGCCTTGGCTCTAGAAGAGTTTGTGTGAGATGGGTGCTATTTATTCCTTAAATGTTTAGTAGAATTCACTGGTGAAGCATTTGTGACTAGAGGTTCCACTGCGTGGAATATTTTCATGACAGATCCCATTTATTTAACAAATGTGGGGTCATTTATCTTTCTTCTTTCAGTTTTGGTAGTTATAATTTTCTAGGAATTTTTCCATCTCATCGAAACTTTCAAATTTGTTAGCATGTTCCTTGTGCTCTATTTTTTTTTCTATTATCATTATACTTTAAGTTCTAGGGTACATGTGCACAATGTGCAGGTTTGTTACATATGTATCCATGTGCCATGCTGGTGTTCTGCACCCATTAACTCATCATTTACATTAGGTATATCTCCTAATGCTATCCCTCCCCCCTCCCCCCACCCCCCGACAGGCCCCGGTGTGTGATGTTCCCCACCCTGTGTCCAAGTGTTCTTATTGTTCAATTCCCACCTATGAGTGAGAACATGCAGTGTTTGGTTTTCTGTCCTTGCGATAGTTTGCTGAGAATGATGGTTTCCAGCTTCATCCATGTCACTACAAAGGACATGAACTCATCCTTTTTTATGGCTGCATAGTATTCCATAGTGTATATGTGCCTATTTTTAATGTCCACAGATCTCCAGCAATCTCCCCTTTTCCTTCCCCATCGCAGGGTGCCTTCCTTCATTGTTTTCTTGGTCAGCATCACCAGAGATTTACGAGTTTGGGGCACTTTCAAAGAATCGATAGTTGACTTTTTTGGCCCTCAGTGGAAGGTGTGTTCTGAAGGTTTCTCCTCCCTGTGTCTCTAGCCCTCCCTCTAAGGACGTTTCAAACACCTCTTCTATACCAATCAGCTCATGTCTCCTGAGGAAGAACACTCTTGATTTCTCTTGTGTGAGTCTGTATTTATTTCACCTTTATTCTTGGAGAGTATTTCCACTAGGAATAGAATTTAGGTTGGCAGTTAATTATTTCACTTAACAATTAAATTCTTTCAATATTTTGAAGATCACATTCCCTTGTAGTTTGGCTTTTATATTTCTATTTCGAAGTCAGATGTTAGTGTGATTGGTGTCCTTATGAAGGTAATGTGGCTTTTTTCCTCCAACTGTTAAGTGTTCTATTCATCTTTGGTTTTCAGCAATTTTACTATGTTGTGTCTGGGTGCAGTTTTCTTGTAGTTACCCTGCTTGGGTTTGTAACACTTCTTGAGCCAGGACTTTATAGCTGTTTTATTACCTTTATCTCAACATCTTGAGACATACCATAAAATCTATCATAACCTGGTAGCAGGATCCAAAAATTCAATCACAGAAAATGGGGGCAGGTGCCATTACTGTGAGGCCAGTGAAAAACAATGTTTTCAGCTACTAAACCAGCCATGTGTGACCACGGCCTGGGCTCGGCACTGCCCTGTGTGTTGGCCAGTGGCCCATGATGATCTAGTGAGGCTGGAAGGCTGGATGGAGCCAGGAAGCAGGTGCAGGCTGAGGTCACGGGGCAGAGTCTGGTGCTGGGTGATGGGGAGAGAGAGGACGCTTCGGTCTCTGTACAGGGTGGGGAGCTGGTACCAGCTGCAGCCGACAGGTAACTGTTTCTTTCACTCTCCTGAGTTCTTGTTCAGGATGCTTCAGCCCTGAGGCTTTGATGGGTGAAGAAAGTTCCCAATGGCTGTGATACACTCTTCCCTGCACAGAAAATAAACATGTAGCTTTTAATACAAGAACTCACATGATTGTTTGCTTTTTCTTTCAAATACTCCTGTTTTTATACCTTGGAATCTTGTCTATTTTATCTTGTTCCCAGTTTATTTATTTATTTTTTTTTTTGAGATGAAGTCTCGCTCTGTCGCCCAGGCTGGAGTGCAGTGGTGCGATCTCAACTCACTGGAAGCTCCACCTCCTGGGTTCAAGAGATTCTCCTGCCTCAGCCTCCCAAGTAGCTGGGATTACAGGCACCCGCCACCACACCTGGCTAATTTTTTTTGTATTTTTAGTAGAGATGGGGATTCACCATGTTGGCCAGACTGGCCTTGAACTCCTGACTTCAGGCAATCAGCCTGCCTTGGCCTCCCAAAGTGCTGGGATTACAGGCATAAGCCACTGTGCCCAGCCTCCCAGTTTATTCTTTTACGTCTCCAATTATTTAAAACTATGTATCATGCGGTGCCTCTCCAAAATGCTATTATTCCGCGGTCTCATGGAACGAATTCTGCCCTTTGCTGTGCCTACAACATGTCGCCCTCAGTGGGTGTGTTACCTAATGGGTTTTGAAATCATGAATCTTGAAGCTGTCTTCTGGGAGCCCCTATTTCAGGGGATTCCTTTCCCTTCATATCCAAGTCTCATCTTCTTTCCCCAGGAGCCCCAGGGACGTCACTAAGGCAAGACCACACTTTGGTGTGATTTATTGGCTTGGCACCTCTGCAATTATGCAGGCAGCATCCCCTCCAACTCCAAAGCCATCTGAAGTTCAGGCCTGTGTGTACATCTCAGGGCAGTTGCTTTTTTCCTACCCAGAAGCCAGGCCGATACAGGAAAAATCCCTTTTCATTCCCTGTTCTGCAGGGTAGAGGTTTCTGTAGTCCCCCCTGCACAGAGAGTGTGGCCCTTCCAAGGTCCTGCTTCCTGCAAGGTCTCAGTTTTACGCTCCCCACGGCCAGAGCTTGTCCCCAAGACCCTTGGCTAAGCACACCAGACCCCTGCAACGCTGCAGGCAAACAGTCCTGGATCCCAATGCCCTCTTTGTTGTGCGGCATCAATTCACCCCCCAGAGATTCCCCCTTGCTTGTTGTAAATTCAATGTACTTTTCAAAGAATTCAACTTTTTCCAGTATCTTGTAGCTCAAACTTTTGTCAAAAATGAAAACCTCTTAAAATTCTTCTTTTATCTTTTATTTCAAAGGATATTAAATAATACTACTCAAGGCTGGGCGTGGTGGCTTACACCTGTAATCCCAGCACTTCGAGAGGCCAAGGCAGGGGGATCATTTGAGGTCAGGAGTTCGAGACCAGCCTGGCCAATATGGTGAAACCCTGTCTCTACAAAAAAAAAAAAAAAATATATATATATATATATATATATATACGTATATATATATAGACACACACACACACACACACACACACACACACAAAATTAGCTGGGTATGGGGGTGCATGCCTGTAATCCCAGCTACTTGGGAGGCTGAGGCAGGAGAATCGCTTGAACCCAGGAGGTGGAGTTTGCAGTGAGCCAAGATTGCGCCATTGCACTCCAGCCTGGGCAACAAGAGCGAAACTCCATCTCAGTAAATAAATAAATAAATAAATAATAGCAGTACTCAAGGTAAAATCCAGAACTTGCCGTAGTTTCTCTGCCCTCTACTGGTGAGGCCTCACCCTTTGAATTGTTTCAAAAGCCCAAGCCCGTAAGTTCACCCCACGTGGCGTCTCCCATCTCAGAAGGGACACAGGGACAGCCCAGTGCTCTCTAGGATTGGCAGCTCCTCTATTATTTATCCCCCAGATCCCCCAGGGACTGGGGATGAGGACAGCCCAGCTGATTTTTCTCCTTTCCCACTTGGGCTGCTGAGAGGTGAACTGGCTGCATTCCCTAGGAGAGATTTTACAAGTACATTAACACGCAAGGGATAAAGGCAGCAAAGACTGGCATGAATTCCTGATGCTTGCAGATCACGGCTGCTCCCTGCTGGCTGCGTGTGGCCACAAGGAGGTGTGCCAGCGGGACCTCTCTCCAAGAGGGTGCAGGAGGAACCTCCTTGGCTGGACTGAACCCGGGGCTTCCTCCGGCTGCTCCCGACAAGGACAGGGCAAGAGAGGGTACTCGAGCTGGCTGTTTTCCTGCCCATGGCAAGAGTCCTCTGGTGGGCATCTTTGGCTTGAAGGCAACCTGATGGCTGGCTGAGGCTTTTTTAGAACTGTGCTGAAGTTGGAAACTCTTTCTATGCAACATCCTTCTTGGGTCCTCTCTCTCTGAGAGGGCCAAGAAAACAGACAGCAAGGCCGGGCGCGGTGGTTCACGGCTGTAATCCCAGCACTTTCAGAGGCTGAGGTGGGCGGATCACCTGAGGTCAGGAGTTCAAGACCAGCCTGGCCAACATGGTGAAACCCCATCTCTATTAAAAATTCAAAAATTAGCCAGGCATGGTGGCAAGCACCTATAATTCCAGATACTCGGGAGGCTGAGGCAGGAGAATCGCTTGAACCAGGGAGGTGGAGGTTGCAGTGAGTGGAGATCGTGCCATTGCACTCCAGCCTGGGGCACAAGAGCAAGCCTTCATCTCAAAAAAAAGGGAAGGGGAGGGGAGGGGAGGGGGAGGGGAGGTGGACAGGGGAGGGGGACGGGGAGGGGAGGGAAGGGAGAAAGCAGACAGCAAGTGGGATTTTCAGACCAGCCAGCCATGGCCTGCCTGGCGAGGGAGGGCCACCTGGAGTGGAAGGTGGGACCTGGATGGTCCCTGGCTCAAGGCAGGGGCTGGTCACGGAGGGTTCACTGGCGGTGGCCTGAGCAAGCATCCCGGGAAGGACTACGCTTTAGCCCATGTGACGGTTAAGCGGCCTGGAGGGTCTTGGGGGCAAATGCCTATAGGGACAGCCATGTGCTAGCCGTCACCAAGTCACACTAACCCTACAGGGGATAACGAGAACACCAGGAGGTGCATAAGCGTCAGGACAAGTGTGAAGGCATGGGCCCCTGCAGAGGATGGGCAAAGCTGTGGGGCAGTCAGAACACAACAGAATGCGAGCCCAGGAAGCTCTAATGCTCAGCCAAGGCAGGTCTGTGCACCAAGGCTGGGTCCCTGGAGGTGAGACCCAGAGATCCAAGGGGTGGATATCGGGAAGTGCCTGCAGACACCCTGACCCCACAGGCAGCAGGTGCATCTGTGCCGGGGCCAGTCACCTCCATTCTGGGACACACCCTGCCCTCCTGGCCTTGGTGGGGTGACCTTGGGTTTTATTATTACTGATGTGCTGTCTTGACCCAGTTTTGAGGCCCTAGAGGCTGGTCAGTTCCCTCCTTGAGCAGCCAGTTAAGTCCACACCCAACCACCTCCTCATCGGCCCCTCACACTCCAGGCCACGGCACATGTGTCCAAATCTGCCCCAGGGCCAAGGGCCAGACTACCAGGGACAGCCCTGTGACCCAGAGCTCAAAATCACCCAAATTAGCCAATCCACAGGGAGCCCCAGAAACCCAGCCACCCCACCTGCTGTCCACACACCAGCCACCCGGCAGCCCCAGCTGTCTGCTACCCTGTCCCCGGGTGCCTCATGCAGCCCTGCCTGGACGCCTTCCTCGTTTGGAGCTGTAAGTGACAGAGTGCTCTGCTTTTCATCTCTGGAGTGTCAGTGTGCCGTGCCCTACCTCGGAAGAACTTTCAGATCCTATATAATGGGTGTCCAGCCCGGCCTCCAGCCCCACCCCCAAGAGGGCTAGGCAGGGTGTCCTTCTGCCGTTGCCCAGGGTTGATCTGGGGCGAGGGGCCGGTGGCCAGTGCTGGTTCGTCATCTTGCCATCTATTAAACATATTCTTAGGCATTATTTTGTTGCTTTTGACTCTGTTACATGTAGAATTCATTGTTATTATTTCAATTTCTATGATAACTGGTTGTTGCCAGTACATAAAAGCAATTTTATATGTTCAATCACTTACTGAAAGCATCTTATTGGTTCTGTAGGTTATCAGATGAATGAAGCTTTTGGATCTTCTCGATGGGCATCCCTGTCTTCTGCAGGGAGGGGAGAATGTCAGCACTTCTGGCCTACCGTGCACAATCTCTACTGCATCTGCCTGCCTTCATCTGCCATGAGGATCCCCAAATGCAGGTTGAGGGGCAGCAGTGAGACAGGCATCCCTGACTTTTTCCCAGCTTTAATGCTGATCACTAATATTTCATCAATTAATATGTTATCTGTTCTTTTTGAAAAAGTAGGTGTGATTTTTAGGTGCATTATTTAAATTCCATATTTTATTTTACTTTATTTTTTTGAGACAGAATCTCGCTCTGTCGCCCAGGCTGGAATGCAGTGGCGTGATCTCAGCTCCCTGGAACCTCCGCATCCCAGGTTCAAGCGATTGTCCTGCCTCAGCCTCCCGAGTAGCTGGGACTGAAGGCGTGTGCTTCCACGCCCGGCTAATTTTTGTATTCTTGTATTTTTGGTAGTGATGGGTTTCATCATGTTGGCCAGGCTGGTCTCGAATTCCTGACTTCAAGTGATCTGCCCACCTTGGCCTCTCAAAGTGCTGGGATTACAGGCGGGAGCCACCACACCCAGCCCCCTTTTATTTTAAATAGAAGATTTTATGAGAAATGACTGCTAAATTTTGTCAAGTACTTTTTTCACTAATTACAACATAATTACATGATTTGTGTACTTTAGTGTACTGATGTAATGTATTATATTCTGCTTCCTAATATCAAGTCACTGTTACATGTATGCAATCAAAGCTTGACTATGGTGTGCTGTTCCTTAATAAATGACTGTGTACAAATTTATGGTATCTTATTTGGATTTTTGCGTCCATTTTACAAAATAAATTGGAATATTTTTCTCATACTATATCAAAATTTGATACGAAGTTACATTAGCTATATAATATGAATTGGAAAATTTTTCACCTTTTTCTATTTTCTGGAATATTTTTAAAAATACTAAAAGAACTTGTTCCTTACCAGTGAGGAAGAAGTCAGCTTTAAAACCATTTGGTGTTGGCACGCTTTGCACGAACAAATGTTAAATGGACTTGCCAATTTCTTCCTTTTTTGATTTACCCAAGTTTTCCACTTATTCTGGTAATGTATTTCCTCTCAATTTTCACATTTCTTGCTGTAAAATTATACATATGATATAATTCACTTAATCATTTTATTTTTTATAGTCATGTCTTTGTTGAAATATGTTCCGACGTCTTTGATACCCCTCCTTTCTAAAGGCAGAATCAGCCTTAGAGGCTCACACCCCACACATGGAATGTGGCAGAGTGACACTGTGTGACTTCAGACATGAGGCTGCAAAGAACACTGCGGCCTCCCCTGTGCTCTCTGGGATCCCTGCGTGGAGGAAGAGGCCACCCATGAGGACACTCGGCGACGACGTGCAGAGATGACCACGTGCCAAGAACCCAAGGCCTCCCGCCAAAGGGCAGCATCTGCCTGCCGGCAGCACAGTGCTCCATCTAGGAGACGGGTCCCCCAGCCCTAGCCGAGCCTTCGGACCACTTCACCCCAGACAACATCTGGCCTCACGCAGCCGGAACCACCCGTGGCGAAGGCTAAAATGACTCCATCTTGGATGCTGAGCCGCCATGGGGACTTCCGATGAACCCTAGTTCTGGGTCCTTAGGTCAAAACAACCTTAATGTTATTGTAAACACAAAATCCTGCCCTTAAGCGAGTTACAGGCTGCGGGGCAGGTGGCATTCTTGCCTTCTCCTGAGGGTGGACCAGCAGGTGGCATTCTTGCCTTCTCCTGAGGGTGGACCAGCAGGTGGCATTCTTGCCTTCTCCTGAGGGTGGACCAGCAGGCGGCATTCTTGCTTCTTCCTGAGGGGTAGGCCAGTTGTCTTACACATCCTTCTGAAGCTCCCACTCCCTTTCCCTCTGCTACCTAAGCCCTGGGTCCGCGGGTAGCGATGCATGGATCTCGCGGCCGCCTGCACCGTGGCTTCTGCTCCCAACGCACTGTTGAATGTTTCTTTCTGAGAAACAGGATTTGTCGGCCTGTTTCTTCAGCCTCTCAGCTCCCTCAGCCTTTGTGGGTAAGTGGCATAGAACTGCTCGCCACAGAGCGCCACCCAGCAGGCTTTTCTGAACAACCCACAGAAACTGCGATCGTAAATGCTTTTTGACGTTGTAAACCTCTAAGTTTCAGAGCAATTCTTTTAATGTGACAATAGATAACTCATGCACCAGTATTGTTTTATTTTCTCTCTCCCATTTATTTTCAGCCAGCCAGAAAAAAGCAGTCTGTTTGTCGAGCCGATCCTGTAAATCTGATGTTAGTAAAAACGGGGACCCTGCCTCCCTACTGAGACCAACCCCCATCCCCATCCTGTCCACACCCTGCACAGCTACGGCAGTGAGTTTCAATCTACGGCGGGCTTTGGAAATATTCACAGTTAAATGCCAACAATGACCACCTGTTTCCTCAGGTTGGTTTAGGAGACCGTGAAACCCTCTACTCACCTCCAGTTCCCAATTAATCACACTCATGGCCGCTTGCTGTTTCTACCAACGAAAAGCCTGCATTCCAGCAGATGTGAGCGGCTCCAGAATCTCCGCTTGAGTTGCCCCCGAAACACCTAGAGCCCAGTCTCCACGCCTGCGGGGGAGCCACACTCCCCGGGCTGCTGCGGTCCCCAGGGTGCCACCTCCCTCTGCAACAGCCTTTAACAGCTCTGCAAGTTCTGTGGGGCCGTCCCACGGAGAGGTGGGGTCTGAGAAGGGAGTGGAGGCACAGGGCTCCCGCGCCACGTCAGAAACGCCCTGCAGCTCCCACCTGACATCTTCGGAGGCTCCACGAGAGGAGACCAGCCCCATGCGGAAAAGTCCAGCACCCTGTGAGCGCCACTCTGCAGACACCATCTGTGGCGTCCAGGCAACAGCCCCGCCAGAGCTCCAGCCTCATGGGTGTCCCATCTTGGACTCACAGCCCAGTGACTTCTGAACACACTCATATGACAGACTCAGGAAAGAATTGCCCCAAAGACCCCTCCCCGAATTCCTCACCCTAAAATATGACCAAAATCAGATGGCTGTTTTCAGCTGTAAGTTGGGGATGTGTCGCACGCCGACAGAGACAGGAGCGCCCTCCTTCCAAACCATAAACCTAGCATCGCTCGACAGCACCGAAGCCACCTCCACACACTCTGCCGCAAGGAGTTTGGGAAACGTGTTTGGCTTTCTAGTCTCTGAGGGAGAGCAAGGTGTGCCCACAGAGGGCACAATGGATGTGGTGGGGCCGCCTCTGGACATCCCAGCCTCTGAGTCTCAACCGAGCCAGCACGCCGTTGCGGGCGAACCCATGCAGGGCTCCTTGCCGTCTCTGAGCTGGGATGTCCACAGCGCTGTGACTGAACGCGACATGACATGTGCACAGGAGGGCTCTGGAATGGCCACCTGTGTGTCTAATTGAAAAAGGTTTCATTTTACACACTCCTGACACAGTGCACCAAGAGCCTGGCTCCCAGGCTCACAGCACGTCCATGCATGGGGGGAGCGTGTGTAAACATGCATGCATGTGATGTGCTGTGGTGTGAGTGCGTGGCGTGCCTGTGCACAAATGTGTGTGTCAGTGTGTGGGTATGATGGGCGTGCACGTTTATGTATGGTGTGTGTGGGGGTGTGAGGTAGGTGTGCATGTGTGGTGTGTGGGTGTGATAGGTGTGCATATGTGTGGGGGTGTGTGGTAGGTGTGCGTGTGTGTGGGTGTGGTAGGTGTGCACGTGTGTGGTGTGTGGGTGTGTGGTAGGTGTGCACGTGTGTGGTGTGTGGGTGTGTGGTAGGTGTGCACGTGTGTGGTGTGGGTGTGGTACGTGTGCATGTGTGTGGTGTGTGTGGGTGTGTGGTAGGTGTGCACGTGTGTGGTGTGTGGGTGTGTGGTAGGTGTGCATGTGTGTGGTGTGGGTGTGTGGGTGTGGTAGGTGTGCATGCGTGTGGTGTGTGTGGATGTGTGGTAGGTGTGCATGTGTGTGTGTTTGGTAGGTGTGCATTTGTGTTGTGTGTCTATGCGTTTGGTAGGTATGCATTTGTGGTGTGTGTGTGTGTAAGGATGGGTTCACAGTGCACTGGGCCTGGCCTCGTGAAACCCGTGTTTGGAATATGTGGTTCCAGTCTCATAACCTACATGAGCAACCCCACATTGCCCCGCCCCTGGCTACCGCACAAAGAGAGGTTTCTCCTGCTGCACCTCAGGGGTGCTACTCAGTGCTTTTTCTGTCCAGGAAAGCCTCCCCAGCATCCACCCCACCACTCACAGCTTCCACCCACCGCCCACAGCCTCCAACCACAGCCTCCACCCACCACCCACAGCCTCCACCCACAGCCTCTATCCACCACCCACAGCCTCCATCCACAACCCACAGTCTCCACCCATGGCCTCTACCCACCACCCACAGCCTCTACCCACCACCCACAGCCTCCACCCACCACCCACAGCCTCCACCCACAGCCTCTATCCACCACCCACAGCCTCCATCCACAACCCACAGTCTCCACCCATGGCCTCTACCCACCACCCACAGCCTCCACCCACCACCCACAGCCTCCACCCACAGCCTCTATCCACCACCCACAGCCTCCATCCACAACCCACAGTCTCCACCCATGGCCTCTACCCACCACCCACAGCCTCCACCCACCACCCACAGCCTCCATCCACAACCCACAGTCTCCACCCATGGCCTCTACCCACCACCCACAGCCTCCACCCACCACCCACAGCCTCTACCCACCACCCACAGCCTCCACCCACCACCCACAGCCTCCACCCACCACCCAGTCTCCACCCACAGCCTCCACCCACCACCCACAGCCTCCACCCACAGCCTCCAGTCTCCACCCAGTCTCCACCCACAGCCTCCACCCACCACCCACAGCCTCCCTAGCCTCCACCCACAGCCTCCACCCACAGCAGCAGGTGAGCACAGGCGGGCATTCTTCCCAACCCCAGGAAACTCCAAAGAGCAGATTTGCCTTCTAGAGGAAAGGAACCCCAAGACTCCAGTTGGGGAGACTTGCTGAGCAGGCCCAAGGCAGGGAGCAGCTAAGGCCTCCAAGAACAAAGCAGTGACCCTGGGCGCTCCCTGAGCAACTGGAAGCACCGGGTGTTCTGACAGCCCCCAGGAGCTGAGGAGAGGGGCAGGGCCCCAGGCCGACCATAGCCACCACATTCATAGCACTCTTTGCTGGCCCAACCTTCCAAGATGTTTATCTTTCCATAAACAAGAAAAGAACACCTCAACTGCAACTTTAGTCTGCAACACCTGGTCCCCAAAGCTAGTCTGTTAGAATGCACACCGACAAGCTGGATTCCAAGCGGACCTTCCCAGGTGCAGAACAAAGGCCAGGTGAGATTCCTCTGCCTACCCGAGACCAGAGGTCAGCAGGATTAACTCTTCCTTTGCCTCCCCTCATCCCCGGCAATGTTTGCCCACGGATTACTGTTGGGCACTCGTTAATGAAACCAATTTGCCTAAACGCCTGCCCCCTCTTCCTGCGCTCCTTCTCCCGGTTAAAGAAACGTGTTTATACTGAGCCCCCCACAGACCTCCTCAGAGGACACGGGCCACAGAAGCTTCTGAGCCCACATTTTTCCCGACCATGCCCTCAAGCTGTGGCTCAACAAGCTTCAGCTGATGGACACCCCTGCTTCAGTCTCCCAGGTTGGCCCTGGGTAAAGGATGAGAAACCCCATCAGACGTGAGAGGGATCAGACATCGAGGCTGCAGGTTTTGGGCTAAACTGACTTAGCAGGATTCTTGCTAAAATTGAATTGTAGAGGAAAGGCACAGATGGGCCTGGGGGAAGGTTCAGAAGCTTGATTACAGATTGGCCAAGCAAACCATCCTCATCAGGTGCTGGGGGTCAGCACTGTGGGGAGGGGCAGCCACAGGAAGCCTGCAGGGTCTTCCCAAGGCCAGAGCGGACCCGGAGGAGCCACCCTGAGCCATAGCAGAGCCCAGCTGGCGTGGGTGGGGGCAGGGAAAAGGGAACTGCAGGGATTCTGTGTCCCTGCAAGCAGGAAGGAAGGGGCTGGGGCTGTGCTGAACCTGCGTCAACAGAGGCCAGCTCCTGCTCCAAACGCAGGGTCCTCTCCCCCTCCAATTGGCTGTGTGCCCAACAGTGTCTGGGAAGCAGGCTGCCACTCACCCTGCTGAGAGTGAGAAAAGAAAAGAACTATTATCTGAGAAATGTGAGTCTTTTTCTATTATCAGGCCCAGAGAGATACTGACATGAGACAGCAGGTGCATCCTTCTACTACCTTGAGCTATGGACTCATCTCCGGTGGTTGCCATTGCCAGCAGCTATGCATTCACCTGATAATGCCGCACTGGACACGAAAACCCACACCCTGGAGCTTAACCATGTCCAGCCAATCACCCAGCAATGTCACTTCTGTGAACCAATCAGAATTCCTGACAAACAACTTTATATCAGCCACACTCTGCCCCCTTTTTGCCTTTAAAAATTCACTTGTATGGCTGGTCGCCATGGCTCACGCCTGTAATCCCAGCACTTTGAGAGGCCAAGGCATGCAGATCACCTGAGGTCAGGAGTTCGAAACCAGCCTGGCCAACATGGTGAAACCCCATCTCTACTAAAAGTACAAAAATTAGCCAGGCATGGTGGCAGGTGCCTGTAATCCCAGCTACTTGGGAGCCTGAGGTAGGAGAATCACTTGAACCCAGGAGGTGGAGGTCGCAGTGAGCCAAGATCACACCATTGCACTCCAGCCTGGGTGACGAAGCAAGACTCCATCTCAAAAAAAAAAAAAAAAAAAAAATCATTTGTAGCTAGGCTCAGTGGCTCACGCCTGTGATCCCAGCACTTTGGGAGGCCAAGGCAGGCAGATCACCTGAGGTCAGGAGTTCAAGACCAGCCTGGCTAACATGGTGAAACCCCGTGTTGACATTTTTGTAGAAATCTCTACAAAAATACAAAAATTAGCTGGGTGTGGTGGCACACGCCTGTAATCCCAGCTACTCAGGAGGCTGGGATGGGAGAATTGCTTGAACCCAGGAGGCGGAGGTTGCAGTGAGCCAAGATCGTGCCACTGCCCTCCAGCCTGGGCAACACAGCAAGACTTGTCTAAAAAAAAAAAAAAAAGACTTGGAATCCATAGAAAGGAATGTCTGGGTTAAGATAAGGGATTGCGACACCAAGATTCTTATCATTCAGGTAAAGCCTCCAGATAGCAGGCTTCAGGGACAATGGAATGTAAATGTTTCTTATCAGACCTAAAAGGGTGTCAGTCTCTTAGCTGATTCTCTCCTGGGTCAGGACAAAGGCCTCAGAAGAAGAAGGCGATTCTCTACAGACTGTAGATGTTTCTCCCACAAGAGACAACTTTGCACGGCTACTTCAAGATATGGCAAATAAACATATATGCATTTAAAATACCTCATTTCCTTCCTTGTCCGTCATGCGATGCTACACCACAGTCAGGCTGGAAAGGCAGCCGTGTTATATGGGGTTAAATAAAACCCATTTGAGAGACTCTACGGTTTGTAGGGCACACTCCCCAAGCCTCTTAGGTAGGAATTTGGGCAAAAGAAGAAAAAAGGGCCAGAGTTTAGTCCTCAGAACGCTGACGTGGAACCCCCTGCCCTCAGCCAGCTAGCCTGCCCTGCCCTGTTCAAGCACCGTGGGGCCAGGAGTGCCTGAGGGTGGAGGCAGCTGGAGGCAGCTGGAGGCAGGCCCTGGAGTGGTGGGCAGCCCTCCCAGCCTCCTAACCCATGCTCAGACAGGTGACCACTGGCAGGCCCAGCTCCAGGCTAGCCCCAGGGACAGGGAGACCAGTTCCCCTCAGTGGGAGTCTGAGAGGGTGGCTCTAAGATTCCCCACCAACACCAACCACTGACTAGTGTGGAGGAAGCCCAGGGTGTGGGACCCTAGCACGGTAGGAGGTGGCCGTCAGGACCAGGAGTGTGAGGCTGGTGGGAAGAAAAGACCTTTTGCCAAATAGGAGGTGGTGTCTTCTTTAGGTATGTCAGGGTGGGAGGCTCCCACTCCATGTCTCATTGACCATCAACAACGGTAGCCCCAGATCCCCAGTGCCCAGCCAGCCTCTCTGGGACCTCTCTGTGCAGGTAAGACTTTGTAACCACTGAAGGGGCTCTTCCTGCCTGCTGCATAAAGAAAGACCATGGCATTGCAGTAAGGAAAGAGTTTAATAGACAAAAGGCTGGCCACGCTACAGAGATGGAGTTAGCACTCAAACAACCTCATGCAAAACTCACAGGTTAGGGGTTGTTCAAAGACAGTTTTTGGGGAAGGAGTGGGGGAGGCCAGGTAATAGGTGCTTGCTGCTGATTGCTTAGAGCAGAGATGAAATCACAGGGGGTCAACGCTGAGTCCTAAGGACTGAGTCACTTCTGGGTGGGGTCACACGAGCAGGATTGGCAGGTCCAGGTGGGTCCAGGTGGAGCCACAGTCATGCACAAACACTGGAAAATATTTCTCAAAAAGCCAATCTACAATAGTGGTGTTATCTGCAGGAATAACTGGGGAAGTTGCAGATCTTATAACCTCAGAAAAAAATGGCTGACAACCCTTTCTGTCTGTGCCTTACCAGGACTCAGGCAAGCTCCACCTCCCGGGTGCAAGCAATTCTCATGCCTCAGCCTCCTGGGTAGCTAGGATTACAGACACATGCCACAACACCTGGCTAATTTTTGTATTTTTTGGTAGAGATGGTGTTTCACCACCATGTTGGCCAGGCTGGTCTCGAACTCCTGACCTCAAGCAATCTGCCCGCCTTGGCCTCCCAGTGTGCTGGGATTACAGCTGTGAGCCACCATGCCCAGCCCAGTACCTGTTTTTACTGAAGACAAATCATAGTAGGACAAATTTATTTAAAATAATTTTTCATCTTATACTTGGCCTGAGTGTTTGCATAATGTCAGCACGAATAATTATTTGCCATATAGGCCTGTCTTAAAATTGGCTTTACTGGAACTTTATTCTATAAGGAATCCCAGATTTGACTTTTTTTAAAGCCTTGAGCCCAGCCATGATTTATTGGTGCCTGAAAATACCTATATAAATTGGGCAATGTCCTCTCCTCAAGGTCCCAAGATAATTTGGGGCTCCTGAGCCTGTCAGAAAGTGACATTCTTTACATACTACAGGCAAGGAACTCTGTACAGTGACTGTGTAGACAAGGGATGAGGCCAACTTCATAAGTCAGCTTTGACTCCTTAAAGCAGTCTGTTTGTATCTGAAAGTACATCCTTCCAGTCAAAGCTTTGGTAAAATAACCAGTGTCTCCAATTATGTCCTGTTACAAAAGAAAATACATTCTTATTGAACTTATGCAAATAACTATACTGCCGTAAATTAAGTATACTTGCAAATAGTTTTCAAATTTCGACAGAAATCAGGTAGACAGAAATGTACTTCAGAGTTTACTCACAGGAGTGTACTTTACCCAGTTGTGAAAAGCTGTAGAGTGCTGCCAATGCCCCAGTGAAGAAGCTGAGGTCAACATCAGATTTGAAATATTTAAAGTGGATACAAAATTATTTCAGCAATGCAAACAATTAAGCGTGTTGTTGTGGGCAATGGTGCTGTTGGTAAAACATGTCTCCTGATATCCTACACAACAAACAAATTTCCATCAAAATATGTACCAACTGTTTTTGACAACTATGCAGTCACAGTTATGATTGGTGGAGAACCATATACTCTTGGACTTTTTGATACTGCAGGGCAAGACGATGACGACAGATTCTGACCGCTGAGTTATCTACAAACAGATGTATTTCCAGTCTGTTTTTCAGTGGTCTCTCCATCTTCATTTGAAAATGTGAAAGGAAAGTGGGTGTCTGAGATAACTCACCACTGTCCAAAGACTCATTTCTTGCTTGTTGGGACCCAAATTCATCTCAGAGATGACCCCTCTACTATTGAGAAACTTGCCAAGAACAAACAGAAGCCCACCACTCCAGAGACTGCTGAAAAGCTGATCCGTGACCTGAAGGCTGTCAGGTATGTGGTGTGTTCTGCACTCACACAGAAAGGCCTAAGGAATGTATTTGATGAAGCAATATTGGCTGCCCTGGAGCCTCCAGAACTGAAGAAGAGCCACAGGTGTGTGCTGCTAGGAACATCTCTCCAGAGCCCTTTCTGCACAGCTGGTGTCAGCATCATACTAAAAGCAATGTTTAACTCAAACCAAAGATTAAAAATTAAAATTCATTTTTGCAGTAATGACAAATGTCCTGCACCTACCCACATGCACTCATGTGAGACAAGGCCCATAGGTATGGCCCCCCCTTCCCCCTCCCAGTATTAGTTAATTTTGAGTAATTGCGTATTGTCAGAAAAGTGATTAGTACAAGTTTTTGTTTTGTTGTTTCAAAATTTTTTTTTGTTTAAAAGCAAGGCATGCTTGTGGATGACTCTGTAACAGACTAATTGGAATTGTTGAAGCTGCTCCCTGGTTCCACTCTGGAGAGTAATCTGGGAGATCTTAGTGTGTGTGTGTGTGTGTGTGTCTCCTCTTTTTTTGGGAGGAGTGTGTGTGGGGTTTATTTTTTAGTCCTTTTTTTTTTTAATTCATTAACCAGTGGATAGCCCTTAAGGGGAGGAGGACGGATTGATTCCACATTCCACTTCCTAGATATGGTTTAGAAAACATGTTCCCCACCTGGGGCTCTCAGGAAGGAGTATAGTAAATGCCTCATTTAATAACAGACTCCTTTTTGAAAGTTGCCTTTTCTCTCCACCTTTGAGTAGATCCAGTATTTGATGAAACTCATGAAAGTGGGTGGAGCCTGTCTTGCCCCTCCTCTTTTCTCGGACACACTACATGTGACTGTGACTTTCAAAGACATTTGTTTGCCATTTGCTGATTTTGGGGGGAAGTTAATTTCTAACTTCTTTCACTAATAAATGAAGAAAAGTATTGCACCTTTGAAATGCACCAAATGAATTGAGTTTGTAATTAAAAATTTTTTTCCCTGTCAGTCATTGTCTTACATGCTTAGCATCGATTTGCAGCTCAGTAGTATATGGTGTTCCTAGAATGCAGCTGAAGACCTGGTATGTAGAGGAAATACCAGGGGTGGTGCTAGAAGATAGACATCTGTGGAATGATTCACATCCTCTCATTAGGAGGATAGAGGCCTTCTTCATTAAGAAGCTGGGGGTCGGGTGGGGGTGGGGAGAACACATAACAACATGGGGACCAGTCAGGGGAGTCCCCTTATTTCTGTTTTGCATATGAGGAACCCTAGAGCAGCCAGGTGAGGCTCTCTAGTTTAATAAAAATCATGGAAAGAGTCTTTTTTTTTTTTTTTTTTTTTGAGCTGGAGTCTGGCTCTGTCACCCAGGCTGGAGTGCAGTGGCACGATCTCGGCTCATTGCCACCTCCACCTCCCAGGTTCATGCCATTCTCCTGCCTCAGCCTCCCAAGTAGCTGGGACTACAGGCACCCACCACCATGCCTGGCTAATTTTTTTGTATTTTTAGTAGAGACGGGGTTTCACTGTGTTAGCCAGGATGGTGTCGATCTCCTCACCTCATGATCCACCTGCCTCGGCCTCCCAAAGTGCTAGGATTACAGGCGTGAGCCACCGCGCCCTACTGGAAGGAGTCTTATGAAGACTTTTCATAAGTGTTAATAGGGATTTTACCAGCTTATTTTGGTTGCAGTTTCCAATTTTTTTAAATGTTGAGGTAATCTTTTCCGCCTTCCCAATCCTAATTCTTGTAGATTCATTAATGTTGAACCAATGCCTTCTCATATCTCAATTCTTTGTATATGCATTCTTTTCAGATGTATTAAACAAACAAAAACCCTTCACAAGCCAAAAAAAAAAAAAGCTATAAACAGCTCAAAAGAAAAAAAAGGTTTTCTAGACTCTGAAAAACAAAAGAATTAGCAACATTTCAAACAAAAAAGCAACGAAAAGATTACTCCCGTCTTCCTTTAGTTCAGTCTACATAATTGACTTCTGTTCTGCTCAATATTCAGGAACACATTAGCTGTCTGTGGGAGTCCTGGAAGTTTCTTCTCTATTCTAATGCCACAACTGCCAAAGTTCTCAGAAACTTGCCTTCAAGAGCACCTGTCAGAGTCCTATAGCTGATTATAAAACCACCTTGAAAATAAAGTAAAACAATTGTGGATGAGGAAATCTCAGAACGGCCACAGTTAACGTCTGGTCATCTCTGTGGTACACAATAATTTCACATAACAATCCTAATTATTACTGATAACACATACTGAGATATATCAGAATTACAGGAATCTTACACAATTTTGGAACATATACTAATAACATATTCATACAAATACAGCACAAATAAAGCCAAATACTGTTTCATACTTGACAATGCTTCCTGTATGATTTTACCAAATAAACCAAATATGCCTCTTTTGGACTTTTACCAGATTTTTAAAAAGGCTAACTTTAGGCCAGGCACAGTGGCTCATGCCTATAATCCCAGCACTTTGGGAGGCCGAGGCAGGCAGATCACAAGGTCAGGAGATCGAGACCATCCTGGCTAACACAGTGAAACGCTGTCTCTACTAAAAATACAAAAAATTAGCTGGGCGTGGTGGCGGGTGCCTGTAGTCCCAGCTACTTGGGAGGCTGAGGCAGGAGAATGGCGTGAACCCGGGAGGCGGAGCTTGCAGTGAGCCGAGATCATGCCACTGCACTCCAGCCTGGGCGACAGAGTGAGACTCTGTCTCCAAAAAAAAAAAAAAAAAAAAAAAGGCTAACTTTAGAATTTGACTTTGGAAAGTTTGTCAGATATCAAAGGTTTAATCAAACATTTGATATTACAACATGAAAGTCCAGGTCACTATAAGTAAAGGGGAAAATCTTTACTCATTGACAGAGGGGAGACTCCACTTTCCAAACAGGACCCAAAAAAGATGGCATGAGGCCAACTGAATGTCCCCTCTTTCCCTCCCTTTTTTCCTGCTGTTATTCAAAAGGCAAACAAAAATCTTTCATTCTCTTTTAATATTACATCAAAATCTTGTTCAAAAAGGAAACCCAAATTTCACCTTTCCATTAATGTACTATTAATGTTAAATCTGATTTTTTTTTTTTTTTTTTTTGAGACAAAGTCTCACTCTTGTCCCCCAGGCGGGAATGCAATGGTGCGATCTTGGCTCACTGCAAACTCTGCCTCCCGGATTCAAGCAATTCTCCTGCCTGAGCCCCCCAAGTAGCTGGGATTACAGGCGTCCACCACCACACCCGGCTAATTTTTGTATTTTTAGTAGAGATGGGGTTTCACCATGTTGGCCAGGCTGGTCTAGAACTCCTGACCTCAGGTGATCCACCCACCTCGGCCTCCCAAATTGCTGGGATTACAGGCATAAGCCACCACGCCAGGCCAAATCTGATTCTTAATAAAACCTTACAAACAAGTCTATCCAATCTTACTTTGAACATAAGACAAAATTTCCATAAGTGTTTTATAATTTTCTGTTAAACAGCAGATCAGCTCGCTAAGAAAGCCCTGTTATTCAAACACACGGGCCCGGATTCTGACCCTGCATCAGTGTGCTTTTATTTCAATGTTCAACCTACGGAAAACTAAATCATCCCCTTTAAATCCTAGCCAACTTGCTCACATCCACAGAACATCCTGAACAAGATCAATCCTTCACAAACCCTTCACGACTTGCTTAAACCTTCAGTTTCGTCCCATTTCTCTGTTAGGTTAGGGCAACCCTTAAAAATCTCCGCAGCAGACAAAATTACATTCTGTTTTACAAAAAAAAAAAAAAAAAACATATATTTCCAAGCCTTCTTATAACCTTTTACAAAGAACACATTCTACTTCCCTTCTACACCTTGCGTGTAAATCTGTTTCTCCAGTAGTCTCAAGTATGTGTTACACTGTTAACTCTTAGCAACTTTTATTTTTGCTGAAAAACCTGGTAAGGAAGCAGTTTTCACCATGTATAAGATTGGAAAGCCCAGGCAAGGAGATTGCTGCAGATAATGTGTGACTCTTCCCAGCCTCACCAGGGGACCTAGCTAACTCCATGTGTCCCCAGGCCTTCCCTAGAATCTAATGGCTATAAAACAGAGAAGTCAAACACTTATTAAAAGTCATAGAAGCAGCTTATGGCCTTAAAGCATCTAGCAAACGGTACTAAGCATTCCTAATTTAGACCAAATGTGTAAGCTTCCCAGCAATCATCTTTTAACTGTCTTTATTTTTCAAAGATTATCAGTCACATGACCTAAAAGGCATTAAAGTTTCTATTTTCCTGACAGTGTTTGATTTAAGCACTTGCTTTTCTTTTATCACTTAACTTTTATTTTAAGTTCAGGGGTACATGTGTAGGTTTATTATCTAGGTAAACTTGTGTCATGGGGGTTCATTGTACAGATCATCTCATCACCCGGGTACTAAGCCCCAGCACCCACTTGTAGGGAAAAGAGAGATCAGACGTTACTGTGTCTATGTAGAAAGGTAAGACATAAGAAATTCCATTCTGACCTGTACCTTGAACAATTGTTTTGCTGAGATGCTGTTAATTTGTAACTTTGCCCCAGCCACTTTGCCCCAACTTTGAGCTCACAAAAACATGTGTTGTATGGAATCAAGGTTTAAGGGATTTAGGGCTGTGCAGGACGTGCCTTATTAACAAAATGTTTACAAGCAGTATACTTGGTAAAAGTCATCGCCATTCTCTAGTCTCAATAAACCAGGGGCACCAGGCACTGCGGAAAGCCGCAGGGACCTCTGCCCTTGAAAGCGGGGTATTGTCCAAGGTTTCTCCCCATGTGATAGTCTGAAAAGTGGCCTCGTGGGATGAGAAAGACCTGACTGTCCCCCAGCCCAACACCCGTAAAGGGTCTGTGCTGAGGAGGGTTAGTAAAAGAGGAAAGCCTCTTGCAGTTGAGATAGAGGAAGGCCACTGTCTCCTGCCTGCCCCTGGGAACTGAATGTCTCGGTATAAAACCCGATTGTACATTTGTTCAATTCTGAGCTAGGAGAAAAACCGCCCTGTGGCGGGAGGTGAGACATGTTGGCAGCAATGCTGCCTTGTTCTTCTTTACTCCACTGAGATGTTTGGGTGGAGAGAAACATAAATCTGGCTTACGTGCATGTCCAGTCATAGTACCTTCCCTTGATTCTTTGGCTCACATGTTTTTTGCTGACCTTCTCCCTATTATCACCCTGCTCTCCTACTGCATTCCTCTTGCTGAGATAATGAAAATAACAATCAATAAAAACTAAGAGAACTCAGAGACCAGTGCCAGAGCAGTTCCTTGGTATGCTGAGTGCCGGTCTCCTGGGCCCACTATTGTTTCTCTACACTTTGTCTCTGTGTCTTCTTTTCTCAGTCTCTCATCCCACCTGGCAAAAAATACCCACAGGTGTGGAGGGGCAGGCCACCCCTTCACCCATTACTTATTTTTCCTGATCCCCTCCCTCCTCCTACCCTCCAACCTCCAATAGGCCCCAGTGTGTGCTGTTCCCCTCTATGTGTCCATGTGTTCTCATCACTTAGCTCCCACTTATAAGCGAGAACATGCGGTATTTGGTGCCTGTTCCTGCCTAAGTTTGCTAAGGATGATGGCCTCTAGCTCCATCCATGTTCCTGCAAAGGATATTATCTCATTCCTTTTTATGGCTGCATAATAATATTCCACGGTGTATATGTACCGTATTTTCTTTATCCAGTCTACCATTGATGGGCATTAGGGTTGATTCCGTGTCTTTGCTATTGTGAATAGTGCTGCAGTGAACATACACATTTATGTATTTTTATGACAGAATACTTTACATTCCTTTAGGTATATACTTGGTAATGGGATGGCTGGGTCAAATACTATTTCTGTTTTTAAGTCTTTCAGGAATTGCCAAACTGTTTTCTACAGTGGTTGAACTAATTTACATTCCCACCAACAGTGTATAAGCATTCCTTTTTCTCTACTACCTTGTCTTGTCAGCATCTGATATTTTTTGACTTTTTTTGTTTGTTTGTTTGAGAGAGTTTCACTCTTGTGGCCCAGGCTGGAATGCAGTGGCATGATCTCAGCTCACTGCAAACTCCGCCTCCTGGGTTAAAATAATTCTCTTGCCTCAGTCTCCTGAGTAGCTGGGACTACAGGCACACACCACCATGCCCAACTAATTTGTGTATTTTTAGTAGAAACAGGGTTTCTCCATGCTGGCCAGGCTGGTCTTGAACTTCTGACCTCATGATCCACCCACCTTGGCCTCCCAAAGTGCTAGGATTACAGGTGTGAGCCACCGCACCTGGCCATTTTTTGACTTCTTAATAATGGCCATTCTGACTAGTGTGAGATGGCATTTAATTGTGGTTTTGATTTGCATTGCTCTAACAATCAGTGATGTTGAGCTTATTTTAATATGCTTCTTGGCCGCATGTATGCCTTATTTTGAAAAGTGTCTGTTCATGTCCTTTGCCTACTTTTTCATGAGGTTGTTTTTTTCTTGTAAAGTCATTTAAGTTCCTTATAGCTGCTGGATATTAGACCTCTGTTAAATGCATAGTTTGCAAAAACTTTCTCCCATTCTATAAGTTGTCTGTTTACTCTGCTGATAGTTTCTTTTGCTATGCGGAAGCTCTTCAGTTTAATTAGGTCCCATTTGTCAATTTTTGCTTTTGTTGCTATTGCTTTTGGTGTCTTCATCATGAAATCTTTGTCATTTCCTGTGTCCAGGATGGTATTGCCTAGGTTGTCTTCCAGGGTTTTTATAGTTTGGGGTTTTACATTTAAGTCTTCAATCCATCTTGAGTTAATTTTTGTATGTGGTAAAACATAGGGGACCAATTTCATCCTTCTTCATATGGCTAGCAAGTTATCCCAGAGCCATTGATGAAATAGGTAGTTCTTTCCCCATTGCTTGTTATTAGTGACTTTGTTGAAGATCAGATGGTTGCAGGTGTGTGGCCTTATTTCTGGGCTCTCTATTCTGTTCCTTTGGTCTATATAGACCATAATATGTCTGTTTTTATACCAATACCATGCTGTTTTGGTTACTGTAGCCCTGTAGTATAGTTTGAAGCTGGGTAGGATGATTCCTCCAGCTTTGTTCTTTTGCTTAGGATTGCCTTGGCTATTCAGGCTAATTTTCAGTTCCATATGAATTTTAAAGTAGTTTTTTCTAGTTCTGTGAAAAATGTTATTGGTAGTTTAATAGGAATAGCACTGAATCTATAAATTGCTTCGGGTGATATGGCCATTTTAACAATATTGATTCCTCCTATCCATGAGCATGGAATATTGTTCCATTTGTGTCATCTCTGATTTCTTTGAGCAGTGTTTTGTAATTCTCCTTGTAGAGATCTTTCACCTCGCTGATTAGCTGAAGTCCTAGGTATTTTATTCCTCTGTGGCAATTGTGAATGGGATTGCATTCCTGATTTACCTCTCAGCTTGACTCTTGTTGGTGTATAGGAATGCTAGTGATTTTTGCAAACTTACTTTGTATCCTGAGACTTTGCTGAAGTTGTTTATCAGCTTAAGGAGTTTTGGGCCAAGACTATGGGGTTTTCTAGATATAGGATCATTTGTCTGCCAACAGGGATAGTTTGGCTTCCTCTCTTCCTATTTGGATGCCTTTTTAATTTTTTTTTTTTTTTTTGAGACACTCTGTCACCCGGGCTGGAGTGTAGTGATGCAATCTCAGCTCACTGCAACCTCCACTTCCTGGGCTCAAGTGATCCTCCTGGTTCAGCCTCCTGAGGAGCTGGGACTACAGATGCAAGCCACCATGCCCAGCTAATTTTTTGCTTTTTTTTTTTTTTTTTTGTAGAGACAAGGTCTCACTGTGTTACCCAGGCTGATCTCAAACTCCTGAGCCCAAAGCAATCCACCTGCCTCAGCCTCTCAAAGTGCTGGGATTATAGGAGTGAGCCACCATGCCTGGACAAGATGCCTTTTATTTATTTCTCTTGCCCGATTGCTCTGGCTGGGACTTCCAATACTACGTTGAACCGGAATGGTGAGAGAGAGAATTCCTATCTCATGCTGGTTTTCCAGGGGAATGCTTCCAGCTTTTGGCCATTCAGTATGATGTTGGCTGTGGGTTTGTCAGAGATGCCTCTTATTATTTTGAGGTATGTTCCTTCAATATCTAGTTTATTGAGAGTTTTTAACATTAAGGGGTATTGAATTTTATAAAAAGCTTTCTCTGACTCTATTGAGATAATCGTATGGTTTTTGTCTTTGGTTCTGTTTATGTGATGAATCACATGTGTTGATTTGTGTATGTTGAACCAACCTTGCATGCCAGGGATAAAGCCTACTTGATCATAGTGGATAAGCTTGATGATGTGCTGCTGGATTCCATTTGCCAGTATTTTGTTGAGGGTTTTTGTGTCGATGTTCATCGAGGATATTGGCCTGAAGTTTTTGTTGTTGTTGCTGTATCTCTGCCAGGTTTTGGTATCAGAATGATGCTGGCTTCACAGAATGAGTTAGAGGGGAGTCTCTCCTCCTCAATTTTTTTGGAATCATTTCAGCAACAACGGTACCAGTCCAGTTCTCCTTTTACATCTGATATACTTCAGCTGAGACTCCATCTGGACCTGGGCTTTTTTTGATTGGTAAGCTATTCATTACTGATTCAATTTCAGAGCTCATTATTGGTCTGTTCAGGGATTCAATTTCTTCCTGGCTCAGTTTTTTGTTTTTTGTTTGTTTGTTTTTGAGACAGAGTCTTGCTCTGTCTCCCAGGCAGGAGTGCAGTGGTGCAATCTTGGCTCACTGCAACCTCTGCCTCCCAGGTTCAAGCAATTCTCCTGCCTCAGCCTCCTGAGTAGCTGGGATTACAGGCATGCACCACCATGCCCAGCTAATTTTTATATTTTAGTGGAGATGGGGTTTCACTATGTTGGCCAGGCTGGTCTCAAACTCGTGATCTCAAGTGATCCACCCACCTTGGCCTCCTAAAGTGCTGGGATTACAGGCTTGTGCTACCATGCCTGGCCCTGGCTCAGTCTTGAGAGGGTGTATATGTCCAGGAATTTACCCGTTTTTTCTGGATTTTCTAGTTTATGTGCATAGAGGTGTTCATAATATTCTCTGGTGGTTATTTATATTTCTGTGGGGCCACTGGTAATATCTCCTTTGTCATCTCTGATCGTGTTTATTTGGATCTTTGCTTTTCTTCTGTATTAGTATAGCTAGTGGTCTATCTATTGTATTAACTTTTTCAAAAAACCAACTTCTGGATTTGTTGATCTTTTGAATGGTTTTCATGTCTCAGTCTCCTTCGGTTCTGCTCTGATTTTGGCTACTTCTTGTCTTCTGCTAGCTTTGGGGCTGGTTTTCTCTTGGTTCTCCAGTTCTTTTAGTTGTGATGTTCGGTTGTTAAATTGAGATCTTTCTAACTTTTTGATGTGGGCCTTTAGCGCTATAAATTTCCCCTTAACACTGACTTAGCTGTGTCCCAGAGATTCTGGTATGCTGTATCTTTGTTCTTATTAGTTTGAAAGAACGTCTTGATTTCTGACTTAATTTCATCATCTACACAAAAGTCAATCAGGAGCAGGTTATTCAATTTCCATGTAATTGCATGGTTTTGAGTGAATTTCTTAGTCTTGATTTCTAATTTGGTTGTGCTGTGGTCTGAGGAATTGGTTGTTATGATTTCAGTTCTTTTGTATTTGCTGAGGAGTGTTTTTTGTTCAATCATGTGATCTATCTTAGAGTACGTGTCATGTGGCAATGAGAAGAATGCATATTCTGTTGTTTCGGGGTGGAGAGTTCTGTAGGTGTCTATCAGGTCCATTTGTTCCAGTGCTGAGTTCAGCTCCTGAATTTTTTTGTGAATTTTCTGCCTTAATGATCTGTCTAATACTGTCAGTGGGGTGTTAAAGTCTCCCACTATTATTGTGTGCGAGTCTAAGTCTCTTTGAAGGTCTTTAAGAACTTGCTTTATAAATGTGGGTGCTCCTATGTTGGGTGCATATATATTTAGGATAGTTAGGTCTTCTTGTTGAATTGAACCCTTTACCATTATGTAATGCCCATCTTTGTCTTTTTTGATCTTTGTCGGCTTAATGTCTGTTTTGTCTGAAGTTAGGATTGCAACCCCTGATTTGTTGTTTTCCATTTGCTTGGTAGATTTTTCTCCATCCTTTTATTTGAGCCTATGGATGTCACTGCATGTGAAATGGATCTCTTGAAGACAACTTACCGATGGGTATTGGTTCTTTATCCAGCATGCAACTCTGTGCCTTTTAATTGGGGCATTTAGCCCATTTACATGCAAGGTTAGTATTGATATATGTGGATTTGCTCCTGTCATCATGGTAACTGATTATTATGCAGATTTGTTTGTGTGGTTGCTTTATAGTGTAACTGGTCTGTGTACTTTGGTATGTTTTTGTAGTGGCTGTTAACAGTCTTTCTTTTCCATATTTAGTGCTGCCTTCAGGAGTTCTTGTGAGGCAGGTCTGGTGGTGACAAATTCCCTCAGCATTTACTTGTCTGAAAAGGATCTTATTTCTCCTTCACTTACGAAGCTTAGTTTGGCCAGATATGAAATTCTGGGTTGGAATTTCTTTAGGAATGTTGAATATTGGCCCCCAATCTCTTCTGGCTTGTAGGGTTTCTACTGAGAGGTCTGCTCTTAGTCTGACAGGTGTTCCTTTGTAGGTGACCTGGCCTTTCTCTCTGGCTGCCTTTAACTTTTTTTCTTTCATTTCAACCTTGAAGAATTTCATGATTATGTGTCTTGGGGATGATCTTCTCATGGAGTATCTTACTCTGAGTTTCCTGGATTTGGATGGCAGCCTCTCTAGCTAGGCTGGGGAAGTTTTCATGGATGATATCCTGAAATCTGTCTTCCAAGTTGCTTACACTCTCCCCATCTCTTTCAGGGACACCAATGAGTCACAGATTTGGATTACAGAATCCCATATTTCCTGGAGGTTTTGTTCATTCCTTTTCAAAGTTCTTTTGTCTCCATTCTTGTCTGACTGTCTTATTTCAGAAAGCTAGTCTTCAAGCACTGAGATTCTTTCCTCCACTTGGTATATTCTGCTATTAACACTTATGATTGCATTATGAAATTCTTATAGTGTGGTTTTCGGTTCTATCAGGTCAGTTATGTTCTTTTCTATACTGGCAATTTTGTCTGTCAGCTCCTGCATCATTTTATTGTGACTCCTATCATCCTTGGATTGGGTTTCCACGTACCCCTACACCTCAATGATCTTGGTTCCTATCCATATTCTGAATTCTATTTCTGTCATTTCAGCCATCTCAGCCTGGTTCAGAACCCTTGCTGGAGAGGTGGGGCAGTCATTTGGAGGAAAGAAGGCACTCTGGCTTGTGTTGTCTGGGTTCTTGAACTGGTTCTTTCTTATCTTTTTGGGCTGATGTTCCTATGCTCTTTGAAGTTGCTAACCTTTGGATAATTTTTTTTTCTTTTATCCTATTTGATGACCTTGAGGATTTGATTGTAGTATAAGTTGGATTCAGCTGACTGGCTTTGTTTCTGGATGATTTTAGGGGGCCAAGGCTCAGTTCCTGACTCCCGGACTGTGTGCTCTAACTGGGGGACTTGTATCAGGCACCAACTTTGTTCTCTGGCTCCTGGAGGTTAGGAATCAACTGCACTGAGGGATCAAGGTGCTCCTCACTACCGGTCACTACACTCTGATAGGTGGTGCCAGCCAATGCATTTTGCAGTGCAGTGGCAGCAGGATCCATTCTTGCTTGCACATGCCAGCAGCCGTGGTGGCAGCAGCACAGGGTGCACGTTCATCGGCTGTGGCAGGGTGCTAGCAAGTGCTTGGGTGCCTGCCTCCATGCAGGTGTTCACCACAGTGGCAGAAGAAAGCACCTGGGGGGCAGGGCCCCCTGCTGGCAACAGCCATGCTGGTGGTGGTGTTGGGATGGAGGTGGAGCACCGGCAGGCCCAGGCCTGTGGCATTCTTTGTGCCCCACAGGCAGGGTGGTCCCTGTTCCGTGCCTAGTTTCACTCCCGCAACAGTGTTGGTGCAAGAGTGGGGTGCAAGGGAGGTGGGGCTGGCTGGCTCTGTGTCTGCCAAGGCTCCAACTGCAATGGCAGTCAGCAGGGGGCGTGGGGCAAACGGTACTCCTGCCACAGCAATGGCAGGGCACGGTGCAAACACACAGGTACACTGGCGGGCAAGGAAAGCAAAACCCACCTGCACAGATATGCACTGGCAAAAGCAAGATGGGGGGTGACAGTGGGCCCTGGAGAAGCTGCAGTGTGGGAGGCAGTGGGCAGGCTGGCACAGGGATATGGGGGCTGCCCTGCTGGAGCTCTCCACCAATCAGGCATGGTCCACCAGTGCAGAAGCTATGCTGCAGGCCCCCAGGGCACCCAGAGCTGGCCTGCAAGCAGGCGTGGCCAGGCCGGGGCCCTGGGAGAGGCCAGCAGACCAAGGCATGCTCGGGTCAGACTGGCCCCATCTGATGGGCAAGACCGCCCTGCAAAGATCACATACAACAGCTCCCCTAGGGCTAAAATCTCCTATGGGAGGAATTTGAGCCTGGGGGATGGCCCTCCACTACAGACTCTCCTGCACCAAACCCTCCGGGCTCTGCCTCAGCTGGCTGCTGCCCCCACACCTTCTCTAGGCAGCTCTCTCTGCCACCTCGAGTGTCCATGGTGGTTAATCTCCTCCTGCCGGGATTCCAGAGGCCCGTAGTGACAGTGGGCTCCTCCTTGCCAGTTCAACTCACCCATTCTCCCTGAGTCTTGGGGACCAGTAACGAGTCCCAGTGCGCAGTGGCCCCGTGCAGGGTTCCCAGCTTCCTCCCGCTTCAGCCTAGCTTCTGTGTCCTCCTGCAGTCCACTCCGGGTGTCCAGCAGTCCACTCCCGGTGCCTTCCCTCTGAAGATCTGTTGGAAACATGCCAGTTGTCTCTGCCCCTCGGTGGCAGCTGTTTCACCTGGCTACGTTGTCGGCTGTCTTCCAACTTTTAGCCTATTTTTCTTTAATTCAGTTAATTAGAGCTCTTTTTTTTTTTTTTTTTTTTTTTTTTTGAGATGGAGTTTCACTCTTATTGCCCAGGCTGGAGTGCAATGGCACGATCTTGGCTCACCGCAACCTCAGCCTACCGGGTTCAAGCAATTCCCCTGCCTCAGTCTCCTGAGTAGCTAGGATTACAGGCATGCACCACCACACCCGGCTAATTTTGTATTTTTAGTAGAGACAGGGTTTCTCCATGTTAGTCAGGCTGGTCTTGAACTCCCGACCTCAGGTGATCCACCCACCTCAGCCTCCCAAAGTGCTGGGATTACAGGCATGAGCCACCGCGCCCGGCAATTAGAGCTGTTTTATAGAAAGACCATAAGCGACACATTAAATACACAGACAGACAGAAATGAAGAATCAACACAGAATTCCGTTGACTAAAAGTGTTTAGAGGGAGAGCAGGGGCTTTAAAACAATATCTGCACAAATATAGCCCAAATATCGGTTTTAATAAAGTCGATTTCTAACTATAGAGCTCTCAAAAGAAAAATCCTTTTAAAATCTGGCTGGGCATGGAGGCTCACGCCTGTAATCCTAGCACTTTGGGAGGCCGAGGTGGGTGGATCACCTGAGGTCAGTAGTTCGAGACCAACCTAGCCAACATGGTGAAACCCCATCTCTACTAAAAATATAAAATTAGCCAGGCATAGTGGCGGGCACCTGTAATCCCAGCTACTCGGGAGGCTGAGGCAGGAGAATTGCTTGAACCCAGGAGGCGGAGGTTGCAGTGAGGCAAGATCACACCATTGCACTCCAGGCTGGGCAACAGGAGTGAAACTCCATCTCAAAAATAAAAATAATAATAATAATAAATCTTTTATTACCAGATTTCAGCCAGGACAACGGGCCAATATTTCTGGCTTTTGAATTGTTTTACTAAAGGTAAATCAGTGAGCCTTAACGAAAAGGATGACTTAACCACAGATATTCAAAGTGTCTCCAAAGAGATAATAAGTGATTTGTACAAGGTCTAAAATCTCCCCAAAGGTAGTTCAAGACAGAAAATCAGAAGCTGTCCATAGAGGGGAAAATAATCAATAAGCGGCAAAAGTCCAGCAAGTATTAGACCACGAAGGACTCACTCCCAAAGCCAGGAACTGAACCCAGGCCACGATTGCGAAGAACCACCAGAGCCTTAGCTAGCTGATCTCTAGCACAAGGTGGCTGCTGGTGTCTTTCCCAGGAGTCAGTTCCAACAGCAACTCAATCTAAAAAGCCCGCTAAAGTCCAGATGGCAATCTTCCAGGTTTTTACCATCTTAGCAAAAGGTATTTCCAGAAAGGGAGTAAAGCAGGCATCTCCGTGATCCCCAAGAATCCACTCTCAGAAATGGGCTTAAGAAAGTGATAGGCGGCCGGGCGCGGTGGGTCACACCTGTAATCCCAGCACTTTGGGAGGCCGAGGCGGGTAGATCACGAGGTCAGGAGATCGAGACCATCCTGGCTAACGCGGTGAAACCCTGTCTCTACTAAAAATACAAAAACAAAATTAGCTGGATGTGGTGGTGGGCACCTGTAGTCCCAGCTACTCGGGAGGCTGAGGCAGGAGAATGGCATGAACCCGGGAGGCGGAGCTTGCAGTGAGCCGAGATTGCGCCACTGCACTCCAGCCTGGGCGACAGAGTGAGACTCTGTCTCAAAAAAAAAAAAGAAGAAGAAGAAAGCGATAGACAGTAAAAGCCCTGTAGGGACGAGACCTTTTAAGACAAAACTCTTGAGAGGGCTCAACACACTCAGGGGAAGAGCAAGGCAACTCATTTCTGACTCCTGGTCCTTGGACCAGCCGCCTGACGTGAACTTGAAAATTCCTGCCCTCCGGATGGTGGAGAGCAGGAGAGAATTCCTGCACATGGTCACAAAGTCACGCTTTCAAGGACATAAACCAAGACAAGAGGGAAACTTCCTCCAGTTTTTGCTCCAGGAACCCGCAGCAAAGTTTGTCACTGACCAGCCTGTCGGACCAGGTTGAGCCGTGGGCTTCCAGGGGTCCTGAGCTCATGTTTATCCTGTGGTGCCCCCTCTTTATGACAGAACAACAGAGAAAAACAAATTCATAGCACAAGGTACTCCAGATTTGCTACAGCCTCAGACTAGCCTCACAAATCCTTCTTCTCATTAATAAACAGTGGTTTTTACCATTCACTCAACCAGTATGCACAGAGAGAGAGGGCCCAGAAGCCTGGCTGGTAAGGCATTATTATTATTATTATTATTATTTTGAGGTGGAGTTTCACTCTTGTTGCCCAGGCTGGAATGCAATGGTGCGATCTCAGCTCACTGCAACCTCCGTCTCCCGGGTTCCAGTGATTCTCCTGCCTCAATCCCCCAAGTAGCTGGGATTACAGCCGCCCACCACCACACCTGGCTAATTTTTTTTTTTTTTTTTTTTTTTTTTTTTTGTATTTTTAGTAGGGACGGGGTTTCACCATGTTGGCCAGGCTGGTCTTGAACTCCTGACCTCAGGTGATCCGCCCGCCTTGGCTTCCCAAAGTGCTGGGATTACAGGCATGAGCCACTGCGCCCAGCCCAGTAAGACATTCTTACCCTGCTGCTGGCATGCCAGGTTTTTTGGATCCCCTTTTCCTGGGCTGCCCTGGTGACCCTGCTCACAGCACCAACCACAGCTATGGGGGCGAAGCCACATCACAAAGGAAAATCACCTTTTTCCACTTCATGGAATCACAGGGGGAAAAAACCTCTCGATTTTGCAAGATGCTGCCCAGTGAGCTGCATGGGGAACCGGTAAAATTAACATTTTCCATCCCAGCTGTCGCAAAATACAAGGAAACAGACACAGGTCACCTCGCTCAGCAGCCAACATTGACCGCACAAGGCTCAGACTTGCCCCCTGTGGTCCCTGGTGTCTTTGATGCACTCAAGGTGGGGAGGGATGACCTCTCACTGGGAATTCAATGGGTGGTCTTTGGGCCAGATGGACGAGCGGACGGACACCCCCAGTCAGGCCTGTTGAGCTTCCACTAACAATTCCTTCAGGGCTCACCAAATGGGACCACACAAATAAGGAGGCTTCTCTGAGTGAGGCTTGCTGGACTTCCATCAGCAACTCCTTCAGAGATCCCCCCCACGTGTTCAAACACACACACGACACCACCACAAGTGTTTCCACTCAGAGGCACTCACCACGCAGAAGCCGGGTCCAGCTGTCATGGAGTCCAAAACCAAGCGGGGGTGACAGAAAGGAAAATAAGATCTTGGGTCCCCAGACTCACTATGCCAAAGGAAAAAGTTAAGCTTGGAAACTGAGTCATGCAAAAAACAAAAACAAAAACAAAAAAAAACCCTGCCTTTCCTTTTGTTCTTAAACGGACAGCTACAAGATAGAAGGCCACGTGTCTCCCCAGGTGGCCTCCCTCACCTGAAAATGTAAATGAACAACAAATCAGCCAGGCACGGTGGCTCGTGGCTCACGCCTGTAATCCCAGCACTTTGGGAGGCCGAGGCGGGTGGATCACCTGAGGTCAGGAATTCGAGACCAGCCTGGCCAACATGGCAAAACCCCCATCTCTACAAAAATACAGAAATTAGCCAGGCGTGGTGGTAGTGCATGCCTGTAATCCCAGCTACTCAGGAGGCTGAGGCAGGAGAATCGCTTGAACCCGGGAGGCAGAGGTTGCGGTGAGTTGAGATTGTGCCACTGCACTCCAGCCTAGATAACAGAGTGGGACTCCATCTCAAAAAAAAAAACACACACACACACACACACACAAATCAACTGTTCCTCTGGCCCCCACTTTCACCTGCAACCCGGAGAGCAGTGGACACTGATCACAGCCTCACAAGAATATGACCTTCCCTTTTTTCCTTTCCTCCTTCCCCTGCGGCCACTTCTTTCTTTAAATATTGAAGCCCCAAAACCCTCTTTGGAAAAGGAGTGGGCTGCACATCCTACTGTGGCTTCTGCCTCTTTTTCCCAGGCATGGCTTCAACCTTGGCAAAGTGAACCTCTGAACCGGTTGAGACCTGTCTCAGTCACTCTGTGGGAGGGGCCTCCCCTGAGGTTGGGGAAGATGTCCCAAGAGGAGAGGACAAGCAGCAACTCAGGGAGGCCTGGAGCCAACTTCGGTTTCAGGGTTGAGCCAGGGTCAAGGTGGCAGTGGAAGTTAGAGGAAGAGCCTAAGGCCCCAGTGGTGGGAGCAGATGCTGAAATCCCCGGGAGCACTTTGGACTGTGCCCTGGGAGAGGCGGGAACCAAGCCTGAGAGCAGAGTACTGGCAGCTGCACGTTGGAATGTGAAGCCTGGACACAGGGAGGTCAGGCAGCGAGCTCACGGCAGCCCAGCCAGAGAGTCAGCCTGCTCTCCCCACACTGAGCTAAGGCTGGGAGACAGCCTACCTCCCGCCAGAGCCAGCAGGCAGGTCCCAGCCCAGCCTGCCCCGTCCCGCCCCAGCCTGCCCTGTCCTGCCATCTGCACTCCCCATCAGGCCTCCTGGCCAGCCCCACAGTCCCTGCCTTCCAAGAGACACAGGCAGCGGCAGCAGGGGCTGGATCGAGGAGGCCAAGAATCAGGGGTGCTCCCCCACAGGACCCCTGAATCGTGGCCAGAGAAAGGTCAGGGCAGGATGAGGCCTGTGGCCACGGGCAGATCTCAGGTGGCTGACCCGTCCTAGGAGCACACAGGGCAGCTGTGGCTCCTTCCCTCTCGAACCCAGAAAACAGGGCAGAGCTCATCGGTGGCCTCATCTGCCAGCCCCAGTAGTGAGGCCGCCGGCTCATTCTTCATGGGGAAGCAGCATCTGGCTTTCTGGCTCCAGACACCGCCTGCTGGGCCAGGCCTTCAACCAGGTCCCTCCTGACAGCAGGCACGCCTGAGTCCAGACCGGAGACAGAGCTGGGAGGCAGCCTGCAGCAAACGTGCCCCAAGCTCCACAGGTGCCTAACCCAGTCCTGCCAGGGGAGAGTGCTCCAGGCTCCGCCCTCTCGCTGGAGGCCCACTGCTCACTCTCACCCATGGGACTTCTCCCCACAGGCCCCAGCAGCCTCCTCCCGTCATCGGAGACGCTACCAGGACAAAAGTCTTCCACAACTAGGGCCAAAGGCCTCTTAGTCATGGAAGTCTCCCTGAACCTATTCTGCTTCGGCGGTTGCCTGGTTTAAAATTTTAAAAATTAAAAAAACAAAAGCCTCCGCATGAGAGCAGGCCCGTCCCAGTCTCATGATCTCTCTGCTCTGGTGTGTGAGGAGGAGGGAGTGCCATGTGAGGGGAGGGAGTCCCGTGTGAGGGGGAGGGAGTCGCGTGTGAGGGGAGGGAGTCGCGTGTGAGGGGGAGGGAGTGGCGTGTGAGGGGGAGGGAGTGCCGTGTGAGGGGGAGGGAGTGCCGTGTGAGGGGGAGGGAGTCCCGTGTGAGGGGGAGGGAGTCCCGTGTGAGGGGGAGGGAGTGGCGTGTGAGGGGGAGGGAGTCCCGTGTGAGGGGGAGGGAGTGCCGTGTGAGGGGGAGGGAGTGCCGTGTGAGGGGGAGGGAGTCCCGTGTGAGGGGGAGGGAGTCCCGTGTGAGGGGGAGGGAGTGCCGTGTGAGGGGGAGGGAGTGGCGTGTGAGGGGGAGGGAGTCCCGTGTGAGGGGGAGGGAGTCGCGTGTGAGGGGGAGGGGGTCCCGTGTGAGGGGGAGGGAGTCCCGTGTGAGGGGGAGGGAGTGCCGTGTGAGGGGGAGGGAGTGGCGTGTGAGGGGGAGGGAGTCCCGTGTGAGGGGGAGGGAGTGCCGTGTGAGGGGGAGGGAGTGGCGTGTGAGGGGGAGGGAGTCCCGTGTGAGGGGGAGGGAGTCCCGTGTGAGGGGGAGGGAGTGCCGTGTGAGGGGGAGGGAGTCCCGTGTGAGGGGGAGGGAGTCCCGTGTGAGGGGGAGGGAGTGGCGTGTGAGGGGGAGGGAGTCCCGTGTGAGGGGGAGGGAGTGCCGTGTGAGGGGGAGGGAGTGGCGTGTGAGGGGGAGGGAGTCCCGTGTGAGGGGGAGGGAGTGCCGTGTGAGGGGGAGGGAGTGGCGTGTGAGGGGGAGGGAGTCCCGTGTGAGGGGGAGGGAGTCCCGTGTGAGGGGGAGGGAGTGCCGTGTGAGGGGGAGGGAGTCCCGTGTGAGGGGGAGGGAGTCGCGTGTGAGGGGGAGGGGGTCCCGTGTGAGGGGGAGGGAGTCCCGTGTGAGGGGGAGGGAGTCCCGTGTGAGGGGGAGGGAGTGCCGTGTGAGGGGGAGGGAGTCCCGTGTGAGGGGGAGGGAGTCCCGTGTGAGGGGGAGGGAGTGGCGTGTGAGGGGGAGGGAGTCCCGTGTGAGGGGGAGGGAGTGCCGTGTGAGGGGGAGGGAGTGGCGTGTGAGGGGGAGGGAGTCCCGTGTGAGGGGGAGGGAGTGCCGTGTGAGGGGGAGGGAGTGGCGTGTGAGGGGGAGGGAGTCCCGTGTGAGGGGGAGGGAGTCCCGTGTGAGGGGGAGGGAGTGCCGTGTGAGGGGGAGGGAGTCCCGTGTGAGGGGGAGGGAGTCCCGTGTGAGGGGGAGGGAGTCCCGTGTGAGGGGGAGGGAGTGCCGTGTGAGGGGGAGGGAGTCCCGTGTGAGGGGGAGGGAGTGGCCTGTGAGGGGGAGGGAGTGGCGGGTGA
Organism: Pan troglodytes; assembly: GCF_028858775.2. Taxonomy (NCBI): domain Eukaryota; kingdom Metazoa; phylum Chordata; class Mammalia; order Primates; family Hominidae; genus Pan; species Pan troglodytes. Next base: position 153,357,888 of record NC_072405.2, read on the forward strand.
GGGGGAGGGAGTCCCGTGTGAGGGGGGGGAGTGGCGGGTGAGGAGGAGGGAGTCCCGTGTGAGGGGGAGGGAGTCCCGTGTGAGGGGGAGGGAGTGCCGTGTGACGGGAGGGAGTCCCGTGTGAGGGGGAGGGAGTGGCCTGTGAGGGGGAGGGAGTGGCCTGTGAGGGGGAGGGAGTGGCGGGTGAGGGGGAGGGAGTGCCGTGTGAGGGGGAGGGAGTGCCGTGTGAGGGGAGGGAGTCCCGTGTGAGGGGAGGGAGTGCCGCGTGAGGGGGAGGGAGTGCCGCGTGAGGGGGAGGGAGTCCCGTGTGAGGGGGAGGGAGTGGCGGGTGAGGGGGAGGGAGTCCCGTGTGAGGGGGAGGGAGTCCCGTGTGAGGGGGAGGGAGTCCCGTGTGAGGGGGAGGGAGTGCCGCGTGAGGGGGAGGGAGTCCCGCGTGAGGGGGAGGGAGTCCCGCGTGAGGGGGAGGGAGTGCCGCGTGACGGGGAGGGAGTGCCGCGTGAGGGGGAGGGAGTGCCGCGTGAGGGGGAGGGAGTCCCGTGTGAGGGGGAGGGAGTGGCGGGTGAGGGGGAGGGAGTCCCGTGTGAGGGGGAGGGAGTCCCGCGTGAGGGGGAGGGAGTCCCACGTGAGGGGGAGGGAGTCCCGCGTGAGGGGGAGGGAGTGGCGTGTGAGGGGGAGGGAGTCCCGTGTGAGGGGGAGGGAGTCCCGTGTGAGGGGGAGGGAGTGCCGTGTGAGGGGGAGGGAGTCCCGTGTGAGGGGGAGGGAGTGCCGTGTGAGGGGGAGGGAGTCCCGTGTGAGGGGGAGGGAGTGGCGTGTGAGGGGGAGGGAGTCCCGTGTGAGGGGGAGGGAGTCCCGTGTGAGGGGGAGGGAGTGCCGTGTGAGGGGGAGGGAGTGCCGTGTGAGGGGGAGGGAGTCCCGTGTGAGGCGGAGGGAGTCCCGTGTGAGGGGGAGGGAGTGCCGTGTGAGGGGGAGGGAGTGCCGTGTGAGGGGGAGGGAGTCCCGTGTGAGGGGGAGGGAGTCCCGTGTGAGGGAGAGGGAGTGCCGTGTGAGGGGGAGGGAGTCCCGTGTGAGGGGGAGGGAGTTCCGTGTGAGGGGGAGGGAGTGGCGTGTGAGGGGGAGGGAGTCCCGTGTGAGGGGGAGGGAGTCCCGTGTGAGGGGGAGGGAGTTCCGTGTGAGGGGGAGGGAGTGGCGTGTGAGGGGGAGGGAGTCCCGTGTGAGGGGGAGGGAGTCCCGTGTGAGGGGGAGGGAGTGCCGTGTGAGGGGGAGGGAGTCCCGTGTGAGGGGGAGGGAGTCCCGTGTGAGGGGGAGGGAGTGCCGTGTGAGGGGGAGGGAGTCCCGTGTGAGGGGGAGGGAGTGCCGTGTGAGGGGGAGGGAGTGCTGTGTGAGGGGGAGGGAGTGCTGTGTGAGGAGGTGGAGGGAGTGCTGTGTAAGAAGAAGGTAGATGTGTGGGGGCAGAGTTGGCATTCGGCCAGGACTCCATGGCCCTTGTTACAGTTGTGGGTAGAAATGGAATCTCTGTGACATCTCCTGCTCCCCTTTCACCTGCCCCAAGGCAGGTCTCCAGTCCTCCCCCTCCTTTCTGATCATGGGCCCAAAGAGGCTCATTCAGAGAGGATCAGTCCCATGCCCTGGGGGCAGGAATGCTGAGCACACAGAAGTTTCCTGGAGGGGCCACGTGGGCGGCATGGAAGCTCCCCACCCCTTCCCGGAGAGGGCGCCCTGTGACTCTCCTGTGTATCCATTTATAATTAACTGCAAATATGTTTCCCTGAGTTCCCTTAGCCACTCTTGCAAATCAATTGAACGTAAAACGGGGAGGGTCTGCAGTATTGCTGGGAAAGAGGGTCCTGATCCAGACCCCAAGAGCGGGTTCTTGGATGTTGTGCAGGAAGTATTTTGGGGTGAGCCACAGAGCACAGTGAGAGAAGCAGGTTTATTTGAAATGGCTCCGTTCCAGAGTGGGGCGTGCTCAGAAAGCAGGAGGAGGAGGGCCTGTCCTCTGTTAGTGCCTCTGCTTATAGGAAACTGTAAGGAGCTACAGTTACACCTGGAATGTGCAGATGCACTCACTAAGGATAGGGGCTGTGGGTGCCATCAGTGCCCGTTCATCCTCCAACCTCAGGCTGCTCATTGAAATTATCTCTGAGTAAAGTGGCCTGCACTCTTGGGTTATCTGGACAGTCTGCGGGCTTGCTGGGAGATGCCCCATATGGCCACAAATATTCTGTAATTATAATTGGTGTCCAGCTTGAGACGTGGCTATTTTTAGACCATAAGCATTAACCTTATAGGTGCCTTGTGAGTGCCTCCTACTCACTTCAAGATGGAGTCACTCTGGTCATGTTTCATTAAACCAGATGCCTGGTGAGCAAGCGTTCCTCTAACAGTGGGAACCTCAACGTTGGGCCAGTCGGTAAGAAGTTCCAGAGGCTGGCCCTCGCAGCTCATGTGTGTGCGCGTGTGTGTGTGTGCGTGTGTGTGTGTGTGTGTAGGTGTCTTGGAGCTAAGCGCTCACCCTGTGGGATCTGATGCTATCTGCAGGTACCGGAATGGTGTTGGAGGACACTCGGCTGGTGTCCGCTGCAGAACTGATGGCTTGCTCGGTGGCGGGGAGACGTCCACCTGCCACATTTGGCCCCGGCAGTCTTGGGAGCCTCCTGTGTTGGTGTCTTCTGTGTTGAGTGAGAGGTGGGGTAAATGGTTTGAGAGTTTTTTCCAAACAGCCCTCCTCCTAATGCAGCTTGTTTTCTGAATGAGAGGGTCCTGTCTTGAAGGGGGCAAACCCACCCGTGCTTTCGTCCCACAGTTCTTACTGAGCCCCTGCCGCGGCAGGGATGGCCCCAGGTGCCGGCTGCAGAGACAGAACCCCCTGCCCTCACCGCCAACATTCTAGAGGGGAAGACGCCCTGCCTGTGCCCCACGTAAGACGCAGAGGCAGGGACTCCCCCGGGACACAGCCTACTGGAGCCTCCTGTCCCCAGAGACAGCTGGGCCATCGCCCCCAAAGCTGTGGAAGCCCCACCCACGATGCCATCATACCACGGCCAGGACATCTCGTGACACACAGAGCCCCCGCCTCAGCCTCCACACACACACACACACACGCACCACACACACTCACTCATGCCAAACACACACACAGCCACATTGACTGCACCCCTAGATTTGAGACAGGGGTGTTACAGGTGTCAGCCCCAGCCCCCTCCTGACCACACGGCCACCTGCCCACCCTCGCATTTCCCCACACTCTCCCCCTACTCCCGTGTGGGGTTCAGAAGACCCCTCCCTGGTGCTCGCCCTGTCACCCAGAAAGGAAACGCACTGTCAACTGGAGAACAGGCCGGTGGCAGAGCCCCAGCGCCCACAGCCTCTCGGAGAGGGCCTGGCGGGAGGAGAGGCACCCACCGATGGCAGAGCCTCAGTGCAGCACCCACAACCTCCCACCTCCCAACCCTTGCCGGTCTCCCCACCCCCGCCTGAGGGATGGCCAAGGAACAGTCCAGCCTGGAGCGGGAAGCAGGGACAAGATGACCTCAGGAATCCCAGGCTGCGGGGGTGCCTGCGTCCTCCCCTCCCGAGCTCCACTCCGCAGGCGAGACCCCCAACACTGCTCCCCGACACTCTCCGAGGCACCCCTCCTCCGTGCTCACACCCAAACACGTCTGCTCACCCGTGGGCTTCCCACCCCGAACACAACGAGGACTGTCCAGGTGTCAGTGACGGTCACCCCGACCTGGTCCCCTGTCGGGCCTCGCCAGGTCAGCACCTGCCGCGCGCACAGCAGGGCCGGGTGGAAGGAGGCCGGGCCTGGCCGTGGCTCAGGCGCCACCTCGCTGGGGAAACTGGGAGGTGGTCTCAGCCCCCTTCTGGGCCTCAGCCTCCCCATCTATCCCAAGGAGCCGGGGTAGGCCTGGGCGGCGCGGGGACCCCCACCGCGGGCTCGCCGACTCCGCCCGCCGGAGGCCCCTCCCGCGTCCCGCCCCTGCCCCCGCCCCGGGGCCGCGCGGCTGCCTGGGAGGCTCCGGGCCAGCCGCGGTCCAGAGCGCGCGAGGTTCGGGGAGCTCGGCCAGGCTGCTGGTACCTGCGTCCGCCCGGCGGTGAGTCCGCGGGCCCCCGGCCGGGACGCCCCCGCCACCTGCGCGCACGCGCTCAGACCCGGCGGCCCCGGCTCAGCCACGCGCGGCGGAAGGCGCCCTGCGGGGGCCGGGGCGGGAGAGGGTGGGAGAGAGCAAGAGGGGCGCACGGGGAGGCGCAGGAGAGGGGCTGGGGCTGCCGGTGGGTTGGTCCCCAGAGAGCTGAGCTTCTCCTCCCATCCCCCGCAGGCCTCCGCGAATGTTTCCAAAGATCTGGGGCGGGAGCGGGCGGAGACTGCCGCCAGGAGCCTCCCGGCCGCCCCAGGGCTGCGCAGCCACTGGAGCCCATCACCCAACTCCAGACGCTCCTGGCTCCTCTACGTGGGCCGGGAGGGACAGCCTTGAGGACTAGGGGAGGGGGCACGGGACCTTGCAGAGCTCCTGGCCGGAAAGGGAGGATTGACCGCCCCCGGCGTATCACCCCGGAGCACGGGAACCCGCCCCCGCTTCTTGTTTTGGCACTGGTGGTGCTTGCGGTGAGGTCCAAGGGGCCCATCCTCCCTGAGTGCACCGCCGGGCCCCTCCCCATTCCGGGACAGCCTCTTGCTGGCTGGGCAGCCCCTAGATACCTGGCTCCAGGGGCCAGCTTCCCTGAGCCTGGGGATGAGCCATGAGCCTGCAGCCTGGGCCCCAGGGGCGCCCCCCACGGCCTGCCGGCTGGCTCCCTCCGGGCTCCAAGGCCCACCCGGCCTTCCTAATTGCCTGCGGCTCCCACCGGTGCCTTAGCTCAGCCTGGTGGCCCAGCGGGTTGGGTGCCACCCAGTGAGCAGGTGGCGGCACCAGCTGGACCTGTTTGTGGCCCTGTATGCTAGGACTTCCTCAGAGACAGCTCAGGGACCCCCCCACACCAGAACCTCACTTTAGGGGGGTGGGGGAAAAGGAATTGGAGATCCTTCCTCCTCGGGCTACTCCCTGGAGGCGGGGACAGGCCCCAGCCCGACTTGGCACTGTTTTTGGCCATCTGGGGCTCCCACTCCCAACCCCAGGATGTCAGCCCAGGCCTCACGGTCCTGGCCTGCTGCTCTCCCCTTAGGGTCTCTGCGGGCCCCTCTCCAGATCTGTTCTCTGAGGCATCCTCCTTACCCCCAGTGCCCAGCACTAGCTCCCCAGGCCCGGGATGTCCCTCCCACTCCTCTGCCCACGGCTGTCCCTGACAGAAGGCAGCAGCCTCCCCCTCCAACACCATGCACTCACAAAACAGAGAATCACGACCCCAGCTGGGTGTGTTCCAGATTCTTTCTCCAGCAGTGCAGAGGGTCCTGTGCAGAGGCCCCTGCCCAGGGGAGGGTCCTGTGCAGAGGCCCCTGCCCAGGGGAGGGTCCTGTGCAGAGGCCCCTGCCCAGGGGAGGGTCCTGTGCAGAGGCCCCTGCCCAGGGGAGGGTCCTGTGCAGAGGCCCCTGCCCAGGGGAGGGTCCTGTGCAGAGGCCGAGGAGCAGTACACCGACCCATCTGGCCCCTTCCTGCTGGTGGGACCAGTGGCACGCAGCCTTGTCTCTCGGAGCCCATTTCCCAGCCACAGAATGGGGAGTAGCAGATACTGAGTGGGGTGCTTTCCTCGGAACTGAGTAACATCAGGAATGGGGAGTGCTTTCCCCCTCAGCCATGCCCCACCTGGCCCCAGGTCTCCATGTGAGGGGAGCTGCCTGGGCTCAAAACACTGAGCCATCCCAAGGAACATTCTAGATACAGATTAGCTAATATACACTGACAGATACACATAAAGATGTGTATATAGATTTCTCTTTTTTTTTGAGACAGGGTCTCACTCTGTTGCCCAGGCTGCAGTGCAGTGGCATGATCATAGTTCACTTCAGTCTTGAACTCCCGGGCTCAAGAGATCCTCCCACCTCAGCCTCCCAAGTAGCTGACCACAGGCACGTACCACGCCCGGCTAATTTTTGTATTTTTTGTAGAAACAGGAGGTCTCACTGTGTTGCCCAGGGTGGTCTCAAACCCCTGGCCTCATGTGATCCTCCTGCCTTGGCCTCACATAGCATGGAGATTACAGGCGTGAGCCCCTCCCTGTACCCAGCCCCAGACTAGCTAATATTATGACTGATCACCATTCCCCATTCCCCCACCCCAGGACCACTGGCAGAGGCCACTCACTCTGCCTTCTTTTCTGTGGTTCTGAGAAGGCTGCTGAGTTTCCTCCTCTTGCCTGTGCAGCCCCCTCCTGCCAGGTTTCAGGAGGGAGATAGCCTAGAGCATGTCTGCACTGAGTGAGGAGTGGGTCAGGAGAGAAGCAGGGAAGTCCTTGTGTGCTGGCAGGTCCCTGCCCCTCTGCTGTCTGTGTCCTCATCTGCAAAGTGGGGGTGCAAGGTCTTGGGGAGGAGTGAGGCACCACCCGGCCCCCTAACCAGTGTGTCTCTCCAGAGCAGGACAGGCTGCTTTGGTTTGTGACCTCCAGGCAGGACGGCCATCCTCTCCAGAATGAAGATCTTCTTGCCAGTGCTGCTGGCTGCCCTTCTGGGTGTGGAGCGAGGTGAGGTGCCCTCGGGGACCCCAGACCTTTGTCCAGCTGTGCCCTGCTCTACTCCCTCTCCACCCCTCTCCCCTGAGCAGACGCCCCAGGGGTCCTTCCAGGCCGCTCCCAGCAGAGGGCTCACCCGGCCTGGCCACACTGTCTCACTGTGTGTTTGAGTGTCGCTTGACCTGCTCGACGGCCAGGGTGGGGTGTCACTGTCTTTGCTCTGCCTTCAGCCCAGGGCCTGGTATACAGTAATTTCTCAGTAAATGTCCACTGGGGTCAGGCCTGGGAGGGACACTGGAGGCTTCCCTGAGACAGGTGTGTCCTTCCACAGCCAGCTCGCTGATGTGCTTCTCCTGCTTGAACCAGAAGAGCAATCTGTACTGCCTGAAGCCGACCATCTGCTCCGACCAGGACAACTACTGCGTGACCGTGTCTGCTAGTGCTGGCATTGGTGAGTGCCAGGCCTCAGACCGTGCCTTCCTCCCCTGGCCATCTCCCTAGCCCGGGCCGGGGCTCAGCAGAGGCCATTGCTGTCTGTCTGCAGCCGTCTGTCTCTCCCCTGACAGCCTCATTTCCCATGCAGGGAATCTCGTGACATTTGGCCACAGCCTGAGCAAGACCTGTTCCCCGGCCTGCCCCATCCCAGAAGGCGTCAATGTTGGTGTGGCTTCCATGGGCATCAGCTGCTGCCAGAGCTTTCTGTGCAATTTCAGTGCGGCCGATGGCGGGCTGCGGGCAAGCGTCACCCTGCTGGGTGCCGGGCTGCTGCTGAGCCTGCTGCCGGCCCTGCTACGGTTCGGCCCCTGACCGCCCAGACCCTGTCCCCCGATCCCCCAGCTCAGGAAGGAAAGCCCAGCCCTTTCTGGATCCCACAGTGTATGGGAGCCCCTGACTCCTCACGTGCCTGATCTGTGCCCTTGGTCCCAGGTCAGGCCCACCCCCTGCACCTCCACCTGCCCCAGCCCCTGCCTCTGCCCCAAGTGGGGCCAGCTGCCCTCACTTCTGGGGTGGATGATGTGACCTTCCTTGGGGGACTGCGGAAGGGACGAGGGTTCCCTGGAGTCTTACGGTCCAACGTCAGGACCAAGTCCCATGGACATGCTGACAGGGTCCCCAGGGAGACCGTGTCAGTAGGGATGTGTGCCTGGCTGTGTACGTGGGTGTGCAGTGCACGTGAGAGCACGTGGCGGCTTCTGGGGGCCATGTTTGGGGAGGGAGGTGTGCCAGCAGCCTGGAGAGCCTCAGTCCCTGTAGCCCCCTGCCCTGGCACAGCTGCATGCACTTCAAGGGCAGCCTTTGGGGGTTGGGGTTTCTGCCACTTCCAGGTCTAGGCCCTGCCCCAAATCCAGCCAGTCCTGCCCCAGCCCACCCCCACATTGGAGCCCTCCTGCTGCTTTGGTGCCTCAAATAAATACAGATGTCCCCCAGCTTCCTGCTCTGAGTGTGGCTGCCCCTTGCGGGGAGAGGCAGAGCACCCCAGGTTTGGAGGGTCCTGGGGTCTTCTGTGGTATGACCCAGGGGGGTGGTGGGGGAGGAGGAGTCGTCCCCTGAGCCACAGCCAGCTGCTTGCCTGACCTCAGAGGGAGCCCCTCCCCAGTGCTCTGCCCTTTCTTCTGCCCCAGGTTCAGCAGGTCAAGTGAGTTCCTCCTCCCACAGCGGAAGGAGGTGTTGGGGGGCATGGAGGAAAGAAAGCGGGTGCAAGAAGGAGCACGCTCAGGCTGGGGCAGCACCCAGGGCCGTAGGACTTGGGAATGGAGGGTGTCTGTCTGGACCCGCTGGTGCAGAGGGCACAAAAGCTGGGCTGGGGCAGGACAGACGGGCCGGAGTGTAGTGAGTGGCCTGTGGGAGGGGCAGGGGGCTCCCATGCAGAAGCTCTGGGCAGCAGCCCTGACCCATCCGTGCCTGGACTGCAGCGCTGCCCGCTTCCCCCTGGCAAACAGGTGGCAGCCTCCTGACAGAGGAAGCCGGCCCAGGCCGCCGTGTCTGCAGTTGGGTGCTGTGCGCTGCCCAGAGGGCTCTTTGGGCTGGAGAGAGAAAACAAGAACAGACACCCAGTGGAGGTGTGCTTGTTCATTTCTCCGGGACAGTGGGAGGGAGCCGGCCAGGGTCTCAGCCACTTAGCGCCCGACCCTGAATTTCCCCGGCTGGCCAGAAACTGTGGTGTGTGTGTGTCAGGATCCCAGGGGCACCGTCCAGCAGGAGGGGCCGGTGGTCGACGTGGAGGCCCAAGATTCCCACCCCCGGCAGCTGATGTGAATAGCCGGGTCCTCCCAGGTCCCTGAGGTCAAGGCAGGTCAAAGACCTGTGTTCTCCTTCTGGGTCCCCGAGGTAGTGATTCCTGTCTGAAACACACAAATCATTACTGCCACCCATGAGGGGCCCATTGTAACCGAGTGAGAGGGCCTGGAAGAGGTCAGCGGGAGGAGGGGCCTGCCACCGATCAGCTCTCCCAGTGCAAGGACCCGGAGCCCGTCAGAGCAGCCTGCAGAGACTGAGCTTGAGATTCCGTGGGGAGTTTGGATTCGCTGAGTGGGTCGCTCTAGCATTGAGAAATGCAAGCAGAGAACAGAGGGTGGAAACCAGATGGTCCAGGAGCCTGGGCACTGTAGCCAGGAGGACAGAGATCCCGGTGTTCGGGCCCCGGTGTGCAGTGCGTTCACTGCATTGTTCACTCGGAATCGCAGGTGGCTTTGCTGGAGGGACAGACAGTTGATCATAGTGGAGCTGGTGAGAGGAAGCTGCACCCAAAAGCCATGGCCGGGAACCTGGATCTGACTGCAGGGAAACAGAAGCGTGGTGGGCGCTGGGCGATGATGGAATTTCTAACAAATGCTTTGTTTCTGCTAAAGCTAACTTGCGCTTCCATCTCTGGCATCTCCTCCACTTCCCAGGTGAGCTGACTGGTTACTGAGCCTCGCAACCACACTGAGACGGGGGCGGGGCGCAGTCATCCCCTCGTTTCCCCAGGGGAGACATGCTCAGAGTGGAAGCCGCTTGTCCTCCTAGGATCTGGGACTCGGGGCCCAGCTCTCCCTCTGCTCTGGGTTTAGGGCTGAGGTCAGAGGCAGCCCTGACCTACTGGTGGTGGGTAGGGTAGTCCCGCTGGGTTCCTGCTGCCCCGCCCTCGAGAGGCTGGAGGCCCCCCAAGGACAGGTGGTTTCCAGGAGCAGAGGGAGGGAGCACGGGAGCAGAGGGAGGGAGCCCGGGTTGTGTCCTGGGCCTGGAGCAGAGAGGGGAGGAGCCCAGCGCCTGAGTTTCAATTTCCTGAAGCCTGGGGGAGGGAGAGGAAGAGAGCCTCGTTTCAGGGCTCTGGACCTGAGCCTCCCGCCCAGGGCCCACCACACCCTGCTAGGACCTGGGATTTCCCAGTCTCCCCACCGGCCCGGAACTGGGCCCCCTCCTCTCCGCAGCCCATCCAGCCCCACTTCCCCGCTTCCCCGCTTCCCAGCATCTGCCCGCGGATGAGCCTCTGGAGGATGGGCAGCCCGTCCCGGCGCTGCCTCTCACCCGCCCCCCACCGCTCAACCCCTGTGGGGACTTCCTGCAGTGAGGCCCAGGCAGGACGCTGCGCTGCCTCCCCCATCCACAGCCTCTGCCCCCTTGACACCCCCGCCCTCTGCGGTGCCTTGCAGGAGTCGCCAGCCTGTGGGCCCGGGACCGTTTCACACGCTGTGCACAGTCGTGGAAACCCGGCAGCCACAGCAGGCCTGGGCCCACGGTGCCTCCACCCCTCCGTCAGCCCCCAGCAAGTCTTCCTGGGGGGCCCCAGCCCTGAGTGCGAGACCCTCCAGGCTGCTTCTGGACCTCGGGGCTGGGGCTGAGCCCGATCCTGGCTGGAAATGAGTGCAGGGCCGATCCTGGCTGGAAATGAGTGCAGGGCCGGGCCGCCAGGGGGAAAGCCCTCCAGTCTCTGAGCCCCACCCTGGGGAATTTGCTGGGACCCCTTGAAGGCTGCAGGCCAGACCCCAGGGGTTAATAAGGGAACAAAGTCCTTGGGCGAACACATGCATTTACTATCTGAGCCAGCAGGCAGCTAGGATGCTGGGTGAGGGGGTCTCTGGGCTGCTGGGCGGCCAGGCGGGGGCATCGGGGCAGGAGCTGAGGGCTGCACTGGGCAACCACCCTGAGCCCCTGTTTACCCACCAGGGGCAGTGCCAGGGCGGGCTGGGCTCACAGCAGAGCCCAGAGGAAGGGGCCCAGGCTGAGCAGGAGCTCCCCGACAGTCTGGCACCAGAGGCCACGCCGCACTGTGGCCGCCTTGTTACGGAGGCTATTTTCACAGCAGGTCATGTCCAGCTTCTCAGTCTTCAAGTCAATCAGTCTATCCTCAATTTCTGTGGGGTAAGACCCTCCAGGGACCACAGTAATCTGGGCACAGAGTGGGGCCACAGCCCTTGCTAGTGTAGCTGAACTTCTGCCCTGTGGGCAAGAGAGGAGGGTGTCTGGCACAGGAGGTCCCACCCGAGCCCCTCGGACCCGCCCCAGGACCACCCCCTTCAGGGAACCTTGAAACCAGTGGGGACACGGAGACAAGCAGAAGAGAACGGGCGGCGGCCCCAGGCCCCACACCAAGTCTGCGGTCCATTAGATGGAGGTCCCTGAGCTCTGTCCCCAGATCTAAGCTTCCACCAGGCCAGGGGGCTCAAGGCAGAGCCCCTGGGATGCTGCCAGAGAGTGCCCTGCCCACCCCTCACCTGCCTACAGACGCTGGGTCCCACCCAGGACTCACCATCGATAGTGCCAGTGACCACAGAGGAGGGGCAGCTTTGAGCCTGCATGGGATAGGAGACGGGGTGGCACAGGCTGGGGTCCAGGACACCGTAGCACTGGAAGCACTCAAGGCCCTGGCCTGGGATGGGGCGGGGAGGGTGCAGGTCAGGGTCGCAGGCTGAAGGGTGGGTTCCAGTCCCTCTCACCAGCACCGGCAGCAGGCCTGGGCAGCACACAGGTAGGCTCAGGTGCCCTTGGCTACTCAGAATTGTGGGCAGGATCTGGAGCCCCCAGCATCGAGAGGGTCTTACTCCCACCTTCAGGCCTCCTTCCCATCCCCCACCCTCAGCCAGCAGCAGCATGGGGCCAGTGACCTTCATGGTCTTGGGTATGGGTGCATTGAGGGCACGTGTGGCACAGAGGCTCTGAGCCTGGAAAGAGCTAGGGGAGGCCTTGCACCCCCAAGCCTGGGAACCTCTGCCCCACTTCTGGTTTGTGATGAGGAGCCCGGATTGTTTGTGTAAAGTGCACACAGCTGATGGCCTCATCCCATCATCCCACAGAATGGGAACTGAGGGGTAGAAACCCTTCCTTCCTGACCTGGCTGCTCTGGAAGGCAGACATGACCTTGAGCAAGACCCCTCTCACCCCACCCCTTCTCTGCCTGGGGCCTCCCAGAGCTCAGGGTGTGAGCAGAACAGACCCGGAGGGAGGAGGGGCTGCGGTGAGGGGAGGAGGGGCTGCGGTGAGGAGAGGAGGGGCTGCGGTGAGGAGAGGAGGGCGAGGTTGTCCCCTGGGGTAGGAGGACGCCTTAGGAGAGGTTCTGACTCAGTAGAGAGGAGGGTCCCGGACTAGGGCCTTGAGTTTCAGTTTCAGTTTCCTGGTACATCATGGTGTTGGTGTCTGAAGCAGGAGAGAAAAGCAGCCGTGAGACCTCAGGTCACGCCCAGGACCAGGCCCTTCCCGCTCAGGATGAGGGTCTCTGGCTGAGCCCACCACTGGCAGGCCCCTGTGCAGACAGAGCCTGGGAGGGGCCAGCAGGGCAACAAGCTCTGACACTGAGACCCCAGGCCAGGCACCCCTTGTTTTCTGTGCAGGGAGCAGAGGCCCCTGTAACGGGGTGGGACGACATGGGGGCTCCCTCGGGGCAGGGGAGGGGGGGTCCAGAACTCTGTCCTGGCCACAACCGGAACCACCCCTGTCCCTCCCCCCTGCCCACCCCCATCACACCCACACCCGAATTTGTTCTTCACGGAGAATCAGAAGACACAGGAAATGGGCCAGGGGTGACTGACTGCAGACTCCGCCCCCCCTCCCCAACGAGGTGCTGGGCAGAAGGAAGAGAGGGCTGCCTGGGCTGTGGGGACAGAGCCCTTGATGAAGACAGATAAAGGCAGCAGACCTGCATAAGGATGGGTCGCCTCTCCGGTGGGTGGTCCCTTCCGAAAAGCAGAATCCACTCTGTGCCCTCAGGGGTCTCTGCTTGGAGAGTCCATGGCATCTGAGAGGATGGGCCAGGTGAGGTGGGGGTGGCTCCTGAGAGCAGGGAGGACAAGGGCGGAGCTGGAGGCGTCAGGCCCAGAAGACCCCCCAGTGACTCGGGGCAGCTGTGGGCAAGGCTTGGGCCCAAGAGGCCTGACCACCCCACCTGGCAGCACACCAGAGCACAGGTCAGACCTGAAGGGGCAGCGCCAGCAGGGCCCATGGTCCGCAGGTCACTCTGCCGGCCCTGCAGCCACACTGCTCAGGTCCCAGGGCCTGATGATGGCTGAGCCAGACATCATAACACCAAGCAATGGAGAAGTTAGAATATTGCTAGGGATACTGACCTGTATTTTTGAATCTTAAAATATATGTTTTAATCTGACATCTATAAGCAGTGCATGTTACATGCCAGTCAGAGCACGAGCATCCCCGAGAGGTGTGCACTCTGTGTATCTATGGATAATGAAAGCACGGCTTTCACACAGCAAGTTATCCTCACTTCCTGTGATCAACTCTGATATCTTCTACTTTATTTGAAAGAGTATTGATTGTGTCCCACTCGACTGATTTTACACCCTCTATGTACATGGTCCCCAGTTTATGGGCAGGGCGGTTATTTTGTGTTTTATTTTGTTTTTGAGACGGAGTCTTGCTCTGTCACCCAGTCTGGAGTGCAGTGGTGCGATCTCGGCTCACTGCAACCTCCGCCTCCCGGGTTCCGGCGATTCTCCTGCCTCAGCCTCCCGAGTAGCTGGGATTACAGGCGCCCGCCACCATGCCCGGCTAATTTTTTTATTTTTAGTAGAGATGGGGTTTCACCATGTTAGGCTGGTCTCGAACTCCTGACTTCAAGTGATTTGCCTGCCTCAGCTTCCCAAAGTGCTGGGATTACAAGCATGAGCCACCACACCTGGCCTGTTTTGTTTTTTGAGATAGGGTCTCCCTCTGTCACCCAGGCTAGAGTGCAGTGGTACAATCACAGCACATTGCAGCCTCAACCTCCCTCCCAACCTCAACCTGCAGGGGAGGGGAGGGAGAGGAAGGGAGGCTCATCTCAGGACTCTGAACCTGAGCCTCCCGCCAGGGATTTCCCAGTCTCCACACTGGCCCGGAACTGGGCGCCCTCCTCTCTGCAGCCCCATCCAGCCCCCACTTCCCAGCATCTGCCCACGGATGAGCCTCCGGAGGATGGGCAGCAGGTCCTGGCACTGCCCCTCACCCGCCCCCCACCACTCAGCCCCTGTGGGGACCTCAGGAGGTAAGGCCCAGGCAGGACCCTGTGCCGCCTCCCCCATCCACAGCCTCTGCCCCCTTGACGCCCTTGTTACAGAGGCTCTTTTCACAGCAGGTCATGTCCAGCTTCTCAGTCTTCAAGTCAATCAATCAGTCCATTCTCAGTTTCTATGGGGTAAGACCCTCCAGGGACCACAGGATGGGTGAGGTTCATAATCTGGACACACAGGGAGGGCCACAGCCCTTGCTAGTGTAGCTGAACTTCTGCCCTGTGGGCGAAAGAGGAGGGTGTCTGGCACAGGAAGCCCCACCCGACCCCCTCGGACCCACCCCAGGACCGCCCCCTTCAGGGAACCTTGAAGCCAGTGGGGACACAGAGACAACCAGGAGACAAGCAGAAGAGAACGGGCTGCGCCGAGTCTGCAGTCCTTCCAGGCTCAAGCAATCCTCCTGCCTCATCTTCCAAGTAGCTGGGACCACAGGCACCCGCCACTACCCCCAGCTATTTAAAAAAAAAAAAATTTATAGAGATGGGATCTCACTATGTTGCCCAGGCTGATCTTGAACTCTTGGGCTCAAGTGATCCCCTTGCCTCAGCCTCCCAAAATGCTGGAATTGTAAGCATGGGCCTCTGCACCCGGCCTGGTCCGCAATTTAAAAACACACAGCCACCATTCCCTCTCCAGAAAGCACCCAGATCCCTTTGGGAGAACCAGCCTCCTCCATGGAGGAAAGCTTGGGATCTGCCTTCCCACCTGGGGAGGAGAGGGATCTGTGGAAAATCCTTCTGACGGACTTCCCTCAGTGCCTGATCCATACTCAATAGTAGAAAAAGTAAGAAATATACAAAGATAGCAGATACACGGAGACAGTTCCCCAAATAGCTGAGCGAATAGCGCAGAAGCAATATTGAAGACCTAATAGCTGAGACATTTCCAGAACTGATAAAGTGCATCCAGCCACAGATCAAGCAGCCCAGAAAATTCCAGGCAGCATCAACAAATAAATAGCCCCACATGCACCCGTGAAAATGCAGAAGACCAAAGAAAAAAGTCCTGTCAACAGCCAGAGAAAAAGATCAGCCACCAGGGGTCGGTAGTGAGAAGGACAACTGTGGAAGCCAGGAGATGACAGCCCTGAGTTCCACAGGCAATGGAAGAAAGATTGTCAGACAGAAAGGTTGTCCCCAATATACTTGCACTAAAAGAAAATCTTTTATTTATTTATTTTAGACAGGATCTCACTTTGGAGTGCAGTGGCGGGAACACAGCTTATTGTAGCCTTGACCCAGACTCAAGCGATCCTCCCACCTCTGTCCCCGAAGTAGCTGGGATGACAGGTGTGCACCACCACGCCCAGCTAATTTTTGTATTTTCGTAGAGGTGGGGTTTCTCCATGTTGCCCCAGCTGGTCTTGAACTCCCTTGATCAAGGAATGCTGGGACTACAGGTGTGAGCCACAGCACCGGCCAAGAAGGTCTTTTAAAAAGTGATCTTTTCGGGCACGGTGGCTCATGCCTGTAATTCCAGCACTTTGGGAGGCCAAGGCGGGTGGATCACAAGGTCAGGAGTTCAAGACCAGCCTTGCCAAGATGGTGAAACCCCGTCTCTACTAAAATTAGCTGAGTGTGGTGGTGGGCACCTGTAATCCCGGCTGCTCGGGAGGCTGAGGTAGGGAATTGCTTGAACCCGGAGGCAGAAGTTGCAGTGAGCCAAGATCACGCCACTGCACTCCAGCCTGGCGACAGAGACAGACTCTGTCTCAAAAAAAAAAAGAAAAGAAGAGTGATCTTTAGGCTGGACATGGTGGCTCTCACCTGTAATCCCAGCACTTTGGGAGGCCTAGGCAGAAGGATCGCTTGAGCCCAGGAGTTCCAGACCAGCCTGACCAACATGGAGAAACCTGTCTCTACTAAAAATACAAAAAAATTAGCCAGGCGTGGTGGCGCATGCGGGTAGCCCCAGCTACTCAGGATGCTGAGGCAGGAGAATCGCTTGAACCCAGGAGGCAGAGGTTGCGGTGAGCTGAGATTGTGCCATTGCGCTCCAGCCTGGGCAACAAGAGCAAAACTCCATCTCAAAAAAAAAAAAAAAGTGATCTTTAGGCCGGGCACAGTGGCTTGTGCCTGTAATCCCAGCACTTTGGGAGGCTGAGGTGGGTGAATCACTTGAGGTCAGGAGTTGAAGACCAGCCTGGCCAACATGGTGAAACCCCATCTTTACCAAAAATACAAAAATTAGCCGGGCGTGGTGGCACGCACCTGTGATCCCAGCTACTCGGGAGGCTGAGGCAGGAGAATCACTTGAACCCAGGAGGCGGAGGTTGCAGCGAGCCAAGATCTTGCCACTGCACGCCAGCCTGGGCAACAGAGCGAGACTACATCTCAGAAAAAAAAACAGTGATCTTTAGCCAGAAGGAAAATGGTCCCATTCAGAATCAGAGATACCTCAAGTAATGAAGCACAAATTCGTAAAAACGTGGTAAATCTAAATGAACATCAATTCTATTAAAAAAGATAAAATAGTGGCCGGCGTGGTGGCTTATGCCTGTAATCCCAGCACTTTGGGAGGCCGAGGCGGGCGGATCACCTGAGGTCAGGAGTTCAAGACCAGCCTGACCAACATGGTGAAACTCCATCTCTACTAAAAATACAAAAAATTAGCAAGGTGTGGTAGCACATGCCTGTACTCCCAGCTACTAGGGAGGCTGAGACGGGAGAATCACTTGAACCCAGAAGGCCTCTCACGCCATTGCACTCCAGCCTGGGTGACAGAGCAAGACTCCGTCTCAAAAAAAAAAAACTTCTGTCTTGTGGGAGATTTAAGTTTTTGTGGTGAAATGAAAATTCATACCATAAATACAAACCTGGAAAGGAGTGAATACAATGAGGCGAACCCACTGGGCGGTTACACAGTGGCCCACAGCTGTAGTCCCCGCTACTCAGAAGGCTGAGGCAGGAGGACGGCTGGAGCCCAGGAGTTCAAGACCCACATAGGCAACATAGTGAGATGGAGCAGGGACCCCTCCTAGGCGCCAGCCAGGCTCTCCCAAGCTTGGAAATCAAGGAACACTCTTCAATCCCTTCAAGGGAAATTCCAGTCACCTTGCCAGCCTTGAAAGGTAAGTGAGCAGCCTGCCAGGAAGGCGACGGGAGCACGGGTCTCCCAAGCAGGCCACAGCCACAGGTGGTTTGCTTCCCTATAGAAACTAAAGCATAACATACATTCTCAAGTCTTTCAGAAACCCCCACCCGGTGGAAAATGCCAACTGCTATCACAGAGACCCAGATAAGGGGGAACTGAGGACTGAACTCTGGCCGTGTTCTCTGTCCTGAATTTCTTCTTGAGGGGCCTGGAGGGAGTCACACCTGTGAGCCACTAATGCGTGCCCCCATGCACACAGCACCCTTGGCATAACTAACTCCATCTTAGAAAGAGACTCCATTGTATATCTTACAGGGCACTTTGCCAACAAAGGTAAGATGTTTTGCTTAATAAACAAGTTAAAAATAAAGCCTGCATCCAAACAGATGAGGACGCAAGCAAGCGCACTCTTCCGATGTCACTTCTCACGGGAGGCCTCTGTGATTGCAGAAGGAAAGGCCCCGGCAGAACTCACCATCTGCCGCCTGAGGCTCCACCACCTCGAAGACATCCTTGCAAGATCCACAGACTGGCCCACACCAGGAGGTGTCTGTCTTCTTCTTGTGTCTTCTTCACTCCCCTGGACTGGTTCGTGAACCCCTTCTCCTATCTCTGTTTCCTCTGGATGTTAAATTCTACTTTCTTTGTTGTGGAACGTTAACCTGTAACATGTATATACTGATTAAGTACACTCTTACGTTGTCGTGTGCAATATTGGCTGACGTGTGCAGTGGCTTGAGCCCGTGTGACTGCGGCTCTCACTACCGAGGGAAAAGGAGCACTAAGCAGCATGCCTCCTTGGGAACGCCGTGTGGCTCGTGGCTTTAGGGATTGAAATAGCCTCAATAAAATTCTGACATTGTGAAAGACACAGGCATGCTTGGATGTGATTACCTCTAACTTTTCACTGCTCATGACACCCCAGGTATTGGTTAATGATTTTGCCTGCAACTTCTGCTTTCCTGAAATGTACCCATACCCCTAAAAACCCCAGCTTGTAAGCCACTGGGGAGTTTGGGTCTTAAGCGTGAGCTGTCCGTTCTCCTTGCTTGGTACCATGCAATAAATATCATTTTTCCCCTGCTGCAAATTGCAACATCAGTGTTTGACTTTACTGCCCTGGGTGAGAAGAGCCCAGCTCGGTTCAGTAACTGTAGAAGACTGTAAGAGGCGTCCAAACTGGAGTGACCCCATCGTGAATAAAAGCTGAACAAAGCCACACCTGCTGGGTGACATTCCCAGGGGTTGGGCATTGTGGGTCACAAGATGCCTATGGTTGAGGGAATGAGTTAATAATGCTAACTAATTAATCAGACGCAGAACTTAAGGAAATGTCCCAACATTTTAAGAACAAAAAGCATTCTAAGTTGGAGAATAAGATTTGCTTTAAAAATAATGGTATAGGAGTCAGGTATGGTGGCTCACACCTGTAATCCCAGCACTTTGGGAGGCCAAGGTGGACAGATAACTTGAAGTCAGGAGTTCGAGACCAGCCTGGCCAACATGGTCAAGATACCTCCAAATCTTTATTTATGTATTTATTTATTTTGGAGACAGGGTTTCATTCTCACTCTGTTGCCCAGGCTTTTTTTTTTTTTTTTTTTTTTTTTCCCTTTTTTGAGACGTAGTCTCACTCTGTCGCCCAGGCTGGAGTGCAGTGGCACAATCTCGGCTCACTGCAACCTCCGCCGCCCGGGTTCAAGCGATTCTCCTGCCTCAGCCTCCCGAGCAGCTGGGATTACAGGCGCCTGGCACCGCACCTGGCTAATTTTTGTATTTTTAGTAGAGACGGCGTTTCACCATCTTGGCCAGGCTGGTCTTGAACTCTTGACCTCGGGTGATCCACCTGCCTCGGCCTCCCAAAGTGCTGGGATTACAGGTATGAGCCACCGTGCCTGGCCTTAACTCTTCTATAAATAGATTACCAACAGACAAAAGAAAATTTAAGGCATAAAGCATTAATAGCAGTTAAAAGGCTTAATTCAAAATGACAAAAAATACTGTTAACCCAAAGATGATAATTCTAAATTTTTTAACATCCATTAAATGGTCAGAAAATAAATAAAACTAAAGTGAGAGAACTAAAAAGAGAAAGAATCATACTCTGAGGCCCTGTAACACCCCTTGTAATAGCAGATGAAAAATCAACAAAGATAGAGAGTTAAAACAGGATAAATAGGCCGGTCACGGTGGCTCACGCCTGTAATCCCAGCACTTTGGGAGGCCAAGGTGGATGGATCACCTGAGATCAGGAGTTTGAGACCAGCCTGGCCAACATGGTGAAACCCCATCTCTACTAAAAATACAAAAATTAGCCGGGTGCGGTGGCACACCCCTGTAATCCCAGCTACTCAGGAGGCTGAGGTGGGAGAATTGCTTGAACCCGGGAGGCAGAGGCTGCAGTGAGCCGAGATCGCGCCACTGCACTCCAGCCTAGGCAACAAAGCAAGACCCCGTCTCAAAACCAAAAAAAAAAAAAATTTTTCAATTTAAAAATTTTTAAAAATAAAACAAATTTTAAAATTAAAAAAAGGTAACCGACATAGAAAACTGATCACAGCAATTCCAGAACACACACACTTTTCAAGTACACACAAACATCTACAACTATGGATCACATAATGAGCCATGAAAAAGTTTCCACAAATTAATTGAAATCATACAGAGTGGCTTCTCTAATTACAGTTAAATTAGACTAGAAATTATTACCCAAAACAAGAAAATGCTCCTCTGTTTGGAAATGAACAAGTATAGTTATAAATAACGTATATGTCACAGAAGAAATCAAAATGAAAATAGGATTTCGCTCTGTTGCCGAATGCAACAGGAATGCAGTGGGTACAATCAAAGCTCACTGCAGCCCTGACCTCCTGGGCTCAAGTGATCCTCCCGCCTCAACCTCCTAAGTAGCTGAGACCACAGGCACGCACCACCACATCTTGCTAGTTTTTAATTTTTTTTTTTTTTTTTTTGAGATGGAGTTTTGCTCTTGTTGTCCAGGCTAGAGTGCAGTGGCACCATCTCGGCTCTGCAACCTCTACCTCC
Source organism: Pan troglodytes (assembly GCF_028858775.2). Classification (NCBI taxonomy): domain Eukaryota; kingdom Metazoa; phylum Chordata; class Mammalia; order Primates; family Hominidae; genus Pan; species Pan troglodytes. The sequence continues at coordinate 153,378,107 of NC_072405.2, forward strand.
AGGTTCCAGCGATTCTCCTGTCTCAGCCTCCCAAGTAGCTGGGACAACAGGCATGCACTACCACACCTGGCTAATTTTTGTATATTTAGTAGAAACGGGGTTTCACCATGTTGGCCATGGTTGGTCTCGAACTCCTGACCTCAGGTGATCCGCCCTCCTCAGCCTCCCAAAGTGCTGGGATTGCAGGCATGAGCCACCACGCCCAGCCATAACTGCATGCTTTGAGAGAACTATATCCACTGTTAGGTCTCAGAAACCAATACCCCAAAATATGGCACTTTGACATGCCGAAGAAACTTCAAGAACTTTCTGTCCTCCCCCACAACCCACAGACTCTCCCAAAGTCAGGATGGAGTTCTCTGAAGTTCCTTTGTCTGCCTAAAGTCTGGACTCACCAAGAACAATTGTGTTTTCTTCCCCCTACCCCCAGACAAAGAATGTCACCATACCTGAACAAACCCTTTCACAAGATAATAATGTCTGTCCCTCAGGCCCATTCACATTGCAAAGAGAACTATCTACAAGTTAATCTCCGCTCCCTGCTCCACTGCCCTCAGAATCCTCTTCTCCCCCCATGGCCTGTGTGGCCAGGATGGTCCCTAAGCGTCTGAACCCCGCTGCAGGGTGCAGGATATCGCTCTGTGTTTTCCCCTGTGGACACATTAATACACCTCTGCGCCTTTTCTCCAGTTAATCTGCCTTTTCTGAGTCGCGTTTTCATGGAAATGTCAGGGGTTAAAAGGGAAGATTTCCCACTGGCCCTTACCTTCATACATTAAAAACACATTCAGGCTAGGCACGGTGGCTCATGCCTGTAATGCCAGCACTTTGGGAGGCCAAGGCCAGAGGTCAGGAGTTGGAGACCAGCCTGGCCAACAGGGTGAAACCCTGTCTCTACTAAAAATACAAAAATTAGCTGGGCATAGTGGCACACACCTGTGATCCCGGCTACTTGGGAGGCTGAGGCAGGAGAATCGCTGGAACCCGGGAGGTTGCAGTGAGCCGAGATCGCGCCATTGCACTCCAGCCTGGGTGACAAGAGTGAGACTCCATCTCAAAAAAAAAAAGATTCAACATTAATGAATGAAGCATTCGTCACAAGAAATTACAGGAAGAACAGCAAATGGAATCCAAAAAAATGGAAGAAAGAAGCGAATAAAACTGACATCAGAAATTAATAATATGGAAATTATGTGCATATTAGGATACACAAGTTAGTTATTTCTTTGGATAAACTAAAAACTTTGATAACTCTTGCTTTTTTTTTTTTTTTTTTTTTTTTTTTTGAGACAGGGTCTCACTCTGTTGCCAGGGCTGGAGTGCAGTGGTGCAATCTCAGCTGACTGCAACCTCCGCCTCCCAGGTTCAAGCAATTCTTGTGTTTCAGCCTCCCAAGTAGCTGGGATTACAGGCTTGTGCACCATGCCCGGCTAATATTTGTTATATTTTGTAGAGATGAGGTTTCACCATGTTGGCCAGGCTGGTCTCAAACTCCTGACCTAAAATTATCCACCTGCCTCAACCTCTCAAAATGCTGGAATTACAGGTGTGAGCCACCGCACCCAGCCTTAAAAATGTGGATAATTCTTGTGGGAGACCAGTCAAGAAAAGAGGAGGAGAAAAACAGCCATAATAGCAATGGGGAAAAAATCAGGATCAACAGAGGCTTCAGCCAGGCGCAGTGGCTCACACCTGTAATCCCAACACTTTGGGAAGCCGAGGCAGGTGGATCCCTTGAGCCCAAGGGAGAAATAGCGAAGGGGGACGCGTCACACTTTCAAACCATCAGATCTCCTGAGAACTCACTCACTATCACCAGAACAGCAACGGGGAGGTCTGACCCCACGATCCAATCACCTCCCACGCGGCCCCTCCACCAATTCCACATGAGATC